>NC_058519.1:556279315-556904315 GCF_904849725.1 Hordeum vulgare subsp. vulgare
TATTAAGTTGTGAGCCCCACCAAAGTGTAAACTCAAAGCAACGAACAACTACATTAACGAACTTTGCGTAAGGTAAACAATCCTTGCAACCATGGTCACAAGCACCAGTGTTTTCCCCCTGGTGGCAATAACACATCCCCTAGTCTCATGTTTCTGTAACTCAACCTAGACATCTGGAGGCATGAACCCACAATCATGCATAACGCTCCCTCTTGGAGTTACAATATACTACTCGGCAAAAGCAATAAAAAGAACCGGAGAACATGCATGAATTACTCAAGAACATAAGATAAAAGGAGAACCAAATATATAACTCATCACAATCTGAACATAATCTCATAATCCATCGGATCCCAGCAAACTCAGCATAGCAACAACGGGTCAATTCCATAGATGCCTTGATCATGTAGGGCAGCTCATCAGGGCTAAGCATTGAAGCACAAGATTGGAGAGAAGACATCACATAGCTACTGGTCATGGACTCATGGTCCAAGGAGAACTACTCACGGCATGTCCGGGAAGCGTCCATGGTGGTGGAGAAGCTCCCAGAGGTCAATCCTCCCTCCGGCAGGGTGCCGGGAAGAGGTCTTCTGGCGCTCCCGATCTCGGAAGCGCTACGGTGGCGGAACGGTAGAGAAATTCTCAATTCTGGATCTCTCTTCAGGGTCTTCCCGCCCGAGGGGTAAATATAGGCCAAAGGAGGGTGCCAGGGGGTGGACCAGCCGCCCAGGCGGCCTGGTGGCGCGGCAAGGGGGGCCCACGCCAGGTGTCTGCCTGGGTGAGGCCTGGCTCCCCTCTGGCCCACCTTCGTGCTTCGTGAAGCTTCCGTCACGCTGATTTTTATATATTTTTCATGGGATTTTTGGGGTTGTGTAAATTGGGGTAAAGTCCGTGCAATTAAAAGACATCAGCAGACAGAAACTGGCACAGGGTGCACTGAGTTAGTAGGTTATTCCAAATATGTGTAAAAAGGTATAAAAGTGTATCAAAACATATAACAATGTCACCCAAAAGAGCATGGAACAAACAGAAATTATAGATATGTTTGGGATGTATCACCTTGGCAGATTCTTCAACGCAAGTCGCCTTGAACTTTTCAAAGTCCTCTTCCAAAATTTTCAGATTGTCTTCTTTAATATGGGTGTAGGTTTGATGGTCTACTTCAATTGCCTTTTCACCCTTGTTTTATAGGCGCTCAATGTGTTGCTGAACTTGTTAGGGCTTTGTTGTTTATTTTCCTCATGGCAGGATCATCCCGCGGGTCATTGATCTTTTCATCCCGACCAGGGAACAAGAATCTTGCGTGCAAGGTAGTTAGGAACATGTGTTGCAAATGTTCATTCTTCCATACTTTTGTCCCATTGATGTTAGCGGTATCCCGTAGGATGCATGCTAATTGGTTGTCGTACATCCGTGCCATGTTCCACGGCTCTGTTGGATCAAAATCGCCTTCATCCACCTTCATGATCACTAGTCTTTCGGTGCCGAGCTCAGTCATCCCCTCTTTGCCTTCATTCCTTCACTAGATTGGGTGGTACCATCAGTGGTCGTCACCGTCTCAATGCCGGTGTTGACATCAGTGGTCGTCTCCATCTCCTGTCTAGACAGATAGTCGAGGTAAGCATGTGCTTCTCCTTCTTCGGTGCGAGAACATTCGGCTTCATCGTTGTCGGCCATGTTTCCTAGGTTTTAATCTAGTCATTTAATTCTCAATCTTTATATAATAAAATGAATAATGTCTCTTGCAAAAATGTCCTATCTTCTGTTTGGATGTCATTTCATTTCTGTCCTGGCAAATCTCGAGCACTCGATATGTCTACTTTGAAGCACATGTAATGTCGAAATTCACGGAAAATTTTGACATGACCTATGCTAAAGGTGGCACATATCAAGCGCCTCGAATTTGTCGGAATGGAAATGAAATCAACATTCTGGCAAAACATAGGCCAATCAGAATCAACTTCCCTGGAAACAAGAATGGTCTCAGGCCCACAACACATTGTATCTAGTCCAGTTTGAGTGTTTGGACAACAACTCATCTTCAAATGGACAGCAACTCATCAAAACTTCAAATGGACAGCAAGCATTTTGATACGTCTCCAACGTATCTACTTTTCTAAACTCTTTTGCCCTTGTTTTGGACTCTAATTTGCATGATTTGGATGGAACTAACCCGGACTGATGTTGTTTTCAGCAGAATTGCCATGGTGTTGTTTTTGCGCAGAAATAAAAGTTCTCGGAATGACCTGGAAACTTACGAGGAATTTTTGTGGAATATATAAAAAATACTGGCGGAAGAATTACCTGAAGACACGGAGCCAGGAGCCTACAATCCCAGGAGGCGCCCCCCTAGGGCGCGCCTGGCAGGCTTGTGGGGCCCACGTAGCTCCGCAGCCTCCAACTCCAACTCTATAAAGTCTCTCTCGCCTAGGAAAAATTAAGAGAGAAGAGTTCATCGCGTTTCACGACACGGAGCGGCCGCCACCACCTGTTCTTCCTCGGGAGGGAAGATCTGGAGTCCGTTCTGGGCTCCGGAGAGGGGAAATCGACGTCGTCATCATCACCAACCATCCTTCATCGCCAATTCCATGATGCTCTCCATCGTCCGTGAGTAATCTCATTGCAGGCTTGTTGGACGGTGATGGGTTGGATGAGATCTATCATGTAATCGAGTTAGTTTTGATGGGGTTTGATCCCTAGTATCCATTATGTTCTAAGATTGATGTTGCTACCACTTTGCTATGGTTAATGCTTGTCACTAGGGCCCGAGTGCCATGATTTCAGATCTGAACCTATTATGTTTTCATCAATATATGTGTGTTCTTGATCCTATCTTGCAAGTTGTAGTCACCAACTATGTGTTATGACCCAGCAACCCCGGAGTGACAATAGCCGGAACCACTCCCGGAGATGACCATAGTATGAGGAGTTCATGTATTCACTTTGTGCTAATTCTTTGTTCCGGTTCTCTATTAAAAGGAGACCTTAATATCCCTTAGTTTCCATTAGGACCCCGCTGCCACGAGAGGGATGGACAAAAGATGTCATGCAAGTTCTTTTCCATAAGCACGTATGACTAAATACGGAATACATGCCTACATTACATTGACGAACTGGAGCTAGTTACATACCACCTTATGTTATAACTGTTACATGATGAATGTCATCCGACATAATTATCCATCACTGATCCAGTGCCTACGAGTTTTTCCTAATTGTCCTTGCTAAGTTACTTTACCGCTACTGTTGTCACTACTGCTACTGTTACCGCTGCTACCGTTACTATCACACTACTTCGCTACTAAAACTTTGATACAGATACTAAGTCTTTCAGGTGTGGTTGAATTGACAACTCAACTGCTAATACTCGAGAATATTCTTTGGCTCCCCTTGTGTCGAATCAATAAATTTGGGTTGAATACTCTACCCTCGAAAACTGTTGCGATCCCCTATACTTGTGGGTTATCACATTTCATTTTCATTTTCATTGCATTTGGACGACAACTTCAAATGGACATCAAGCATTTCATTTTCAGGAACAGAAACTATAAACTAATTTTCAGAAACATAAACTATAAGCTATAAACTAACACTCAATATTTAGGTTGGTCCTATTTTTCTTATGATGTATGTAGTTCAGTTGTTAAGTAATGGAGATTTTACAAATTTGATAGTTGTTAGAGTAGCTTTAGTTGTTTTTTAAAAAGGCCCAACAATCCTTGGCTTGTATTATGAACCCTAACTTCTCAAAATTTCATAGAACTTCTACCGTGGCCCTTCATTCATTTACAAGATCATCTATGTGTATGTTGTTGACAAAGTTATACTATCTTCCTACAATTTGCAGATTCGGTTTGTCTACAACTTGCAAAGTTATATTACTCCCAACTGAATCTCCAAGGCATCAGGAGCCATAACATCTGGTTACAGATCGAAAACTTACAAAACAAGCTGGGCGTGGGGATGAGGAGGCGTGCTGACCAGAGACGGAGACGGCGGAGGAGGCGTGAGGAGACGGGGGATGGCGGCCGGTGGAGAAGGAGAGGCCAGGGACATCGGGGTAGGTGTCGGAGTTGAGGTCGTCGAGGCAGAGTGGTCGGGGACGACGTCGGGGTCGGGGTCGCCGGGGTCACCGGAGGTGAGGTTGCCAGAGTCACCGAAGGTGAGGTCGCCATAGTCATCGGAGGTGAGGTCGCCGGGGGCGCTAAGACGAGTGGGAGAGAGAGAAAGAGAGAGAGAGAGAGAGATAGATAGATAGATAGATAGATAGATAGATAGATAGAGGGAGAGAGAGAGTGAGTGAGAGTGAGAGAGAGAGAGCGAGAGTGGGGGATTGGGGAGGATATCGGGGAAGAATGGCCGGGCTATAGCCAACTTAGCTATAGTGTGTTTCTGTAGAACACACTATAGCTAAGTTAGCTCTAGCGTGTGTGATGCCAAAACGCGCTATTGCTAATTTTTTTTTTGTTTATTTTATTAAAAAATCATTTTTATTTTTATTTTTCCTTTTTCTATTTCGTTTAAATTTTTTGTTTTTCATTTTTCATTTTTCTTGTTCTCTTTATTTTTCCTAATTGCTAATTAGGGTTGTTTATGTAGTAATAACACCCGCCCCAGCTCGTACATATGATCGAGCACCTTTGGAGGACGCCTCCTCCCACTATGAGCACATTCGAATAATAATTAGTGTATAATATATATATATAACAACATTTAACCTATAATGGTGTTAAGTACTTATACAAAATAGGTACACAAAAATTATGATTGTTTATTAATTAGAGTGTGGGTGACGACACTTGACACTGATCTTCTTCCTTCCTCTTTTGTTCATTGCCGAATAATTGATCCCCTCATTGTGACTTTTCCTTTTTCACAGAGTACGAGCTTTCTTAGGTAATGTTGTCCTGCTTCTTCTTTTGATGTATGGTTCATCGTCATCATCATCTTCCCTCATCGGGTCATCGTACTGGTCGTAGTCTTCCTCGTTGGCGACTCCATCAATTCTGACGATGCTCCTTTTTCCTCTCCTCACGACAACACGGTTGGGATTGAGAGGGTCTTCTATGAATAAGCATTGTGTCATGTGCTTAGTTTGTACCCATAGCTCATTTTTGGCGGTGGCGTTCACGGTAGGGCTATTGGCGTCGAGTATACACAAGGTAGTGAAAAGTCAGTTTTCTATTTGTACGTTCTTATCCCATCTGACACGAAACATCATTGCGCTATGCAATCCAGAGTATTCAAGCTCCAGAATCTCTTCGACCCTTCCATTGCATCTTTTCATTACATCATCGTCATGGCTTCCATCGTCACCCCTGAGTTTTGGATTCACTATTCATATCTTTGGCCTCCGTGCAGAACGTGTATCTGTTGATATCGTATGCCTGATAAGTCACGAGGTTGATCATCGGGCCATGTGCTAAGGTGTATATAAAAATTTCCGTCTCGACAGCCCTCTTTTGGGGATTAGCCACAACTCGCTCTTTGAACCAACACAAGAAAGTGGAGTTTTGGTCTCTAATAATTTCAGCGCCCGTCTTGTGTAGATCACAGTCACGGTAGTTCTTTGCGATTGTCTCTTTGTGCGCTGCCACAAAAGGATGTACAACGTTTAGGTGTTTTAGGACTACTAAGTTAGCTATGTCAAAGTTGTCATGTCGGCCCGAGCGGTACACATTCAATTCCCTCCGGTCGTTGATGTGACCTTCTCCTTTCAGCCTTCCATAGTGCTTGTTGATGAGCAAACCAACAATAGGTTCTCCGACGCCTAGATAATTCTCGTAAATGGAGATACACTCTTGGATGAGATAGTCATGTGTGATGCTTCCATCCGGATGGGACATGTTACGAATGAATCCTTTGATGACCCCATTCATCCTCTCGAACGGCATCATACTGTGTAGGAATGTTGGCACTAGGTCTATGATGTCATCCATGATATGGACACACAGATGCACCATGACATCAAATAACGCGGGCGAAAAATACATCTCTAGCTCATTTAGTATTACACTGATCTCTTCTTGTAGCCTTTTCAGTTGCTTCACACTGATTGACTTTCGGGAGATAGTGTCGAAAAGTGGCATAGATCAGTAAGCGTATCACCGACGTGTGTGTCCTGAATCCCTCTAAGTTCAACCCGGGGTAAATGAGTCGTCATCACGCGACAGTCGTGAGACTTCATCCCGCTAAACCTTTTCTTCTTGGTGTCCAGATATCTGCTTATCTTCCCACACTATCCGGAACTAACTTTGATTCCAGCAAGGCACTTGAAGAATTGATCGACCTCCTTCGTATCTAAGGTGAAGCAAGAGGGGGGAAATACTCTTGCCCCTTCTTTTTTGCTTTTTTGCCCCTATCTCCCGTCTTTTTCTCCGTATCCTCCGACGACTTTTTACACAGCATGTGGAGGTCTTACCTGATATCCATCAATTCCAAGTCTTTTCTTGCCTTCAGCCCATCCTTTGTATTCTTCAGCATGTTCATCAATGTTCTGAGCAAACTCTCGAGGATATTCTTCGTGATATCAATTTGATCAAGGCTTATAGGCGTTTCTAGTTTGGGCCAGTTCTTCAGGTCCTAGAAAACATACCCCGTTTTCCATACCTTCAACAGCGGCTTCGACGTCTTTTTATTGGTATTTTCCGGCGAGTTGCACTGTTCCCAGTTCTTCAACAACTCATCAATTTCGATGCCGCTCCTCTTATGTGGAGGTCCTCTATGCTCGACCTTACCATTGAATAGATCTCCACGCTTTCTCCATGGGTCATCCTTCTCGAGCCATCTTCGGTGCCCCATGTACACGATTTTTAAAGACTCACCATCTTTCGATAGTTGCTAAGACGTTGTATCATACATGCACCTGGTGCATCCGCAATATCCGTGGCACACCTGGCCCACGACATATATGTAATCGAGATAGTCGTGCACCGTCATGATCAACATGGCTCTCATGTAGAAATACTCTCCTATGCTGGCGTCCCATGTCTTGGCTGGCGTTGTCCATAACGTGTCTAGATCCTCTTTGAGTAACCCAAGATACATATTAATATCATTTCCTGGTTGTCTTGGACCTTGAATAAGCACAGTCATCTGTATGTATTTTGCCTTCATGCACTTCCAGCTGAGGTTCTACATCCATACAAACACGGGCCATGTGCTATGGTTGGTGTTCTACATGCCAAACAGATTCATGCCATTAGTACTAGCACCAAGCACGAAGTTCCTTGGATCATCCGTGAAATATTTATATTCAGCATTTAATTTTCTCCACTGACTAGCATCTGTGATGTGTCTCAGCTTCGGATCATCTCCATCGTCTAGCTTCACCCTATGTGTGTGCCATCGCATAAACTTTGCTTCCTTAGGATCTACGAGATACTGCTACACACGCAGGGTGATGGGAAAGGACCATACGACTTTCTATGGAGCTTTCTTTTCGTCCTTCTTATATCGTGAAGCATTGCACTTTGCGTAGATAGTTTTTCCGCGTGCTCGTTCCGATATATGATGCAATCGTTGATGCATGCATGGTATCTAATGTGCGGCAGATCAAGAGGGCACATGCTTTTTTGGCCACCTCGATACTAGTGGGACACATGCTTCCCGCGTCAAGAACCTTCTTTAGATACTTCAAAAGGTCATCCAGACTTGCGTCTCTCCATTTGTTTTTTGCCTTCGTCTTGAGCAGTTCTAGTGTGAAACTCAAGCGGGTCACCTCGGGATTGCAACCATCATACAATGGAGTCTTCGAGTCTAGCTCCAGTTGCGCAAATTTGGCCTCATCCCTAGAAGCAGATCTCTCTCTAGTCGTCCTCTTGCGAAGCAGTTCTCAAACATGCGGGTCCTGCATGGCTAAACCTAGTACGGACGAAAACTGCGACATGTCCGTGTCTTCTCCATATCTCAAACAAGAGCTATCTGGCTTGAAACGTCATATCTCAAACATGGCACAAGCCGTCTTTGGTAAAATACTCAAAACTTTGATCTTTGTTTAAACCAATAACTCTTTATCCAGAGTCGCTGATTATCATTACCCCTTGCACAGGTCCAAGAGCCGCAAATCTTCAGGATGATTGCATGCTGATGCTGAAGGCGATTTACACGCTGACAGAGCAGCTGTATACCGGCAGCGTACTAACTATTAAAGCATTGATGGGCGCCAAGGAGCCTATAACCTCCAAAAAGAAGATGCTTGGCTGCCTATCCACGCTTCCTCCCCAGATTGGCGAGTTGACACGGTCAGCCGCCCGGAAGGGACTGCTGACTACATTAAGTCGCTGCTTAGCGTATGCTCCAGAGATCAACCCGGAAGAAGTAGCAGCGGGCTTTCCTCAACTCAAGGATGACGGGTCAGAATTCGTCGAAGAGGACTATCAGCGTGTCGTCAAGGACTCCCGGCTGGCGGCGACTCAACTTGCTGCAAGTCTGGACTTATCAAAGTATCATGCTGCTTATGATAGCAAGAACAAGAAGGTCAACCTGCCAACCTTTGTGACGACCAGCTTAACTCCACGGCGACCCAAGAACCCTTTTGACTTGGACGCAGATCTTTCATCAATCCTGACCGATGAGGATGACTTGCGGCTCTGGCCAAGTGCAACTGGGTACTGGGCGACTTGCAAATTGAGGTCGGCCAAAGCTCGCAGCAAAACGATCCAAGGGCGCCAGCATAATAAACTTCATTGATTTGGCCCTAAGATCCATGTAATAGGTCTCCTTTAGGAATCGGTACTGCTTTTGTGATACTTTCGAAAAGAATCCTTATGTCGCCCTTAAGGCGATTTGAAATACTGGATCCGCCGTTTGAAAATTCTTTATAATGCTTAATCCGCCATGGATGAATTGATTTTGATCATCAACCTGTTTTAAGCTTGAAAAACATATGTGAAATCAAATAAATGATAACAAATATTTTTAAGATGAATCAGGAAAAAGGTTTAGAAAACTTTGTGGCAGTGCCGGGAAGGAAAATAAAAATAAAAATAATAGCAATTTCGTCGGCTTATAAGGTCGCGACGGGATGGGGCGAGTGAGAAAACTCAAGCGCCACCCTAGATGATGGTTTCGTCGGCTCATAAGGTCGCGACAGGATGGGGCGAGTCAGAAAGCTCAAGCGCGCACCCGAAATGATCGTTTCGTCGGCTCATAAGGTCGCGACAGGATGGGGCGAGTCAGAAAGCTCAAATACACACCCTAAATGATGGTTTCATCGGCTCATAAGGTCGTGACAGGATGGGGCGAGTCAGAAAGCTCAAGCGGACACCCTAAATGATGGTTTTGTCGGCTCATAAGGTCGCGACAGGATGGGCCGAGTCAGAAAGCTCAAGCACACACCCTAAATGATGGTTTCGTCGACTCATAAGGTCGCGACAGGATGGGGCGAGTCAGAAAGCTCAAGCGCGCACCCTAAATGATGGTTTCGTCGGCTCATAAGGTCGCGACAGGATGGGGCGAGTCAGAAAGCTCAAGCGCACACCCTAGATGATGGTTTCGTTGGCTCATAAGGTCACGACAGGATGGCCCGAGTCAGAAAGCTCAAGTGCACACCCTAGATGATGGTTTCGTCGGCTCATAAGGTCGCGACAGGATGGCCCGAGTCAGAAAGCTCAAGCACACACCCTAAATGATGGTTTCGTCGGCTCATAAGGTCGCGACAGGATGGGGCGAGTCAGAAAGCTCAAGCGCCACCCTAAGATAATAATTATGTCGGCTCATAAGGTCGCAACAGGATGACAAAATTGATCTCAATGAGGAAGCCCCCAAGTTGGGGAGCATTTTAATTTTATTACTTCATAATGAAACTGAAAAACTTACAAAATGCATAGCTTAAGAGCGGTCCTTCCCATGGTGGTGACAACTTATGCATGCCAGCACGATCTTGTATCAACCGAAGAACTAAGTCGCCTTCCTCAAAGGTCCGGCTCTTAACCCGGCGGTTGTGATAACGCCGTAGATCCTGCTGATAGATGGCCGAACGGGCCGCAGCCAAGTCACGTGCCTCCTCTAAGGCGTCCAAGGAGTCTTGACGCGCCAGCTCATTGTCTTGCTCCACATATGCGGCGACTCTAGGTGAGTCATGCCTTATGTCAGTAGGAAGAACGACTTCTGCTCCGTAGACCAAAAAGAAAGGGGTGAAACCCGTGGACCGGTTCGGGGTGGTCCGGATACTCCACAGCACTGAAGGCAATTCTTCGACCCAACATCCTGGGATTTTCTCCAGGGGAACCATGAGTCGGGGCTTAATTCCTTGTAAAACCTCCTCATTCGCCCGTTCCGCTTGCCCATTAGATTGTGGGTGAGCGACCGCAGAAACATCAAGCCGTATATGTTCTCGATGGAAAAACTCCTACATCGCCCCTTGGGACAGGTTAGTACCATTATCAGTAATGATACTGTGTGGATATCCAAACCGGAAGATCAGCTTCTTCAAGAACTTGACCGCTGTCTCCGCATCGCAAGCTCCAATAGGTTCCGCCGCAACCCACTTGGTGAACTTATCAACCGCCACCAGCAAATGGGTTTTCTTGTTGGATGACATTTTAAAGGGGCCGACCATGTCTAACCCCCAGACCGCAAAAGGCCAAGTGATGGGAATCATTCTTAATTCTTGAGCCGGCACATGAGCCTGTCGTCCATAACGCTGGCATCCCTCGCACCGACGAACTATATCTTCTGCATCTGCATGAGCCGTCAACCAAAAGAAACCATGACGGAATGCTTTTGACACCAAAGAGCGTGATCCGGCATGATGCCCACAGTCTCCGGAATGAATGTCATTTAAGATTACGCATCCTTCTTCGGAGGAAACGCATCGTTGAAAAACTCCAGAGGCGCTCCGCTTATATAACTTGCCATTGATGATCACCATGGATTTACTGCGCCGAATGATTTGACGGGCCGAAACATCGTCTGTTGGTAACTCGGGTCGGGCGAGATAAGCCAGATAGGGAAGAACCCAATCCGGCGTGACGTGAAGAGCCACCACGAGCTGAGACTCGGGATCTGGTATTGCCAACTCCTCCTCCAATGGTAAAATCACGGATGGTTTATGCAAAATATCCAGAAAAATATTGGGAGGAACTGGCTTTCGTTGGGAACCAAGATGTGAAAGGGCGTCAGCCTCCTCGTTGAGGCGCCGATCAATGTGGTCAACCTGATAACCATGAAAATGACCCGCCACATCAGACACGGCTCTTCTGTAAGCCGCCATCATGGGGTCCCGAGAATCCCAGGTACCCGAAACTTGTTGCGCCACCAAATCAGAGTCGCCAAAACACCTGACTCGCGTTAGATTCATCTCCTTGGCGAGTCGCAAGCCGTGAAGCAAAGCTTCGTATTCCGCAGCATTGTTGGTGCACGGAAACATGAGTCGGAGGACATAACAGAATTTATCTCCTTGAGGGGACACCAACACCACACCAGCCCCCGAGCCTTCCAGCTGTCTAGATCCATCAAAATAAATAGTCCAGTAAGTAACATCAGGCCTGTCTTCCGGAGCCTGCAACTTCGTCCAGTCATTGACGAAATCAACTAAGGCCTGAGACTTGATGGCTGTGCGGGGGGTGTACTGCACGTGATGCGGCCCAAGTTCAATCGCCCACTTGGCAATCCGCCCTGTTGCCTCCCGATTCTAGATTATGTCCCCAAGGGGGGTAGAGCTAACCACTCTGATAGGGTGTTCTTGGAAATAATGCTTAAGTTTCCGACTCGCCATAAACACCCCATACACCAACTTCTGCCAGTGTGGGTACCGTTGCTTGGACAGGGTTAGCACTTCGCTGATAAAATACACCAGGCGTTGCACTGGGTGCTCCTTCCCTTCCTCCTTTCTTTCAATGACCACTGCCACACTTACTGCTTTGGAATTTTCCGCAATATACAGAAGCATGGCCTCTTTCTCAGTCGGAGCGGCCAGGACCGGCGGGTTAACCAATTGCCATTTCAAAGCTTCGAGCGCCTCGTCTGCCTCATTTGTCCAAACAAACCGGTCAGATTTCTTTAGTAACTGATAAAGAGGAATCGCCTTTTCACCCAGGCGACTTACGAAACGACTTAGAGCCGCGATGCGACCCGCCAGTCGTTGAACTTGATTAACGTTTGCTGGCCTTCCAAGGGATGTAACTGCTTCGATTTTGTCCGGGTTAGCTTCAATGCCACGCTCAGACACCAGGAAGCCCAACAATTTCCCTGCAGGAATACCAAAAACACATTTGGTGGGTTTCAGCTTCATCTGATATACCCGTAGATTATCGAAAGTTTCCTTGAGATCCACCAGTAGCGTCTCCCGCTGGCGGGTTTTGATCACAATATCGTCGACATAGGCGTGGACGTTGTGACCGATTTGGCTACGGAGGCAATTCTGGATGCAGCGCTGATAAGTCGCCCCCGCACTCTTGAGTCCAAAAGGCATGGACACATAGCAAAAAGCCCCAAAGGGGGTTATAAAAGCTGTTTTTTCTTGATCCTTCACGGCCATCTTGATCTGGTGATATCCTGAGTAGGCGTCCAAAAAGCACAATCGTTCGCATCCCGCCACCGAGTCAATGATCTGGTCGATGCGGGGAAGAGCGAAAGGATCTTTCGGACAAGCTCTGTTGAGGTCCGTGTAATCAATGCACATACGGAAGGTACCGTTCTTCTTGAGTACCAAAACCGGGTTAGCCAGCCATTTGGGGTGGAAAACTTCCACGATGAATCCGGCGGCTAAGAGACGGGCGACCTCTTCCCCGATCGCCTTGCCTCGCTCCTCGTTAAACCTGCGAAGATACTGCCGGATGGGTTTTGCCTTTGGGTCAACATTAAGATGGTGCTCAGCGAATTCTCTCAGCACACCAGGCATGTCAGAAGGTTTCCATGCGAAAATGTCCCGATTCTCACGGATGAATTCGATGAGCGCGCTTTCCTATTTGGGATCCAGACCCGTCCCGATGGTGAACTGCTTGGATGAATCTCCGGGAACGAAATCGATTGTTTTAGTGTCATCCGTTGGTTTGAACTTGAGGGGCGACTCAGCATCTGTCGTTGGCTTCTTTAGGGGTGACATGTCTGCCGGGTCAACATTGGCCCGATGGTGTTTGAGCTCCTCTGCAGCGCAGGCAACTTTCGCATAAGCCGCGTCCCCTTCTTCACATTCCTTTGCAATCCTTCTATCCCCGTCAACTGTGATGGGTCCCTTAGGACCAGGCACCTTGAGCTTAAGGTAAACATAGCACGGGCGAGCCATGAAACGGGCATAAGACGGCCGCCCAAATAACGCATGGCAGGGGCTTTTCAATTTGACCACCTCGAATATCAGTGACTCGGACCTGTAATTCTGCACCGTTCCAAACGCCACTGTGAGTCTGACTCGGCCTATGGGGTACGCCGACTTGCCCGGGACGATTCCGTGGAAAACCGTGGTTGAAGGCATCAGGTCCTTTTCCAATAGGTTCATCCTTTTGAAAGTGTCAAAATACAAGATATTAATGTTGCTGCCACCATCCATTAGCACTTTGGATAGGGTGTAGCCCCCAACTTGGGGAGCCACGACCAACGCTAAATCGCCAGGATTGTCAACTCTTGGCGGGTGATCCTCCCTACTCCACGATATGATCTGTTCAGGCCAGTGGAGGTACCTGGGAAGCGCCGGCTCAGACACACTGTACGCCCGGTGACTCACCTTTTTATCACGTCTGCAAGCATTGGTGGTGAAAACGTGATACTGCCCATTGCTTAACTGTTTGGGATTGTTGCGGAAACCTCCGTTGTCATCCTGACCCTGCGGAGCCCCCTGTGGGGGCGGCTGCTGAAAAGCTCCTGGCGGGTTATACCGCCGCTGGTGGTGCACCGGATACTGGCCGCTGCTTGGCTGCGGGCCTCCCTGAGCCCCCTGTTCGGGAAAACCACCAAAGGGGTTCTGTCGTTGGTTGGGTGCAGCAAACTGCTCCTGCCGTTGGTCCGGGTCATCGTTTTGGCTTTTCTTGATCGCCTCCGCCCAAAACTCCCGCATTACGAAACAGTTCTCCCAGGAGTGAGTCGCCGGACCGTCTGCCGTGGCATGGTGTGGGCAAGGGCCCTTGAGTAACTCTTCATAGTTACGCGGCCTCTTCCCACTAAATCCCCTATTTTTCTTCTGGCGTTGGTTGCCACTGTTGGTGTTGGTGTTGGCGACTAAGTCCGAGGGTTCCTCCTGCTGCCTTCGCTTGCCATTGGCTCCTTGATTGTGGCGGTTATGTCCCTGGAACCGGGTATGATTTTTGGATGACTCGCCTTTCTTGGGCGAATAAGCTTTACCGTCCTCACCGGGATCTTTGGTGTCGTCTGCTTCAGCATACCTAGTGAGGGTGTCCATCAGCTCTCCCATGTCTTGGACCTTTCACTTGAGTCGCCCCAATTTCTGTACCAAGGGTTCATAATGGCAATTCTGCTCGAGGATCAACACAGCCTGAGCCGCCGTAATACCATCTGACGAATGGATAATTTCCGCAACCCGTCGTGACCAATGGTGGGCCGACTCATGAGGGCGCTGAACGCAGTGCTGCAGATCGACGATCGTCATTGGTCGTTTGCAGGTTCCTCGGAAGTTTTTGATGAATCGCTCTTTCAACTCGGCCCAGGTCTGGATGGAGTTGGGAGGTAAGTTTTTCAACCAAGTATGTGCTGACCCCTCGAGCATCATCGCGAAGTATCTGGCGCAAACTGCCTCGTTCACGTCGAGCATGTCCATGGCGATTTCATAACTTTCGACCCACGATGCCGGCTCAAGGTCCGAGGTGTAGTTAGGCACCTTTCTTGGTCCCTTAAACTCTTTGGGCATTCTTTCGTTGCGAAGGGCGGGGGCCAAGCATGGCACCCCCACTCGCCCACCGCTCCCGACGAGAGGGGCCGGGGAGATTTGGATGTTCGGGAGATCCCGGCCCGGCGGGTTCTGATGATCAGGCGGGTTGTCCTGAGGGACGGGTCGCGGCCCGCTGTTTACGGCGGGCTGGTCCTCTGGCCGACTCCTGGTGTAACTCGCCTGGGGAGTGGAATGCAGCCTATCTAGGTTGTGTGAGAACTGGGCGTTTTGAACCACCGTCATCTTCAACATCTCAATCGCGTTCCTTGCTTCTATCTCGGCAGGAGTGTTGTCGTGAATCGGAAGAGATTCTAGATGGCGAGTTGCAGCAAGGACGTTGTCCACCGGGTTGGAAAAGTGGCCTTGAGGCGTCCGGAATCGGGGAACGCGATCCTCAATTGTCTGAACCGGCGGGTTAGGCGGTTGACCCGGTCCTCCCCCTGGGATGGCTCCCGCCCCAGGGGTTCGTGGAGTATCGAACAGGCGGGTCGGGTTGAGATCATGGGGCAGGCGACCTTGGTGTCTCCGTTGGTGGACGGCGTCGGATGCGCGTTGGTGTCTTTCGAGCCGCCAGTTGTCAGTATTTAAGCGAATCCTTTTGGCCGCAATTTGAGCTTGCCGAGTCTCGATCCTGGCGGACTCCACTTCGGCATCCCGATGAGCTTTTGCCACTGCCTCTCTGAGTTTCGCCAGCTCCGCGTTTACCTCCTCCTGGTTTTCTGGTGTGAGGGGAGTCGCCATCAGCCTTGTGATTTCCGCCGCTAGTTCCACCAGGACACCGGCCGGGCTTCTAGACGTCTCGCCGGTCCCATCGCCTCCTGTCGGGTTTTGCGAGGGTTGAGTCGCCCCCGCCATATAAATGGCGATCTGGTGGCGGGTTCGGTCGAGGACTTCAGGGTCCATGGCCAGCGACAAGCCCCCAAGACAATCCCCATGTAGAGACCGGATTGAATCTGAGTCGCCCATGGACGACTCGTCATCAGTGTTGACTGATGTAGTTTCTTGGGATGCCGAGTGTTCTGGCTCTTCCGATCCCTGCGTGAACCCAACAAAGACCGGGCGAGTCAGATTTGGCGTCACTACTGGGCGGACGTACCTGGCCAGCTCGACGATGTCGGTGGAGATGTCCGGCTCAGGCACGGATGAATCGATCATGTCGATGAAGATGTTGATCTTGCCGAAGGGGGTCTTGTAACCAGATTCGATCGAATCCGCCTCGGGCCCCCATTGCCGGTTGTCGATGTAGGTCTTCCCGCGGCGGCTCCGGGTCATGAGCCCCGTCGCGTAACTCCCAAACCCTGGTAGGGCTCCCTTTGAGAACTCAACTCCACCGTGCGTAGGCCCCACGGTGGGCACCAACTGTCGTGGTTTTGTCACAGCAGATGTCCTCGTGAAAGGACTTAGTACTGGAACCATCGCACCTTGGTGGCGACTCAAAGGGGTTGAACAGGAGAGACACGGCGATTTACCCAGGTTCGGCCCCTCGTGAGGAGGTGAAAGCCTACGTCCTGTTTTGAGTTGTATTGATGTGGATTCGATTACAAGGAGGGCGTAACTCGCCAAACCTAGCACTCGATGATTTCTAACCTGCCCTCTTCTTCCCTGGGACTCGCCTTTATATACAGGTCGAACCCCTAGGGTTTACAAGGGTACTTTCCTTTCTACAAATCGTGACCTCTACGGTCTCCAAGTTGCCATCTTCCAAAGTTTGGAGACCTTCCGAAAATTATAAACCGCCATACAACCTTCGGTCTTTGCCAGGCCAAGGCCCAAACCACGCTCAGATGAATCGTCTCATTTGGTGACCTGGCCCAACTAGGGCGGGTTATTAACAGGTAATATCCCCAACACTCGGCCTCTTCTTCGCTAGGTCCGGCCTCTTTTGTGTCATGTACGGCGCCATTTCCCACGCCCTCTTCTTCGGGCCCATTTTTGATCATCTCTTCGTGTGGGCCCATGTCGTTATTGCCTGCCCCATCGACGTCCTCATCATCATTGTCTTCAGTTATCCATCAAGTATGGTCATCCATGAAACCATTCATGAGCAGGCACGCCTTGAATTTTTCAGCCTTAAAGGGGTCGAGCCATATTCTATCCTTGCATCTACGAAGGCATAAAACCTCCATCTGTTTGTTTTCATACATGTCATCCACCGTGGATTGCCAGTATCTTTCCACCTTACTTCCATTGACCTTCATGATTTCCCATGCGATGCCAAAAAATTATAACCACATACGCATGCATGCAACAAATTCATACAAAAATTTGGCATGACCTTCCCTAAACATAGGACATGTTGAGTTTGACCAAAATTCGCCGAAGCACAAATGAATCGACATTTTGGCAACTCATGTCACACACATTTCAACAAATACACAATATAGGCAACTCACACATGCCACACACATAATCACATAGGCTCGGTCCTATCGCACGCACGCGCAAACATATACACATATTTCCATTCTTACACATTATCTCTTCTTTTTGCTCACCTATGTTGAGAGAGATCAAGCTCGATACGAAGATATATATTCAATTCTCTTTCTTAATTAGCTAGTAGATCTAGATAGTGAGGTAACTAGATATATAGCTCAACTAGGGAGAGAGAGAACAAGCTAGCTAGTGGAGGGCTAAAATATTAAAAATAGGGGAGGTTAGGTCATTAATTAATGGAGGTGGTGGTGGAGGGCAAAGAAAGAGATGAGAGAAGGGAGGGAGGGCACTAATGGAGGTGATGGAGGGACAAAGAAGAGAGAGGGAGGAGGGGAGCATTGAAGGAAGAAGAAGAGGAGGTGGGGAAGAATGAAGGGAGAAGAAGAATAGGTGTGGAATGGTGGCAGATATTCTATCGTTGGCGACCATAGCACTAGCGCTAGTAGGGAAACGTGCTACCGCTAGACACACAAGCAGTAGGGTCGTTTACTACCATGCGGTGTTGTTAACTGGGGCCCACCAACGTAACCGTAGGAAATTAGCAGTAGCACCTTTTTCAAGAAACGCGCCACTACTAGTCTAACTAGGAGTAGCGCTTCTCGTAGACAAGCATTGTTGATAAGTGGGACCCACTAGCTTACCCGTAGAAACATATCTCTAGCGGCCTTCCAAGGAAACTTGATATAGATACACTAGTAGGTGTAGTGCTGCTAATTTATGCTGACGTTGGGGTACCCTTTGGCCCACTTAGCAGTAGTGTGCTTAGACCTACCAAGCGGTACTGCTAATTAGTACTAGGAGCGCCTTTTTTCTACACACTACTGGTAGTTAGCAGTAGTGCTTGGCCCATAACGGGCGTCATTAGTAACATTGTACCTATAAGCTTTTTCCAAGTAGTGGGGGGAGGGTGAATAGACGCTTTAAAATAATTATGGTTTAGGCTTGAACAAATGCAGAATAAAACTAACATTTAATTAGTCAAGCACAAAACCTAAAACAACTAGGCTCACCTATGTGTACCAACAACTTATGCTAAGCAAGATAAACAACTAAGTGATCGCAAGATATGTAACAAGAAACAATATGGATATCACAAAGTAAAGTTCATAAGTAAAGAGTTCGGGTAAGAGATAACTCAGGCACGTAGAGACAATGATGTATCCCAAAGTTCACATCCTTGTGGATGCTAAACTGTGTTTGGAGCGATGTGGAGGCACAATGCTCCCCAAAAAGCCACTAGGGCCACCGTAATCTCCTCACGTCGTCGTACCATGCAAGATGTCGTGATTCCAGTAAGAGACCCTTGAGTGTGGTCACTAAACCCGTACAAGTGGTAACCCTTGGGGCGGTCACCGAACCCGTACACTTTGGCAACCCTTGGGGTGGTCACCGAACCCTTGCACTTTGGTAACCCTTGGGGCAATCACCGGAACCCGTACAAATTGCTCCGGGCAATCTCCACAACCTAATTGGAGACCCCGACGCTTGCCCGGAGCTTTCTACCACAATGATTGAGCTCTGAGGCACCACCAACCATCTAGGGCGCCAAAGCACCCAAGAGGAACAATCTCTAGGGTACCAAGCACACAAGAGTAATAAGCTTCTCAACTTTTCACTTCCACGTATCACCGTGGAGAACTCAAACGATGCAATTAATACAATGGCAAGAACACACGAACTGGTCAAGTCCCTCACACTAAAATCCCACCACAATAACAAAGCTATGGAGGAATATGAGAGGAATAACAAGGAGCTCACAAAGAACTCCAAGATCTAGATCCAAGGGATTACCCTCACATAGAGGAGAAAGTGATTGGTGGAAATGTGAATCTAGATCTCCTCTCTCTTTTCCCTCAAGAACCAGCAAGAATCATTGGAGGGATTGAGAGATAGCAAGCTCGAAGAAGGTCAACAATGGGGGGGACATGAGATCAAAATATAAGAACCATTGGGGAAGAAGACCTCCTTAAATAGGTTTCCCCAAATCCAACTGTTATGCACTCAGCCCGTGCTTAAGCGGTGTGAGCGGTACTTCCGCTGGCACGGAAGTTTTAATCCACATCGTGGAACAGAGAGACCCTAGGAGGTAGCACTAGCGGCGCTACTACTCCCACGAGTGGTGGTACAATTATATGTTGCAAGTGCGGGTGAAACCATGCTAGTAGAGAAAGCACGGCAATACTACCGCACAGAGTGGTACTATCGCCCATTAACGCCGTTCTATTACCACTCAAAGGAAAGTGCTGAACAGAGAGAAAAATATAAGCAGAAATAGCAATGGTATTATACAACGGAAGTACCACCTAAGCGGTCTTACCGTGATACCGAGCGATACTACCGCGAGAACAGAGAAATACTATTGTGACACTAAAACTGCCATAACTTTCGCATACGAGCTCCAGATTGAGAAAACTCAAGATTATTGGATAGCACATGACAAGTACTATCCAAACTCAAGCTTGTTATCTTAAGAAGAGGCAGCATGAAAATTCCAATGATATAGAGATGTGAAACCTCTATGAGTGAAGAACCAACAAAAATTCGAACATAAAAAACATCATAGAAGATGCATATGGACTCCATTTTCGATGAACTCGAGCTTGTCATGAAGATGACCATAAGCTCAGGAAACCACATAGAGAAAAGCCAACCAAGAACCAAGAAAGATGATGATGCCAAGAATGCAATGGTTTGAGCTTTCAACAAACGATATGATCAAGCTACTCACTTGATAGCCTCCTTTAATAGTGCGACAATTGATCCTATAACCCGGTCTCTCAACTAACACACTAAGACTGGTAAAATAGAAAATCAAGGACTAATCTTTGCCTTGCACATAGTCCACTTGAGCTGGATGATGATGACCTTGTCCTCCTCAAGATAGTCCACTTGAGCTGGTGAAACTACCACTCGCCAGCCACCCCACTCCACCCGCTCGCTCGCTCGACCCCCAGCCTTCTCGCTCTCGCTCCCCCGCTCGCTAGGGTTTCTTTCCAGGCCGCCGTCGGGCCCTGGATCCAGCTCCTCATCGATGAGGCCCTCTTCCCCGCCGCCGGTCCCGACCTCCTCTGCTCCCCGCCGGTCGGTCCTGTCCTCCTCTACTCCCCGCTGCCAGTCTGGCCTCCTCTGCTCCCCGCCGACGGTCCCAGCCTCCTCTTCTCCCCATCGCCGGTCCCGACCACCTCTTCTCCCCATCGCTGGTTCGGCCTCCTCTTCCCCTTGACGATGTGGCCGACTGGTGGGCCCTCTCACGCCGCTGTTGTTGCCTCTGGTGTGTCGTTGCTGTTGCCCGTGCAGGAGCTCATCCATGATTCGTTGTTATCTTCCCCTTGATTTGTTATTAGGTGCTGATAACAAATGATTTTTATCTAATTTTTCCTTGATTTATTATAAGGAGCTCATCCCAATTTTGCTATGGATGTGCTTTGGGTAGACTGTGCAAGTACTAGTACTAGATGGTGTTTGAAGTTGAATTTGTGTTCATATGGACATCAATATGATAAAAAAATAACACATTATCATTTAATCGGCCAACAATATAGTTCAAGGGTATTACATACTTTCATAAACCATACTGCAGATAAGCTGAAAAACAGACATCGAAAAGAACTGGTAGCTTATTATGTGGAGCTTATTTCAGCTTATTTACAACTTATTTTCACAAGAACTTATTTCCACACCATAGCTCAAAAGAACTGGCCCTTAATCTTGATCAACCTTGTATCTTGTCTTCTCTCACATGATGTGATGAAGGTAAACATGAATGTTCATACGAGCTTCTTCTCACGACATGCTTGCAATAAGCTCAACTCTAACATGACCAATCTTTGGATAAAAGCTTCAATATAAACTCCTTAAACCAACAGTTGGACTTCAATAAGTGTCTATGAATAAATCCTTCGAATATAACTCAAGACAACCATTAGTTCATAGGGATTGTCGTCAATTATCAAAACCACACATGAAAAAATATGCCCTAACACACGGTTTTAGTTCCGTGAGGGGCACATATGTTCTTCCCCGAGAGGCACGGTCGTGCCTCTCGAAAAAAAGGTATTTCCTTTTTCCTTTTTCTTCCTCGAGAGGCACGATTTGCTTCCGCGAAAGGCATCGCCGTGCCTCTTGGAAATGAAAAATGTCTCTTCAAAACCATTTTTTTCTTCCTGAGATGCACGATTTTTCTTGCGCAAAAAGGCACGGATTTACTCCTGCTAGAGGTATGGTCGTTCCTCTCGAAAACGAAAAAATATATTTTTTCATGAGAGGTATGGTTTTTTGTCCGGTCTCTCATAAAAAAAGGTTTAAAAAAATCTATCAACATAGCATCTAGTTTTGAAGATCTCAACGCGACGAATCAAACGACGAAAATGGTTGGAGAATTGAATGAAGTTTTATGAGATAAAACAACTTGAAATAATGGATCTACGAAAAACAAAACTCACAGGTTGCGACAAGTAATACATATTCAGTACGTCATTTATCGCAAACTGAAAAAGTGGGAGTGGCATTTGAAATGATTACTCCTCAATTATTTATTTTGAGGATCCTATTTATCGTGAGGTTCGACACATAGTGAGCAAACGCACACCCCTCCTCTCGCGTATAGCCGGCCCATATGCAGCTTTGGCACGTTCCTTTCAATCCATTGGATCTAGAATAACTGGTTTCACCTTTCTATGTTTTTTTCCTTTTTATCTTTTCTCTATTGTACTTTTAAAATTTTCTATGAAATTTGGAAATATTTTTATAAAATTTGGGAAAAACTTTTTGAATCGTCACATTTTTTTAAATTGGCGAGCATTTTTATTCGTGATTTTATTAATTTAGATAGAGTGTTTTATTATTTCATGAACGGTTTTTAATTCAAGAGTATTTTAAAAAATGTGGGCACAAATTTTGTTATTCTTCTGAATTAGCGAAAATTTGTTGATTTGAAGACATTTTCTATTTGACAAGCATTTTGTGAACTTTGGTATTTTTAATTCTAATCTTGAACATTGTTTTAAAATTTGTGAGCAATTCTTTGAACATTTTATGATTTATGGGTGTTCTAAAAAATATGAAGATGTTTTAATTTGCTACGGATGCGGGTTTCTAGGAAACACAGATGAAAAACCAGTTTATTTTTGTTGCGAAATTAAAAAACCACTCTAGTAGCTTGCTCCATGGAAGATCCTATTTGATGCCCGCAGGCGTCAAAAGGACGAGCCTTCGCTGAAACAGGACGCCCGACGCCCCAGTTTGTACCAGCCCACGGCCGCTCGGTTTCTTCTCTCTTAATCTGTTTTTTTGTTTGTTTCTGTTTCTGTTTCTATTTCTTTTCCTTTTTCCTTCTTTTATTTCTATTTATTTATTCGTGTGTCTTACACAAAGTTCATTAGGTTGTTTACATATAAAATATTCGTTGCATGTTTAAGGAAATGTTCATCTTATATTAATAAAATTTCAACATTTTTCTGAAAATTTTGCATGTGCAAATTAGAAATGTTCACCGTACATCACAGATGTTCAGTGTGTATTTAAAATTTAGTGAGTACATATCACAAAAAAATTCAATTTGTATTTATTTTCTGTTCAAAGTATATTACAAAAGGTTCAATGTATATTTTAAAAAATTCAGTGTATATTGGAAATTGTTATCGTTATTCAAAAAGATCACATATCTAACTTTTCCAACTGATCTCTCTAATTAATCAAAAGAAAAGAAAGTATCTCTCTCATAATTGCATTATTATTTTTAAGGAAAAATAGAGAATCTCTCTCTTGATTGTGTGTATCTTTTTTTTTTCCTAGTTGATTTACTTGGCATTAATCAACATATTACCGAAAGATAATTTTGTCCAAAATCTTCTATAATGATGTGCCTTGGTCATCATGCCAAAAATAATCTCTATTCCTGAAGTCTCAATACCTAGGTCGTCGTTCCAACTGATCTCTCTAATTAATCAAAAGAAAAGAAAGTATCTCTCTCATAATTGCATTATTATTTTGAAGGAAAAATAGAGAATCTCTCTCTTGATTGTGTGTATCTTTTTTTTCCTAGTTGATTTACTTGGCATTAATCAACATATTACCGAAAGATAATTTTGTCCAAAATCTTCTATAATGATGTGCCTTGGTCATCATGCCAAAAATAATCTCTATTCCTGAAGTCTCAATACCTAGGTCGTCGTTCCAACTGATCTCTCTAATTAATCAAAAGAAAAGAAAGTATCTCTCTCATAATTGCATTATTATTTTGAAGGAAAAATAGAGAATCTCTCTCTTGATTGTGTGTATCTTTTTTTTCCTAGTTGATTTACTTGGCATTAATCAACATATTACCGAAAGATAATTTTGTCCAAAATCTTCTATAATGATGTGCCTTGGTCATCATGCCAAAAATAATCTCTATTCCTGAAGTCTCAATACCTAGGTCGTTGTTCGTTTCGTTTGTTCCCACTCTCCACCCATTCCCCCTATCATCGAGCTTCCCCTCCCACCAATCACCGATTTTTCTATCCCACAAAAACCCGATTGATGAACATAAAACCCCCCAAAAAACATCACGTTGAAACCTAATGTACGTCCTCCCTCCCAATCTCCTTTCACGGACGCTGCAAGCCGTTTTCCTTCCCTCCTTCCTACCCTCTTGGCTCCTCCCCTACCGTTGCTACTCCACTGCGACCCTGACCATCCACGTGTGTTGCTAGGCCACGTCGCCGCGTACCGGGTCGTTCAGTTTCTATTCCCCACTCCCTCCGCCCCGGCAACCGAGGCATGGATGCAGGGAGTGCAACTGGATCAGCTATGTCGTGGTGGGCATCGACAAGGGAAAGCCCACGCTCGGGCGTGACGTGGTCGTTGCATGGTGCAACACGATCCTGGCTCTAGAGTTGTACAGATGCTTGGTGCAACGTGGCTGAATCTACATCTACACCCTCGTCGATCCGGCATCCACCAAGAACGAGGACACGCTAGAGATGAGGTAATCTTGTGAATACGTTGGAAGTACTATATGTACATGGTACACACGGTTCAGTGTTGACATCACTTTGCAGCAACATGCTCATGCAACCATGAGTGTTAGGTGCGGGCTGAGGTAATACATTGTATGCAAGGTAACACAGTATTTTTTTGGAAAAGATCGACCGCGTGAACCCAACCTAGGATTAAATATGCCAGGACCAATGAAAGAATTGTGGACCTTCATATTAAATATTTATTACCTTCTTGCCTTTTTTAATTCTTTACAGATTACATGAACTAGGTTTCTGTAAGTATCGTATTGAAAGTGTCCACATACTGTGTCATACTGTGTCTTACATATAGGCATTCATAGACGCGGTCATAATATATTTCTTGACAATCATACAAAGAGCCATACATGCTACCTTCTCAAATCAAATGTGCTCATTCAAATGTCAAGAAATTCGTTAACAAAATGAGTCCTACAATACTCGATTGTCGTCATCGTCGTTCATAGCAGCCATTCATGCAAAAAAAACTACAAATCGAGCACTATATCAATTTCAAAATCAAAACATTCAATGCAATTTATTAGCTAGAAATTTAATTTTATATGCAATTAATTTGGTCCATTTAAATAGAAATGAGAAATAAAGAAGATGAGGCTGTCGGGTTACGTAGCACAAATTCAAAAAAAAATCCAACGCATATTCAGATCTTCCTATGGAGAGACCAGCAGCAAGAGAGGGGTGAGTGCATCTTCATACCTTTGAAGATCGCTAAGCGGAAGCGTTGATAGAACGCGGTTGATGGAGTCGTACTCGCGGCGATTCAGATCGCGGTGTGATTTCGATCTAGTGCCGAACCACGGCACCTCCGCGTTCAACACACGTGCAGCCCGGTGACGTGTCCCGCACCTTGATCCAGCAAGGAGGAGGGAGAGGTTGGAGAAGATCTCCGGCAGCACAACGGTGTGGTGTCGGTGGAGAGACGAGGTCTCCCGGCAGGGCTTCGCCAAGCACCGTGGGAGAGGAGGAAGAAGGGGGGCACGGCTGCGCCGAGGGAGATGGAAAACTGTGTGTAAAACAGCCCCAAACCCCCCACTATATATAGGAGGAGGGGAGGGGCTGCCATCCCTAGGGTTCCCACCCTAGGTGGTGCGGCAGCCCCCTCAGATGGGAGGTGCGGCGGCCAGGGCAGGGGCAGGGGGTAGCGCACCCCGAGGTGGGCCTTAGGCCCACCAGCGCCTAGGGTTCCCCCCTCTCCACCTCCTGCGCCTTGGGCCTCCTTGTGGGAGGCGCACCTGCCCACTTTGGGCTGGTTGCCCTCCCTCTTTTGGCCCATGCTACCTCTTGGGGCTGGTGGCCCCTCCCGGTGGACCCCCGGGAGCATTTCCGGTGGTCCCGGTACATTACCGGTGACGTCCGAAACATTTCCGGTGTGCAAAACCATCCATCCTATATATCAATCTTTACCTCCGGACCATTCCGGAGCTCCTCGTGACGTCCGGGATCTCATCCGGGACTCTGAACAACTTTCGGTAACCTCGTATAACAATTCCCTATAACCCTAGCATCATCGAACCTTAAGTGTGTAGACCCTACGGGTTCGGGAGAGAGGCAGACATGACCGAGACACCTCTCCGGCCAATAACCATCAGCGGGGTCTGGATACCCATGGTGGCTCCCACTTGCTCCACGATGATCTCATCGGATGAACCACAATGTCAAGGATTCAATTAATCCCGTATACAATTCCCTTTGTCTGTCGGTATAGAACTTGCCCGAGATTCGATCGTCGGTATACCTATACCTTGTTCAATCTCGTTACCGGTAAGTGTCTTTACTCGTTCCGTAGCACGTCATCGTATGACTAACTTCTTAGTCACATTGAGCTCATGATGATGTTCTACCGAGTGGGCCCAGAGATACCTCTCCGTCACGCGGAGTGACAAATCCCGATCTCGATTCGTACCAACCCAACAGACACTTTCAGAGGTACCCGTAGTGCACCTTTATAGTCACCCAGTTACGTTGTGACGTTTGATACACCCAAAGCACCCCTACGGTATCCGGGAGTTGCGCAATCTCATGGTTGAAGGAAAAGACACTTGACATTAGAAAAGCTTTAGCATACGAACAATACGATCTAGTGCTATGCTTAGGATTAGGTCTTGTCCATCAAATCATTCTCCCAATGATGTGATCCCGTTATCAATGACATCTAATGCCCATGACCAGGAAACCATGATCATCTATTGACTAACGAGCTAGCCAACTAGAGGCTTGCTAGGGACACATTGTGATCTATTTATTCACACATGTATTACTGTTTCCTGTTAATACAATTATAGCATGAACAATAGACGATTATCATGAACAAGGAAATATGATAATAACCATTTTATTATTGCCTCTAGCGCATATTTCCAACAGAGGCGTCGATGACGACAACACTAATAGTGAGTTGAACAGCACACGGGTGTTCTATTATTTACTTATAGGTTAGCTATTTTTTTGAGGGAACGAGAGAGCTTTATTGCATATTAATGTTTATAGGGATACAAAATGGGTTTGGAGGTCCTGTGAACCAGACATGCCTACCCCCACGCAGGGAGGTTGCATATTTAGCTAGAGTATGAGCGTCCCTATTTGACTCTCGCCGTTCGTGGTCGAAGCTGACCATCTGAAAGCTATCCTTCCGCCTATCTACTTCCTTCAAGATAGGACCATAAGCTGACATTCTGTTGCCTGAGTTAATGTTCTTGATTACACTTAAACAGACTGATATAATAAGCACTCTTGAAAACTGTAGGCCAACAGCCAAAGCCATAGCTTCACATATCGCTTGTGCTTTGAGGGCTTCAGGATCGGTCATTCCAGCTTGCACCATAGCCGAAGCACCTTGATAAATGCCTTGGTCATTGCGACATACTGCAGCCGCTGCTCCCACTTGCCGATCTTTAGATAATCCACCATCAGCATGTATCTTGGCTATGCCCATAGCAGGAGGTGTCCAACAAACTAAAGGAACAGGGGTTCTTCCTACAGTCTTTTTAAATTGACGATTCCTTATTTGTGCATCTACCAGGTCAATCATAAACCTTGTGACAAATGCATGCGTAGACACTGGAGCTTGAAATTCCTCCTCATGGATCGCTCTTCTCCTTGCCCACCAGATTGCCCACATAATCACCAACGTTCGTGCAAAAATCTCCGGCTCCAAGTTTCTGCTCAGCTCAAAGAGCCAAAACTTAGCGTTCGAGGTTTCGTTATAACGATGGACGAGTACAGCTCCTCGTAAGACATAGCCTAGACTGCTCGGGCCATATTACAGTCTAGGAGAGAATGCCTCCAGGTGTCAATTGTCGCACCGCAGAACACACAAGCCGATGTAGTTGCCATATAGTGATGATGTCGTACCTCGCCCGTAGGAATGGACGACCTTGCAAGTCTCCAGGCAAACATCTTCAGTTTCGGTGGCAATAGCACACCCCAGAGCCTCTTCCAACCTGCTTGCTCTTTTTCTCTATTAGAGGTTTGTGGCGCCTTATCTATCCATGCTTCACGATTTCGCTTTTTTTTCATAATCATTCTATAGGCAGACCGGATTGAAAACTGTCTAGGTTTCTCAAAGTGCCAAGCCCAGAAATCTGGCTGCTGCATATGGCTGATCGGAATGCATTGTATAGCTTCAACATCCATGGGAATGAAGTTTGCACATAATCTATCAAGGTCCCAGCTGCGAGTGGCCTCCACCATCAACTCCGACACAAACTCAGGTGGATTCCCTGCTTGCATACACACAGGCCGCAACAAATGATCACGAGGGATCCAGTTATCTTCCATAATGCGTGTGGACGCTCCGTAGCCACATTTTCCAGCGTGACTCACTGTCGTCGTCCCTTTGTAGCATAAAGTGTATGGTTCGACTCCATTGAACGTCTTTGGATGGATCCGCATTTCTTTTTCGTGAAATTTTACATCGAACATCTCTGAATGGGTCGGCCCATTTATGCTCCGTTCAACCAAAGCTCAACTATTGAACACACATGCATCCAACAGGAGGGGACCTTCTATGCGTCGCTCGTTGCGGCAAACTGTTCATCGGACGCACAAGGGGGTCGTCTGACTGGGCTTGCCCAGTTTTTTTGGTCTTAAGAAAATCTCATATTTTCTATTTTCCTTTTTTTGTTCCTTTTTCTTTCTTTTTAGTTCCTTTCTTTTTTCCTTTTTTGGTTCGTTTTTCTTTCCTTTTTCCTTTTTTCGTATTTGAAGCAAAACATTTTTCTAATTTCAAGGTCATTTTTCGAATTTACGAACAATGTTTGAAAAATGTCATCTTCTTGAATTTTGAAACATTTTTTAAAACAAAGAAGATTTTTCGAAATTTTAAAACAATTTAGAAACACAAACTTGTTTTCAAAATTAAACAAAATTTGGAAAATACCGAACATTTATTGAAAATCCTGAACAATTTTGAAGTTATTAATAATTTTGAAAAACGGCAACTATTTCAAATTTAGAAGATATTCTTAAAAATCATAGACGTTTTTTGAATTTGAAGATTTTTTAAATCAAGAACATTTTTTGAATTTATGAACAAAGTTTGGAAAACGACAATTGTTTTGAAGTTTGGAATATTTTCAAAAGTAAGAATATTTTTAAAGCTTTAAGAATAATTTTCAAACATGAACTTAGTTTACAAATTGAACAAAAGTTTTTTATTTCAAAAAATTTCAGAAAATAACAAACATTTTCTGAAAATACTGAACATGTTCTTGAAAAACCGAACATTTTTATCGCAGTTATAAATGTTTTTTAAAAACGGTAACTATTTGAAATTGAGGATTTTTTGAAAAAAGAAAAAATATTTTTTGAATTTGAAGAACATTTTTTGCAATCCAGACTTTTTTTTTGAAAACCGAGAACATTTTTTGAAATAGAAACAGAAAAAAAGAAACAGAAAAGGAAAAGAGAAAAGAAAAAAGAAAAAAAGAAAATCTGGTTGAGGGAATTTTCTAGAAGTTTTCAAAAACCAGAAAAAACTGGCTGGAAACCTATAGAAGGTTTCCCAAACCAGCAAAACCGTCTGAAAATGTTCTGCTTGAGTGGGTTGGCCCAATCTCTTCCTAATAATAAAGCAAATACGGTTTCTATTCGTCCGTGGTGGAAATTACCCCTAAAGTTTGCATAAATTACCCACCATGTCACCGGTAAGTAATAGAAAACGTTTCACAAAGCGAAAAATCTTAGACTCGGCCGGCCCACATAAAAATATCCTATATTACGCTCTGCATGCTGGGAGAATATCCAGCACACCGTATGGGCCGGCCCATGCACAGGCGCCTGCTTTTAGTTCCGTTTATTTACTTATTTTCAGTTCCGTTTTATTTTTTTTATTTTCAATAATTTAGAACTTCAAATAATATTTAAATTTTTAATAAACTGAAAATTATAAATCAACATATTTAAAAAATTAAAATGTTTGAGACTTCTAAAACTGCTCGGAGTTTTGTAAAAAATGCTTGCATATACAATAAAATGTTTGCAATTTTCGAAAAATGTTTGTACAATAAGAATAGTCCATGATCTCAAATACAATTCCATGTATTAAAAATTATTAAAGGCATTTAACAAAATGTTTTCAAATTCAAAATATGTTAATGCATTTAAAAAATGTCCTAAAATTTTAAAAATAGCTAATGCCTGTTTTGATAAATTTTTTTATTTAATATTTTCTGTTCAATTTTTGTTTATTTATAATTTAAATAATTTAGAATTACAAAACTTTTGCATATCATAAAATAGGAATTTTAAATTAAAATGCTGACAAATTTTTAGTTTGAATTAAAAATAGGATTCAAAAAAGCGCCGGGTTTTTATATTATTTTTGCAAATTCCAAAAAAATGTCCATGAATTTAATAAATATATTACTGATTTATATTTTTTTTTGTTTATTCAGAAAAACTTCATGCGTTTCAAAAAATGTTTGTGAATTTAAAATAAAATCCTCCAACATCAAAAATTATGTTTATCTTTTCTTGAATTGGTCGCCAATTCAAAAGAAAATATTTAAACCCGTTCAAAATATAAAAATTATGCATGATTTTTAGTAAATGTTTGTAAATTGTAATAAATGTTCTCGATTTTAAAATTGTTACCATATTTATAAATTTGTTTACGAAAGATCTAATGTGTGTAGTTAAACATTAATGCTTCCAAGTCTTTGTGACAATATACCTGTGTGAATTTTGAAAAATTAACTATTGAATGGATCGGATTATTATTGTATGTTTTCTAAAAAAAATCTTGAAATTCAGAATAAATCTTTGAGTTACCAAGATTTTTGACAACCATGATATATACTCCCTCCGTTCCTAAATATAAGACCTTTTAGAGATTGCACTATAAACTACATACGGATGTACATAGACATATTTTAGAGTATAGATTCACTCATTTTGCTCCGTATATAGTCTTGTAATGGAATCCCTAAAAGGTCTTATATTTTGGAACGGAGGGAGTATATTTTGAAAATGTAAAGATTGCTTCAACTTGTGAATAAATTTTAAAAAAGAAACATTTTCTTGCATTTGTGCATAAAATTTCTAAATCAAGCGATGATATGTGAACATAATGTGGTCACCATCATTGGAGATTATAAATTTTTTTCTTCCGTGACGACGCACGGGCCATTTTGCAAGTTAGAATTATCGGATGACACCCCCCCCCCCCCCCAATGGGCAGAGCCTCTACCACTTCCACAAAATGCGGAGAATAGGAGATTCCCAACAGGATCTCTCCTGCTTCATGGCAGGGAAACAAACACAGCAAATTGGCTAAGTGGGCCGCCCTTACCCGCTCCAAGCGTATGAGTATCGAAGTTAAATGTCGAGCCATGGCCCATAAACATTGAAGAATGCTGACAAAACTGGGCCTCAAGTACAAACAATCTATGGCTGCATCCAATCGCATTGTATTTCGCTACAAATCAAACACCAACTATTTAGCATGCAAAATCAAACATTTTTGTAAAAGTTTTAGTTGTCGTCAGGGTCTAGTTTTCTAGCAGTATCTTTGCTGTGTTCAGTCGACTGAAACTTCGTGATATCTATATCTCTTTGATCTTGCATAAAGATTCGTATAATTTCTTTTAACGTTTCTTTTTTTTCATCTTATATACTACTTCCTTTGTTTCAAATTATAAGTCTTTTTAGATATTTCTTTAATGATTTTACATACATATGTATAGGCATAGTTCATAGTTTTTCATTTATTTATTTTATTTTTATGTAATTTATATTAAAATCTCTATAAGACTTTATTCGACCGAGACCTAACCATACCCTTGTAATCTCTATTATTAAAGGAGGATCTGTCGTCCGTTGTGATGGTTCGACCACGACAGATCCCCGTCGCTAGCACTGCCACCGCTAGCAGTTCCATCGATTTTTTCCATCCCTCCATAACCAATCCAGTTTCCATCCCTCCATAAACCAATCCGGTTCAGAGGAGAAAAACACCCTCTACCTCCCCACCTCGATGGTTCGACCTCACCTCGATCTATGTACGCACATCCCCTCTCTCTCTCTCGTGGTTTTCTCCCGTACCGATATGCCTCCCACTTAGGCCTTGTTTGGTACTAGTGTTTTTGAGAAGATTGGTGGGGATAATCCCCCAAGGGATTGGGTGAAACCCCAACCTTCACCCAATTCCTTCAAATCCCCATTTATCCCCAATACACTAGGTAGGGGTAGTGTATTGGGTATTGAGAAAAATGCACTATAATTTGGGGATTTGAGAGGAAATGTGGGGATGAAACAAGTCAAATACACTAGAACCAAATGGTGTTCTGGGAAATGTGGGGATTGAGGGGTTTGATCGGGATAATCCCCATAAATCCCCTAAAATACACTAGTACCAAACAAGGCCTTACGGTTTTTTCACATTCCTGTACGCCCTTCTTCTGCGCACGATCGAGAAGCCCACGAACGTCAGTTTCTCCCACTTCCCTCATCTTCCTAGCACCAACCGGTGTCGAGGTCTAAGCCGCCTATCTTCTCTCCTACTTCCTCTCTCCTCCTCGTGCCTTCACAACGATCAATTCTTCCACTTTTGTGGAGGAAATCCCCGATCTTCTCTCCCACTTCGGCACGACCGCGTGAAAGCCCCGGACACGGGAAACCAGCACCTCCTCCTCGGTACCACCACCGCCCGTTTGCTGATGGCAACAAAGCACCTGCTCGGCTGCTCCACATGAACCTGCGAGGAAGGTTTATGCTGCAGCTGGGTATGGGAGCTACGCGACCTTCGGCGGTGTTCCGCCAACAATGAGCCAATGCGCCGACCAGGAAGGAAGGCGACGGTTCCGGCAGGTGGCGACTTTCATCTCCACGAGTGCATCCTCTAGGGTTGTGCGGTGATGGGCTGACGGCCCGATCTATTCCGACCAGGTTGATTTGGTTCAGTTTTTGTTCTGACTTGGTTAACTTGCATGGATGGAAGGATGATTTACTACCTTCCTCTATTCGGCTACAACTCTTCTCTCCGCCAGGTGCGTATCATATTTGTTTTTGTTCGGCTACAGGAAGGGAATGAGAGGAATGGTGAGAACAATTGTTTATCGTTGCTTCTTGATCTGGCAGGGAGAGAAAGAAAGATAGGGAGAGAGAGGACGGGTAGTTGCGAAAGTGTCCATCTAATCCTGATTTTTGTCAGATATAGATGGGAGAGACAAAGGCAATACAAAATATTTGAGACACTATTCAATTAGCACGGGATTCCACCAAAACATTTTCTCCACTCCTAATTCTACTGACCTTTCCTGAATAGTGTGAACATCACTCGAGCTTCTTGTCCTAGAATTTATACCACCATATGTGTTCTATTCACGGTGGAAAAGCCCAGCTATGAGTCAGAGACAACAAAGGATGGCGCACTGTGGAAGTTAGGCGACAACATCTGATGATAGAACTAGGAAAAATCGGCAACATTGGCATGATGTCAATACGTGGTGTTATGGTAAAAACAACTATGGATGATAGATAGTGCTCTTATGGCATTAATGTGTCAACATCACATTGACAATGCTGCTGCAAAAGATCTGACTTGTGTTTGATAAAATCCTTTTGTTTTTTATCATCAAACATCATAGAATTATTCAGTTTTCTTCAAGTATTCTTACAATGGTGCAAATGATGATGGATCAAATTTTTTGGCTGAGCTCATGCATCTATTGTTGTTCTACAGAAGTTTGGTTCAGCATTTTGTTTTTCTCTAGAGAAGACCATGTAATATAATTTGGAGCTCAAATTTGACACGTCGCCGGTTAATGCTTCATATATTATATAGGTGATCGATTGACATGACTTCATCCTTTGAAATCTTGCAGGATCATGTCCTCATATAGAGTATAATGGTACTCTGCTTTGGAGTTGAATCTCTGTAGCATGACGTTTTTCTCATAAGGTAACTACTTAATAGACTTTGGTTTGATACAAATTAATCAACTGACTTTGGTTGTGGCTGACTTGGAACGATGTATTTGAAGATTGCACCTTCAGTCCTTTGCACACTCTTGTTACATGTTTAAGAAGTTCCTCATCTTTCTTTTGTTATTTGTATAACTTTCAGTCTGCCACTATTCAAATCTGGAAGTGCCTGACGCCATATGCTACTATGGTGATTGTTCAGCTATGTAGCTGCCAGCACTGCACGAGTTCGGAGATGAAGTATTCTGGTTTGACCATCTGAGTTCTACATTATGTGTGTTGTGAGACCCAACACTGATTTTGGGGACATGACAGCAAGCATGGACGGCATACACACAGTCTATTATGGACATGTCAACCATAAGATCATGGATATGGATTATCAATCTTTTGGTAAAGTGAAATTATAAGCACTCGGCTTACATGACAATATAAGCCGTATGCCCTTTGTAAGCACAAGGTTTACACAACCCTATCAATGTGATGGTCATATTCATTGCATCGTTTATTGTAATGTGCCTAAATTAGACACATAGATGTATCTTGTAATTAGAAACAATGTTGTCAAATAGATTTTTCAACTATTTATGCAAAAAGTTATTATTATTATTTTATGTATCAAAAAAGGGTATTTAGTGAAGCAATTAGAAAAAGGGTATTTTACCGCTTGCCCTTGGTTTACATAGTCGGACACGTGGCTCGGCTCTGCTGTCAACGCTAGGCTGCCATCATATATAAACTGCGTGTCTCATCGGTCCTAAGCCGAGTGTATTGGGTACATGCCTTAAATATTTTTCCCTGTTGTGGGGTGGTGTGCATAGTTGGAGCAATGGAGAAGGAAATGGGGCATTTTATAGTTACTACCCTCACAACTTATTTTACATAGGCAATGGTGAGCGAAGCGATGACATATCATAGATGGAGTTGTAGAAAAAAGTAGTACTTGTCGACACTAATTATAGGTTGCCTGTCGAGTCTTGTCAAGATTAACCTTCATTTAACATGTTGTATTATATGATGTGAAAATGATGATGCAGAATTTGCAGTTAAAATAATTTTGCAATAGTTATGGTTCTGTAAATGAAAAATATTGTCTATGTTTAAATCTCTCTACTATTAAACGGGATCTGCCGTCTGTCCTGATGGTTCGACCAGCAGCAATCCCCCTTCTATCGTTAGAGAAGAGAACTCCACCCACGTCCACCTAGGCAGATTTTTTTACAACCCTCCGAAAACCAAACCAAACGGTTCAATACAAAAAACCGTTCGTTCCCACCTGCGATCGCCCTCCCACACACTGCCTCTCCAATCCAAACCCGTCAAAAAGCAAAAGAAAAGAAAAGAAAAGAAAAGAAAAAGACGTGACCCACGAACGCACGTGCCTCCCCATGCTCTCACGATCCCCTCCTCTCTCTCGCATTGACCGCGGCGTGATATCGCCGTCGCCGGCCTGTGTGGTCTCCCCCAACCCCGGCCTCCACTCCACCACCGGCACCGCCTCCCCTCCTTTCCCTGCTCGTAGATCCGCTCGAGCAGCGAAGCCCACGGTTAGATCCTCCATCTCTCCTCCCGACGGAAACCCTAGCCGCCGGCCATGGCGACCGACCGACTAACCGCACGCAAAGAGGGCTCGGCGACAGTGCTATGGTATGAACCCCTCCCCTTCTTCTTCTTCCTCCTCCTCTTCCTCTCTTGTGTTCTCTGAAGTCTGACCCCATCTCGTTTGTAGGAAGGCGCCATGGAGCGGAGCCGCCTCTGCCCGGGACACCGCTCTTGTGCTCGTCAAGCTCCTTTCTTCCTCCAGTGATCTAGACCCACTCCTAGGACAAGCAGCAGCATCAAGGTCCGCCTCTCTCTCTCTCTCTCTCTCACTCTCTCTCTCTCTCTCTCTGTTGATTTCCTCTCCCAATCCCTGATGCAGGCATGGGATTTCGTTTCCTTAGCAGGTATGCATCTCTCATGTGATGGGTTGGGTTGCAGGTCCCGACAGAGGAGGAGGAGAACCAAGGCCCATCAATCAATCCACCAAAGGTACCCTCTTCCCCACCAAATCTAGCATATACCCACCCTGGGATTGAGAATGGGTGTTGCATCATTCGAATTTAGGTGCAAGACAATAGCTAAGATGCTTCTCTCATTATGGGTTGTCCAGAAATAACTGTCAAACAAAGTCGAATGAATTGCATATATTGGTCTGTGCCACAATATATGTCGCATTGAACACGCATATGCCTATCATATGTAAAGTGGCAAAAATATTTCTTGCAAAGGACATAAAATCTCAGCCAAAAAGAGAAACCTCTAAGTATTGCTCAACCTAAGAATCAGGACCTTGAAGCGTTGTCCAAATATGGCACTCAAACTACATCAAAGGAATGAAAATGAGAAGGTTGCAAATTAATACCTTCATAAAAGGTGAAAGTGCGTTATATCGACTAGAGGGGGGGGGGTGAATAGGAGATTTTTAGAATTTCATCACTGAGGAAATTCCTTTTGAGGAAATTCCTCACTGATGACTAACTTACAGCGGAAACAGTAAATGATCAGACGTGCAAACGTTCACAACAGCAGTATTTCAGAGTGAAGAATGTGAAAACAGACTGCACAGTAAGCAGGCACGCAGAATACAGATGAAGATCAACTATCGTGAAGAATTTGGGGTTGAGGAAATTCAGAGAAAATCTTCAGCAAATTCTTCAAACAGTCACAGTGAAAGTCATCAACACATAATACAAGAAAAGTAAAGAGTTGAGGAATTAGAACCCGTTTCTCAGTGAAGACTGTTGTTGATGACCGAGTTCCAACTGCTGTGACAGTTGTACATCTGGTTTGGAGCGGCTTGGTATTGAAACCAAAGGACACCCAATCCCGGGACACACAGTCCCTACCGTATTCTCCTTGAGCTAAGGACACATAGTCCTCGCCCAACACTCGTGGTAAGTCTTCAGGGCAGACTTCCAAACCCTCACAAACTTGGTCACCCGGCGATCCACAATTGACTGCTGGAAAGCTCTAGACCATGACGCCTAACCGTCTGGAGGATGCACAGTCCTCAAAGGTAAAAGGCTTCAGTCCCACACAGGAACAACTTCTTCAGTGATGCTCAATCACTAGGTTTGGTTTGTGGTTTCGGTGGGTGGGGTATTTCCTCACTGATGATTTACTCTCGAAGGCTCTCAGGAATTTGGGTTGCTCTTATGACAAGTGTCAGTTTCTAACGGAGCAGCCAGCCAGCTAGTGGTTGTGGGGGGTGGCTATTTATAGGCTGGGAGCATCCCGACATGATTTGACACTAATGCCCTTAAATAATATGACCGTTGGAGTGGATAAGACCAGTGACTTGGCGTGGTTATCGAAACGGTCAGAACCCTCAACTGTGAGAGTCCTCATGTCACTCATATTCCTCACTTGAGGCTTTTGATAGGATTAGGCTTGGGTTGAGCATCATGAGGAAATTCATTCCATAGTGTAACTTCGACCCCCTTTAACAGTACGGTGTTCCTATTACTCAAATGCAAAGAAAGTAAAATAGAAAGTGTAAATCTTCATGCTTCAAGTTCTTCAGAATGATTTTCTTCAGGAACCACCGGACTTCTCAATATTAGTATCTTCATGAGGAATATCAATTTCATCGCAGATTCCTCGCGATTCATTTCTTCAGCTTCAGACCAATTTCTTCAACTGAAGACATATATTTTTAGGGGTCGATATTCTTCAAATATCTCAAACTCCTCAATGACTTATAGATCCTGTGTACACTCACAAACACATCAGATACTTAACCTATAAGTCTTCAAACCACCAAAATCACTAAGGGGCACTAGATGCACTTACAATCTCCCCCTTTTTGGTGGTTGATGACAATTAGGTTAAGTCTTCAACAGGGATTAAAAATATGAAGTGTAAATACTCATTTGAGGAATTTGAAAACAAGATTCAGGAGACTCCCCCTCAAGATGTGCATATCTTGAGGATTTTGCTTTTCACAGCAAATGCACATTGATGATTTATATCATGGAGATCTCCCCCTGAGTCTTGTAAATCATGCATACGTATAACATATCATATGAAGAAAATGAAGATGCATGATGACAAATGGTATCTGACGAATTCCAGCATGCGTGCATTAAAACTTGAGGAATAAGCATGCGAAGAAAAACGTTCAAAAGCGTCAGAGTACCATCGGGCTTAAGTTACAACTCATTACATAAAAACTTCAGAAGAGCCAAGAGTTTGTAACTTAAATATAGTTTATAAGCCCCAAAAATATCCCGCTTGAAGACTAACTCTCGAGTTTCTCCCCCTTTGTCATCAAGTGACAAAAAGGGACAAACTGAGGACTAACGCCCGTGAAGACTTCATTTCTTGGCGGTCGAGGAAGAGCCGTGATGCTTCTTGGGAGTAGTCTTCTTCCTTGGGCCGGTTGCAGTGTCGAGTTGTTCTTCATCAGATTCAGCAGTGCGGAATGAAGAAAAGGAGCTGTCTTCAAGGTCTGGCACTGGAATGGGCCTGAACTTCTTCTTGGGAGGCCACGACCAGTCAAAGTCTCGCTCAAGGTCCATTTCTTCAAGCTCAGTCTAAGTCTTCAGATGTGCAAGTGTAGCCCAGGTGCGATCGAAAACCTCATGCAGATACTGATGGTTAATCTTCACAGAGTTCTGTGTTTCAGTGAGGGTTTTCACAATGGCACCAAACTGGCGTTTGATCCATTTGTGGTTGCGATCCACCTTCTGGTGAAGACTGAGGAGTAGCTCTCTGGTATTCAACACGCGAGGAGGAACTGGGCTTGCTGGACGAGTCTCAGTATCGTCCCATGAAGAATATGCTTCTGGCTCTTTGAACTGGCCATCAAGGGTCCTGCTGCCTTCTTCAATCACAGATTTTCCTTTTCCTTCAATGGCTCGAAAGTCTTCTTGTTGACCCGGATAGGAGGCATATAACCCATGTGGTTTTGGAAATCAGCATGGAAGTTGATGCCTGTCCTTGTCCTGATGAATCTCATGATCCACGGGGCATATATCTTGTGATCAAAGGGGCACATGGCATTGTCGGCCAAGGTCCTCAAGAAGAAATCATGGATATTGATAGGAATACCGTGAATGATGTTGAAGAGGATATTCTTCATGAGGCCTACAACATCTTCTTCATTGTCATGGCCTTTGATCGGTGCTAGCACACTGCAGAGGATTTTGTAAACAGACCGGGGTGTGTACTTGAGCTCGTGGACAAGGAAGGTTGTTCTTGAAGATTTGCCTGCAGCCAAAGGCTTCATGAGGACTTCCATCATTCCATTTGGCAGTTCACACTCACCATAAAGCTTCACTGCCCCATCTGAGGGAATTGGTATGGGCAGTTCTTTGAGGAGTTCAGAAGCTGGAGCCTTGTAGTGAGTGTTTTGTGTCATCCAATAAAACACCCATGTGTTGATGTCTTCAGGGTTGCCAGATATGTGAAGAGTGGCATAGAACTGAAGAATAAGCTCACTGTTCCAGTCTGATATGTCTGAGCACATTGGGAGCAAACCTGCATCGTGGAGTACACTGAGGACGGGCTCTAGGCAAGGTATTGCTTCAAGCTCAACATGAGGAATATGCCTGTGCTGGAAAATCTTGTTGCGTCCACAAAGCACAGAGGCATAGTAGTTCATCTGGGTCCTTGTCCAAAACTTCAGATGCCTCATTTGAGGCTTGTCATAAGGGTTCTCCCCGATGAAGTACATGCGTTCCTCAAAGAAATTTTCTTTCTGAAACTTTGGATGCTTGGAGAATGGCTGACGCTGAACTGGCTGAAGATTTTGCTGAGGAATAGGGGTAGAGACAACAATAGCAGTCTCTGGGTTGAGCAAAATGAATGCATTGTCTTGGGCGGGTACATTTTCTTCAGCATTTTCCTCAGGGTGAGGAATTTCATCAGCTGGTACTTCATGCTGAGGAGATGGTGCTTTCTCTGACTGAGCTTCAGGCTGAGGAATTTCTGCTTCTTTCTCAGTTGGAGGAGTTGGATCAGCCTGTTCCTCATCTTGAGGATGTTGCTCAGAGTGTTGGATTTCGTCAGCTTGAGGATTTTCACCTTGTTCTTCCTCAGCTGGTTCTGTGGCAGTTTCTGTCTAAGGAATAAGAGGTTGAGGACTGTCGTCAATCTGAATTTCCTCATCTGTGTGTTCCTCAGGAGCGGCATCCTTCATTTCCTCATCTGCTTTCGTAGGTGGGTCATTGATGACGACCATCTCATAGGAAGGGGCGACATTGAGAGGCACCGGGTCCAGAGGAGCAGTTTCTTCAATTTCTTTGAGGCGCTTTGCCTCTGTTTCATCTATTGCTGAGGAGGATTTTCTCTTCTTGGCTTCCTTTCCAGCAGGCCTTGTTTTCTTCACGTCTGATGTAGACAGAATTATCTTCTTCACCTTCGAAGCTGTTGGTGAAGGTGTTCTCTCTACAGTTTCTTCAGCTGGTATTGAGGAACCAGCTGGAACAGAGTCATCAGCCTGCTTTGATGAAGCAGCTGGAACAGGAACAGTCTCATCAGTGGAAGTTTCCATGATGATTTCTTCAATGGCCGGTTCATCAACACGGCGCTCTTGGTGTTCTTCCTCAGCTTGAGGAGTTTCCTCCTCATGAGGAGATGCATCTGCTGGCTCCTCAACCAAGGGCTGAGGAGTTGGTGCTCGGGTTGCGGTTCTCTTGTTGTAGTCATCAACAACACTAGTGGCTAGCTTGATGAAATTGCTCTTGAGGTTTTTGCGATCTGACAGCTTGGCGTACTTGTCAGTCAATTTTTGCAGCTGTCTGTGTAGTCACCAGTGCATCAGGAGTCAGTTTGAGGAGATTCTGCCTGAGGAATTTCTCCTTTTTGATCTTTGCAACCTTTGCCTGCCTGGCCTGCTGTTCTTTCCACTTGGCTTCATTTATGAAGGTGGCCACCATGTGGCTGATGCCAGGGGGAAGCTTCAAATCATCAATAGGAGTGTTTGGGTCCTCATACCAAATATTGATGTAGTCAAGGAGGACCTTGGGGTCCATGGCCAGAGGAATAACACTGCCTGATGCTTGAGCTACTCTTTCTTGCTTGTTTCTGATGATGGCTTGCAGGGTTTCATCATCATATTCATCACTTCCCTTTGATGCAGAAGGGACTGCGATGATTTTGCTGGGGCTGGGCAAAGGTGCATGTTCAGCAGTGACCAAAGTCTTAGCAGGAGGTGTTGAAGACTTTGCCTCCGAGCTAGTTGCAGCTGCGAGTGAGGAGCTGGAGCTGGCGGTCGTAGGCTTCACGACATGCTTCGGTACTGGTTTCTCTTGAGGCTTTGGGGTTGGAGCTGAGGATTTAGATGCTGAGGAGATTTGTACTGAGGGTTTTGGCGCTGATGGTTTTGGTGTTGAAGGTTTTGGTAATGAGGGTTTTGGTGCTGAGGGTTTTGTGACAGAAGCCTGAGCAGACTTCTCTTGAGGCTTTGGAGCCTTTGGCTTTGATGGCGCAGACTGTAGTTGAGGAATTTCTGAGCCTGAGGTTTCTACAGCTGAGGAATTAGCAGCGCCGGAGGCAGCAGCTGAGGATTCATTAAATTTCCTCACTGCAGCTTCTGCCTGCCTCTTGAGCTTGGCCAGATGCTTTTCCTTTTCATCTGGATAGTCATCAATGGTCTTGAGGCTTGAGGGATGTGCTACTTGATGATCCTCAAGTGGGGCCCTTCTGCCAGGAGGCTTCAAAGCAAATTTCTTCGCATATTTGGGAGTCACAAACCTGTACTCCTTCCATTCCTTCGCCCATATGCATTCAATCTTCTGCAGCCGTATCTTTCTCTTGGCCATTGTCTCATGTTCATCAGGCGTGCAATAGTCCAAGTAAATGTCCTCAGGGATATCAGCAGTTGTGTTTTGCTCAAGCTTCTTTCCTCCCTTCTGTTTTCTGTCTTCCTCCATTTTCCTCAGTAGAGGATTTTGAACTCTTGAGGATTCTGATGAGCCTTGAAGAGTTTTTCCAGAAATGCTACAAATAAGTTAATGTGATGAGAACCGAGAGATTCATCAGCTGACATGTGTGTACCTGTGAACAGAGTATGGTTGCGAGGAATTTGGAGAGGTCATATGCATTCTCAGATTTGAGGAAAATGAAAAAGTTTGACAGTTTGAGGAATATAACCAGTGGTTGAGGAATTTGCCTAAGCATACTGTTCTTGGGTTCCAGAGTTGTACAGATCCGAAAATTCGCACAATTAAGGAATCTCGTGATAATCTTAGATGCTTAGCATAGTTCATCAATGATTGTGGTGATAGGTAGTGTTTGAGGAATCAAGTGCGCATCGTATCTTGAGGAGAAACAGATTTCACATAGAGGATGTAAAATTTTAGATCTAACTTGCTGTAAAAATGGGATATATTTACCCTGGAAGGTGCGCACGAAGAACACAGAAAGTTGTGTGTGGAGAGGCTCTTCGTTCGAGTGTCCAATGCACCCTAACTTGGCGATAGAGGACGTCTACGGCGGCGGCGGACGAAGATGGTCCGACTCCGGCGTGGTTCTAGCGACGAAGGAGTCGAGGCAGTGAAGCTCTTCCTCTCCGGCGACGAGACTACCAGGGGTGGCGCTAGGGTTCGGTGGAGTGTGTTGTGGCAGGAGAGCGATGAGGCGAAGAAGAGGATATCGAGGGGGATAAGGACATATTTATAGCCAAAAGTTACTGTTTGGCGCGAAAATGTCGGACCAAATAGCCCCTGTCTCTACGTCTCCACAGGACACGTGTAGCTCCCGTACGATGCGGTGGAGATAGTGGAGATCGTGGTTATCCGATCGTGGGAAGTGGGGGTTCAGTTACTGTGTCTTTAAAGAAACAATTTTTTTAAGAGCTGAGGATTTTTTTTAGAAAATCATCAGCTGACAAGGACGCGGTGAGGATTTTGAACAAAGTTTCAAATAGAACGCATATGAAGAATTGAATAGACAGGATAAGTATAGCATAGAGGAAAAGTAGGGTCCGATCACATTCACTTAGCAGAAACATCAACTTGAAGAAATAGCAATAAGTGAATGCCGTTGAGGACTAGAAATCACAGTCTATCTAGTCAAATGAAAGTCATCAAGTGTTTTTGAAGATTTTATAATAAATCATCACAATGAAGAACAGTTGTTTTGAATAAAAACGCATTGTGAGGAAATTGATCATTTGAAGAAAATCAACTTGAGGAATTTCACATAGGGCGGTGGCGTTACCCACCATATAAGAATGTTGATTACAGACGCCGCATACAATTGTCGTAGGGCACTGAGAATCAATTTCTTCATTAATTTCTTCACATTCAGAGTAACATTCTTCATCAGTTGAAGAAAATCGATTCATCATGTGTTGCACATCTAAGTCATCAACTTTGCATAAGTGTTAGGATGTGTGCATGTTTTTACAAAACATTTGAAGACTCTAAGATATTTAGCTCACACCGCAACTTGCAAAACCTTTTCTCATCCAAGGGCTTAGTGAAGATATCTGCCAGTTGATCATCAGTCTTCACATGGTCGGTGAGCATATTGCCCTTGAGGACATGGTCCCGAAGAAAATGATGACGAATCTGGATGTGCTTGGTCTTCGAGTGCTGTACTGGGTTGTATGCAATCTTGATAGCACTCTCATTGTCACAGTAGAGAGGCACATTCTTCATGTTGATGCCGTAGTCCTTGAGGGTTTGCTTCATCCATAGCAATTGAGCACAGCAATGTACTCAGCTTCAGAAGTGGAAAGTGATACACAGTTCTGCTTCTTTGAGGACCAGCAAACTAGTGATCTTCCGAGGAAATGGCATGTGCCAGAAGTTGACTTGCGATCCACACGGTCACCAGCATAGTCTGAATCAGAATACCCTAGCAGATGAAGATTGGAGCCCTTGGGATACCATAATCCTAGTGTTGGTGTGTGAGCTAAGTATCGAAGAATATGTTTCACAGCCTTATGGTGTGATTCCTTTGGTTTTGCTTGAAAACGTGCACACATGCAAACACTAAGCATTATATCTGGCCTAGATGCACATAGATACAATAAGGAGCCAATCATAGAACGACATACCTGCTGATCGAAATCTTTACCATTTTCATCAGTGCCGAGGTGGCCGTTGGTAGGCATTGGAGTCTTGGCACCTTTGCATTCGTGCATGTCGAATTTCCTCAGAACATCCTTGAGGTATTTCTCATGTGATATGAAGATTCCATTGCTTTGTTGACAAATTTGAAGACCTAAGAAGAATTTCAGCTCCCCCATCATGGACATCTGATATTCTTCACTCATCATGTAGGCAAATTCATCACTGTATCTTTTGTCAGTACAACCAAATATAATATCATCGACAAATAGCTCATTATCATAGGATTTAGTGAAAAGAGTTGGATCGAGTGAACCAGGTTTGAAGCCTTTCTTCATGAGGAATTCCTTCAATGTATCATACCATGCCCGAGGGGCTTGCTTGAGGCCTTACAGAGCCTTTTTGAGTCTGAAGACTTTGTCTGGATTCTTTAGATCCTCAAAACCTGGGGGCTGAGAAACATATACTTCTTCCTCAAGCTTACCATTGAGGAATGCACTTTTCACATCCATTTGATATAAGGTGATGTTATGATGATTAGCATAAGCAAGTAATATTCGAATAGCTTCAAGTCTAGCAACAGGTGCAAAAGTTTCATCGAAATATATTCCTTCAATCCTGGGTGTAGCCATGGGCTACAAGTCATGCCTTGTTCCTCACCACTTGACCGTCCTCATCTTGCTTGTTTCGGAAAATCGACTTGGTGCCGATGATGTTGTGCTTGCGAGGATCTGGTCGTTTGACGAGCTCCCATACGTCATTCAACTTGAATTGAAGTAGTTCGTCTTGCATAGCTTGGATCCACTCCGGTTCCAGAAAAGCCTCAGCAACTTTTGAGGGTTATGTGATGGATACAAAGGAGAAATGCCCACAAAAGTTAACTAAGTGTGAAGCTTTTGAGCGAGTGAGAGGACCTGGCGCGTTGATGTCGTTGAGGATTTTGTCAAGTTCAACTTCGTTTGCAATCCTCAGATGAGCTGGTTGAGGATTTTGTCTGGGCTGAGGAAGTGGTGCTGATGCAATTTCCTCAGGAGCATCTTCTTTGCTTTTATCAGCAATGGGGATCGTTTCTTCATCAATTTCCTCAGATGGGACAATGTCTTCAGTAGGCTTGAGATTTATTGCTTCCTCAGGAGACAGCTTATCTGGATCAGAAGGCAATTGCTCTCTTTGCGAGCTATTAGTTTCATCGAACCGCACATCTACAGTCTCAACAACTTTGTTGTGATAGTTGTTGAAGACTCTGTAAGTGTGCGAGTCCTTTCCATAACCGAGCATAAAACCTTCATGTGCCTTAGGTGCAAATTTTGAGCTATGGTGAGGATCTCTAATCCAGCATTTTGCACCGAAGACTTTGAAATAACTTACATTGGGTTTCTTGTCAGTGAGGAGTTCATATGAGGTTTTCTTGAGGAATTTGTGCAGATATACCCTGTTGATGATATGACATGCAGTGTTGATTGCTTCAGGCCAAAAGCGACGAGGAGTCTGATATTCTTCAAGCATAGTTCTCGCCATTTCAACCAGAGTCCTCGCCATTTCAACTAGAGTCCTGTTCTTCCTTTCGACGACACCATTCTGCTGAGGAGTATAAGGAGCAGACAATTCGTGAGTAATACCAAGTTCATCAAGATAATCATCAAGACCAGTGTTTTTGAACTCGGTTCCATTATCACTCCTGATATGTTTGACCTTGATGCCAAAGTTCGTCGAGGCCCTTGAAGAAAATCGTTTGAAGATTTCCTGCACTTCAGTTTTATACACTATGATATGCACCCAAGTGTATCTGGAATAATCATCAACTATGACGAAGCCATATAGAGATGCTGCATTGGTTAGTGTGGCATAGTGAGTAGGTCCAAATAAATCCATATGAAGCAATTCGAATGGACGTGTAGTGGTCATGATGGTTTTAGAGGGATGCTTGGATCTGGTCATTTTCCCAGATTCACAAGCACCGCAGAGATGATCCTTGAGGAATTTGACTGATTCGATGCCGATGACATGCTTCTTCTTCGCGAGCGTGTGCAAATTCCTCATGCCTGCATGACCTAGTCTTCGGTGCCACAGCCATCCTTCTGAGGTTTTTGCTAGTAAGCAAGTGGCTGGTTGAGGATCTGTAGAGAAATCAACAATGTACAAATCCCCTCTTCTTACACCTTCGAAGACTTTGGATCTGTCAGATTCCATGATGACTACACATCTATATCTACCAAAGATAACAATCATATCAAGATCACAAAGCATTGAGACTGACATAAGGTTAAAACCAAGGGATTCAACAAGCATCACTTTGTCCATATGCCTATCCTTGGAAATAGCCACTTTGCCAAGTCCCAATACCTTGCTTTTACCTTTGTCAGCATATGTGATTTGCTTCAGAGGTGATGGAGTTAGTGGCATATTCATCAGTAAGCTTTTATCACCAGTCATGTGATGTGTGCATCCACTATCAAGAACCCACTCAGTATTCTTGGGTTTGTCATCCTGCAGATGAATTAGTGCTGCTTACCATCTCATATGCTTCAGATTTGAAGAAAATGATACTAATTTCATCAGATTAGTAATTTCATCATAACAGAAATGTAAGGACGAGTGAAATATCTCTATTTCATCAATCATTAGCTTGCGTCCTATCAAGCATTTCTTCAGGTCTCCAGCAAATTCTTCAGATGATGATTTTCATCTGGAGACCTGACCTGCGGAAGTGATTAGTTTGATTTCTTCACCACCCACATCTGAAGGGGTGGCAAAGCGTTCATCATCCTGCGAGCACCATATGAGAAAGGTGGCATTGAAGCTAATGCACTTCTCTTAACAGTAGGGGAATTAAAGTACTCATATGAATATGCAGAGAACTGGCTTGAGGATTTATGAACATAATGATTTGAGGAGTAACACTCATATTCATATTCCTTGTAGTTTCCCTGCATGTTAGACGCATAAGCACGGGTACGAGCATAGTTTTGACCAGTTGAGGATTTTGATCCTCTTGAAGACTTTGGTCCTCCTGAGGAATTTGATTTGGGGTTCAGATTCTTCAGTAGTGGTGTCATGAGGACATTCACCTGAAGATTTTCAAGACAGCTTTTGGGAACCCAGATTTTCCTCAGAGGAGGGCCATTCCTGCAGTTAGTTCCAACATATCGAGCAAATACTTCACCAAATTGATTTTTGAACAGTTTATAGTTGGAATCAAGTGACTCAGCCGAGGAATAGGATAGTTCACATGAAAAGCCAGTTAGATTAGATGGATTAAAAGGAGGCCCAGTAGCAGCAACCCATGAGGTTTTGGGATACTGCTCAGGTTTCCAATAAGATCCATCAGCATTTAATTTCCTCTCAAAGGCAATTCCTTCTTTCCTTGGGTTTCTGTTCAAGATCTGCTTCTTGAGCACATCACAAAGGGTTTGATGTCCTTTGAGGCTTTTGTACATGCCTGTCACGTACAATTCCTTCAACCCTGCATTTTCATCAGTAACATTTGTGTTTTCCTCAAGTGAGGAAATAGACACAATAGGAGCGGTTGAAGAAGTTGTAGCAATGGTAGCATTTGATGATTCTGGTGAGGAATTAGCAGTTTCGTGTTCAATGCATTTAAGACAAGGAGGAATAAATTCAACTTGACTAGCGTTGATCTGTTGAGCTAGTAATGAATCATTTTCCATACGAAGATCATCATGAGACATCCTCAGCTTCTCAAGATCAAGCTTCCTTTGAAGAAATTCATAGGAAAGCTTCTCATGATCAGTGAGGAGTGTATCATAACGATCCTGAAGATTATCAAATCTAGACTGAAGACTTTTCATGTCATCAGTGAGGATTTGGGTAAGGTTCATTTCATCATTCAACAGATCATCACTTTTGTCTAGCAGTTTCTGAAGCTTTTCCAGAGCAGTTTGTTGTTTAGTGGCAATGATAGCAAGTTTACTGTAACTGGGTTTCTTATAATCATTAGGTTCACAGTCACTTGAATCAGAGGAGGAGGCATTATGTGATACCTTTGATCCTTTTGCCATGAAGCAATAGGTTGGAGCGAAGTCATCAGCATAGTCATCAGTATGGATGGTGCAATCATTTTCTTCAAGATTGAAGATTGACTTGCTGACGAAAGTGGTTGCTAGTGCAAGACTAGCCTGTCCGGATTCTGAGTCTTCATCAAATCCCTCTTCTTCATCACATTCCGCTGATTCTGCCTCGGAGTCCATTTCCTTGCCAATAAATGCCCGAGCCTTTCTGAAACTAGTCTTCTTGTGCGATGAGAGCTTTGAAGATGAGGGTTTTGAAGATTTCTTCTTCTTCTTCTTCGAGTCATCAGAACTGTCATCCTTGTATTTCTTCTTCTTTGATTCCTTTCCCCAACGGGGACAATCAGCAATGTAATGACCTGATTTCTTGCACTTGTGACAGGTTCGCTTCTTGTAGTCCTTAGATGAAGATTCTGATTTCCTCATGTCTCTTCTTGAAGATTTACCAAACTGGCCACGTCGTGTAAATCTCTGGAATTTCCTCACGAGCATTGCAAGCTCCTGTCCAAATTCTTCAGGGTCACAAATGCTGTCATCTGTGTCTTCGTCTTCAGATGAGGAAATTTCTCTAGCCTCCAGTGCACGTGGTCTGGAATAGCTTGGTCCATATAGATCTCTCTTTTCTTCTAGCTGGAATTCATGAGTATTTAGCCTTTCTAGTATATCAGCTGGATCAAGCATCTTGTAATCTGGTCTTTCTTGAATCATGAGAACTAAAGTATCAAATGAAGAATCCAAAGATCTCAGCAGTTTCTTCACAACTTCATGATCAGTGATGTCTCGAGCTCCCAGTGCTTGCAGTTCATTTGATATGTCAGTGAGGCGATCAAAGGTGTCTTGGCAGCTTTCATTGTCATGTCTCTTGAAGCGATTGAAGAGATTGCGAAGAATATCAACACGAGAGTCACGCTGGGTTGATACTCCTTCATTTACCTTGCACAGTCTCTCCCAGATCAGTGTTGCAGAGCCCAAAGCACTTACTCTTCCAAACTGGCCTGGGCTCAGATGGCCACAGATGATGTTCTTTGCTTGAGAATCGAGTTGCTTGAATTTCTTCACATCAGCCGCAGTGACACTGGCAGACATAATGGGGACACCATTTTCCACAATACACCAGAGATCATTATCAATAGCTTGTAAATGCATTTGCATTTTTTTTTTCCAGAAGGGAAAGTTCTTTCCTTCGTAGGTAGGACATGCTGCAGTCACCTCAAACATGCCTGCAGTCGACATAACTAAAACTCCAGGTGGTTAAACCAAAATCACACAGAACAAGGGAGTACCTTGCTCTGATACCAATTGAAAGTGCGTTATATCAACTAAAGGGGGGTGAATAGGAGATTTTTAGAATTTCATCATGAGGAAATTCCTTTTGAGGAAATTCCTCACTGATGACTAACTTACAGCAGAAACAGTAAATGATCACACGTGCAAACGTTCACAACAGCAGTATTTCAGAGTGAAGAATGTGAAAACAGATTGCACAGTAAGCAGGCACGCAGAATACAAATGAAGATTAACTATCGTGAAGAATTTGGGGTTGAGGAAATTCAGAGAAAATCTTCAGCAATTTCTTCAAACAGTCACAGTGAAAGTCATCAACACATAATACAAGAAAAGTAAAGAGTTGAGGAATTAGAACCCGTTTCTCAGTGAAGACTGTAGTTGATGACCCAGTTCCAACTGCTGTGACAGTTGTACATCTGGTTTGGAGCGGCTTGGTATTGAAACCAAAGGACACCCAGTCCCGGGACACACAGTCCCTACCATATTCTCCTTGAGCTAAGGACACACAGTCCTCGCCCAACACTCGTGGTAAGTCTTCAGGGCAGACTTACAAACCCTCACAAACTTGGTCAACCGGCGATCCATAATTGACTACTGGAAAGCTCTAGACCATGACGCCTAACCGTCTGGAGGATGCACAGTCCTCAAAGGTAAAAGGCTTCAGTCCCACACAGGAACAACTTCTTCAGTGATGCTCAATCACTAGGTTTGGTTTGTGGTTTCAGTGGGTGGGGTATTTCCTCACTGATGATTTACTCTCGAAGGCTCTGAGGAATTTGGGTTGCTCTTATGACAAGTGTCAGTTTCTAACGGAGTAGCCAGCCAGCTAGTGGTTGTGGGGGGTGGCTATTTATAGCCTGGGAGCATCCCGACATGATTTGACACTAATGCCCTTAAATAATATGACCGTTGGAGTGGATAAGACCAGTGACTTGGCGTGGTTATCAAAACGGTCGGAACCCTCAACTGTGAGAGTCCTCATGTCACTCATATTCCTCACTTGAGGCTTTTGATAGGATTAGGCTTGGGTTGAGCATCATGAGGAAATTCATTTCATAGTGTAACTTCGACCCCCTTTAATAGTACGGTGTTCCTATTACTCAAATGCGAAGAAAGTAAAACAGAAAGTGTAAATCTTCATGCTTCAAATTCTTCAGAATGATTTTCTTCAGGAACCACCGGACTTCTCAATATTAGTATCTTCATGAGGAATATCAATTTCATCGCAGATTCCTCGCGATTCATTTCTTCAGCTTCAGACCAATTTCTTCAACTGAAGACATATATTTTTAGGGGTCGATATTCTTCAAATATCTCAAACTCCTCAATGACTTATAGATCCTGTGTATACTCACAAACACATCAGATACTTAACCTATAAGTCTTCAAACCACCAAAATCACTAAGGGGCACTAGATGCACTTACAAAAGGTCTATCTCGGGCAGGGAAAAAACCAACGAAACTCTCTCTTAAAATTAAGGGAACATGTGTAAAGACAACAAAAGACAGTCACTAATTAGGGGTGTTTCTATGTTAAAAAATAGACTCAAGTCAAAGCATCTTAGCTACTGTCTTTTGTTGTAAACAAGTATCTAAGATGTTGTAGATGTAGTCAATAATTAGGAGTGAGAATGAGAAAACAAAAGATAGTCAGTAATTATGGGTTATCTCATCCTAGATAATTGCAGGTGTAGCAATGAAATGCATATATATTTTAATACAAGCATCGAATACCGACGGGCTCCTCCCACCGGCAGGCGCACGAGAGGCAGCGGCGACCGACACCGACACATGCGTGACCAAACGCGGACGACATGAGACTGGTCAAGGACTAGCGCACCAAGGGGCTCACCACCATGAAGGACATCACATAGGGCGAGAAAGTATGTATTTTTATTTTTGGCTCCTTTCCTATGTCCTTACTTTTTGGGTTTGGTCGTTGAGGGTTCATCCAATTATCCTGCTGGTGGAGTTGGGTTCCTTGTGGCAAACTATTCTTCACCTGAAATGTCATGACAATTACTGCAGGTTTGTGTTTTGGGGGGTTTGTTTGTGTGCTTGCATAGCTGCATATTGATGAGAATGTGCAGAGGGGGATTATATATCGATAACATGTCAGCTCCAGCAAGCTAGTATTGTATAATTCAATGGGGTAATAAAGTTACCAAATCCTGATTTGTCAGTCGCTTGATAAGTTTGTTGATTCTCAATTACATTAGATAGTGAAATTGAAGGTTACTAAGTATGAACTCTGAACTACTCGGTGTGTCTTCTCCAAACAGTAGACACACTACTATATAGGTTTTCTTGGGAAATAATTGACCATTTGATTTTTAAACGTTTGCATCATGACTGTACCTACAAAGATGCATATGTAGGGATGGATAAATAGTTAAATTAGCAGGGTGCGTATGTATGTTTGTTTTAGAAATTCCAGCTCACATAGTAGTTGCACAAATTTACCAACTCTTATTTATTGTCCAAATATTGATACTTCATAGATTAAAGTGACATTGACCCTCCAGAAAAAGGTGCAAAAGACCTTGTGTTCTCATCTTATCTACCAATCCCATATGAATCGTTTCATTGTCAAATTGACCCTGACCCCTTCGCCGCCGGCGAAACCAGCCCTGGCGAAACCCACGCCATGCCGCCTACCCCCAACCCCCACGCCCCACCGACCCCACGACGCGCCCCCCGACACCCGGCGCCCCCCCACCTGCCCAGCCCCGTCGACCCCACGCTGTGCCTGCCCACCCCCGCCGGCCATCCCATCCCCGGCAGCAAAGGCCGCACACACCCGATGGGAGGATGGGACGGCAACGGCGGAGGCCGCAAATCACCTGGGGCCGGACGGCGACAGCGGAGGCTGTGTGCGCCTGACGGGGAGGCCGGAAAGCAACGGTGCGCGGAGGTCGCCGGGTCCATCGTAGTGGTGCATCCCGTGTGCGTCCTGGGTGAGAGAAGGAGACGTGGGGGTGAATCGTGTTGCGAGGTGAAAAACTAGCGCCACCAATCCCGTGCATCTTCGAGAAGCCAATCCAGCCCCGCTCCCCTCCCTCTCCACTGCGCCACCGGCTCCCCCCTTCTGCCCTATTCGACCACCGCGCCACTGCCTCCTCCCCTTCCGCCCAGCTTTCCACCACACTACCTCCTCCTCTCTTTTACTGTTCTCTCTAGCGGCTGGCAAATTGAGACGACGATAGCGCTCGATTCGATCTACGGAAGAGAGAATACGAGAGGGACAGAGACAAGGAAGTAGATGAGGCGAGGGATAAAGAGATTGGAAAGAGGAAAGGAGGTGCGACAGTAGATGAGAGATGGTCTCTAGAAGGAGCGCCCACTTTTCTCCCCGGCGGTGGCGGAGCACCCACTTTTCTCTTCAGCGGTGCCGGCGACTTGCAGGCAAAGAGCAACACCGCCGCCGCTCGATTTGATATGCAGGAGAGAGAAGATGAGAGGCAGAGAAAGAAGCATGGAGAGGAGAGGAGGTCCGAAGGCGGACGGGACGTGATCACCAGAAAGAGTGCCGCTGGCTACTCTTTTGCAGTATACGAGTTAATAGTATAGATTCACCTACTCATTTTGTTAAAATACGAGTTATGTTAGAGACTAATACATGCCTTTGTGTGCTAATTAGAGTTAGCAAAGTGTACTCTGGGATTCATATCACAGGAGAGAGGGTCTTGGACTTGGATTGAGATGATTATATGGAGAAGGCACATCGAAAGAGGTACATGTTTTATTTTTCTCTCTTCTGCCTAATTGCATGGATATGATAATTTGTGTGCATTATTTGTTGTATGATTCAGATATATTAACATGTGTAAATGATGAATCATATTGGATTGAGAGTACGAAGTGTTGACTAATTTTATGAAGGAAGTTGATTATACTATATCATTCTCCTGATTTTTACTGGATATCCGCTTAGGTGGGAGAATTATTTACCCATCTTTTGTTTCTTTCAATTGTTCGTTGCCCCTTGGCGTGTTCAATAGAAACCGCCACCTATCACTGGCTTGCTGCTATATATTGGCTTCATTAAGAGGGAGTAATGGTGCAATAAATATCTAAAGGTGCAGATGCAGATTTTGGAGAAAAACCAAGAAGGCTAACATCGACCATCGACCGAGAAAAAAATCCACATTCAGGGTAAAAAAATATCCTTCGGTACAGGTGCGTTGGTCCCGATCCTCTCCTTCGTTTTCCGCATGTTCCATTTTTTTACGGCAAGTGTTGCTCTTGCATTCCAGAATTTATGGTAAGCTATCCAGTCCTTGCCCTTTATTCAGATCTGGCTTGCCTTGTCCTTTGACACAACCACGCTTCATTCGGCGTTTTGACTTCCAAGTTGTGTTGTGAGATCAATTTGGTGTAGATTATAGTAGATTACAGTGGACGAGCAATGATTGTGTATATCAAGTGGAGAATAAATGATTCTTAGCATTTTTTTGTTCTAAGACAAATATATAACGTAGGTCTGATGGCAGATTTTTTAAAACCATAGTAAAAAATTATACTTTGAGAGAATTGTATATCAGTAATTCGTGAATTGAAAACCATCCTCAATAGTTATGAACCTGAACAAGCCTTACTAGCTCCTTGTTTTTATTAATTTAATGTTTCAAGACATATGCAACGGAGCAGATGGGGTACGAGGATGCGTGGACGGCCAACAGCTCGGACTTCACGCCATTTGCCTCCGTCAAGGACACTGCTGGCACAGGTGTGTGGATCTCGATCCCTTCCTTCATTGTTGTCGTCTCCATGTCGTGAAACCAATATTCGCCTAGCCAGCGCTTTCGGTCGATGGAAAAACCAACACATAGCGAACCTTGCTTGCCTTGAGATGGATTGAATCAGCTAACAACACATGCACACACACTCACATGTAACGTATTTGATGTTTATAATTCTTCAACTCAGGGTGATACAGCCTAGGAGCTGCATATATCACCTGGCTAAGTAGAGTTAGGATTTCTGGGCATGCAATTGTTGGTGAACTGTGGCAATCTTTGAGATCTATTAACAACCAAAAGAGAGAACTAGCAAGCTGGAGATTTGACCATCTAAATTCATTGTGCTAATTTAAGTAGTTCTTAGCTATCATCTAACACAACCATTACAAGATTTATTGATATAGTCCATTGTTTGCTTTTCGTTTTTTGGCGAATGGAGCAGATTATGAAATCACATATTTCAATTAGTTTTTGGTCTGTCAGCTTGAGTAGTAATTCTTTATAGTGTCCCAGTTTTTATTTCATATAGGCTACCTTGCTATGGTGCAAGGGACTATAAGATACTTCATATAGGAGGTCGAGCCTAAAAAAGGTACAATCATGTTAATCAATCTGTCATGATATTTTTCCTGCTTCAAAAATGCTCCCTAGGATGTTAGTTAACAGTCCTCTGAATATTGATTTTCTGTTACAGAATTTTTCCATTTGTGCAGGCTTTCATTCATGATGGGCCGACCTTGAAGTCTTAACGATTACCCTTTCCAACATGCAACACTCGCGATGTGGTGCTTAATCCTGTTTTTTTTGTCTATTAATTTTTATGTTTTTTTCACCTCAGATATTGTATTAATTTCGGTTGGGTTCTAACTAGAGATGCACATAAATAACTTGGTTCTGGGTATCATAAAACAAACAAGGCACAGACATAGAAGGTTATTGATTATATGCTACAACCCATTTAATTAAGCTGGTTTTCTTGACACCATTTTCTATTGCAGGCTGTTGAATATATACAGTTTTGCAAGAGAACGGACAGAAGTGTGGTTGGGTGAGGTCTGGATACAACATCTCACTTTTTGTTTGTTTCAACAATGCCTTTTTCTTTTACTTTCTGCTTTGATGAATTTGAAACTAGCCTTGTAGATCGAAATAATTGAAAATTGATGTGTAATATTAGGTCTGTGATTGCAGTGTGTAATATTGGCCTATTTATTCGATTCTTGTCATATAAAATGTGTATTTTTTCTTAGATGCCCTTGTGAATCGGGACCATCGACCATCGACCGAGAAAAACCAAGAAGGCAAATGATTCATAAGGGCATCGCTGCTATGAACGTCGTCTAATCAGTTAGTGTAACCATCGACCGAGAGCTGAGACTGGTGTTGAATTTTGATATGCGATGACATCTCCAGGGATGATGATACCTTTTCGTGTTTGATCTTTTCTTTAGATACTACAACCCCTATAGCACTGAGCACCTTTTCAAGATTCTGGAGGATAGTTCTATTTCTTGCCTTGCCTATTTGATCTGTGTTTTTATCACGCTGAATTACTGGAGGTAATGTGCCTTGGTGGTGTATGTGTATGTGTATCTTTATGTCCATGTTGTGTCAGACTTAATGTTTTTGTTAAATTTCATGGTTTGATTTCTGTTACTATCCCCTCCATTCCATATTGCGAGTCTTTGATTTCTGGCATGCAGGGCATAGGATGGATAAGGGCCCATTTGGTTTGAAGGTGGGGGATGGGAGTTTAGGGGCAAGGAGATTAAAAGTCATTGGTTAGAGATTGGGAGTTAAGAGTGAAGAGGGAAATGATGTGGTTAGCAAACTCAAAATCCATATCTCTACTATTAAAGGAGAATCTGTCGTCGTTGTGATGGTTCAACCATCCTCTTGTTGGAATTATGCCCTAGAGGCAATAATAAATATAGTTATTATTATAATTCCTGTATCAAGATAATCGTTTATTATCCATGCTATAATTGTATTGAATGAAGACTCATTTACATGTGTGGATACATAGACAAAACACTGTCCCTAGCAAGCCTCTAGTTGGCTAGCTAGTTGATCAAAGATAGTCAGTGTCTTCTGATTATGAACAAGGTGTTGTTGCTTGATAACTGGATCACGTCATTAGGAGAATCACGTGATGGACTAGACCCAAACTAATAGACGTAGCATGTTGATCGTGTCATTTTGTTGCTACTGTTTTCTGCGTGTCAAGTATTTGTTCCTATGACCATGAGATCATATAACTCACTAACACCGGAGGAATACTTTGTGTGTATCAAACGTCGCAACGTAACTGGGTGACTATAAAGATGCTCTACAGGTATCTCCGAAGGTGTTCGTTGAGTTAGTATGGATCAAGACTGGGATTTGTCACTCCGTGTGACGGAGAGGTATCTCGGGGCCCACTCGGTAATACAACATCACACATAAGCCTTGCAAGCAATGTGACTTAGTGTAAGTTGCGGGATCTTGTATTACGGAATGAGTAAAGAGACTTGCCGGTAAACGAGATTGAAATAGGTATGCGGATACTGACGATCGAATCTCGGGCAAGTAACATACCGAAGGACAAAGGGAATGACATACGGGATTATATGAATCCTTGGCACTGAGGTTCAAACGATAAGATCTTCGTAGAATATGTAGGATCCAATATGGGCATCCAGGTCCCGCTATTAGATATTGACCGGAAACGAAGATTGATATATAGGATGACCTCATTTGATTACCGGAAGGTTTTCGGAGTTACCGGGAATGTACCGGGAATGACGAATGGGTTCCGGGAGTTCACCGGGGGGGGGGGGAGGCAACCCACCCCAGGGAATCCCATAGGCCTTGAGGGTGGCGCACCAGCCCTTAGTGGGCTGGTGGGACAGCCCAAAAGGGACCTATGCGCATTGGAAGAAAAATCAAAGAGAAAAAAAAAGGAGGAGGTGGGAAAGGAAAGAAGGACTCCACCCACCAAACCAAGTAGGACTCGGTTTGGGGGGGAGACCTTCCCCCCTTGGCTCGGCCGACCCCCTTGGGGATCCTTGAGCCCCAAGGCAAGGCTCCCCCTCTCCCACCTATATATACGGAGGTTTTAGGGCTGACTTGAGACGACTTTTCCACGGCAGCCCGACCACATACCTCCACGGTTTTTTCCTCTAGATCGCGTTTCTGCGGAGCTCGGGCGGAGCCCTGCTGAGACAAGATCATCACCAACCTCCGGAGCGCCGTCACGCTGCCGGAGAACTCTTCTACCTCTCCGTGTCTCTTGCTGGATCAAGAAGGCCGAGATCATCGTCGAGCTGTACGTGTGCTGAACGCGGAGGTGCCGTCCGTTCGGCACTAGATCATGGGACTGATCGTGGGATAGTTCGCGGGGCGGATCGAGGGACGTGAGGACGTTCCACTACATCAACCGCGTTCACTAACGCTTCTGCTGTACGGTCTACAAGGGTACGTAGATCACTCATCCCCTCTCGTAGATGGACATCACCATGATAGGTCTTCGTGCGCGTAGGAAATTTTTTGTTTCCCATGCGACGTTCCCCAACACCTCTCACCCCCTTAATCGCTTGCAGTAAAAAAGGATCATAAAAAAAGGGAAACACAAAAGGAGTCTCAACCATGAACGCATCTCCCACGCTCTAACCTCCCTGATCCCCTCACCCCTGTTCCAGTCTACCTCGTGAGAAAACCGCCGCCCCACACCCCACTCTCCTCGCGTTGCCCCGCGCTACACGACCGCCATTGTCCCGCTGGCAGCCCTCCCCATAACCCAACCTCCCTTCCGTTCCCAACCACCTCACCATGCCTCCCACCTTGGCGACACCGTCCTCCTCCGTAGCAAGGCGCTGCTCCTCCTTCCTTCACGCGACACAAATTAATGGATCTCCTTGGCTCCGTCCTCCTCCATAGCGAGACGCTGCACCACGCGCCTTCCTCCTCGAGACACAACCAGAAGGATTCTCGCCTTGGCCTCCCATTATAATTGTTGTTTTATGTGCGTGCAGCTGATCGAGAGAAGAAAGATGTTGCATTCTTGGGTCTGAAGTTTCTTTTTTACGGGTTACTCTGCAATGATGTGCACTATTCTCGAGTACACTGTGGTATTTTGATAAAGGATCTGAAGCCAGCGTGCTGCATTTTGCAGGTGATTTTTTTTCAGGATAGCATGCCATGCTTCTTGCCATACTGGTGGCAGTAAGAGGTCGGTACTTGTGATGTGCACCTAAATGTTGTCAAGAAGACTTGATTTGATGCATCTAACTCAATATATCAGAACATGGATCTTGAATAATCTCATTATATGCAGATTGCAATGGCGTGGTTGTCTTGGGATCCAGATAATACTTTATTTTACTTACCAAACTAGCTGAATACCTGTGCGTTGCCACGGGATAGCAAATAACATATAGGCACACAAATAAAACTCCTTAGTAGTCATTTGTATCTCCTTAACCAACATCCTTGCAATCAGCTACTTTCATGCAAGTGATGCAAATGGTAAGGGATAAGTGTAGGTTGTGCGCCTCTATTTTATCCTAGTTTTTTTTGCACCATATATAAATATAATGCTGAATTTGGAACTAAACTTACTTCACTATATAGAAGTGGTCAACTATCTTTGCTTATGGCATTTCTCTAATGAAATGTTAAATACAGAAGTTTAGTTTCGTAGAAGTTTCTAGAAATAAGCAATGTGAATCTACCCCTTCACACTAACATACGAAAAACACATTTCTTTTATCGCATTATAATTTACGAACTTACATAAGATGGTAAGCATGAATCTCTAAACATAACATACAAAAAATGCATTTCTTTTATCACCTCCATTTACAACTTGTGGACTTCACTTTCACTGCTATTCTTGACCTTTGTCTGCGCAAGCATCATTGAAGAATTTTCTGAAGCATGAACAAAAGAAATGAAATGTGTGCTTATGCTTTTATCTTCTAGGACAGAAGTGGGGGGAAAAGTAAATATCATATAACAGCTCACCTCAAAGATGTAACAATAAATCAGGAAACCTGCAGAACAATAACTAAGATTATAGGAAGAGAAATAGAGGCATGAAGAAAAAGGGAAAAAGAAAAAGAAGGTATAGAAGCCTCACATCCAGCTTTTAAGGAGAGTGGCTTTGAAATGTTTCCCTTAGTATTTCAATAGAGCAACATGCTATACTCACATCCAAGTTTGAGAGGGTGCTTTTCACTGATCAGAACATAGCAATATTTTGGTAAACTCAACGGACAAGGAAAAGCTCTATGTAGGCAACTTTACCTGTGTAGAGTGGAATACATTAAAATTGAATCAAGGAAGAAAATCCGAGGCAGTCTGATCTACAGGTACAGTATGACAAATCTACAGTACAGATGGCATTCAATATGGAAAGGAACACATAAAAAATCAGTTGTTTTTTTTTCTCAGAACTATGTATTGGAGTTCGCTGGACCACCATCACAAAAAAATTGTACTTCGAAGTCTGAACAAAAACAAGAAGCGGCCTAATGATAATCTGATGGCTAATGCATGCTTATATAGAGTCTGAAGCTGAAAATCTAAGCCAACTTACCATTAGCAATTAAATCCAAAGAATGTTTAAAGAATGGGACAGTTCTGTGTAGTAAATTGTGTTATCTGGAATGATCCTATGACTGTGTTATTCTAGCCTGTTGGTTGGCCTATATACAACCATTACATCGTGTAATTTATTGGGCATACATCATCTCTCTTCTGTATGAATTTTCCTGGGAATAGGAAATAATGTGAATTGTGCAGCAAGAAATCAGGATGACTTGCAATCCCTTTTATCATGCCAACATTTTGTTTGCTAGCAGCATTTCAAAAGAAAATCTGATCATTCTAATTTTTTTCTAAAGGAAATTGCTAGTTCAATCTATCTGGAGTGTGGAAAACTCCTTGTGGCCGTGTAGAGGTGCATTTTTGTGTTTGTTAAAGCCGATGGAAGATGTTTATTTCACTGTAACTAATAAGGAGGGCCCAATTTGCAACTTGTAAGCAGTAGAACCTGAAAAACTTGTGCCCTGATCCCTTGCAAGCTCAGATGGCAAGACTAATATTGGTGGACATCCGTTTATTACATGCAACAATGGTTGGTCCCAGAAAAGGAAAGCCTCATAATCTATTAATATTTAGACCTATAATATTTAAAAGAAAACTGCTATCAAAACATGAAGGAACGTTGGTTCAAGCGTCTAAGATGCAAGGATTTACTTCGAGAAGCATATAGATTGCCAAAGGAAAGAGCTGAGCTCCATATCTCTCTTATGCATTATTTGTTTTCATTGCATTCAAAGAAAATGATTGTTGGGAATGTATGTTACCTTGTTTTGTGGCAGGTAAGACTTCTCTGTTCAGACCTTGTAGGCCTGTATATGGGAATGTTGCAGAGCTTAGTGGTGGTGTCTCTGGTCGTGTTCATGGCCACGGTAGAGGAAGAGCAGCCGCCCTTCCGCGCTTGTCCCCTAGCTGCCGTCCACCCGCAGATTCCGGTGGCCGCCTTCCGCCTCGTTGTCATTGCAGTCCTCTTTGAAGGGCGTCTCCTTGTGGAAGATGCAACACTTTTTGGAGCTCTTGTGACCGAGGAACTCGTTGTTGACCGTCCCTTACTTCGAGGAGACCTTCTTCGTCGCCGGCACTTCAGCCACGGAAGCAGAATCACCGTCTCTACAGCGGGGAGCAGCCACATGGGTGAAGGAGGAAGGGTCGGTCGTCAAGGTTATGGAGGCAGTCCCTGAATCTCTGAGGAACTATGGACTCTCAGCATATAAACTAAAATAGCAGCTATACTTATCCATGGACATTCGCACTGGAACATATTTAGAAGAAAATAAAATACAACTCGCCTACGTGTGTGTGCAACATACTGAAGGACCAGTCGTTTCAATTCAAAATAAATGATTTTATAACAAATCCCTTAAACACTCCAAGCAGAATAAATTATTTTATAACAAATCCCTTAAACACTCCAAGCTGCAGAAAACGGAACATGTAGTTTAAACAATAAAAAAACTATTTGTTGTAGTCCACATAATATATGTGTGTATATTCATTAGAATTTATAGCTATTTGGAAACCAAAAGATTAAAGCCTAACGAATTAGTATCTATGTAGGTTGATTAGAAATAGAGAAACGAAATATAAATGCCAAATGTGAACACACGCAATGCTTTAATAAATGGAGACAACGCTAGGTAAAAAAAACTAACACTATAACAGATTCTATAAAACCAATTGCAGAACAAGTTGTACTAAAATGGCACATGGAGTAAGAATCATTTTTTTGGCCCTTAATATGCATATCACATATGTAATGATGCTACCTATGGCTATGGTAACGACACTTTCATTCGTAGTATATGTGTATTACATATGTATAATATCTTATTCAGTTACAGTGTAATATAAATGTACAATGGCTGCATTTTTTATCGGCTTCTTACCTTTTAGGTGCAACAAGAAACAATATTCATCAGTTGAACTTAGTGCTAGAGGTCGAATCAATAAACTAAACTCTAATAATCCAATCCCACAAGTACCTTGCCCTATTTCCCAACTTCACCAAAAATGATTGCTAACACATTCCAATACAGAGTCCACGATCCTGTACATATATCATACATGATAGCACACACCACAAGCTGCATTTTTTCACACCTAAAACTACCATGCAATAATACTGAAAAATGCATCAATCTTCTGTCATACCAGAATAGGAACAATAGTTATCAATCTGCTATCGAAATATTCAGTTTCAAACATAAAACTACCAATCTGCACTGACTGCGGCAAATTTTTAGTGTAAACTGAAGAAACGGTCATCAGTTTATAGAGAGGAGGAGGTTGTGGCTACCTTGAAGATCAACACCCAATATGGAATTCCCTTGGAAGAAATGGAGCTATGCGTACTCCAAGTATTTTCTGAAATATGCAACAAACATGGAATTGCCCACGAAGAGAAACATCTGCATATTACAGGAGGACACGATTTAAGTACAATGTAGTATGAACTAATAAACAAACACAGATTCAGACCATGCCCTCCGATACGTCGATGTGCACCAGCACTGCCAAGAATGGAGGCGCAAATCTCAGCCAACCCTCCTCGCATGCACGTGTGCACGGTGTGGGCACGTTTCGGTTCATACCTAGCAGCTCAGCACTTGTGTGCCCTAGCTCATCAGAATACCACGTTATCCATGCCTAGCAAGAAAGTAATGAAAGTATCAGCCCCAGGACATATATCAGGGCATGTCCATTTCACAAAAACCATTGATTTCTATATTAATTTGTCCAATAAAATGACTACTACTTAAGTTTGCTCACATAATTGTTTCAGAGCTTCTAGTGGAGAGTAGTGATTGACAAAATATATGTACACGCTCTTGCATGCATATTACCCTAAATACTCGGCTATGCACACTGGAATGTATACATCTACTAATTCATTGGAAGCTATATTTAGCCAGCACTATATTAACCATTATCAATATACAAAACTCTCGCTACAGTAGAAAAATCACAAGTAGAACACTCTGTTATCACAACTGAAAATAGCTTGTCATATTTTCTATAACTGGAAGCAGTCAAATCAAAGTATCGAAACATCAAAGGAAACAAACAAACTATGGATTCTATGGTTCCAATTGCATGAATATTAGTTTTTCCTGTACATAGAGCCTTGAAATCTTTCATGTCTAATTTTTTCCTTTGAAAGTAATCAAGGATCAACTCATGTTCCCAAATATTCTTGTCAATAAGAAATTTCAAAAACCAAGAAAGATGGAAATAATTCAAATAATATGGAATATATGACCGAGGAAGGTAGCTAATTTTATGTGTTCTTCAATAGCTTTCTTTACCTCTAGTTATTTGTTAATATTGTTCTAAGAGCAATCCACCTTAGGGCCTTGCTTCTTCTTCATCTAGACAGATTCAGTTGTAAGCTTGGTGTTCGTCAGCTTCTTCTTTTACAAGGCCACCTCTCCTTGTTCTTAAATTATAGAGTCACCTTCTCCTTGCTCCTTGATAGAATCATCTTATGTAGTATCCCTAGCATTAGCATGCAACATTGGTAAATTGATGCTAACAAAAAGAACGTCAGAGGGGAGATGGAAATGGAAGAAGCAAGCCGAGAGGTGGGACGTGAGTGTACTGGAGGCGAGTTGGGCTGGCTTGGCCATGACGGTGTTGCGGGCGAGGAGGCGGCAGAAGGTCAGGGCGCGATCGCCCTGCAGCCACGTCCCCAACAGCCTAACCCCTTCCTGCAGCAGCAGCAGGGCACGATAGAGGTCATCGTCAGAGCAGATTTGGGGGCAGAGCAGAGGAGAAGGGAGCAGGGTACTCACATCGCGGGGCCTGGCGCGATCGGAGGCGAGCTTATGGACAACCTCCCCGACTTCGCGCGCGGTCGCCATGACCGCAACCCACCGCCGGTGGCGACGTCGCGCGCGGTCGCCATGACTGTCCAGATCTGGAAAAAGGGTAAGAGAGGTGAGGGAAATCAGTGGCGAGAGATGACATGGACGGGAAATAAGGGAAGTACCTGCGCAGCTGAGATGGGATGGACGGTGCAGTCGCCGGCGTCGGGCCACCTGCTGCAATGATCGGATCCGATGGTGGACGGGGCACGAGAAGGGGGGTGAAGGAAGGAATTGGTGATCGTCGTCTGGGTGGGCGGCGGAGGGAGGAGAGGAGAGGAGCGGAGAGGAGGGGGTGCATCTGGCGGGGAGGAGCTAGAAGGGGAGAGGAGGGGGTGCATCTGGCGAGGAGGAGCGGGAAGGGGAGAGGAGGGGGTGCATCCGACGGGGAGGGGGTGCATCTGGCGAGGAGGTGCAGGAAGGGGAGTGGGTTGCAGGGGAGCGAAGCGGTGGAGAAAGAGAATGGGACAGATCGGTTTTCGGAAGGATCGAAGGATTAAAAAAAACCGGTGGAAGAACGTGCGAGGGGGAAGCTAGCGACACGAGGGGATTGAAAGAGGTCGAACCATCACAACGACGGCAGATCCCCCTTTAATAGTAGAGACTAGTTGCTTGCCCGTGCGTTGCCACGGAATAAAGTATACAATAATAATATACAATTTTTTTAATTCAGCAACTACCGAATAACTATAAGTATATAAAGAAATGGATTAAGAGGTCGTTTCACCACCACTTTGCAAGAAGATAAACATATTTCACTCTTATTTTTGTAGACCGATATCCACACTTTGTAAGAAGATAAACATATTTCACTCTTACTTTTGTAGACTGATATCCAGTGGTGGAGCTAGAGAAGAAATGCTGAGGGGGCGAAAGGCTAATACAACAATCTTGAGGGGGCAAAGACTATATGTTTTTTTTAATTAAGCACTTCCAAACAAAATTCTTCAGACATTTTGTCAAGGTTGAGGGGAGGGGGGTGGGGGGTTGGCATGGCACCTGCACGAATGCATGTAGCTCCGCCAATGCCAATATCCACCATGTTCCTCACCCTAGTGACATTACTGACAATGCTCGGCTTAACCTCCTTCCACTTGTTTTGACACAAGCACATGATTTGGAAATGGAATAATATTCATCCTATTTCGTGAAGACATTAGTCAAATGGCATACTACATATGTCCTCCCTCTACTGATCTAAAACATCTTCTATTAGGTTACAAATGTCTTTGTTTACACGGGGGTCATCCTCCTTTTCAAAAAAGAAGAAGCAAATGACATGGTATGATTCATGGGTAATGGGTATCCATTGCCATCCCTGGGTATTAAGTCTCATTAGATGACATGTAACATGTTTAATCACATCAACAATAGCATATACCATAAGCTAATTAATTCCCTTTTGTTATAATGATTAAGAAAAATGATAGTAGAAACATATGATATTCAAAAAAAAAATACCATGTCCAGTGTTGTATATTTACATGGAATTTTTATAGGAATATCCATTCTAATGAAAATTTGCTTAGAGTGCTGACTACCAGTTACATGAAAGTCGATGCATGCCGTTTTAAATAAGTCACCACCAAGTCCTAATCAGCAATGGAGTTTATTCCTTCCAACCAAAGAAGTGGTTTATGATCTGAAAAATTGAACCGGAAAACATTGAGTGAAGAGTAACCGAAAGTAGTAACGAATGACAAGAGCATACATATGTCCGAATATATGTGCTACACCGCATGAACTGTAAATCATAGGTATATGATCATCATGGTTTCCACTTTCCAAAAAAAAACACCTCTAAAAAAACCATCGTACGATCCCACCTCCTCCCATAGTACGATCCCACACAGGAAAGAAAAAAACCCAGGTTAGCATGATACTGGAAAACAAAAGCACGATCTTCACCTCTTCGCAGTATCCAAACCAACCCGAACCACCCGCCGCCATCCTCTCAAGCGACCACTCATCGCGGCCTTCTTAGGCGACCACTCACCCGACCACTCATCCTCTCAGGCAACCACTCAGCACGGAGAATGGAAATTACTGCCTTAGAATCCATTACTAAGTGCATCATTTTTCTACTATCTAAAAACCTGTGTATTTTTTTTACCATTAGAAGTGGCCTCCTTCCAGCCTTGTCCATCAGAAGCACCCCAAGTGCCGTCATTAGAATCTACAAGAACACCATAAAATCAATGAGTACTGAGTGGCAAAAACTATTGCATAAGAGCCATGATTAAATACCTGAACTGCAACCATAGAGAGCATTCCCATGTTCCCTGACGAGAAACCTGATTCATGTCATGGATAGTTAGTACCCAAAAGTAACACATGGTAAGAAATATGTCCAGTAATTATAAGCAGTAAGCATGAGAAAGTTAAGTCATCAGGTTGCTAAAATTCATTACCAACCGAGACAAATATCTCACTGGCGTAGAAGCACATTGCGTTTACTCCACCAAACTGTTGAAGGACGATGAGCCCAACTCCAACCTGAAAGAAATCCAATACTTATAAAGTTACACATGAGCATCTCCTTTGTAGCTAGAAATGCATAACTAAAATACTTACGGTGACGGCATGAATGTAATCCTTCTGAAATAAGTCCAACATCTTTGACTGTGGCAAGTGCTGAAGCTTTTCTGTGAAATCCTGAACATATATAATTAGCTAGACATTTTAGTAATGCAGGACTAATTTGGTGTTCTATTTTAAATATCAGGTTTATAACAGTTGATACTTTGATATATGTTGCCACTTCCGAGACGTCAGTTTCTTTTCCCCTTAGCTTGTGTAACGCCTCCTCGAGTGCACCTGGTCGTCCGATGTTAGCCCGAAATGCATGTGTTTTCTATCAAAGAAGGGAAAACTGTGTAGGCGCCATCTAATTAATACATGTCCTAGAGAAGCTATGGTGATACAATAAGATGATTTCACATTTATGTCAATTTTTCCGCACACATTAAAATTAGGTCTCAAACTGAATATTGATAGAAACTGTTGTTACCCCAAAATCTGCTCCCTTGCATATGAACTTGACGGAATGTAAGAAATTATCATGTTAAGTTTGTCAATACCACATAGTACTACTATATATTTGTTTTTTTCTCGAACACACATAAAAACGTTTGTCTTTTGTATTATAAGAAGACAACAAGATGAGATGGCAGGGATCTTATATGCAAAACAGCGAAAGAAAACAAAGCCAGAGGCAAAAAAATTGAAAACACTAAGCCCACAACCAGAAAATAGAGCTAACCCAAAAAACAGAGCAAATAGGAAAAAACAGAGGACCTGTATAGCTACCCTACGCACGAAGGATCAAGCATCGGGAGTGCGCATGTATACATTTATATATGTAGAAGTGTTTCTACCTTTCTACTCTTGATTAGGTCATAATTTGCTAATCAAGGAAAGCCTACATACCAGCCACCTGGGAGATTCAGGAATCACAAGAAGACCAACCAGCTGCAGTAAACATGGTGTCACTCCTACGAGATCAATAGCTAACCATATCAATACGTATTCGATTTCTATTTTCTAAAAAAAAAAATCAGAGCATGCATTTTGAGGTAGAATGGTAGAGAAGTAAATTTAAAAAAATTAATGTACCTACGATTGCCTAGGTACGCCAGGTGATACATGTCCCCAGATCATACGCGAGCGATGCCCCGCAACATATCATAAGCTGCAGAAATGGATGGACTTGCCTTAATATTAAGATAAAACTGTATACATATACAAACAGTAACGAAATCACTTGGTTGAGTACAAACCTGGTTTACAGCTGCGAACCGCCCTCTAAGATTTTTGGGTGTTATTTCTGATATATATACTGGGACCTGTTTAGGTAACGCAACTTTCACACCAAATCCGTTGGATAAAGTAACAAGATGGAGTTTCTTTGCAATAATCACCACATATGAAAGAAGGCCAATTCCACATCCAATTGATAGCCTTCCAAGGTCAAGCCACACAGAATTCTACAAAAGAACATTATATAGAAAACAAGGAAATAAATTACAAGATGAACTACAGAAAATAAGGAAGAATATTATACGACAAAGTTACAGTAGGAACTGAAATGCACACTGAAGTAGAGATACATAGAGAAAGGAGGGAGGGGTCCTTATGCAGACCTGGAAAGAAGAAATAAATTTCAATGCACTGAACGTGTAGTAAACACATAAACTAAACACCACCTTGTAACCATGGAATACTTTACCGTTCCACTATGATCCCCAGATATAAGAATACTGGAGGGCATATCAAACTGCAATAAAGTAATACATGCTCCACTTGATGTATTGTCTTCATGCTGTGAAATGATTAGCTGGTGAGTAGAATGAAGTCGAGCATAGCAGTTCGTATAAAAATTTATATTTTTATCGTGGAACACTTAGCAAACCAGTTGTGATTTGAAGTTAGCTGCTGCTTTATCATAAAAATCTGCAGCAGAAGAGGACATGATGCATCCCAAAAGCTTATGGTTCCATCCATATGCTCAGTTATATAAAGATTCCTGGTCTTATGGATGTTGCTAAAACTTGCAGAAATCTGACATTTATCCTTCATTGAAAGCAACCATGGATATTTGGAGGCCAATGATGAAAAATAATCCTGTCCATTAAAAAAGATGAAGCTATTGGTCAAAGACTTCTTAGTTGTTTTGCGAGGCATACTTTACAAATCTATACATGCCTCATTAGTTATTGTTGTACGGTCACTTGTGTAGAACTTTGCAACGTTGATGCCTGAATCACCATATGGTTGTTTCACAAATGAATGGCTTGAAAGGAGGTAGTGCTCCATTTCTGAATCATCGTATAAACAGATTTGACCAGATTTCAACAAGAGAACAAGAGCACTTTGTCTTTGCTTATTTGGGTCGCTAAGGCCTATAACAAACTCCATTCCTTGACAAGCTTTTGTCAGGGGTAATACCATCTTTACAATTCGAGATTCACTCTCTTCATTCAGAATCAGGACCTGCATTCAGAGAACACAAATGAAAAGTTGAACAAAGATGCATTTCTCACTGAGCAAAATACCAAGACATCTTATCCATGTAAACCGTCACGATATTTTTCAGAAAGAAACCGACTGTTCTAAGTTCAGGCAATGCTTAGAAAATAGACCTTTTGTCTGGTTGCTTGAAAATAACAAATAATCTATCGCCATTTGGGTGGGAATTTACTTTGAGTACCCATCAATTTTTAATTGTTCAAATCAGTCAGCCCCAAAACCAGTAGATCATCCAGTCTAAATCGGTCCCTAGAAAATGTAATACTGAGAATAAAAATCATACAAAGGCTTTCCTTATAGATCATGCAAAGACATAACATCATTCTTGAATGGAACTGCACATTAAACTAAAATCAGTATCTGATAACCTGATAGTTATTTAGTGATAGTCCTGGCAGGCACATATGATGAAATTTACTGCTCCAATTATTTGCAATCCGCTAAAGTTTGCTAATACATGATGTAAGTTCGAATAACAAAAAAAGTCATTTTGCATGCACTTGAAAGTATGGCAGGCCATGAGGAACATCATAAATATCAGAATATTTAACAAATATCTGAATGGGGGTGATATGTGTAACTGCAAACTAACTAATATGTGTAAGCTTCCATATACTCCTTTGCTCTACTCTGCATCAACGGGATGCCAAGGATGAAGCTTCAGAAAACCTATACCCCTCTGCATTATCCTGCTCTGCTCCAATCTGCAATGATGAGTTGGGAGTTCATGGTAGCTACTTACCGCCGAATACTTTGGCCGCACAAGCATTGAGGATCTCATATGTGTGGTCGTCGTCAGAGGAGCCCAATATCCTGAAACAGTCAGCAGGAATTATGACATGGCTCAGTTGTTGCAGCTCGGCATCGGCGGTGTCGGTTGAGACCGGCGGCATCAACACGTCGCTCACACGGGACAATGTAGCTAGATCTCTGGCAAACCATCCTGTGTAAGCAGAGACACAATGACATGGTTTCATAGAACTGAATAAACACTTGAGCAGATGAATAATGTTGTGTGCTGAACATCTGAATGAATGACAGTAGCACAGCTAAATTGGAATTACCGACAGTGTCGAACATCAGCGCCATGGGGACGACGTTCTCGGCGGAGACCACTCCGTGGGAGGGGCGGAGGTCGAAGATGCCGCAGTATGCGGCGGGCACCCTCACGCTGCCGCCGGTGTTGGTGCCGAGGGCGAAGTCGGCGAGGCTGGCGGCGACGGCGACGACGGAGCCGCTGGAGGAGCCGCCGGGACGCGGTCGGGGGCGCAGGGGTTGGCGGGGGTGCCGTAGTGCGCGTTCTCGCCGTTGATGCTGTAGGCCATCTCGTCCATCACCGGCCGGGGGCGCAGGGGTTGGCGAGCGGAGGTTGTAGGCATTAACGGTGCTGGAGGTGAGCACGATGAGATGGCCCTCTGGCTTCAAGATCCGTGCGGCCTCACCGACGAGGTCGGCCAGGTGCTTTAACGAATCGAGGGCGAGGCCGACGAAGACCAAGTCGATGATGGCCGGTGAAGACGACTTCGACGGAGGAGTCGGAGATCGGCAGTCGGCGTTCGTCGCGGGCGATTGCGAGCGAGTGGGAGTGCCTCTTTGTGATGGCGACGGGCCCGGTCACGCCGAGATCCTGCAGCGCGGGGGCCTCCTAGGGAGGTTACTCACCAGCGACCTCGAGCGATGCAGCTGCCCGAGAGGGCGGGGCGAGCTGGCGCAGAGGCGGATCTCGGCAGCGCCCGACGTCGGGCGGGTGAGAGGCGGGGAAGGAGCCTGACGCGACGTGGGTGGAGCGATTTTTCTTCGTGCCAATGCGGGGCTGCGGTTGGTTTTGGGAGGGTAAATAAAAAACGGGACAATGTGGATGGGAGGTAGTGATAGGAGAGGTTGAACCATCGCTCTGATCGAACCATCATTGCGTGCGTGGGTAGGTTAGGATGCGAGAGCGTGGGATGAGTTAGGGATACTAGTTTACTGCCCGTGCGTTGCCACGGAGCAACGAAACACATTGTTATTAAATAATTGTTTTAATTTAAAAGTGTCTTTCAAACATGACATCATGTGATTTTGATATCTATAATAACAAATTCATTCTCTATCGTTTATTTCCTCATGCTTCTTCCTGCATACGCAATTGTCGTGTCTCTTCAACCACTCTCTCCTCGTAAGAAGATAAAGCGATATTTTTCTCATTGCCATTTCTTTCTCTTCACCTTTTTCTTGCCATGGTGTGTAAGCCCTCTTTTCAAAATCTTCTATTATATAGTATACAACCCAAAAAGCATATGATTCGATCACCTCCAAGTTTCAACATGACACTAAGAGCCAACATTCCTGGTTAACAGAAAACTATGACAACAAACTACCATCACACGGAATATATAAGTGTGTGTGTATATTCTTCAGGTTCTCAATATCTAACACCGGAAATGTACATAATAACATTTCACTGAAAGTTTCTTGTGATATGCACGTTCGATCTTCGGGTTCCTTTTCTCCTATCAAAGCATCTCCTTTTCCAATCTATCAAGAAAAGTAGCTCCCACGCAAATGGGGCTTGGATCGGCGAAGCACCGAGAGAGGAAGTACTCGTCAAGCTCGATAACGATCGAGAACCAGCTTGATACTTGACTGGCGGTGGTAGGCTGCGAGAAGACGTGATGCAGTCTAGCTCACTCACTGCAGGAAGTAGTTCTACACACATCAATATTCAAACACAAAAATTGAAATATGACACACTATTCAAAAAAAGCGCAATGTGCACGCAACATGATATTATTTTATTCATGCACTTGTCATGCGCACAACAGGTGCGCATTTGAATTTGAAAATGAAGTAATCATTATTGGATATGCATATATAGACTTTTCATGCATAAATTGAATCCTACATGCACCTGCAATCATGAAACAAACCTGCACATGTGAAGTACCTCTATATTGGTGACGATTTATGTTTTTCCATTTTGGTAGCCATCTACAATCATGCATCAACTCTCGAAATCATATCATGATCTAAATTGTCCCAATTTGGAAGTCTGCACATTATAACAAGCATCAATTTCAAGGTTAGGGAAACGCTAATATGATTCACTTTTTACAATGCATTTTCACCCATAAGATGGCAAAAGAAATTGGATTTGACACTATAGTGATCATCTGCAGATTTTGAATTATTCCTTTTAAAACTTGTGAAAAAAAGATGCTCATATATTGGCATATATTGAAAATCAGTGAAAAGATGCTAAATTATTGCCATATTGTTTTATTGAAGTCAGATTACTGAAGATTCTGTTCTTGGCAAGAACATATTTATTTACCATTGTGCAGCACCGCATAAACTATCAATCACAGATATATCAACAACATGGTTTCCACTTTTAGAGATTCTCAAAAGCCAATTCAAACTGATTAGTACAGGTGGAGGCCTCTCCTATTTTATTCAATTCATCTTACCTCTTTTATTTAATCTTCTTTCAACATCTGAGATATATTATTGAAACAAAGTACATACCTCACTGGATTATGTTTGTCTCTAATATAGTTACCCTAGAACAATTGGAAGTATTGAACTGATGGGAAAGAAGCCAAGCCTGCAAGTCAACGAGGAATATGAAGTTAACTCTGATGTGCTGCTATCGCCATCTGTGTGACCTCGTCGGTTCTCCAATCCATCTGCCACGCTCTTCTCAAATGTCTGCTCCGTGCGGCCTATCCATCACAACCATAATACTATCCCAAGGGGGTAGCGATGTGGGAACGACGCCGACACCCGACTCGCCTTGGAGTCTTAGGATTTCGCCCGATGGCCATGGTCCGAAGGTGCTGGGCGAGGAGAGGGTCCACAACGACCACCAAGGTGGAAAACGACGTCCACAGACGACGTGCCGTCTAGGCTTTCGCTTAGAGCCACCTCGCCGAGCAACCCCACGCAATCGGACTAAGGACGGCACAGTGAAAGGTAGACGCTTGGGACCTCCCTGAAGTATATGCTTCTGAACAGTACATAAGATCTGAAAGGTTGACAAGTATTTCCTATCAACATTTTCAAAATGGGAAAATGACAAGACAAGTACCCAAATTAAATGCTGCCAAGTAACCAAAACTCAAGAGCAGGTGCTTCGTTTGCCAATCTAGCATGGAAAAAGATAATTGGCCCTAATATGATAATTGGGTAAAGACCTGCGCGAGCACCATCTCGCCGGACTCGCGGGGGGCGGCAGCGGGGCTCTCTCTCTCTGCGGCGCGGCGAGCGGTTAACGCTAGGGCTCGAGGCGAACTAAACTTGGGGAAGACGCGGAGGGTGGTGGTGCGGTGGCCGGCTGCCTCCGCCTGCGCCGGCGTATTGGGCGCGGACGCGTGCGCGGCCGCCGCCGCCAGCGCCGCCGAGTCCTGCGAGAAGGCGTCGAATGCGCGGCGCTCGCTAGCGCAATCGTCCCGGTCGCCGCTGACGGCGGGGAGGTGCGCGCAGATGCCAATGCCCATCGCCCGTAGCTGCTAATATGTCTCCCGTATGGGCACGAAGAAATCACCGTAGCGGAGGTGCCAACGCGATGGGTCCGGCATCCCTACTGAGGCCAACGCGAGAGCGGGGGCATGGCGGCTGGGCAAGGGAGTTGGGGGAGATAGGGACCTGGGAGGTGCGTGAGTGGGTTGTGGCTGTTGGATGAATCTCGTACGTGTGTTGAGATACAATTAGGGCCTTTTTTAGTGAACCAGTTCTTTTCTTTATTTAATCGCCTGTTTTATGGAGGGATGGAAAAAATCGATGGAAGTGCCAACGGAAAGAGGTGGGGAGCGAACGAGAGGTCGAACCATCGCTGCCACGTCGAACCATCACGACGTTCGATCCTGCTTTAATAGTTGAGATGTTTGACAACTTGCGGTTCTTTGAACTTGATATTGAAATGTCACCGACTTTAGTAATAAATCATATATAACGGAAAACAAGCATAAATAAATGCCATCCACAACTGGAGTACAGATGAAATTAAAAAAGAATAGGAAAGTAAATGTCACCTCTTAATACTAAAATGTTGAAGGTAATGAAGATCAGGTACATCAGATGACTCCTACATAAATGATAGAAAAATGGTTCTGAAATACTAACGTGTTAGTGCCTTACATGTAAAAAAAGCGCATTTAGAGCATAAAACATCAAATCAAATAATCAAACACTTCAAAAGCTGACAAAGGTCTACATTTGGGCATGACAAAGATTGATCATAACATCCAGGGTGTATTAGTATAAGGTCAGATACGAATCATCACTAAATATATTTACCACAAACAAGAAACGTGGTTTTCCAATGTAAGAATAACACTGAAATTGCTCTGATTAATATTAATGCTTGTACCTCATCTGGCTCCCTAACATTCTCATCCAAGTTCTTCTCATATTATTACGAAGATGCGCCTTTGGTTCCTTCCTCTTGGATCAGTGGTATGCATGCACGGTGCCATTTCTTCTCGGAGGTCCACCAGGAATAGACCCTGGCTTGAACCTTGACGCCTCATGCCTCGCAAGCTTCGGCGGCACGGGACTATTGCTCTGCACAAGCATCTGCTTAAGTTCATAGAAAATGTCAGTGTCCTCCATGGTCAAAAACGATGTCGAGAGCCCCTTCTTCCGGGAACGTTCGGTCCTCCCGATAAGATGCGTGTACAGATCGATCAAGCTGGGCATCTCGTAGTTGATCACGTGAGCGACCTCCGGGACGTCAATGCCGTCGGCGGCCAGGTCGGTGGCCACGAGCGCGTTGAACCTGTCGTTCCTGAACCCGTCGAGGCTGGCCTTCCTCTCGTCTTGCGACTTCTCCCCGTGCAGCGCCGTCACCCTGCTCAACCCCGCGTATTCCAAATCATTGGTCAGCTTCTCCACGGAGTTCTTCGTGTTGCAGAACACAATGGTCGTCCTTCTGTCCTTGCCGAGGTCAGCGAGGATCCTCGTCAGCCGTGGCATCTTCTCTTGCACCTTCACCATGACCACGTTCTGGGCGACGAGGTCCGCCGCCTTGCCAGCGAAACCGACCGTGACGGCCACCGGGTTCCGGAGGTACTTCCTGGCGAGCCGCTCCATGGCCGGCGGCATGGTGGCGCTGAACATGTGGGTCGTCATGTATGTCCTCGCCTTGTCCAGATCCTCGTCCGCGTTCTCCGGTTTCAGGTGGCTCGGCGGCATCTCGTCGAGCACGCCGACGACCTGCGGCTCGAACCCCATGTCGATCATCCTATCGGCCTCGTCGAGCACCACGTAGTTGCACCGGTTGAGTATGGCGTACCTGCTCTCCAGGCAGTCGAGGAGCCTGTCCGGCGTCGTGACGATGACCTCGCACCCCTGCTCGAGCATGCTCGCCTGCTTTTGGATCGTCGACTGGCCGTCCGCCTTGCCACCCACGATGGACACGACCCTGATGCCTAGGCATGCCACGAGCTTCACCGTCTCTCTCTCGATCTGCTGCGCCAGCTCCCGTGTCGGCGCCAGGACGAGCACGTACGGGCCCTCGTCCGCCTCGCTGTGGCTGGTCGGGGGCGGCATGCCGGCGATGTAGGGCAGGATGGGGAGCACGAAGGCGGCGGTCTTGCCGGAGCCGGTTTGGGCGACGCCGATGACGTCGCGCCGCTGGAGGCCGAGCGGCACGGCGGCCATCTGGATCGGCGTGGGCTTTCTGTATCCGGCCATTTCGACGTTCCGGAGCAACTCGGCGCCGAGCCTGCTCTTCGCCCAACTCCGCATGCGCCGGGGCACGCGGGAGCCCCCTGTAGGAGATGCCGAAGTCCTTGCGCAGGATCCGCCGGTCGCGCTCCGTCATCTCGTCGGCACGCTTGTCCGTCCAGTGCATGTCCACGCGCATGTCCAGGGCGTCGTACGTCGCCGCGGCGCCGGCACCGTAGTCCTTCTGGAGCGCGGCCGCCGCGACCTTCTTCTGCTCGCGCCGGTCAATGCCGGCCAGGAAGCCGCGGCCGTAGAGCAGCAGCGTGCCGTGCGCTGGCTGGTTGTTGGCGGCGTCGACGCGGCTGGTGTCGTCCGTGCTCGCCCAGTCGAAGCGGAACCTATCCCGCGGCTTGGCGACCATGATGGGTCCGGCGTCCCTGCCGAGGCCAACGCGAGAGGGGGGCATGGCGGATGGGCAAGGGAGTTGGGGGAGATGGGGACGTGGGAGAGATGGGGACGTGGGAGGTGCGTGAGTGGGTTGTTGGATGAATCTCGTACGTGGGTTGAGATATAATTAGGGCATTTTTAGTGAACCGGTTTTTTCTTTATTTAATCGCCTGGTTTATGAAGGGATGGAAAAAAATTGGTGGAAGTGCCAGTGACAGGAGGTGGAGGTGGGGAGCTAACGAGAGGTCGAACCATCCCGTTGGTTGAACCATCACGACGGCACATCCTGCTTTAATAGTAGAGACTAGTTGAATGCCCGTGCGTTGCCACGGGTCAATAAAATTAATTGTCACTTAATTATCGTTGGTTGCCGAATCCAATCCGACTGTGCTGGTTTTCTCGCAACCATCGTCAAACAAGCGCTCCACTCCTTGCCCCCTATTTTTATCAGCCAGTGGGAGGGTGTAGAATCGCCCTCTTGTTGCCCTAGGAATCCCTTCACTAAAAGTGCTCATGTCATGAAATATTTCTTTTACCTTCTTCTCACTAATAAAAATAAAATACACTCAGACTTAAATAGTAGCTGAACATATTATCATAATGATTCAGTAAAGAAGTATCCCATGATCTTGATAAGATCTCGGACTTGATGGGTCTTGCCATATTGGACACCGAAAAAATGAAAGCACATTTTCACTGAATAATATTTAAGCATGGAGATAGTTAAATACCTATGTGTTTCAAGGAAGCGTCAAAAAAATAATAACAACTGAGCATCTTCCCTTCACCCCTCTCTTCATTTATTCATGTGTTCCTTCTTCGTCTATCTTTGCTCTGACTTCGGCCATGCCCATGCTCTTTTTATGTTACTTCTCAGATCCGGTTGTATCAAATAATCGATAAAACACGACATTAAGCACATCATTAAAACAAAGCAAAGTGAAGGTATGACGCCCTTTGCAACAAGCAACATACATCCGCAATCGTCAATGGGGGTCTAACTGAATCACCTTGTTATTCTAGAAGATAGTGCCAACCTTTGGAACCTTACCTATGCTCAACCTATGTCTCCATCGTTCATGACCTGGCATTCCTGCAGAGCTACAATGTCTTAGAATATCATTCTGTGGTTCAAATAGTTCTCTCAAATCATGGATGCAAACAAATGTTTTCCCTTAAAAATGTCTATCAAGAAGGCCAGCTCACAGAGCAACAATTGAATAGAATGCATAATGTTCAATAAAATCAATGGAGGGGACACTTTTGCAATAAAAAGCAAATACTACATGTTCCTCTACATCTCAAATAATCTATGATGTGGAGGTACACAAAAGGATGGTCTGCACTAAAGAAAATTACAATTGATTTCATGTGTGTTCTAGAATTAAAAAACTGTACATTACAATGTTTTGATAATGTGGCATCCTAGAAATCGTCATGTTTTTTAGTACTCCCTCCGTCCCAAAATAAGTGTCATTGATGTAGTATAATTTTTTTACTAACTTAGTACAACTTTTGCGACACTTATTTTGGGACGGAGGGAGTACAATATTTGTCAGCACCATGTTTCATTGTTTCCCTCATGAAGAAACCATGTACCAAGCAATATCATAGTCGATCTCTACAACTTCAAGAGACCCAATGATTGTATTTTCTACCTTGACAACAATGACTTGTGGTCACAAATTCACCTTCATAAGTACTACCCAAGTGAAGATTTCATAATTAATATATACAACATATATACAAGTGCTATAATGAATTTTTATGAATTCGTAATGAATAGAAATTACTTGCATAATTTAAATAAAGGATCCTCCATTTTGCTGAAAAGTAAAAGCTTAATAACTCTGTGCAAACAGGGTATGGAGTAACTAAAAGTAGTTGTGATTCAAAAGTATGGCACATTTGGTTTCACTCAGAATGCTCTATAACGGGTTCCGCCATGAATTTGGATATTTTTTAGTTAATATAGCTTTTTTTCCTGTAACATAAACAAATAACAGTGCCTAATATATTGCAAAACAACCAATCACAAAAATCTCTACTGGAAGCTGAGAGGACACATCTCAGATATCTCCAACCTATCATTGCCGGAGGCCCGAGTAGTGTTGTTGAACAAGGTCCTCATATTGGCTGACTCCTCCTCTTCCGCGCTTGTCCTCCCCACCGTGACCACCCATGCTCACGTCGCCAGATCGGTCGATGTCCCAAGGCCGTCGTCGCCACCCTGATCGACTGATGCGCAGACTAGCATGCCGCCAATGCCATTGCCCTGCACTCCTGCGAGACCACATGCTGGGTTGTCGTCGGTCGAGATCATCATCTGAGAAAGACCTATCCTCGAAGGACAAGGCCGATATCGCCACCGCCTCGAAGGTGCTCTTCCGATGGCCTCAAGTCCGCAGCCGTCCACACGAGCCGCCAATAGTGGAGAGGGGTGGGTTGAGGCCGTGGCCGAGGCCTAGATGAGATGCGCGACGCAGGAGAGGGAGAGTGCGGGGTACCAGCCAGGTGGTTCGGGTTTGGCAAAGAGATCTGCATATGGAGTTTGTGGACTTGTGGGAGAAGTGGAGGACGTAGGGGATTTTTCTTTGGGTTTTCACTACTTTGGAACGTGAGGTTTTTCTACATTGTTTTTTCTTTCTGCGTGGGAATCGATAGGACGGAGTGAGAGGACGTATCGACAGGAGGAGAAGGGGGATCGAACCATCACGACGAAGACGACGATGTTCGATTGCTGACAATATATGCTAGTACTGTAGTACAAAACACAGAGGTCAGCCCAGTATAATGCCAAAAAATTGTACTCTACTGAAAAGAGACCCCCAAAGTCAGGAAAAACAAGAGAGGAGAAACATCAAAGTCAGGAAAAACAAGAGAGGAGAAACATCAAAATCAGCCCTACAAAAAAAGACTATCATGTCATGAACTTGGAAACAGAAAAAAATCATTCTGAACAAAATAACAAGCAAAATTATGCGGAAACCCATCGAAACTGCCGAAATAACATAGAAAACTGAAGCAACTTATCAGAGGAACATACATGCGAAGCTAGCGGAGCTCGTTGTGGTCGATTCCGAGCAGCCCCTGGACTCAGAGCTCATCTTGGACAGAATTTCAGCCAGAAATCAATCAGCACGAGTCTAGCTAGAGTGGGGGTTGTACCATCGCCGGTTTGTCTTAGGCGCCACGAAGGGCGCGACAGCACCATCCCAAGAAGAGGTGGTGGTGCCCAGTGAGCATGACGTTGGGGGCGGTAGGACAGATGAGATCTACACCACAACAGCAGCATATGGGGAAAGGAGATGGGCGGCCTCTGCCTGGATCGGCGGCTGCGGCTGTCAGAAGAAGTACGGGGGTGGGATAGAGGGCGTGCGTGCGTTGGTTTCAGACGGTTCGATCATGGGCCATAAATGTGCGACGTGAATAACGCGAACGAGGAATGGGGTGCAGCTAAATTTTTTTCACAAAGAAATCGTGCGAGGAGCCAGAGGTTATACGACGGGAGGAGTCGTGCGGAGGGATCGTTCGAGATGATCGAACCATCACGACGGCAGATCCCTCTTTAATAGTAGAGATTCACAAAAAAGCAGGTGTTAACTCAAGTCAAAGAATCACCTAATAGACTGAGCTACAGCTACAGGGACAAGTATTTGTATTTGCATAGTGCATGCCAAAAGCTAACGAACTTAACGGACCAACAAATGCGAGTAGGAGAGACTTACTTGAGTGCCTCTGTAAGAGACTCGAGAAGCTGGTACCGCTCTTTGTAAGCCAAACCAATCAACAATATGACACTTGTTGGCAGAGAAAAAAAATCGACAAACAGGGAACCTACAAGTAAAAAAAAAGAGCAAACACTTGGTGTGCATCCTATGCCACAGCCAAAGTTAATTCATTTATAGTCATATATTCAAACAGAAGGGTACATATACATTTTGTCCCTTGTATGATTTTTAACCGATGTCTATGTTGAACAGTAGCTTTAAATACATAATTCAATTCCAAAAAATATGGTCAGCATACAGATGTTAAGGTAGAAATAATACTGCCACTAAGAAACACTCATGGTGCCAAGATAGAAATATTATTATAAAGTACGCTAATTCAATGATCATCGATGACAAGGGGAAGAGTGTGTTGTATCACTGTTGTTATATATTTGAAATCTCAGTGCACATCACAGATATATTTTCTAGCAATACCAAGCTTTGATCTCAAACAAAACATATCCATGTTACCCTCAGGATAACTGAACAACAATACCTGACAGTGGTCACCCAATTGAATCCATCCATCTTGGCACCAAAATCGGAAGTTCTGGGTAGCTCCATCACAGATTTTAACACCTAAAGGGTTGAAGGAAAAAACATTCAGTACTTGCTATAAGTAAAGGAAAACCATAAAATTTATATGTATGGACTTGCAAAGACAATCAAGAGCAAAGGGAGAACAAAATTCTTGTATGCACCAACTGACTCATTCATTTCAGTGACAGGTTTATGGTGTCAGTGATTCTCACACAAATGCTTGCATTCCGAACATACTTCATCCCATTATTATCTTGTACAAAGTTTGCATGCTACTCTTTGGTTGTGTGTCTAAATACAAATTAATTAGGTCATATCACTCAATAATCAAACAAATTAGTCAAATGTCTTTAATGGGAGAGAAGGGCCACTAATCAAGGCATAGGAAATGCTTGGACAACAGCGTCCTTGACAAGAAATCAACACAACAAAGCTTATGCAGGATCACCGCATCCGCGTGCCCGCTAATTGCAGTGTGCTCTTCGCTACAGCCCAGAGTGACCTCACGGCACGAAGGGCTATCTCCCTATCTATATTGTCATAACTTTCAGATATCAAAAATCCTTGAATAACATGAAGACATGACCTCCAAAAGAATCATTGAAAAAGTATTACTATGATCCTTATTTTTTGCATGTATTTCTTTCTACATGAACCACATTCTAAATTTAACAGGAGAATAACTACAGTAAAATCGTATATAAATCATCAAATGGTTTTTTTTTGATGAGGTCATTACGTGGACAGGAAAGCCTTGGTTTGAGACTCATGATGCAACCTCATTGTCATGTTATCCTACTTCTAAATTTATTGGTCATGCATATACTGAGTAGCTTCCCTGATCAAATATTGACATGAGGAAAGAGAGCATGCACATAGCTCATTATGCAAGAAAGCATATGTAGAAGTACAGTACGCAAGTCATTGACCCTTATCAAGAGCAGCTACCTAATAATATTTCATGGCCTTAGAAAATAGATCACGCACACACCCCTCAACATGCAGGAAACAAATAAAAAATAGCATGCAAGTAAATTTAGTATATGTACAAAATCAATATGTTCCACTTTCTTACTGCAGCTGTAAATGAACCAACTTCTTATAACTACTAACATCTTATGAATCAACCTCTTTGCTTGATAACCAATTATCGCCATGTCCATTACTTCAATATTTTTATCACATATACATCAGTTTTGAAACACTGATTAATGCAACATCAGAAAAGAGCATATGCTCATGACTGGTTGAACATGAGAAATACTTGTACGAAACACATGTATCATGAAGTCAGAACAGTATACTCACTCATGTCAACTCATAAATCTTGGTACTGGATCTCCCCCTGCATACAAAATCAAATGAACTTGGATAACAAAGCTGCTACTATTTCATGCGAATAATATGAGGCGAATTAATCAACAAGTAGTTTAGTTTCTGAGAAAAAACCTAGTACTGCAGCCTCATATGCTCGCTAGATTGATAAAACTTTATAAATCGCATTAGAAAAGTACCATGTTAATTTACGAGACAGGGAAAGAGGACAAGAGAATGCAGGTTCTAACTGAATCATTATCTGTTACTGGCTAGTTATCCACAACCTTACAAACTCGTAAACAGTTTTAGTTCTATGTAAGCACATCAATCAAATGTTAGGCACTGCTAAGAAAGGCTACACAGTAATTACATGAACAACACTAAAAAATTGCACATGAAAGAATTAACATAGTGGAAATTCAGATAGGCAACTCAATTGGGAAAACTGAAGGGTATGGAAAAGCAATAGCGTGACCTTTTTAGGCATCGACTTATTCAGAGCTTACAAAGCATATAGTAAAGAACATACATAATTAATTAGTAGTTGATGACAGATGCAATAGTATATGTACCTCAGGTCACACGAAGTTCTGCCATATGGTGGAGTACGTTCAAACGTATTTCCGACGAAGTCGGCGATGTGCAGGCACGGCAATGTCAGAAACTTGCGGCATGGCGATGAGTGAAACAACTACAGATTATCCCACACAGTTAGATTTTTTTATTTAACCTTGCAATTAGAAACAAAGTGTTTAGTGATGCATTTTTTCCTTGATGACAGAAGAAAATTATCTGGATATAAATTGGGTAATATTGACTGATGGGACTATATCAATAACAACATCAATCACTAACAAAGCTAAATCTATGTTCTCTATATAAATGTGCATCGATCAGTAGAATCATACACCTCACAAGAAGCACCATACATATACCTGAATGTCTAGCAATCAACATCCCTTTGCCCCCTTTATCTCGCATCTCTCTGCTCTCTCTCTCTCTTCCTCACCTATCTCTCTTTGTTCTCCACAAGACCAGATCAGCAGGCGTTTGAATCCATCTCTCCTTCTCTGTTCTTTGTTCTCTCTCTCTCTCTCTAGCAGGAATGGCCAGTAGCAGCTCCAGCAAGCCCGTGTCGTCATCCCCTCCAGCAGCAACGACCAACATGCCCTCTGCTCTCTCCCCAGAGCACGAGCTCATCCGTTCAGAGTGCCTCCCCATCTTCAGCCATGGCGGCAACTCTATGCCGTGCATATATATTGAAGATGATACACATCAGAATCCTTACGGGACGCGCTTTGCAATTGGGGACGAATAGACCGACCTCGGGGATCTTGCAGTCCCTTATTCAAGCCTGTCACAACGCATATGCTAACCTGACTAACTTGAGATCCTGAGCCGATTGCAACAAGTGGAGCAGTGGAAGCAGGAATGTCCCTGACGGACGAAGACCCATAGGCGGTGATGAGTGGGGGATGCGGCGGCGTGTCGTTCGCTTCCCGGAGCCGAGCGCCGCTCTCCCCTGATGCGGCGGCATGGCGGTGGGATGCTGCCGCTCTCCCGTGAGCTGAGTGCCGCAACTTTCATTGGAGGCGTTGAAGGCCGCAGATCCCCAAGGAGCAGCTCCAGTAGCATGCACAACTCCTCCTCAAATCCCACCGCCCGACGGATTTTCATTACATGGCACACACAGATTGCAGCCTGGTGAGGTTCCAGTTTACCGGAGAGGCGTTGGCTGGGCAGACCGCTGCGAGCACAGACCATCACACGAGAAGATTAGTCCGGAAATAAGACGCTGCCACTGACGACGGACGCTCCTCGACGGAGAGATGGACCGGCGTGAGCAAAGGAGGGGCGGGGAGAAGGACGTACAGCGCGGAGACGTAGCCGTCGGAGGAGCAGGTGACTATCCTTCAGCAGCGCCGCCGTCGCGACTGCGGGGTTGGCGATGGCGGCGGCGGAGCGGAGGAGATGGCCGGGGACGGCGCTGCGCGCAAGCATCCGGGTCGGCGACGATGTTGCAGCAGCGCCGCCGTCGCGACTGCGGGGTTGGCGATGGCGGCGGCGGAGTGGAGGAGGTGGTCGGGGACGGCGCTGCGCGCAAGCATCCGGGTCGTCGGCGATGTTGCAGCAGCACCGCCGTCGCGACTGCAGGGTTGGCGGTGGCGGCGGCGGAGCGGAGGAGGTGGCTGGGGACGGCGCTGCGCGCAAGCATCCGGGTCGCCATCGACTGCGGGGTTGGGGGAGACCACGGAGGCCGGCGACGGCGATATGACGCCGCGGTCAACGCGCGAGAGAGGAGGGGATCGTGAGAGCGTGGGGGGAGGCAGGTGGGTTTGTAGGTCGCGGTTTTTTTTTGCCTTTTGACGGGTTGGGTGGACGTGGGTGGGTCTGAGCGACGGGGGATGGATCGCCACGTGGTGCGTGCGTAGGTTTTTTTAAACCGTTATATTTGGCTGTGCTAGCGACGGTTTTTTGACTGGTTTATGAAGGGATTGAAAAAAATCGGTGGAAGGATGGAAAGGGAGGAAGAGCGAACGAGAGGTCGAACCATCGCTTTGGTCGAACCATCACGACGGCATATCCTCCTTTAATAGTAGAGATGAGGGGGGAACGAAGAGGTTGAACTATCACGGGAGGTAGAGGTTTTTTTTTCTGTGAACCGGTTTTTTTGTATTTAATCGATCAATTTATGGAGGGATGGAAAAAATCGGTGGAATTGCTAGCGGTGGCAGTGCTAACGAGGGGGGATCGAGCATGGTCGAACCATCACGACGACGGCAGATCCCCCTTTAATAGTAGAGATTACATTACTTCCAAAATATTGACATGTCAAAACAGGTAATCTTATTTGTACCGATGGAGCTTGAACTAAATAGTACAGTCAACATATCTAATTCAGAGCCCTCATGCTCTCATTCCATGCTATATATGCTTTTCTCCTCAAGTTTCCATCAACTTCGCTCTATCCATTGGTATCAAGTTAGGGAGAAAGATGACGTTCTGTCTTCTTCCAATGAGCAAGGCTGATGAAGAGAATGGATGTACACGGTTTTTTCTTGGGGGACGCAGGTAGAAAGTTGTTTCTATGTCTTCTTTCATAAAGAGGGTTTTTCTTCTTCCATGAAGAGAGTGCTTAAGGAGACACAACACGTGGACACACATATTGTTGGCGCCTGGCCTCTAAGAATTTAGCTTTTTCTTTCATGATTTTTTCAAGTTCAAAAAAATATCACATTGGTTATTGAAGAGGGAAGAAACGAAAGAAATAGTCAGTGTCACTACATGCCATCATATTTCACATGAAATTCCAAATCAGCACCATCATTTGACCAATGTGTTTGTGTATACGTACGGACATTCAACTAGTTTATATTAAAATCTCTAAAAGATTTTACATACATATGTGAGACTGTGACCTCAAATGGCTGTGGGAGGTTGTCTTGTCGTACGTGGGTCAGTTTTACTGTCTCTTCGATCGGGATTTTCTGTTTTTACTGTTTTTTAAAGCTCCGGCCAGTAAATGAAAACTCCGATCGATCCGTCAGTTTGGGATGATTTGGACAGCCCCTATGGCGCGAGGCGCGCTGGATGCAATGCAATGGACGCCAGCCAGCGCGTCAGCAAGACATGGCAGTGCGCAATTCTTCACCTGCTTGTTCGTGGTCGATCCAGACAAAATAAGAAAAAGGAACTTTCGTGAATATTTACTGTCGTGTTGTTGATTTGATCAGCTCGTTTCTATCTCCCGAGGTAACCACACATCACAGAGGTCAAAAGAGTTGCATGGTTTCCATCACAAATCTTGTTAGAGGTCACCTCCGAACTGTCACCGCATCAGTGTATAAATATACATGTATTTACAGGCAGTCAGGCACACTACCAAATTAAAAAGAATCCACGTATTCAGAGCTCAGAAGAGAAGCTAGGCCAGCGCCATGGGAGAAGCTGCAGCAGTTGTCGCCGCCTCGCGCGACGGCTTCTTCGGCCTCGGCGGGTGCAAGGGTCAGGTGGAGATCGACGGCGAGCAGGTGCCACTGGTGCTGACGCCGGGCAGCGAGGAGGTGAGCGGCCACGACCACAAGGCGCTGGTGGCGGCCCTGGTGGCCAACCGTGAGTGGGTGGAGGAAAAGGTGGTGGCCAACAGCGGCGTGCTGCTGCGCGGCTTCGGCGTGCGCGACGCCGTGGAGTTCGACGCCATCGTCGACGCGCTCGGGTGGCCGGACATCCGGTACGTCGGCCCCGCCCCGCGCACCCACGTCCACGGCCGCATCTGGACCGCCAACGAAGGCCCCCTCGAGGAGTTCATCTACTACCACCACGAGATGGTCCTCGTAAGCACTCCTGCAAACTCCATCTTGCTTGCTTCCATCGCTCTCGTTCGCCATTAATTGATGGACGGACGGCAACGGCGCCATGCCGTGTTGTTGTACGCGTGTGCAGATCAAGGAGTTCCCGGGTAAGGTGATCCTCTTCTGCGAGGTGCCGCCGCCGGAGGGCGGGGAGACGCCGTTCGTGCCGAGCTTCCGGGTGACGGAGCGCGCGCTGCAGGAGTTCCCGGACATGGTGGAGGAGCTGGACGCCAGGGGGCTCCGCTACACCTTCACCGCGCTGAGCAAGGACGACACCAAGTCCATGCGGGGGCGAGGGTGGGAGGACGCCTTCGCCACCACCGACAAGGCCGTGGCCGAGCAGAGAGCCCGTGCGCTGGGCATGGACGTGGAGTGGCTGCCGGAGGAAGGCGGTGTGAGGACCATCCTCGGCCCGAGGAAGCTCACGCAGGTGTTCCCGGGCCGGAAGGGCCGGCGGATGTGGTTCAACACCGTGGTGGGGATGCACGGCAAGGAGCTCAGCTCCGCCACGTTCGCCGACGGTTCCGAGATACCGGCGGACTTCGTCCGGCGCTGCGGCGAGATCATCGAGGAGGAGAGCATCCAGTTCCGGTGGGAGAAGGGTGACGTGCTCATCCTCGACAACCTCGCAACGCTCCACGGCCGCCGCCCGTCGCTGCCGCCCAGGAGGGTCCTCGTCGCCACATGCAAGTGATGATCTCATTTCATCACCCTTCTCCTTAACTAATTATGCTTAGTTAGTTAATTAAGCTTCGAGGATGGACCTAGCTTGATTAACTAATTAATCTTAGTTGGTGCTGGGGATGCTACAGTCGGCTCTTCAACTTAGTTGGTGCTGGGGCTTATTTTCTTTGAGTGATACTAAATAATCATTGATGCATGCAGCAGTGTTATGTATCTTATGTTTACTCTTGTACACTTTGTACTCTCTATGTTCATGAATAAATGTCGTGGTTTTTCTTTTTGCTAGGTAATGCATGTCGTTGCTAGCTGGGCATGAACACAATCCAACACACCACGTCACTTACTTTACGTAGAATTATTATGCTAACAAACATATACAAAATATGATACTGTAAAATAATCTTAAAATGACTCTAATGACATCTTCAACGTTGATCCTCAAGCCTCTGTATGAGTCCGGACACGCCACTAGTAGAAAACAGGGCATTAGTCCTTATTCCTAAGAACATTTAGTGTTGGTTCTGCAACGGGACTAAAAATTGAGGCCAACGTTACGAACCGGGACTAAATGAGCTCCACGTGGCCGCTGTGAGATGCCCAGGCAGTAGGACCTTTAGTTCGGCTGGTAACACCGACCGGGACTAAAAGACAGTCATGCATCAGCACCTACCAAGCGCTATATTTTTTTTTACTCTGAAATGAGGGGTTTTGAATTTTGGAGGATTTAGGGGTTTCATATTGTGTCTCTCCCATTCCATTTTGTGTTTACCATTCAATTCTTTTACATTTAGGTTTTTTGTTTTTCATTCAACTCAATGCTAGCTACTGCATATGACAACGAAGGAACGATTACACAAATCGTTATGAATATAGAGAGAAGTGACTTCTTTTTCACCGTACTTGGTCGAACAATAAGTTTTCGTATATCTATTCGATGCTAGTACGTATAGTACACGTTAATGCATATATACAATGTAACATCTCTTACTATCCCTAATATCTAATTACCAACATTCACTATCAATTCTCGATGGCATTCTCCGGTTCAGCTATGATCTCTTCAAGGAAGAATCCCACCAATTCCTCTTGAATTGCTCGTATGTGAGCCATTGGTAGGAGTTCGTCCCGCTTCCGTTTGATCTAAAACACACACACAAGAGACACACACATTGACCTCCTTCTTTAAATTAGATCAAACGGAAGCGGGACGAACTCCTACCAATATATATATTTGCTATCAACACTAGCTAGGGTGGTTCCTATCTGAACACTGAACACTTTATTTGCATCGAGATCCGAACTTTTTTGTAGATAAGGTTTTTATGAAAAAGAGGAAAGTGAAGGGACCAGATCCCAACACATAACGTGCAGCACTGATTGCAGTCGCTCCAACGAAACTTTATATTTTCGCTTTTCTCTCTCTCTCTCTCACTATATATATATATATATATATATATATATATATATATATATATATATATATATTTCAAATGTAATTTATCTATGATATGTTTGAATAAATTATTCCTCACCCGAGGTAATTTTATGAACATTTCATAAATAAATTACATTTGAATGAAAATTTGTATTGATTCACTACGTAAAATTTGACATAAGAAAATAAAAATATAGGTAATAAGACCAGAAAAATTACATTTTATGTATAATTTACATTACGTTTTTTATGTTTGTAACTTTACGTGATATGAATTATTATTTTTGATGATTATGTATTTTTTTACTGTCTCCTTTTACGTAAGAGATAAGATTAAAATTTACGAAACGTAAAATTATGATGCATTGATGTGAAAATAGAGGGGATGAAGAATAACTATTCCTCATCGAGGGTGATGAATATCACGACCCTATATATATACACACCATCGGTGGTAGTTAACATCACTTGCGTTTTGTATGTTATATGCAGTATCTGTTAAATCAGAGAATATGTATGTGTATTATGTAGTATATAATAATGCTTATGTAGTATATATATTATTATTTTGGTAGTATGTATTATATTTTGTGTATGCTCTTTTTTACATATAAATATATACGTATTTCACTAATATAATAAAAACTATTGGTTAACTTGTATTTTCTTTCATATAACTCACTTTGAAAAATCTTATATACAGTATATGAACATAATTAAAATGATAAATTAGTATATATACTACCGCATGATATTATATGAAACATGTGGGGTAACTACCTCTGGGTAGTAGGATATATTTTCGCTATATATATGAACGAAACTCAACACAATTGATGATAATAAAATAAATTTGCGAATATTGTTTACGTATTTCAAGTTTTTCCAAAAGTCTGCCCGCTCACAGATCGTCTAGCGAATGAACTCGCAAACGTAGTATCCACATAACTTATTTCCGGATTCCTACCTCGAGCACTTTACGAGAATAAAGTTCAATCAAAATAATAATCAAACATGATAATGGTATTGAAACAAGAATCAAAGAGATGCGTAAAAATTACTTGATATCAGGAAATGAACGAAAATTGCCGATATAGTGCGATAATGATTGAATTTACCTCTTGAGCATTTCCCTCAGGTCCGCCCACATCTTCATGTCTTTATGTAACGAGTCCATGATAAGTACTTTTTCTGCGTCAAGTTGAATAACTAGCAGAATAAAGTGGAAGCTACGCACGCATAGCTCATCAATTACGCTTAACATCGAGTAATTAGCGAAACCGAATGTTGTGTATAAGACAATATAACACTCACTTGAAGTTGTAAGAAAATAGTATTTCTCTTTTGGTTTGTTGTTTAGTTAACGTACTTAGCAAGATCTTCTATGCATCCTTGGTGTTCCATTGTACCGTACCTTCATGAATAGTATTTGGGTTAATGTACCAAATTCCCAGATTTGTCCTCTTTTCCATTCGAGGATCTTCTTTCTGCATAATATATATAGTGAGGATAGTTATACAGGCAATGAACGAGTTGAGCTAGAGACTTAACTACAGAAATGATGCTTACAAGAAATAGCAAGTGATGACAGATTTGTCAATGACGTCTTGATTGTATAACTGAAATAATTCTTCACATTGAACGTAAATCCAGTGAAGTAATGCTCATCTTTAACCCCAACAATGATATAGTAGGCCCCTTGCTTCGAGGCTTCCAAGTACGAGTAATGCAATCTTCGCATCATCATTGGTAGATGCGGGAGCTCCTTAGGTTTGACGAGAGGCTTCCCGTGCTTGAATCTAAAGGCTAACTCAGCCATTTCGAACTGTACCTCATCGCTTAAGTAATCACCAAGAGTGAAACCAGGACAAACGGCCGCAACCCTCAGATCATTAGCGATATCGGTAAACACCTTAAGCCGGTGGCATGATTGGATTTTATGTTTGCCGAGCTCGGGAATTGTGTTCCCCTTTGCACTAATGCTACTTCCCGACCGCTGCTATGGATCTCTATATGACTTTACAATAGAGCGGTCATAGTCTGATAGCAACATCCGTGGCGGTGGTTTCTTAAGGTTTTTAGACAGCGCCTCACTTTTACCGAATCTATTTTCTCTGTTGGATCCGGAACTTTGGTGCAAGATGCGTTTCACCTCGACAGCCATGACCTCATTGGTTTCCTCCCTAGTCAGGCGGTATGGTAACTTGGAAGGAGCCTTCTTGACGCTACATGCTCTAGATTTATTCGCTGTTGTACTACTAGCCGACGGAGCGGCGACGGATCTCTTCCGGCGGCGCTGAGGCGGCGGAGGAGGCGAAGTCAGCTCACGCAACGTATTCTGCTGAGGGGGCTCCTCTCGCTGAGCCTGCTCTCGTGGAGGAGGCGACAAAGTGTGCTGACATGGCGGAGATGGTTGAGCAGAGATGGAGCTGGACTATGAGGAGTCTGCTAAGGGGCCTCCTTCGGCTGAGTCTGCTGACGCGACGTCTAGTATGGCAGCACAATGTGTTCCTTTCTCCATAGAATGGTACTCCTCATGGTATCTCCAAAATGAGTCTCCCCTTCACCTCTAGGGTACTCAAGCTCGAGCTGCTCAAATTCGTCGGTAACTTCATCCACCCCGACAATAGCATATCCATCTGGAATCGGAGAGCAATGGTAAGTTCTATCAGATCCACGAGATAAGGCATAGCCGACCGCCACCTTCAAGGTTATGTTAATGCATTTCACATGTAATTCACAATGTTCCCTCTCCGTGATATCATCCACTGGGTAGAGAGGCACCGTGATATCAGGCTGAACGAGCTCCGTGAAAGCCATGCTGCTTTTTGCTGAGATGGTGGGGTAGCTTTGTGGGCAGTATCGAATGAAGGATCTTCGTGCCGCTGAGATGATGGGCCGTTAGCTCACTGGCTGATAAGTTCCTCTATTTTCTTCTCCCGCAACGCTAATCTTTCTTCAAATTTCTGCAGCCGGTCTGCTTCCTCTTTGCTGGAGAAGCTCTGGCGTTCAAGGACACGTTGCACGCAAGCCACTTGAAGATCGTGCAGGAGATAGAGGCCATGGGAGCAACATTGGCGCCTTCGGGTCCATGTAGCAGTTGGTGTAGAGCTATGACACGCTCTCAAAGCATACATACCGCAGGCCGTGCGTTCAACATGCTTCTTTGATGATAAGTATCAGATTTCTTCCTCCAGTAGCTAAAATAAGCTTTGTGATTTACTCCTGATGCTCTTTTGACGTGCTGATTTATTCCTTGAAATTTTCTAGAGTAAATCCATTCTTACTTATAAATTAGTAAGCTTCATCCTTGATCTATATATACGATATATTTATTGGTTCACATTTATTGTCATAATGTCTCATAACCTTGTAGTTCCTTCGGACTGGTTCTTAACCGATTTATTTTCATAATGTCTTCTTGAATTTTTTTAGAGGCATCGATTTTAGTTGTAGTGAACTGTGTGTCGTGCTTGGTCATCGAATCAACATACTGCAAGAGATATCTTGCTCTTCTCCTTTAGTTTTTGTTTTCTTTTTCTGGCACAAAATGCCTTCGAGAATTAGGAAAAATGAATTCATATTAAAAATGCAAAGAAAGCAGAACGTGATCTTGGTAATTTTTTTAGCAAAATATTTATACCCAGGAATACTGCAAGCCTAGCGAGTTTTGACATTCTCCTTTTGCCAACATGTTTCAGGGCCTCCATTTTCTTCGTGAAAGGGAAATCTTATAGGAAAAAGATATAATTCTTATATGCATACGACATCAATATGTTTCTCACGAGGGAGATTTTCGTTCAGGTAATCTTATACCCTACACGTGTGTTGCAGGTACATGTTTCTCTCTACTTTGTGCCTCATATTTGTTTCCCCTACAATATGGAATATTAATGTATATTCTTCTGATTTGTATCTTATAAGGTTATAGTACATACATAGTTATCTATTTGTATGCTGCAAACCTGGGCCGTGTAGGCAGCATTATTTTTTTTCATTTCCTATCTTTCTGTTCTCGGAAGCTATTAGATTTCTCATCGTGCACATGAGACAAACCTATAATCTACTCTCAGAGCACATTTCTCTGTATGTGATTTTGCTAACTGATGACAATCTTTATGGACTAATGGTTGCATTGAGTTATATTTGAAGGATTTGTCCATATGCATTTCTTGAATTCCATCTGTTGGTTTCAAGGAGTTTATTTGATGACCAAGGTGGTATTCAAAGTATTATCCAAAGATTGGTCATAAAGACACAAGGTTGATCAAGACTAAGCAAAGAGTAAATCAATATGACCAATACACAAAGTGTACAAGATATACCGAGAGGGATCAAGTGATCCCATGGTATGGTAAGCATTGTCCATAACGCTTTTGTGTACTAACCCATGGTATTCGTGAGAGTTCTATGTGGGGTTAGGTGTGTTTCCTTGGGTTTGCGTCAAGAGGGAGATCTCATTCAACCTATGAAGGATGACATCAAGTAGTGATCGTCATTAAGATTGCGGTGTGCAAGTTCAAGTGGAGCATCACGAAGATATCATGCTTGAAGCTTTCCGTCCATTGTGGTGGCAATGGACTTGTGAAGATGTGCTGAAGAGTGGCTCGCCCATAGTGAGTATGAGGGAGCAATCAAGAAAGGTGGTCCATATCGAGGAAGCCAAGATCATCATCATCTAGCTCAAGAGGACTAGGTGCAAGGTATAGGTTTGCCCTTGATTGGTTTTTCTTTTAGGATAGATTGTGTACTGTCAAGGGGGGCTCTCAAGTGAGTAGCTTGATCGTATAGTTTGTTGAGAGCTCAAACCATTTGCATGCTTGCATCATCTTCTCTGGTTCTTGTTTTGTGTTTCTCTTTGTGAGTTGTAGAGCTTATGGTCATCTTCATGACAAGCTCGAGTTCATCGAAAACGGAGTCCATATGCATCTTCTATGATGTTTTCGATGTTGGAACTTTTTGCCAGTTCTTCATTCACAAAGGTTTCACATCTCCATATCATTGGAATTTTCATAACGACATGTTCTTAAGATTTCCAACAAGCTTGAGTTTGCTCGATTCAGAGCTCATATGCGGAAGTTATGGTAGTTTCAGTGGCCAGCGGTAGTACCGCAGGTGCCAACGGTAGTACCTCTCTAGGAGCGGTAGTAGTTCTTTACTACCGCTCTCTGGCGGTAGTACCGTCCGGTACTACCGTGCCATCGGACTTTTGCACAACTGCAGCCTCGACGGAGGTAGGCACAGAAGTAATTTTTTTACTTCCATGGCAGTTGGATCTACCGTGCGGTAGTACCGCTCCTAGCAACGGTAGTACCGTTGTGCTCAGGTTGAAAGTGGGGGTAACGGGCATATTCTTTCCCCCACTATATAAGGGGGGTCTTCTTCCCCATTGTATATTATCCATCTGTTGAGCTCATGTTCTTCCCCCATTGTTGACCTTCTTAGAGCTTGCTAACTCTCAATCCCTCCAATGATTCTTGCTAGTTCTTGAGGGAAAAGAGAGAGGAGATCTAGATCCACATCTCCACCAATCACTTTCTCCTCTATGTGAGGGGAACCCCTTGGATCTTGATCTTGGAGTTCTTTGTGAGCTCCTTGTTCTTCCTCTCATATTCCTCCATAGATTTTGTTGTTGTGGTGGGATTTGACTGTGAGGGACTTGACCACTTCGTGTGTTCTTGTCATTGCATTAGTTGCATCGGTTTGAGTTCTCCACGGTGATACTTGGAAGTGAGAAGTTGAGAAGCTTATTACCCTTGGGTACTTGGTACCCCTAGATATTGTTCTTCGTGGATGCTTTGGCACCCTAGAAGCTTGGTGGTGCGTCAGAGCTCAATCATAGTGGTGTAAAGCTCCGGGCAAGCATCAGGGTCTCCAATTAAGTTGTGGAGATTGCCCCGAGCATTTAAGGTTACCTCAAAGCCATATGCCATTATGGTGAAGCTTCATGGTATTGTTGGGAGCCTCCAATTAAGTTGTGGAGATTGCCCCAACCTTGTTTGTACGGGTTCGGTGACCGCCCTCAAGGGGCCCTTAGTGGAATCACGACATCTTGCATTGTGCGAGGGCGTGAGGAGATCATGGTGGCCTTAGTGGCATCTTGGGGAGCATTGTGCCTCCACACCGCTCCAAACTGAGATTAGCATCCGCAAGGGTGTGAACTTCGGGATACATCGTCGTCTCCGCGTGCCTTGGTTATCTCTCACCCGAGCTCTTTTTACTTATGCACTTTACTTCGTGATAGCCATATTGTTTCTTGTTGTATATCTTGCTATCACTTACACTAGTAGAAAACGGGCCTTTGGCCTGGACCATTTAGTCCCGGAGTGCCTCTGGGCCGGGACTAAAGGCCCGGTCACGTCGCCCCAATTCTCAATGCCTCCCTCGAGGCTTTAGTCCCGGGCCGTAAGGAGCCTTTAGTCCCGGTTCGTGTCCCAAACCGGGACTAAAGGGCTACGCGGCGGGCGGTGGTGGTGGCAACCGTTCGTATCCCCCTTTAGTCCCAGTTGGTGGCTCAACCCGGGACTAAAGGCTTAACACGTGGCATGCCGTGGTTGTGGCGGCGGTTGGTATACCTCTTTAGTCCCGGTTGATGGCTCAACCCGGGACTAAAGGACTAACACGTGGCCTGCCGTAGTGGGGCGACCGTTGGCTACCTCTTTAGTCCCGGTTGGTGGTTGAACCCGGGACTAAAAGCCTAACGCGTGGCCTGCCGTAGTGGTGGCAACCGTTTGGTATACCTCTTTAGTCCCGGTTGGTGGCTCAACCCGGGATTAATGGCCCAAACGGTTTGCATCCCGCGTCGTTTCGGGCGATGAAAAGCACGAACCGAAGCGTACAGTCGCCATTTCTCTGTTCTTCTTCTCTCTCGCGTCACCCTCTCTGTTCTTCTTCTCTCTCGCGTCGCCCTCTCTGTTCTTCTCCTCTCTTCTTCCCTTCTCTTCTGCCACCATGCCAACTATCTTTCGTGAGGTGGCCGCGCATGGCGCGACGAAGCTCCTTGTCGTGTACACGAACCTGAGCACGGAGGTGCCGTTTTTTCCTTCAACAGTTGAAGGAACGATGGTTTAACCACGCACTGGATCATGAGAAGTTCTTCGCGCTTGATCTGGAATACACGGCCGATCAACGTGGTGTCGCCGTCATCCAAATATGCTTCACAACCCATGTCTTGATCTTCCAATGGGCGAAGTAAGTTTTGAGGCTTTCTTTGATCCAAGATAATCCCTCCCCTAGGGTCACTACTCCCACGTTCACATGGATTTTGTGTATTTGTGTATCTGGTTAAGTAGCGTAGTAGATTTTGTGTATTTGTACATTTGATTTAGTAGTGTAGTATGTGTGGAATACATTTGATTTAGTAGTGTAGTACATTTGATTTAGTAGTGTAGTACATTTGATTTAGTACTGGAATACATTTGATTTAGTAGTGTAGTACATTTGATTTAGTAGTGTAGTACATTTGATTTTGTGTATTTGTACATTTGATTTAGTAGTGTAGTACATTTGATTTAGTAGTGTAGTATGTGTGGAGTACATTTGATTTATTTGTGTTCATTTATAATTCACATTGGATCGAATTTTGTCAATCTGATAAGACTTAGTTTGTAGTTTGGATTTACTAGTTAACAAGCTTTCTTTTGTTTGCATATTATGCATAATGTCCATAATCTATCATAGTGAATTCCACGTATAAGTTTATTTGTTTCTATCATAGTTGGTTCCCTTCAAATAGTTGTAGTGAAGCATGTTTCCTTATTGCAGCAGTAGGTTCATAATCTATCTCTAGGTTCCATTGCATATGTGCTATATGAATCCTAAAGATAAGTTTCTCTTTAGTTGTAGTGAAACATGTTTCCTTATTGCAGCAGTATGTAACATTTGGTCCATTTTAATTTGTTTCTGTTGCAGGAGTGACAAGCATTGTCCAGGACTCATGGAGTTCCTTCGCAGCGGCGTCACTTTTGCTTCCGTTGACATAAGGAACGACAGGCTGAAGATGAGGCACAACTTCGGTATTGAGATACGAGCTGGTTGCCTCGTTGATATCCAAACGATATTCAAGCTTCAACATGACAGGACTTCGATGGCTCGTATGGCAGTTGCCTTGATCGACGATTCATATGCTGATATGAAGACCAGTTTCCCAAGGTCTCAACACAGACTTTGGGAGAAGGGCCCACTTGATGATATCAACATTGAGTATGCAGCAAAAGATGCATATGTTTCATACGAGTTGTACCGCAGGATTCGACTCGTCAACTATGGCGAGCGTCTCCTATATCCCCTCGAGGAAGGTGGACATTCTGATTCAGATGATTCAGACGAGTAGTGTTCTTAACGTCGAACACTTGTATATATATCTATTGTAGCTATTATTATGTACTGTTTGGACTAGTATCATGTACTTCTTGGACCAATTTATATATGTCTAGTTTCTGTTTGTGCCATTATAGTTTCCAAATTTGAATGGTTTAGCCCTTTCTAACTTCATTTGCTACTTTTGAATGGTTTAGCCCTTTCTAACTTCATGGTATCATGCATTTCGACCACATATATATACAAAAAGTCTTCAGTTCAAATAAGTTCAAAAAATGAAATCCGTTTTGTAACAGATCTGTTTTTGATTAAAACAATCACTTCTCCTTCTTCTCCTTGTGCTAGATATTGGTTATGCACTAGGGGAAGTAGGAGTAGCGACCATCATCGAAGGTTGAAAAATCAGGTGAGCTAGTGTCCCCCATATATGAGAGAAGAAGAAATCCCTTTGTGATGTGCCTTTGAATGGTGCATTTTGAACACACAAAAAGTATGGAGTTCAAATAAGTTTAAAAAAATGAAATCCCTTGTAAGAGATGAGTTCTCGTTCGAAACCCCGCTACTTCGAGAGAGATTGTCAGTTTTGTACAGGAACTGCATCCAGTCTTTGTCGTAGCCCTCTCAACTTTTTAACAAATGCTATGTGGGTGAAATGATCATATCATGCCAACTTTCAACATTTTCAGAGTTCATTTGTAGTCCTTTTCAATTTCAAGGTCAACTAGCTCAAAAAAAAAGTAAATGCACGAAATATAACAAATGAAGTCAGAAATTGTTGAAATTTTGTGATGTGCCTTTGAATGGTGCATTTTGAACACACAAAAAGTATGGAGTTCAAATAAGTTTTAAAAAATGAAATCCCTTTGTAAGAGATGAGTTCTCGTTCGAAACCCTGCTACTTCGAGAGAGATTGTCAGTTTTGTACACGAACTGCATCCAGTCTTTGTCGTAGCCCTCTCAACTTTTTAACACATGCTATGTGGGTGAAATGATGATAGCATGCCAACTTTCAACATTTCCAGAGTTAGTTTGTAGTGCTTTTCAATTTCAGGGTCAACTAGCTCAAAACAAATAAGTAAATGCACGAAATATAACAAATTAAGTCAGAAATTGTTGAAATTTTGTGATGTGCCTTTGATGGTGCATTTTGAACACACAAAAAGTACGGAGTTGAAATAAGTTTAAAAAAAATGAAATCCCTTGTAAGAGATGAGTTCTCGTTCGAAACCCTGCTACTTCGAGAGAGATTGTCAGTTTTGTACACGAACTGCATCCAGTCTTTGTCGTAGCCCTCTCAACTTTTTAACACATGCTATGTGGGTGAAATGATGATAGCATGCCAACTTTCAACATTTGCAGAGTTCATTTGTAGTGCTTTTCAATTTCAGGGTCAACTAGCTCAAAAAAAAGTAAATGCACGAAATATAACAAATTAAGTCAGAAATTGTTGAAATTTTGTGATGTGCCTTTGAATGGTGCATTTTGAACACACAAAAAGTATGGAGTTCAAATAAGTTTTAAAAAATGAAATCCCTTGTAAGAGATGAGTTCTCGTTCGAAACCCTGCTACTTCGAGAGAGATTGTCAGTTTTGTACACGAACTGCATCCAGTCTTTGTCGTAGCCCTCTCAACTTTTTAACACATGCTATGTGGGTGAAATGATGATAGCATGCCAACTTTCAACATTTTCAGAGTTCATTTGTAGTGCTTTTCAATTTCAGGGTCACCTAGCTAAAAAAAAATAAGTAAATGCACGAAATATAACAAATTAAGTCAGAAATTGTTGAAATTTTGTGATGTGCCTTTGATGGTGCATTTTGAACACACAAAAAGTATGGAGTTAAAATAAGTTCAAAAAAATGAAATCCCTTTGTAAGAGATGAGTTCTCGTTCGGAACCCTGCTATTTCGAGAGAGATTGTCAGTTTTGTACACGAACTGCATCTAGTCTTTGTCGTAGCCCTCTCAACTTTTTAACACATGCTATGTGGGTGAAATTATGATAGCATGCCAACTTTCAACATTTTCAGAGTTCATTTGTAGTGCTTTTCAATTTCAGGGTCACCTAGCTAAAAAAAAATAAGTAAATGCACGAAATATAACAAATTAAGTCAGAAATTGTTGAAATTTTGTGATGTGCCTTTGATGGTGCATTTTGAACACACAAAAAGTATGGAGTTAAAATAAGTTCAAAAAAATGAAATCCCTTTGTAAGAGATGAGTTCTCGTTCGGAACCCTGCTATTTCGAGAGAGATTGTCAGTTTTGTACACGAACTGCATCTAGTCTTTGTCGTAGCCCTCTCAACTTTTTAACACATGCTATGTGGGTGAAATTATGATAGCATTCCAGCTTTCAACATTTTCAGAGTTCATTTGTAGTGCTTTTCAATTTCAGGGTCAACTAGCTCAAAAAAAATAAGTAAATGCACGAAATATAACAAATTAAGTCAAAATAACAAAATAGATAATAGTTTGGATAGTAAAGATTATTAATTATGAAAATAAAAAATAGTTTTGCATTATTTATTCAATTTGAAACACTTTTCATTATCATAATTTTGTCAAATTCTCAAATATGCAAAAAGAATTTTTAATAAACATAGTTTTTAATTGAAAATAACAAAATAGATAATAGTTTGGATAGTCAAAATTATTAATTATGAAAATAAAAAAAATTTGAAACTATATGAGAAATCGTGGACAAAATTCGACCTGAGTTCTCTTTGAATTAAGATTAATTTTATCCACAATTTCGAATATAGTTTCAATTTTCAGTAAGTTTAGGCCCGTAAGCCTGCTTTAGAGAGGAGCTCGATGGAGAAGCTGCGACGGGGTTTATAAACAGGCGTTAGTCCCCCTCGCTGGGCGAGGTGGGACTAAATTTATCGTGCAGCCGAGGAGGGGCTTTAGTCCCGGATGGAGCCACGCCCCGGGACTAAAGACCCCCTTTAGTCCCGGGTGGAGCCACGCCCCGGACTAAAGGCCTCTCCAACCGGGACTAAAGGGGGTCTTTAGTCTCGGCTCGAGCCACGCACCGGGACTATAGATCCACCTATATAAGCGGGACTTCGAAAATTTCCAACCCAATTCGTCCATTCCTCTCGTTCTCCTGCCCGGCGCGACACAGCGACGAACGTAACCGACGCCGTCAGGCTGCCCGCCGTCCTGCTCGCCGTCGGCCGTCCTCCTCGCCGTCGCGCCGTCCTCCTCGCCACCGCGCCGTCCTCCTAGCCGTCGTGCCGTGCTCCTCGCCAACACTCCGGCCATTAAGCCCCCCGCCCCCTCCTCCCCAACACTCCGGCCAGTATAGAAGAAAAGAAGAAAAAGGAGAAGAGAAGAAGAAAAAGAAGAAGAAAGGAAGAAAAAGGAGAAGAAAAGAAGAAAAAGAAAAGATTTTTTTGTCATTTAATTCCTATTGTTATTAGGTTTGTGCTAGATTATTAGGGTTAGTAATATTTAGAATTAGGTTAGGGTTACAAGAAGAAGAAATATGAACAAAAATAAGAAAATAAGATTAGGAAAAATGAAAATAAGAAGAGGAGGAGAAGAAAAGAAGAAAAAGTGTATATTGTATAGTGTATATGCTTAAGTGTATAGTGTATATAGTGTACAGTGTATAAGGAGAGGAGGAATTTTGCTATAGTGTTAATAGTTTAATTTTGCTATTGTATATGCTTAAGTGTTAATAGTTTATTTTTAGCAAGAAAATTAATAGAACTAGTTTATTTTTTTAGTTCATTTTACGATGCCTATCCCGCATCCTCGTCATCGACTCGGCGGAGGACACCTGCTTGATCAGAGGGGCCCTGTCCGGGACTAGGCTCCGTCCGGCTGGTATTGGGAGGTGCTACCTTCCGGGGGGCGTAGGTTGGTGAGGAGCCAGCCCGTCGTCGACCCGATCCTTGTTTGGTGGCCGTCGCGTGGGCCAGTGAGGGTGCCGAGGCTTCCGGACACCGCGGAGGTGGTACGTCACCGTGTCAGCGAGGAGGATGAGCACGTCCGTCGCTACATGGTTGCATTGGAGGGCAGGTTCGAGCATACCTGGCAGGTTCTTCGGGGATCTCACTGGAGCTATGATCCTGTGATGGTTCCTTCTCTTTCGGTGTCCGCCGCCCGCGCCGATACCCGTCGGGCGCTACGGTTCTAGATGTATTAGTGATGCTATATGTATGATAGTATTCGAGGAGTATTAATGATAATATTCGACGATGTACGGACAAAAGTGATGATGTATTAGCTTATAATTGAATGCATGCTAATTTGAATACTACTTTATTTTACGATTTGGTTTTGCTTAGTGAATGCTCAAATTGGAAATTTACTCCTACTTTGAATACTATGCAGAAATCTAGGAGTCTCAAATTGGAAAAGTACTCCTACTTTGGTTTTTGGTACAAAGGTTAAGACAATCCGTTTTTTGCAGAACTATGGATCCACATATCAGGAACCTCGAAGAGGAAGAACTTCTGGAAGATATAATCAAAGACGGCCCCGACGTTGAACCAGCTGAATCTCCGTCGTTATATCTAAACCAGGACGTTGGAATGGAGGTCGAGCGACAGGAAGAAGAAAGTTCACTGCAGATAGAGAGAAAGATTTGCTCACACTGGTCCTCGGCAATGACGAACATGGAGGACGAACGCGAGGCTTCGGTCCTTCTTACCCGTGGTGGCTTGGGTTTTCCAGAGACCAAGACACTTACAGAAGACGAGAGAGAGCAAAGAAGCGGCAGCAGGATGAGGAGAATGACAAGTTCAACCAGTTGCTTGCCAGGATTAACGAGCAACAGAAGCAGATTGATGAGCTTAGAGGAGTACCGCGCCAGGAAGATCCTGCAGTTGATATTACCGGTGCCCCATCTAAGCAGAAAAGCAGCGTGGCTGAATCTGAGGCCCCGCCCGACGATGAACGAAGAATGATAGAGGGCGGTCCCGGCTACCCCGTGGATGGAATCAAGGAGTCAACATCATGTGAACTCCATCAGAAATTCAAGAACATATCCATGAAGGTGGCCGTCGGACAAGCTTTACCTTCTGGCCCTGATGCACGCTGGCATGGCCGTGAGATTCCAGCTGGGTTTGCTAAAGTCGGGGTGGATGAAATCATGACGGGGTTTAATGATATGGAGCTCGACATAGCTGGACCCGAAGATGAGAGGACACTCGGAGAAGTACTCGGTGGAGTCATCCTATGGGACAAGAACTACATCAAGCTTCCAGGATCAGCCCCAAGGACAACACCGCCTCCGAGTCGTCGCAGGTCACCTACACCTCCATTACCTCCAAGCCCTCCACATGACGTCGGCCAGCACAACACGAGTCCATCTCGATCACCGCCGCCGGACTTGGGTCGTCCGTCTTCGCCGCCGCCCGCACATGATACTAAGCGGAAGCGTGCCAGCAAGAACGCTTCGTCGATGATTTCTAAGCGACGGAGCTCCCCAAAGCGCAAACTGTCGCCCCTCCCAAAGGTACCTCATGCTAATCTTCCTATCAGACCTTATGATCGTACCCCCGAGGAAAACGCCAGGATAGCAAAGGAACAACATGAGGCGCAGATGAAAAGGAAGGAACCCGAGCCCCGCCCGAAATACACCGAGAAGAACATAGCATGGGCAAAAGACTTCATAACCACTCCATCACAGTATGACTTACACTATAAGCCTGATGACTATACACGCACATTGCAGAAGGAAGTGAAAAAGAGCAAGTCACATGCAAGTGCAAGTGGGAGGAAATCAAGTTCAACTACAAGCAAGAAAAAATCAGACGTTCCTCAGCTTGGACAACAGGCCAAACAGTTGATCCCACCCCTCAAGGTGTTAACCGAGAATGTTCTCCCTCCGGTGCAGGGGCAAGCTTTTGAAAACGCAAAGGAGTTGGCGGATGAATGTGGTATCTTGGTTGATTCCCAAGACTGTGGTAATGCTGGCTAATTCCCAAGACGACAGGATACCCAAGGCTGTGGTAGCCCCTAAGCCACAATTTGTCATGGGAGAGCCTTTGGTCAGCAAAGATGATCTCCCAACAAATATGCGTTACTTGCATAAATGGTACTTAAGTGAATCAAAGAATGGGAGAACGATGATCGTGCTGAGTGTCCCACAGGAGTACTACGGCCGCTCCGAAGAAATCCATATCGACTTTGATGAACTCTTCCAGATGTACAATGGCGACGCCCTCGACAAATCGCTTATGCGTTGCTATTGTCTGTAAGTTTTTGAATTTGTTGTCTACATATAACTTGTTTAGTTATTTCAATTCATTGTCTATATATAACTTGTACTCTATTATGCAGAATGAAGATTCTGGAGTGTAAACGTAAGCGCATCATAAATATTGGGTTTATTGATCCAGATAAAATACATATAGCGATGCTAACTAATTATCCCAAGGAGACGGAGGAAAACCTTCTAAGGTTTCTAAGATATCAAAATTTCTGTGACCACATACTGTTTCCATACAACTTCAGGTGAGGGTCTTTACTCCGTTGTGTCCATTCACTTATAAGTGTAATTGATAAGTTACTCACACACACACATATATATATACATGTGCACCTTCCATTGGATTCTGTTGGACATTCAAATTGATAAGGGAATAGTTGATGCCTTCGACCCATTATCGAGACCCTTGGAATAGTTCCAAAGCCTGCAGGACATGCTCCAAGTGTAATTTTAATCATTCTTGCGCTCTATCGGTCTCTTTCAATGATTTTCTGATATATCAATTAATGAAAAACTTAGCAAATCATTATCCTTGTCGGGTAGGGTTTGGAATCGGTTCAAGTGCGTGACTCCCGGTAACTTTCCTGAGAAGCTGACCTTTAGAGCGGCTCAGGTAAGTAGTAGTATGATATACTTCTATTAATTTTCAATACATTTATGATGCTAGATTATTATTTTAATTATATATATTCCATTCTCGTAAAGTGCGACCAGCAGCCACGGGGAACGCATCTATGCGGATACTATGTTTGCGAGACCATTCGCACGTTTACCTCTGAGTTCAAGGAGCAAAGATTCGACGTATGCAATGAACATTCACACCTCTATTTTTACCCATCATTCTTTGTTATCATGATTGATATTCATATTCATCTCCTCTTCTTATATAGCACGAGGCCATGAGGACGAAGGTCCTACCAGAGCAACGCGCGATTGCTGTTGCAGAGGAGCTTGCGGGATTTCTGAGGACGGAAGCTATAGAAGACAAAGGATGATTTAGTGTAGCTAAGGGCCATTACTCATGTTCGTCCATGTAATCGAATAGACAGGCTCTAGTCCTGATAATTCAGATCTCCATATAATTGTATATGATCGCTTGTAAGATGAGTTAATCTTATATATATATGCATAATTATTTCTATTTTAAATTATATGAAAACTAATTCCCGAACACAAAACGAGGCATCACGTTAATATCCTGAACACCTAAACCCTAAAACCCTAAAACCCAAAAATAATTTCATTCAAAAAAAAGCCAAAAAGCAGCAAAATCTGAAAATCTTGAGTCCCGGTCCGTGTAACGAGCCGGGACTAAAGGGCCTGCCCCTGGGGCGCTACGAGGCGCCCACGTGGAGCACCTTTAGTCCCGGCGTGTAAGAGGGCCGGGACGAAAAGGTTAGGCCTTTAGTCCCGCCCCTTTAGTCCCGGTTGGTGAACCGGGACTAAAGCCCCTTACGGGCCGGGGCTATAGGCCCTGTCCCCACTAGTGTTAGTTGTCTATGTTGCTTAGCATAAGTTGTTGGTGCACATAGGTGAGCCTTGTTGTTTTAGGTTTTGTGCTTGACAAATTAAACGTTAGTTTTATTCTGCATTTGTTCAAGCCTAAATCCTAATTATTTTAAAGCGCCTATTCACCCCCCTCTAGGCGACATCCACGTCCTTTCATCTACATAGGCACAAGGAAAATATGGTGGGAATCACTTTTGTAATTTATAGAAAATTTTTATAAACAACTTTTTATTTGTATATGGTGATTTGTTGTAATGTAGATCATTTTTCCTATATGCCAAAAAAGGCTTCTGCCCTGCTTATATATAAATCCCACAACCAAACAGATACATGGTGATGAGGAGAGCCTCTTACAAACCAGACAAAAGAAAAATACATGAATAGATGAGAGACCACACCTTAGCACAAAGTAACCTAGACTACCAACAAGGAAGGAGAATCAACGCCAAGGGAAATCGTCGAACCTTGTTTCTCCGCTCACACCAAGTTTTCACCGGAGAGGTTCCCTTGCCCTCGCGCTCCGGATTATGGAGCCAAGCCTGCCTACGGATAACAAGGGTGGCGGCCAGAACCAATGAAGATCCGTGTAAAAGATTAGGAGGCAAGTAAGTCTGTGCATGCCAAAGCCGAGGAAGCTCCAAGCCAAGATCTAGAAACGTTCGCCGAGGAAGACACAACCCGCCAGAAAAACCTAAAATCCATGACGATGTCCTCAAGAGGGGAGCTACACAGTGCGTCACCATCCCCGAGACTGAGGAGAGGGTCAAGGGCTTTTACGTGGAGCCCTGTCTCGATAAGATGTCCACAACGACACACCCAAGAGGGAGGCGACACCCACAAACACCGCCATCACTAGCACCGGAGCACTAGGCTTTCACCAGTTTCCTCTAAGCCATGCCACACCGCGTAGTCCTGAGCACCTACCCACCCGGAGGGAAGGCAGGCCACCGACAAACAAGACCTCCAGAGCATGATCTGGGAATCGCCACTGCCGAGGCACCACCGACACCAGAATCATCCAACGCTACATCCTCCCTCGCCCATGCAACTGGAAGATTCCTCCATCATCGCCGACACTTGATGAGAAAAGCAAACAAGGCGGACTACCACCCCGGCTTCCGGGAACCAAAACTCCTGCACCACTGATATGTCTCCAATGTATATATAATTTTTTATTGTTCCATGCTATTATGTTATCATTTTAGAACATTTTTTATGAACTTATCTACCAATTTATATTATTTTTGAGCACCAACCTATTCACCTAATGCCCGGTGCTAATTGTTGTTTTCTGCATGTTTTTCCACTTTTTAGGTTCCAGTACCAAACGAAGCCCAATTGACCTGAAACATTTTGTGAATTTTTTCTGGACCAAAATAAGAATGTGGAGTATCGTAAGAAAGTTGGGTGGCTCACTAGGCCCCCATATGCCATCAGGGTGCGACCTGGGGGGCGCTCATGGCTCGTGGTATCCTCGTGGCTCTCCCGACCCTGTTCTCTGGCTTATAAATTCGTATTTACCCTAAAACCTTCACGGGAGGTCCCGAAACACTTGTTACGTTGCTGCAAGTATCCGTTCCAACGGGAGGCCATCTAGAGATCTATTTCGGCACTCTGCCGTTGGGGGGATCGATCACGAAGGGCTTCTTCATCAATCTTGCTGCCCTCATGATGATGTCTGAGTAATTCACGACAGACCTACGGGACCATAGCAGTACCTAGATGGCATATATATATATATATATATATATATATATATATATATATATATATATATGTATATATATATATATATATAATCTTCAATACAATAATCATCACATCTCCGCTTTGATCCATATGATGTAACTCTTTTATGTGGTGCGTTCGTTGGGATTCGATGAATTGTGGGTTTATGTTCAAATTATTCATAATAAATATTTGAATCTCCTCTGATTTATACTATGATTCTTATGTGCATGATGATGATAGCTTCATAGTTCTTTCCGATCTATTGAAATAGTTTGGCCAACTAGATTGATATTTCTTCGATGAGAGAGGTGCGTTGTAGTAGGTTCAACCTCGCGAGTTTCTATATCTCACTCACAGAATGGGACAAGTTGCGTCTTTGTGTTGCTGCTACTAAGGGTAAAATTATGTGGTTCATTCATACTGGTTGAGTTTACTTTGTCTACATCATGTCATCTTACTCCAATCATTACTTCGTTTGTCAAAACTTAATACATAGAGAGGCAAGCATATATAGAAGCGCTCTTGAAATGAAGTAATTGGTGCAGGCAAGATTCAGCCTATTTATTTATGGATGTGATTCCTATTTTTACACGATCATTGTCGTGAAAATCTGTAAGTGCATCTAGTGCCCCTTAGTGATTTTGGTGGTTTGAAGACTTATAGGTTAAGTATCTAATGGGTTTGTGAGTGTACACAGGATCTATAAGTCATTGAGGAGTTTGAGATATTTGAAGAATATCGACCCCTAAAAATATATGTCTTCAGTTGAAGATTTTGGTCTGAAGCTGAAGAAATGAATCGCGAGGAATTTGTGATGAAATTAATATTCCTCATGAAGATACTGATATTGAGAAGTCCGGTGGTGCCTGAAGAAAATCACTCTGAAGAATTTGAAGCATGAAGGTTTACACTTTATGTTTTACTTTCTTCGCATTTGAGTAGAAGGAACACCGTACTGTTAAAGGGGGTCGAAGTTACACTATGGAATGAATTTCCTCATGATGCTCAACCCAAGCCTAAATCCTACCAAAAGCCTCAAGTGAGGAATACGAGTGACATGAGGACTCTCACAGTTGAGGGTCCCGACCGTTTCGATAGCCACGCCAAGTCATTGGTCTTATCCACTCCAACGGTCATATTATTCAGGGCATTAGTGTAAAATCATGTCGGGATGCTCCCAGGCTATAAATAGCCACCCCCACAACCATTAGCTGGTTGGCTGCTCCCTTATAAACTGACACTTGTCATAAGAGCAACCCAATTCCTCAAAGTCTTCAAGAGTAATTCATCAGTGAGGAAATACACCATACACCGAAACCACAAACCAAACCTAGTGATTGAGCATCACTTAAGAAGTTGTTCCTGTGTGGGACTGAAGCCTTTTACCTTTGAGGACTGTGCATCCTCCAGACGGCTAGGCGTCAAGGTCTAGAGCTTTCCAGCAGTCAATTGTGGATCGCTGGGTGACCAAGTTTGTGAGGGTTTGGAAGTCTGCCCTGAAGACTTACCACGAGTGTTGGGCGAGGACTGTGTGCCCTTAGTTCAAGGAGAATACGGTAGGGACTGTGTGTCCCGGGACTGTGTGTCCTTTGGTTTCAATACCAAGCCGCTCCAAACCAGATGTACGACTGTCACAGCAGTTGGAACTAGGTCATCAACGATTGTCTTCACCGAGAAACGGGTTCTAATTCCTCAACTCCTTACTTTTCTCGTATTATGTGTTGATGACTTTCACTGCAACTGTTTGAAAAATTTGCTGAAGACTTTCTCTGAATTTCCTCAACCCCAAATTTTTCACGTCAGTTAATCCACATCTGTATTCCGCGTGCCTGCTCACTATGCAATCTGTTTTCACATTCTTCACTCTGAAAAACTGCAGTTGTGAAACTTTGCACTTCTGATCCTTTACTGTTTCTGCTGTAAGTTAGTCATCAGTGAGGAATTTCTTCAAAAGGGATTTCCTCAGTGATGAAATTCTAAAAATCTCCTATTCACCCCCCTCTAGTCGATATAACGCACTTTCAATTGGTATCAGAGCAAGGTACTCCCTTGTTCTATGTGATCTTGGTTTAACCACCTGGAGTTTTAATTATGTCGACTGCAGGCATGTTTAAGGTGACTGCAGCATGTCCTACCTACGAAGGAAAGAACTTTCCCTTCTGGAAGAACAAAATGCAAATGCATCTACAAGCTATTGATAATGATCTCTGGTATATTGTGGAACATGGCGTCCCCATCATCTCTGCCAGTGTCTCTGCTGCTCATGTGAAGAAATTCAAGCAACTCGATTCTCAAGCGAAGAACATCATCTGTGGCCATCTGAGCCCAGGCCAGTTTGGAAGAGCAAGTGCTTTGGGCTCTGCAACGCTGATCTAGGAGAGACTGTGCAAGGTAAATGAAGGAGTATCCACCCAGCGTGACTCTCGTGTTGATATTCTCCGCAATCTCTTCAATCGCTTCAAGAGACATGACAATGAAAGCTGCCAAGACACCTTTGATCGCCTCACTGACATATCAAATGAAATGCAAGCACTGGGAGCTCGAGACATCACTGATCACGAAGTTGTGAAGAAACTGCTGAGATCTTTGGATTCTTCATTTGATACTTTATTTCTGATGATTCAAGAAAGACCAGATTACAAGATGCTTGATCCAGCTGATATACTAGAAAGGCTAAATACTCATGAATTCCAGCTAGAAGAAAAGAGAGATCTATATGGACCAAGCTATTCCAAACCACGTGCACTGAAGGCTAGAGCAATTTCCTCATCTGAAGACGAAGACACAGATGACAACATTTGTGACCCTGAAGAATTTGGACAGGAGCTTGCAATGCTCGTGAGGAAATTCCAGATATTTAGACGACGTGGCCAGTTCGGTAAATCTTCAAGAAGAGACATGAGGAAATCATAATCTTCATCTGAGGACTACAAGAAACGAACCTGTCACAAGTGCAAGAAATCAGGTCATTACATTGCTGATTGTCCCCGTTGGGGAAAGGAATCAAAGAAGAAGAAATACAAGGATGACAGTTTTGATGACTCGAAGAAGAAGAAGAAATCTTCAAAATCCTCATCTTCAAAGCCCTCATCGCACAAGAAGACTAGTTTCAGAAAGGCTCGGGCACTTATTGGCAAGGAAATGGACTCCGAGGCAGAACCAGAGGAATGTGATGAAGAAGAGGGTTCCGATGAAGACTCGGAATCCGGACAGGCTAGTCTTGCACTGGCAACCACTTTCGTCAGCAAGTCAATCTTCAACCTTGAAGAAAATAATAGCAACATTCACACTGATGACTATGCTGATGGCTTCGCTCCAACCTTTTGCTTCATGGCAAAAGGTTCAAAGGTACCAAATAATGCCACCTCCTATGATTCAAGTGACTGTGAACCTGATAATTATAAGAAACCCAGTTAGAGTAAACTTGCTATCATAGCCACTAAACAACAAACTGCTCTGGAAAAGCTTCAGAAACTGCTAGATAAAAGTGATGGTCTGTTGAATGATGAAATGAATCTTACCCAAATCCTCACTGAAGATGTGAAAAGTCTTCAGTCTAGATCTGATAATCTTCAGGATCGTTATGATACACTCCTCACTTATCATGAGAAGCTTTCCTATGAATTTCTTCAAAGGAAGCTTGATCTTGAGAAGCTGAGGATGTCTCATGATGATCTTCGTATGGAAAATGATTCATTACTAGCTCAACAGATCAGCGCTGGTCAAGTTGAATTCATTCCTCCATGCCTTAAATGCATTGAACGTGAAACTGCTAATTCCTCACCAGAATCATCAAATTCTACTATTGCTACAAATTCTTCAACTGCACCTGTTGTGTCTATTTCCTCACTTGAGGAAAACACAAATGTTACTGATGAAAATGCAGGGTTGAAGGAATTGTATGTGGCAGGCATATACAAAAGCCTCAAAGGACATCAAACCCTTTGTGATGTGCTCAAAAAGCGGATCTTGAACAGGAACCCGAGGAAAGAAGGAATTGTTGGAAATATGCCCTAAAGGCAATAATAAAATGGTTATTATCATATTTCCTTGTTCATGATAATCATCTATCGTTCATGCTACAATTGTATTAACAGGAAACAGTAATACATGTGTGAATGAATAGATCACAATGTGTCCCTAGCAAGCCTCTAGTTGGCTAGTTCGTTAGTCAATAGATGATCATGGTTTCCTGATCATGGACATTGGATGTCATTGATAACGGGATCACATCATTGGGAGAATGATGTGGTGGACAAGACCCAATCCTAAGCCTAGCACTAGATCGTATTGTTCGTATGCTAATGCTTTTCTAATGTCAAGTATCTTTTCCTTCGACCGTGAGATTGTGCAACTCCCGGATACCGTAGGAGTGCTTTGGGGTGTATCAAACGTCACAACGTAACTGGGTGACTATAAAGGTGCACTACGGGTACCTCCGAAAGTGTCTGTTGGGTTGGCACGAATCGAGATCGGGATTTGTCACTCCGTGTGACGGAGAGGTATCTCTGGGCCCACTCGGTAGAACATCATCATGAGCTCAATGTGACTAAGGAGTTAGTCACACGATGACGTGCTACGGAACGAGTAAAGAGACTTACCGGTGACGAGATTGAACAAGGTATAGGTATACCGACGATCGAATCTCGGGCAAGTTCTATACCAACAGACAAAGGGAATCGTATACGGGATTGATTGAATCCTTGACATCGTGGTTCATCCGATGAGATCATCGTGGAGCTAGTGGGAGCCACCATGGGTATCCAGACCCCGCTGATAGTTATTGGCCAGAGAGATGTCTCGGTCATGTCTGCCTGTCTCCCGAACCCGTAGGGTCTACACACTTAAGGTTCGATGACGCTAGGGTTATAGGGAATTGTTATACGAGATTACCGAAAGTTTTTCGGAGTCCCGGATGAGATCCAGGACGTCACGAGGAGCTCCGGAATGGTCCGGAGGTAAAGATTGATATATAGGACGGATGGTTTCGGACACCGGAAGTGTTTCGGGCATCACCGGTAACGTACCGGGACCACCGGGACCACCGGAGGTGGTCCCGGGGGACCACCGAAGGGGGGCTGCGACCCCAAGAGGTAAGATGGGCTAAGTGGGGGTGGGAACCAGCCCCTAGTTGGGCTGGTGCGCCTCCCCACTCAGCCCATGGCGCAGGGGAAAGAAAAAGAGGGGGGGGGGGAACCCTAACTTAGGTGGGCCTTAGGCCCACCAGAGGGGTGCGCCACCCCCTCCTCCCCATCTGGCCGCCACACACCCCATCTGGGAGGGCTGCCGCACCCCCTAGGGTGGGAACCCTAGGGGTGGAAACCCCTCTCCCCTTCCCCTATATATAGTGGGCACTTTTGGCCTTTGGAGGACACAGTTTTCCCTCTCCCTCGGCGCAGCCCTGCACTTCTTCCTCCTCCTCTCTGCCGGCGCTTGGTGAAGCCCTGCCGGGAGACCTCGTCTCTCCACCAACACCACGCTGTCGTGTTTCTGGTCTTCTTCCCCAACCTCTCCCTCCTCCTTGCTGGATCAAGGTGCGGGAGACGTCACCGGGCTGCACGTGTGTTGAACACGGAGGTGCCGTTGTTCGGCACTAGATCGGAATCGCTGCGAGTACGACTCCATCAACCGCGTTCTAGCAACGCTTCCGCTTAGCGATCTTCAAAGGTACGAAGATGCTCTTACCCCTCTCTCGTTGCTGGTCTCTCCATAGGAAGATCTGAACATGCGTAGGAAAATTTTGAATTTACGCTACGTTACCCAACAGTGGCATCCGAGCCAGGTTTTCTATGCGTAGATTCCATGCACGAGTAGAACACAAAAGTTGTGGGCGATGGTTTGTCAATTTGCTTGCCGTTACTAGTCTTATTCTTTTCCAGCGGTATTGTGGGATGAAGCGGCCCGGACGGACCTGACACGTACGCTTACGTGAGACTGGTTCCACCGACAAACATGCACATCGTGCATAAAGGTGGCTAGCGGGTGTCTGTCTCTCCTACTCTAGTCGGATTGGATTTGATGAAAAGGGTCCTTATGAAGGGTAAATAGCTTTGGCATATCATCGTTGTGGCTGTCACGTAGGTAAGAAGGCGTTCTTGCTAGAAACCCAAATCAGCCACGTAAAACTTGCAACAACAATTAGAGGACGTCTAACTTGTTTTTGCAGGGTTTGACATGTGATGTGATATGGCCAAAGTTGTGATGTTGCATGTATGATGTATGAGATGATCATGTTATTGTAATAGGTTTCACGACTTGCATGTCGATGAGTATGACAACCGGCAGGAGCCATAGGAGTTGTCTTAATTTATTGTATGAGATGCAACGCCATGTGCTTACTACTTTTACTTCATTGCTAACGGTTAGCTGTAGTAGTAGTGATAGTAGTAGTTGGCGTGACGACTTCACGGAGACACGATGATGGAGATCATGATGATGGAGATCATGGTGTCACGCCGGTGACGATGATGATCATGCAATGCCTGAAGATGGAGATCGAAAGAGCAAAGATGATAACGGCCATATCATGTCACTATATGATTGCATTGTGATGTTTATCATGTTTTACATCTTATTGCTTAGAACGACGGTAGCATAATAAGATGATCCCTCTTAAAATTTCGAGAACGTATTCCCCTAAGTGTGCACCGTTGCGAAGGTTCGTTGTCTCGAAGCACCACGTGATGATCGGGTGTGATAGATTCTAACGTTCGCATACAACGGGTGTAAGCCAGATTTACACACGCGAAACACTTAGGTTGACTCGACGAGCTTAGCATGTACAGACATGACCTCGAATACAAGAGACCGAAAGGTCGAACATGAGTCGTATGGTTGAATACGATCAGCATGAAGTTGCTCACCATGGTGACTAGTCCGTCTCACGTGATGATCGGACACGGGTTAGTCAACATGGATCATGTATCACTTAGATGACTAGAGGGATGTCGATTTAAGTGGGAGTTCATACTTAATTTGATTAAATGAACTTAATTGTCATGAACTTAGTCTAAAAGTTGTCTTTATAAATATTGTAGATGTCCAACGTCAACGTCAACTTCAACGCATTCCTAGAGAAAAAAAAGCTGAAAGATGATGGTAGCAACTATGCGGACTGGGTTCGCAACCTGAAGCTCATCCTTGAAGCAAGTAAAAAGGCTTATGTCCTTAATGCGCCGCTAGGTGACCCTCCCGCTCCCGCAACAGCCTAGGACATTCTAAACGTCTGGCAAGCGCGGAGTGATGACTACTCTCTGGTCAGGTGTGGCATGTTATACAGTTTAGAAACGGGGCTCCAAAGACGTTTTGAGCAACACGGGGCATATGAGATGTTCCAAGAGCTGAAGCTAGTTTTTCAAGCTCATGCCCGTGTCGAGAGATATGAAGTCTCCGACAAGTTCTTCAGCTGTAAGATGGAGGAGAACAGTTCTGTCAGTGAGCACATACTCAAAATGTCTGGGTTACACGGTCGTCTGACTTCACTTGGACTCGAACTTCCGGATGATGCTATCATTGACAGAATCCTCCAGTCTCTCCCACCAAGCTACAAAGGCTTTGTGCTTAACTACAACATGCAAGGGATGGAGAAAACCATTCCCGAGTTGTACTCGATGCTCAAGTCTGCAGAAGTGGAAATCAAGAAGGAGCATCAAGTGTTGATGGTCAACAAGACCACTAGTTTCAAGAAAGGCAAGGGTAAGAAGAACTTCAAGAAAGACGGCAAAGCTGTTGCCACGCCCGGTAAGCCAGATGCCGGGAAGAAGAAAAAGAATGGACCCAAGCCAGAGACTGAGTGCTTCTACTGCAAGGGAAAAGGTCACTGGAAGCGGAACTGCCCCAAATACTTAGCGGACAAGAAGGTCGGCAACGTTAAAGGTATATGTGATATACATGTTATTGATGTGTACCTTACCAGCGCTCGTAGTAGCTCCTGGGTATTTGATACCGGTGCTGTTGCTCACATTTGCAACTCAAAGCAGGAACTGTGGAATAAGCGGAGACTGGCCAAGGACGAGGTGACGATGCGCGTCGGGAATGGTTCAAAAGTCGATGTGATCGCCGTCGGCACGCTACCTCTACACCTACCGTCGGGATTAGTTTTGAACCTCAATAATTGTTATTTAGTACTAGCTTTAAGCATGAACATTGTATCAGGGTCTTGCTTAATGCGAGACGGCTACTCATTTAAGTCAGAGAATAATGGTTGTTCTATTTATATGAGTGATATGTTTTATGGTCATGCTCCGCTGGTGAATGGTTTATTCTTGATTAATCTCGATCGTGATGTTACACATATTCATAGTGTGAGTACCAAAAGATGCAAAGTTGATAATGATAGTCCCACATACTTGTGGCACTGCCGCCTTGGTCATATCGGCGTTAAGCGCATGAAGAAGCTCCATACTGATGGACTGCTAGAGTCTCTTGACTTTGAATCATTTGACACATGCGAACCGTGCCTCATGGGCAAGATGACTAAGACTCCATTCTCAGGAATAATGGAGAGAGCCACCGACTTATTGGAAATAATACATACTGATGTGTGTGGTCCAATGAACGTTGAAGCTCGCGGTGGTTATCGTTATGTTCTCACTCTCACCGATGATTTGAGTAGGTATGGGTATATCTACTTGATGAAGCACAAATCTGAGACGTTTGAAAAGTTCAAGGAATTTCAGAGTGAGGTTGAGAATCAACGTGACAGAAAAATTAAATGTCTACGATCTGATCGTGGAGGAGAATATTTGAGTCACGAGTTTGGCACACACCTAAGGAAGTGTGGAATCGTTTCACAACTGACGCCGCCTGGCACACCGCAGCGCAACGGAGTGTCTGAACGTCGTAATCGCACTTTATTAGATATGGTACGATCTATGATGTCTCTCACCGACTTACCGCTATCATTTTGGGGATATGCATTAGAAACTGAGCATTCACTTTAAATAGGGCACCGTCTAAATCCGTTGAGACGACACCGTATGAACTGTGGTTTGGCAAGAAACCTAAGTTGTCGTTTCTTAAAGTTTGGGGCTGCGATGCTTATGTGAAGAAACTTCAACCAGAAAAGCTCGAACCCAAAGCGGAGAAATGCGTATTCATAGGATACCCTAAGGAAACTATTGGGTATACCTTCTATCTTAGATCCGAAGGTAAAACCTTTGTTGCCAAGAACGGATCCTTTCTAGAGAAAGAGTTTCTCTCGAAAGAAGTAAGTGGGAGGAAGGTAGAACTTGATGAGGTAATTACACCCCCTCTCGAACAGGAAAGTAGCGCAACGCAAGAAGTTGTTCCTGTGGTGCCTACACCGACTGAAGAGGAAGTTAATGATGATGATCATGAAGCTTCGGATCAAGTTACTACTGAACCACGAAGGTCCACAAGGGTACGCTCCGCACCAGAGTGGTACGGCAACCCTGTGATGGAAATCATGTTGTTAGACAACGGTGAACCTTCGAACTATGAAGAAGCGATGGCGGGCCCAGATTCCAACAAATGGCTTGAGGCCATGAAATCCGAGATAGGATCCATGTATGAGAACAAAGTATGGACTATGGTGGACTTGCCCGATGAACGGCGAGCCATAGAAAATAAATGGATCTTCAAGAAGAAGACTGATGCAAACGGTAATATAACCGTTTACAAAGCTCGACTTGTCGCAAAGGGTTTTCGACAAATTCAAGGAGTTGACTACGAAGAGACTTTCTCTCCCGTAGCGAAGATGAAATGAGTCCGAATCATGTTAGCAATTGCCGCCTTTTATGATTATGAAATTTGGCAAATGGACGTCAAAACAGCGTTCCTTAACGGGAACCTTAAGGAAGAGTTGTATATGATGCAACCAGAAGGTTTTGTCGACCCTAAGGGTGCTAACAAAGTATGCAAGCTCCAGCGCTCCATCTATGGGCTGGTGCAAGCATCTCGGAGTTGGAACATTCGCTTTAATGAGGTGATTAAAGCGTTTGGGTTCATACAGGTTTACGGAGAAGCCTGTCTGTACAAGGAAGTGAGTGGGAGCTCTGTAGCTTTCCTCGTACTATATGTGGATGACATATTGTTGATGGGGAATGATATAGAGATGTTGGAGAGCATAAAGGCCTATTTGAACAAGAGTTTTTCAATGAAGGACCTTGGAGAAGCTGCATACATATTAGGCATCAAGATCTATAGAGATAGATTGAGACGCCTCATAGGTCTTTCGCAAAGTACATACCTTGACAAGATACTGAAGAAGTTCAATATGGAAAACTCAAAGAAAGGGTTCTTGCCAGTTTTGCAAGGTATGAGATTGAGTAAGACTCAGTCGCCGACCACGGCAGCAGATAGAGAGAAGATGAGTTCTGTCCCCTACGCTTCAGCCGTGGGCTCTCTAATGTATGCCATGCTGTGTACCAGACCTGATATAAACCTTGCGATAAGCTTGGTAGGGAGGTACCAAAGTAATCCCGGTGCAGAACACTGGACAGCGGTCAAGAATATCCTTAAGTACCTGAAAAGGACTAAGGAAATGTTTCTCGTTTATGGAGGTGACGAAGAGCTCGTCGTAAAGGGTTACGTCGACGCTAGCTTCGACACAAATCCAGATGACTCTAAGTCACAAACCGGATACGTATATGTGTTGAATGGTGGGGCAGTGAGCTGGTGCAGCAGCAAGCAAGAAGTCGTGGCAGCATCTACATGTGAAGCGGAATACATAGCTGCTTCAGAAGCGGCTCATGAAGGAATTTGGATGAAGGAGCTCATCACCGACCTTGGAGTGGTTCCAAGCATGTCGGGTCCTATGACACTCTTCTGTGACAACACTGGAGCCATTGCCATAGCCAAGGAGCCCAGGTTTCACCGGAAGACAAAGCACATCAAGCGCCGCTACAACTCCATCCAGGACCATGTCCAAACTGGAGTGATAGATATTTGTAAAGTACACACGGATCTGAATATTGCAGACCCGTTGACTAAACCTCTTCCACGAGCAAAACATGATCAACACCATGATGCTATGGGTGTTCGATACATCAGAATGTAACTAGATTATTGACTCTAGTGCAAGTGGGAGACTGTTGGAAATATGCCCTAGAGGCAATAATAAAATGGTTATTATCATATTTCCTTGTTCATGATAATCATCTATCGTTCATGCTACAATTGTATTAACAGGAAACAGTAATACATGTGTGAATGAATAGATCACAATGTGTCCCTAGCAAGCCTCTAGTTGGCTAGTTCGTTAGTCAATAGATGATCATGGTTTCCTGATCATGGACATTGGATGTCATTGATAACGGGATCACATCATTGGGAGAATGATGTGGTGGACAAGACCCAATCCTAAGCCTAGCACTAGATCGTATTGTTGGTATGCTAATGCTTTTCTAATGTCAAGTATCTTTTCCTTCGACCATGAGATTGTGCAACTCCCGGATACCGTAGGAGTGCTTTGGGGTGTATCAAACGTCACAACGTAACTGGGTGACTATAAAGGTGCACTACGGGTACCTCCGAAAGTGTCTGTTGGGTTGGCACGAATCGAGATCGGGATTTGTCACTCCGTGTGACGGAGAGGTATCTCTGGGCCCACTCGGTAGAACATCATCATGAGCTCAATGTGACTAAGGAGTTAGTCACACGATGACGTGCTACGGAACGAGTAAAGAGACTTACCGGTGACGAGATTGAACAAGGTATAGGTATACCGACGGTCGAATCTCGGGCAAGTTCTATACCAACAGACAAAGGGAATCGTATACGGGATTGATTGAATCCTTGACATCGTGGTTCATCCGATGAGATCATCGTGGAGCTAGTGGGAGCCACCATGGGTATCCAGACCCCGCTGATGGTTATTGGCCAGAGAGATGTCTCGGTCATGTCTGCCTGTCTCCCGAACCCGTAGGGTCTACACACTTAAGGTTCGATGACGCTAGGGTTATAGGGAATTGTTATACGAGATTACCAAAAGTTGTTCGGAGTCCCGGATGAGATCCAGGACGTCACGAGGAGCTCCGGAATGGTCCAGAGGTAAAGATTGATATATAGGACGGATGGTTTCGGACACCGGAAGTGTTTCGGGCATCACCGGTAACGTACCGGGACCACCGGGACCACCGGAGGTGGTCCCGGGGGACCACCGAAGGGGGGCTGCGACCCCAAGAGGTAAGATGGGCTAAGTGGGGGTGGGAACCAGCCCCTAGTTGGGCTGGTGCGCCTCCCCACTCAGCCCATGGCGCAGGGGAAAGAAAAAGAGGGGGGGAACCCTAACTTAGGTGGGCCTTAGGCCCACCAGAGGGGTGCGCCACCCCCTCCTCCCCATCTGGCCGCCACACACCCCATCTGGGAGGGCTGCCGCACCCCCTAGGGTGGGAACCCTAGGGGTGGCAACCCCTCTCCCCTTCCCCTATATATAGTGGGCACTTTTGGCCTTTGGAGGACACAATTTTCCCTCTCCCTCGGCGCAGCCCTGCACTTCTTCCTCCTCCTCTCTGCCGACGCTTGGCGAAGCCCTGCCGGGAGACCTCGTCTCTCCACCAACACCACGCCGTCGTGTTGCTGGTCTTCTTCCCCAACCTCTCCCTCCTCCTTGCTGGATCAAGGTGCGGGAGACATCACCGGGCTGCACGTGTGTTGAACGCGGAGGTGCCGTTGTTCGGCACTAGATCGGAATCGCTGCGAGTACGACTCCATCAACCGCGTTCTAGAAACGCTTCCGCTTAGCGATCTTCAAAGGTACGAAGATGCTCTTACCCCTCTCTCGTTGCTGGTCTCTCCATAGGAAGATCTGAACATGCGTAGGAAAATTTTGAATTTACGCTACGTTACCCAACAGGAATTGCCTTTGAGAGGAAATTAAATGCTGATGAATCTTATTGGAAACCTGAGCAGTATCCCAAAACCTCATGGGTTGCTGCTACTGGGCCTCCTTTTGATCCATCTAATCTAACTGACTTTTCATGTGAATTATCCTATTCCTGAGATGAGTCATTTGACTCCAACTATAAACTGTTCAAAAATCAATCTGGTGAAGTATTTGCTCGATATGTTGGAACTAACTGCAGGAATGGCCCTCCTCTGAGGAAAATCTGGGTTCCCAAAAGCTGTCTTGAAAATCTTCAGGTGAATGTTCTCATGACACCACCACTGAAGAATCTGAACCCCAGATCAAATTCCTCAGGAGGACCAAAGTCTTCAAGAGGATCAAAATCCTCAACTAGTCAAAACTATGCTCATACCCGTGCTAATGCGTCTAACATGCAGGGAAACTACAAGGAATATGAATATGAGCGTTACTCCTCAAATCATTATGTTCATAAATCCTCGAACTAGTTCTCTGCATATTCATATGAGTACTTTAATCCCCCTACTGTTAGGAGAAGTGCATTGGCTTCAATGCCACCTTTCTCATATGGTGCTCGTAGGATGATGAATGCTTTGCCACCCCTTCAGATGTGGGTGGTGAAGAAATCGAACTAATCACTTCTGCAGGTCAGGTCTCTAGATGAAAATCATTATCTGAAGAATTTGCTGGAGACCTGAGGAAATGCTTGACAGGACGCAAGCTAATGATTGATGAAATAGAAATATTTCACACGTCCTTACATTTCTGTTATGACGAAATCACTGATTTGATGAAATTAGTATCATATTCTTCAAATCTGAAGCATATGAGATTGTAAGATGTACTAATTCATCTGCAGGATGACAAACCCAAGAATACTGAGTGGGTTCTTGATAGTGGCTGTACACATCACATGACTGGTGATAAAAGCTTACTGATTAATATGCCACTAACTCCATCACCTCTGAAGCAAATCACATATGCTGACAAAGGTAAAAGCAAGGTATTGGGACTTGGCAAAGTGGCTATTTCCAAGGATAGGCATATGGACAAAGTGATGCTTGTTGAATCCCTTGGTTTTAACCTCATGTCAGTCTCGATGCTTTTTGATCTTGATATGATTGTTATCTTTGGTAGATATAGATGTGTAGTCATTATGGAATCTGACAGATCCAAAGTCTTTGAAGGTGTAAGAAGAGGGCATTTGTACATTGTTGATTTCTCTACAGATCCTCAACCAGCCACTTCCTTACTAGCAAAAACCTCAGAAGGTTGGTTGTGGCACCGAAGACTAGGTCATGCAGGCATGAGGAATTTGCACACGCTCGCGAAGAAGAAGCATGTCATCGGCATCGAATCAGTCAAATTCCTCAAGGATCATCTCTGCGGTGCTTGTGAATCTGGGAAAATGACCAGATCCAAGCATCCCTCGAAGACTATCATGACCACTACATGTCCATTCGAATTGCTTCATATGGATCTATTTGGACCTACTCACTATGCCACACTAACCAATGCAGCATCTTTATATGGCTTCGTCATAGTTGATGATTATTCCAGATATACTTGGGTGCATATCATAGTGTATAAAACCGAAGTGCAGGTAATCTTCAAACGATTTTCTTCAATGGCCTCGACGAACTTTGGCATCAAGATCAAACATATCAGGAGTGATAATGGAACTGAGTTCAAAAACACTGGTCTTGATGATTATCTTGATGAACTTGGTATTATTCACGAATTGTCTGCTCCTTATACTCCTCAACAGAATGGTGCCGTCGATAGGAAGAACAGGACTCTGGTTGAAATGGCAAGAACTATGCTTGAAGAATATCAGACTCCTCATCGCTTTTGGCCTGAAGCAATCAACACTGCATGCCATATCATCAATAGGGTATATCTTCACAAATTCCTCAAGAAAACCTCATATGAACTCCTCACTGACAAGAAACCCAATGTAAGTTATTTCAAAGTCTTCGGTGCAAAATGCTGGATTAGAGATCCTCACCATATCTCAAAATTTGCACCTAAGGCACATGAAGGTTTTATGCTCGGTTATGGAAAGGACTCGCACACTTACAAAGTCTTCAACAACTATCACAACAAAGTTGTTGAGACTGTAGATGTGCGGTTCGATGAAACTAATGGCTCGCAAAGAGAGCAATTGCCTTCTGATCCAGATAAGCTGTCTCCTGAGGAAGCAATAAAGCTCAAGCCTACTGAAGACATTGTCCCAACTGAGGAAATTGGTGAAGAAACGATCCCCATCACTGATAAAAATCAAGAAGATGCTCCTGAGGAAATTGCACCAGCACCACTTCCTCAGCCTAGACTAAATCCTCAACCAGCTCATCCGAGGATTGCAAATGAAGTAGAACTTGACAAAATCCTCAACGACATCAACACGCCAGGTCCTCTCACTCGCTCTAAAGCTTCACACTTAGTTAACTTTTGTGGGCATTTTTATTTTGTATCCATCACAGAACCCTCAAAAGTTGCTGAGGCTTTTCTGGAACCGGAGTGGATCCAAGCTATGCAAGACGAACTTCTTCAATTCAAGCTGAGTGACGTATGGGAGCTCGTCAAACGACCAGATCCTCGCAAGCACAACATCATCGGCACCAAGTGGATTTTCCGAAACAAGCAAGATGAGGACGGTCAAGTGGTGAGGAACAAGGCACGACTTGTAGCCCAAGGCTACACCCAGGTTGAAGGGATAGATTTCGATGAAACTTTTGCACGTGTTGCTAGACTTGAAGCTATTCGAATACTACTTGCTTATGCTAATCATCATAACATCATCTTATATCAAATGGATGTGAAAAGTGCATTCCTCAATGGTAAGCTTGAGGAAGAAGTATATGTTGCTCAGCCCCCAGGTTTTGAGGATCCAAAGAATCCAGACAAAGTCTTCAGACTCAAAAAGGCTCTTTATGGTCTCAAGCAAGCCCCTCGGGCATGGTATGATACATTGAAGGAATTCCTCATGAAGAAAGGCTTCAAACCTAGTTCACTCGATCCAACTCTTTTCACTAAATCCTATGATAATGAGCTATTTGTGTGTCAAATATATGTCGATGATATCATATTTGGCTGTACTGACAAACGATATAGTGATGAATTTGCTTACATGATAAGTGAAGAATATCAGATGTCCATGATGGGGGAGCTGAAATTCTTCTTAGGTCTTCAAATTCGTCAACAAAGCAATGGAATCTACATATCACAGGAGAAATACCTCAAGGATGTTCTGGGGAAATTCGACATGCATGAATGCAAAGGTGCCAAGACTCCAATGCCTACCAACGGCCACCTCGGCACTGATGAAAATGGTAAAGATTTTGATCAGCAGGTATATCGTTCTATGATTGGCTCTTTATTGTATCTATGTGCATCTAGGCCAGATATAATGCTTAGTGTTTGCATGTGTGCACGTTTTCAAGCAAAACCGAAGGAATCACACCATAAGGCTGTGAAACATATTCTTCGATACTTAGCTCACACACCAACACAAGGATTATGGTATCCCAAGGGCTCCAATCTTCATCTGGTAGGGTATTCTGATTCAGACTATGCTGGTGACCGTGTGGATCGCAAGTCAACTTCTGGCACATGCCATTTCCTCGGAAGATCACTAGTTTGTTGGTCCTCAAAGAAGCAAAACTGCGTATCACTTTCCACTGCCGAAGCTGAGTACATTGCTGCTGGTTCTTGCTGTGCTCAATTTCTATCGATGAAGCAAACCCTCAAGGACTACGGCATCAACATGAAGAATGTGCCTCTCTACTGTGACAATGAGAGTGCTATCAAGATTGCATACAACCCAGTACAACACTCGAAGACCAAGCACATCCAGATTCGTCATCATTTTCTTCGGGACCATGTCCTCAAGGGCAATATCCTCATCGACCATGTGAAGACTGATGATCAACTGGCAGATATCTTCACTAAGCCCTTGGATGAGAAAAGGTTTTGCAAGTTGCGGTGTGAGCTAAATATATTAGAGTCTTCAAATGTTTTGTAAAAACATGCACACATCCTAACACTTGTGCAAAGTTGATGACTTAGATGTGCAACACATGATGAATCGATTTTCTTCAACTGATGAAGAATGTCACTCTGAATGTGAAGAAATTGATTCTCAGGGCCCTACGACAATTGTACGTGGCGTCTGTAATCAACATTCTTATATGGTGGGTCACGCCACCGCCCAATGTGAAATTTCTCAAGTTGATTTTCTTCAAATGATCAATTTCCTCACAATGCGTTTTTCTTCAAAAACAGCTGTTCTTCATTGTGATGATTTATCACAAAATATTCAAAAATACTTGATGACTTTCATTTGACTAGATAGACTGTGATTTAAAGTCCTCAACAACATTCACTTATTGTTATTTCTTCAAGTTGACATTTCTGCTAAGTGAATGTGATCGGACCCTACTTTCCCTTTATGCTATACTCATCCAGTCTATTCAATTCTTCATATGCGTTCTACTTGAAACTTTGTTCAAAATCCTCACTGCGTCCTTGTCAGCTGATGATTTTGTAACTAAAATCCTCAAATCTTCAAAAAAAAATTTGTTTCTTTAAGACACAGTAACTGAACCCCACTTCCTACGATCGGATAACCACGATCTCCATTATCTCCACCACATCGTACGGGAGCTACACGTGTCATGCACAGACGTAGAGGCAGGGGCTATTTGGTCTGAAATTCTCGCGCCAACAATAACTTTTGGCTATAAATATGTCCTTATCCCCCTCGGCATACTCTTCTTCGCTCCATCACTCTCCTGCCACAGCATACACCACCGAACCCTAGCGCCATCGCTGGTAGTCTCGTCGCCGGTGAGGAAGAGCTTCACTGCCTCGACTTCCCCGTCGCCGGAACCACGCCGGAGTCGGACCATCTTCGTCCGCTGCCGCCGTAGACGTCCTCTGTCGTCGGGTTAGGTGCATTGGACACGCGACCGAAGAGCTTCTCCACACACAACTTTCTGTGTTCTTCGTGCGCACCTTCCAGGGTAAATAAATCCCATTTTTACAACAAGTTAGATCTAAAATTTTACATCTTCTATGTGAAATCTGTTTTTCCTCAAGAAAAGATAAGCACTTGATTCCTCAAACACTGCCTATCACCACATCATTGACGAACTATGCTAAGCATCTAAGATTTTCACGAGATTCCTCAATTGTGCGAATTTTCGGATCTGTACAACTCTGGAACCCAAGAACAGTATGCTTAGGCAAATTCCTCAACCATTGGTTATATTCCTCAAACTGTGAAACTTTTTCATTTTCCTCAAATCTGAGAACGCATATGACCTCTCCAAATTCCTCGCAACTATACTCTGTTCACAGGTACACACATGTCAGCTGATCAATCTCTCGGTTCTCATCACATTAACTCATTTGCAGCGTTTCTGGAAGAAAATCTTCAAGTCTCATCAGAATCCTCAAGAGTTCAATCTCATCAGCAAAATCCTCTGCTGAAGAAAATGGAGGATGACAGAAAACAGAAGGGAGGAAAGAAACTTGAGCAAAACACAGCTGTGGATATCCCTGAGGATATTTACTTGGACTATTGCACGCCTGATGAAAATGAGACAATGGCCAAGAGAAAAATACGGCTGCAGAAGATTAAACGCCGATGGGCGAAGGAATGGAAGGAATACATGTTTGTGACTCCCAAATATGCGAAGAAATTCGCTCTGAAGCCTCCTCGCAGAAGGGCCCCACTTGAGGATCATCAAGTAGCACATCCCTCAAGCCTCATGACTATTGATGACTATCCAGATGAGAAGGAAAAGCATCTGGCTAAGCTCAAAAAGCAGGCAGAAGCTGCAGTGAGGAAATTCAATGAATCCTCAGCTGCTGCCTCAGGTGCTGCTACTTCCTCTGCCGCAGAAACCTCTGGCTCAGAAATTCCTCAAATGCAGTCTGTGCCATCAAAGCCAAGGGCTCCAAAGCCTCAAGAGAAGTCTGCTCAGGCCTCAGTCACAAAACCCTCAGCTCCAAAACCCTCAGTACCAAAACCTTGAACACCAAAACCATCAGCGCCAAAGCCCTCAGTACCAATCTCCTCAGTACCAAAATCCTCAGCTCCACCTCCAAAGCCTCAAGTGGAACCAGTACAGAAGTAGGTCATGAAGCCTACGACCGCCAGCTCCAGCTCCTCACTCCCAGCTGCAACCAGCTCGGAGACAAAGTCTTCAACACCTCCTCCGAAGACTTTGGTAACTGTTGAACGTGCAACTCTGCCCAGCCCCAGCAAAATCATCACCGTCCCATCTGCATCAGATGACAGTGATGAATATGATGATCAAACCCTACAAGCCATCATCAGAAACAAGCAGGAAAGAGTAGCTGAAGCATCAGGCAGTGCCATTCCTCTGGCCATGGACCCCAAGGTCCTCCTTGACTACATCAATATCTGGTATGAGGACCCAAACACTCCTATTGATGATTTGAAACATCCCCCTGGCATCAGCCACATGGTGGCCACTTTCATAAATGAAGCCAAGTGGAAAGAACAGCAGGCTAGGCAGGCCAAAGTTGCAAAGATTAAAAAGGAGAAATTCCTGAGGCAGAATCTCCTCAAATTGACTCCTGATGCACTGGTGACAACACAGGCTGAGCTGAATAAATTGACTGACAAGTACTCCAAGCTGTCAGATCATAAAAGCCTCAAGAGCAATTTCATCAAGCTGGCCACTAGTGCTGTTGACGACTACAACAAGAGAGACGCACCCCAGCACCAACTCCTCAGCCCTTGATTGAGGAGCCAGCAGATGAATCTCCTCATAATGAGGAAACTCCTCAAGGTGAGGAAGTACACCAAGAGCGCCGTGTTGATGAACCGGCTATTGAAGAAATCATCATGGAAACACCAGCTGATGAAACTGCCACTGATCCAGCTGCTTCATCAAAGCAGGCTGATGACTCTGTTCTAGCCGGTTCCTCAATACCAGCTGAAGAATCTGTAGAGAGAACCCCTTCACCAAAAGCTTCAAAGGTGAAGAAGATGATTCCGTCTGCATCATACGTGTAGAAAACCAGGGCTGCTGAAAAGGAAGCCAAAAATTAAAAGGCCTCCTCAGTAGAAGAAGAAACAGAGGCAAAGCGCCTCAAAGCACTTGAAGAATCTGCTCCTCTGGACCCTGTGCCCCTGAATGTCGCTCCTTCCTATGAAATGATCATCATTGATGATCCAGCGAAAAAGGCGGATGAGGAAATGAAAGACGTCGCCCCTGAGGAACACACTGATGAGGAAATTCAGATAGACGACAGTCCTCAACCTTTCAATCCTCAAACAGACAATGTTCAAGCATCAGCTGCACCAGCTGATGAAACTGCCTCTGCCACCAAGCCAGCTGAGGAAGAACAAACTAAAAATCCTCAAGCTGATGAAATTCAACACTCTCAGCAGAATCCTCAAGATGAGGAACAGGCTGATCCAACTCCTCCAACTAAGCAAGAAGAAGCTATTCCTCAGCCTGATGCACAGCCAGAGCAAGCTCCTCAGCCTGACGCCCAGCAAGCCCCATCTCCTCAGCCTGAAGTACCAGCTGCTGAAATTCCTCACCCTGAGAAAAATGCTGAGGAGAATGCACCTGAACTAGAAAATGCATTTGTCGTGCTCAACCCAGAGACTGCCATTGTTGTCCCCCCTCCTATTCCTCAGCAAAATCTTAAGCCAGTTCAGCGTCAGCCATTCTCCAAGCGTCCTAAGTTTCAAAAGGAAAACTTCTTTGAAGAACGCATGTACTTCATTGAAAAAACCCATATGACAAGCCTCAAATGAGGCATCTGAAGTTTTGGACTAGGACTCAGATGAACTACTATGCCTCTGTGTTCTGTGGACGAAACAAGATATTCCAGCACAAGCATAGTCCTCATGTTGAGCTTGAAGCAATACCGTGCCTGGAGCCAGTCCTCAGTGTCCTCCATGATGCAGGTTTACTCCCAATGTGCTCCTACATATCTGACTGGAACAATGAGTTAATTCTTCAGTTTTATGCCACTCTTCACATATCTGGCAACCCTGAAGACATTAACACTTGGGTGTTTGATTGGATGACACAAAACACTCACTACAAGGCTCCTGCTACTGAACTCCTCAGAGAACTGCCTGTACCAATTCCCTCAGAAGAGGTTGTGAAGCTTTATGGTGAGAGTGAGTTGCCCAATGGGATGATGGAAGTCCTCATGAAACCTTTGGCTGAAGGAAAATCTCCGAGAACAACCTTCCTCGTCCACGAGCTCAAGTACACACCCAGGTCTGTTTACAGAATCCTCTGTAGTGTGCTCGCACCGATCAAAGGCCATGATGATGAAGAAGATGTTGTAGGCCTCATGAAGAATATCCTCTTCAACATTATCCACGGTATTCCTATCAACATCCATGATTTCTTCTTGAGGACTTTGGCCGACAATGCTATGTGTCCTTTTGATCACAAGATATATGCCCCATGGATCATGAAATTCATCAGGACAAGGACATGCATCAACTTCCACGCTGAGTGACAAAACCATGTTGGTTATATGCCTCCTATCCGGGTCAACAAGAAGACTTTGGAGCCCATTGAAGGAAAAGGCAAATCAGTGATTGAAGAAGGCAGTAGGCCCCTTGATGGCCAGTTCAGAGAGCCAGAAGCTTATTCCTCATGGGATGATACTGAGACTCGTCCGGCAAGCCCCGTTCCTCCTCGCGTGATGAATACAAGAGAGCTCCTCCTCAGTCTTCACCAGAAGGTGGATCACAATCACAAGTGGGTCAAACGCCAGTTTGGCGCCATTGTGAAAACCCTCACTAAAACACAGAACTCTGTGAAGCTCAACCGTCACTATCTGCAAGAGGTTTTTGATCGCACCTGGGCTACACTTGCACATCTGAAGACTCAGACTGAGCTTGAAGAAATGGACTTTGAGCGAGAATTTGATTGGTCGTGGCCTCCCAAGAAGAAGTTCAGGCCTATTCCAGTGCCAGACCTTGAAGACAACTCCTTTTCTTCATTCCGCACTGCTGAGACTGATGAAGAACAACTCGACACTGCCACCGGTCCAAGGAAGAAGACTACTCCCAAGAAGCATCACGGCTCTTCCTCAACTGCCACGAAGTGAAATCTTCACGGACGTTAGTCCTTAGTTTGTCCCTTTTTGTCACTTGATGACAAAGGGGGAGAAACTTGAGAGTTAGTCTTCAAGCGGGATATTTTTGGGGCTTATGAACTATATTTAAGTTACAAACTCTTGGCTCTTCTGAAGTTTTTATGTTAGGAGTTGTAACTTAAGCCTAATGGTACTCTGACGCTTTTGAACGTTTTTCTTCGCATGCTTATTCCTCAAGTTTTAATGCACGCATGCTGGAATTCGTCAGATACCATTTTTCATCATGCATATTCATTTTCTTCATATGATATGCTACATGTATGCATGATTTACAAGACTCAGGGGGAGATCTCCATGATATAAATCATCAATGTGCATTTGATGTAAAAAGCAAAATCCTCAAGATATGCACATCTTCAGGGGGAGTCTCTCTGAATCTTGATTTAAAATTCCTCAAATGAGTATTTACACTTCATATTTTTGATCCCTGTTGGAGACTTAACCTAATTGTCATCAACCACCAAAAAGGGGGAGATTGTAAGTGCATCTAGTGCCCCTTAGTGATTTTGGTGGTTTGAAGACTTATAGGTTAAGTATCTAATGTGTTTGTGAGTGTACACAGGATCTATAAGTCATTGAGGATTTTGAGATATTTGAAGAATATCGACCCCTAAAAATATATGTCTTCAGTTAAAGAAATCGGTCTAAAGCTGAAGAAATGAATCGCGAGGAATTTGCGATGAAATTAATATTCCTCATGAAGATACTGATATTGAGAAGTCCGGTGGTTCCTGAAGAAAATCACTCTGAAGAATTTGAAGCATGAAGATTTACACTTTGTGTTTTACTTTATTCGCATTTGAGTAATAGGAACACCGTACTGTTAAAGGGGTCGAAGTTACACTATGGAATGAATTTCCTCATGATGCTCAACCCAAGCCTAAATCCTACCAAAAGCCTCAAGTGAGGAATACGAGTGACATGAGGACTCTCACAGTTGAGGGTCCCGACCGTTTCGATAGCCACGCCAAGTCATTGGTCTTATCCACTCCAACGGTCATATTATTCAGGGCATTAGTGTCAAATCATGTCGGGATGCTCCCAGGCTATAAATAGCCACCCCCACAACCATTAGCTGGTTGGCTGCTCCGTTATAAACTGACATTTGTCATAAGAGCAACCCAATTCCTCAAAGTCTTCAAGAGTAATTCATAAGTGAGGAAATACACCATACACCGAAACCACAAACCAAACCTAGTGATTGAGCATCACTGAAGAAGTTGTTCATGTGTGGGACTGAAGCCTTTTACCTTTGAGGACTGTGCATCCTCCAGACGGTTAGGCGTCAAGGTCTAGAGCTTTCCAGCTGTCAATTGTGGAACGCCGGGTGACCAAGTTTGTGAGGGTTTGGAAGTCTGCCCTGAAGACTTACCACGAGTGTTGGGCGAGGACTGTGTGTCCTTAGCTCAAGGAGAATACGGTAGGGACTGTGTGTCCTTTGGTTTCAATACCAAGCCGCTCCAAACCAGATGTACGACTGTCACAGCAGTTGGAACTGGGTCATCAACGATTGTCTTCACTGAGAAACGGGTTCTAATTCCTCAACTCCTTACTTTTCTCGTATTATGTGTTGATGACTTTCACTGCAACTGTTTGAAGAATTTGCTGAAGACTTTCTCTGAATTTCCTCAACCCCAAATTTTTCACGTCAGTTAATCCACATCTGTATTCTGCGTGCCTGCTCACTGTGCAATCTGTTTTCACATTCTTCACTCTGAAAAACTGCTGTTGTGAAACTTTGCACTTCCGATCCTTTACTGTTTCTGCTGTCAGTTAGTCATCAGTGAGGAATTTCCTTAAAAGGAATTTCCTCAGTGATGAAATTCTAAAAATCTCCTATTCACCCCCCTCTAGTCGATATAACGCACTTTCAATTGGTATCAGAGCAAGGTACTCCCTTGTTCTATGTGATTTTGGTTTAACCACCTGGAGTTTTAGTTATGTCGACTGCAGGCATGTTTAAGGTGACTGCAGCATGTTCTACCTACGAAGGAAAGAACTTTCCCTTCTGGAAGAACAAAATGCAAATGCATCTACAAGCTATTGATAATGATCTCTGGTATATTGTGGAACATGGCGTCCCCATCATCTCTGCCAGTGTCTCTGCTGCTGATGTGAAGAAATTCAAGCAACTCGATTCTCAAGCGAAGAACATCATCTGTGGCCATCTGAGCCCAGGCCGGTTTGGAAGAGTAAGTGCTTTGGGCTCTACAACACTGATCTGGGAGAGACTGTGCAAGGTAAATGAAGGAGTATCTACCCAGCGTGACTCTCGTGTTGATATTCTTTGCAATCTCTTCAATCGCTTCAAGAGACATGACAATGAAAGCTGCCAAGACACCTTTGATCGCCTCACTGACATATCAAATGAAATGCAAGCACTGGGAGCTCGAGACATCACTGATCACGAAGTTGTGAAGAAACTGCTGAGATCTTTGGATTCTTCATTTGATACTTTAGTTCTGATGATTCAAGAAAGACCAGATTACAAGATGCTTGATCCAGCTGATATACTAGAAAGGCTAAATACTCATGAATTCCAGCTAGCAGAAAAGAGAGATCTATATGGACCAAGCTATTCCAGAGCACGTGCACTGAAGGCTAGAGCAATTTCCTCATCTGAAGACGAAGACACAGATCACAACATTTGTGACCCTGAAGAATTTGGACAGGAGCTTGCAATGCTCGTGAGGAAATTCCAAAGATTTACACGACGTGGCCAGTTCGGTAAATCCTCAAGAAGAGACATGAGGAAATCAGAATCTTCATCTGAGGACTACAAGAAACGAACCTGTCACAAGTGCAAGAAATCAGGTCATTACATTGCTGATTGTCCCCGTTGGGGAAAGGAATCAAAGAAGAAGAAATACAAGGATGACAGTTCTGATGACTCGAAGAAGAAGAAGAAATCTTCAAAATCCTCATCTTCAAAGCCCTCATCGCACAACAAGACTAGTTTCAGAAAGGCTCGGGTACTTATTGGCAAGGAAATGGACTCCGAGGCAGAATCAGAGGAATGTGATGAAGAAGAGGGTTCTGATGAAGACTCAGAATCCGGACAGGCTAGTCTTGCACTGGCAACCACTTTCGTCAGCAAGTCAATCTTCAACCTTGAAGAAAATGATAGAAGCATTCACACTGATGACTATGCTGATGGCTTCGCTCCAACCTTTTGCTTCATGGGAAAAGGTTCAAAGGTACCAAATAATGCCTCCTCCTCTAATTCAAGTGACTGTGAATCTGATAATTATAAGAAACCCAGTTACAGTAAACTTGCTATCATTGCCACTAAACAACAAACTGCTTTGGAAAAGCTTCAGAAACTGCTAGATAAAAGTGATGGTCTGTTGAATGATGAAATGAATCTTACCCAAATCCTCACTGAAGATGTGAAAAGTCTTCAGTCTAGATTTGATAATCTTCAGGATCGTTATGATACACTCCTCACTGATCATGAGAAGCTTTCCTATGAATTTCTTCAAAAGAAGCTTGATCTTGAGAAGCTGAGGATGTCTCATGATGATCTTCGTATGGAAAATGATTCATTACTAGCTCAACAGATCAGCGCTGGTCAAGTTGAATTCATTCCTCCATGTCTTAAATGCCTTGAACATGAAACTGCTAATTCCTCACCAGAATCATCAAATGCTACTATTGCTACAAATTCTTCAACTGCACCTGTTGTGTCTATTTCCTCACTTGAGGAAAACACAAATGTTACTGATGAAAATTCAGGGTTGAAGTAATTGTACGTGATAGGCATATACAAAAGCCTCAAAGGACATCAAACCCTTTGTGATGTGCTCAAATAGCAGATCTTGAACAGGAACCCGAGGAAAGAAGGAATTGCTTTTGAGAGGAAATTAAATGCTGATGGATCTTATTGGAAACCTAAGCAGTATCCCAAAACCTCATGGGTTGCTGCTACCGGGCCTCCTTTTGATCCATCTAATCTAACTGATTTTTCATGTGAATTATCCTATTCCTCAGATGAGTCATTTGACTCCAACTATAAACTGTTCAAAAATCAATCTGGTGAAGTATTTGCTCGATATGTTGGAACTAACTGCAGGAATGGCCCTCCTCTGAGGAAAATCTGGGTTCCCAAAAGCTGTCTTGAAAATCTTCAGGTGAATGTCCTCATGACACCACGACTGAAGAATCTGAACCCCAGATCAAATTCCTCAGGAGGACCAAAGTCTTCAAGAGGATCAAAATCCTCCACTGGTCAAAACTATGCTCGTACCCGTGCTAATGCGTCTAACATGCAGGGAAACTACAAGGAATATGAATATGAGCGTTACTCCTCAAATCATTATGTTCATAAATCCTCGAACCAGTTCTCTGCATATTCATATGAGTACTTTAATCCCCCTACTGTTAGGATAAGTGCATTGGCTTCAATGCCACCTTTCTCATGTGGTGCTCGCAGGATGATGAATGCTTTGCCACCCCTTCAGATGTGGGTGGTGAAGAAATCGAACTAATCACTTCTGCAGGTCAGGTCTCCAGATGAAAATCATTATCTGAAGAATTTGTTGGAGACCTGAGGAAATGCTTGATAGGACGCAAGCTAATGATTGATGAAATAGAAATATTTCACACGTCCTTACATTTCTGTTATGATGAAATCACTGATCTGATGAAATTAGTATCATATTCTTCAAATCTAAAGCATATAAGATGGTAAGATGTACTAATTCATCTGCAGGATGACAAACCCAAGAATACTGAGTGGGTTCTTGATAGTGGCTATACACATCACATGACTGGTGATAAAAGCTTACTGATTAATATGCCACTAACTCCATCACCTCTGAAGCAAATCACATATGCTGACAAAGGTAAAAGCAAGGTATTGGGACTTGGCAAAGTGGCTATTTCCAAGGATAGGCATATGGACAAAGTGATGCTTGTTGAATCCCTTGGTTTTAACCTCATGTCAGTCTCGATGCTTTGTGATCTTGATATGATTGTTATCTTTGGTAGATATAGATGTGTAGTCATTATGGAATCTGACAGATCCAAAGTCTTCGAAGGTGTAAGAAGAGGGCATTTGTACATTGTTGATTTCTCTACAGGTCCTCAACCAGCCACTTCCTTACTAGCAAAAACCTCAGAAGGTTGGTTGTAGCACCGAAGACTAGGTCATGCAGGCATGAGGAATTTGCACACGCTCGCGAAGAAGAAGCATGTCATCGGCATCGAATCAGTCAAATTCCTCAAGGATCATCTCTGCGGTGCTTGTGAATCTGGGAAAATGACCAGATCCAAGCATCCCTCGAAGACTATCATGACCACTGCATGTCCATTCGAATTGCTTCACATGGATCTATTTGGACCTACTCACTATGCCACACTAACCAATGCAGCATCTTTATATGGCTTCGTCATAGTTGATGATTATTCCACGAGTGTTGGGCGAGGACCGTCTGTCCTTAGCTCAAGGAGAATACGGTAGGGACTGTGTGTCCCGGGACTGTGTGTCCTTTGGTTTCAATACCAAGCCGCTCCAAACCAGATGTACGACTGTCACAGCAGTTGGAACTGGGTCATCAACGATTGTCTTCACTGAGAAACGGGTTCTAATTCCTCAACTCGTTACTTTTCTCGTATTATGTGTTGATGACTTTCACTGCAACTGTTTGAAGAATTTGCTGAAGACTTTCTCTGAATTTCCTCAACCCCAAATTCTTCACGTCAGTTAATCCACATCTGTATTCTGCGTGCCTGCTCACTGTGCAATCTGTTTTCACATTCTTCACTCTGAAAAACTGCTGTTGTGAAACTTTGCACTTCTGATCCTTTACTGTTTCCGCTGTAAGTTAGTCACCAGTGAGGAATTTCCTCAAAAGGAATTTCCTCAGTGATGAAATTCTAAAAATCTCCTATTCACCCCCCTCTAGTCGATATAACACACTTTCAAAATCGCATAACTATCCGCTCTTCTATCAATTGCCCAACAATAATTTATTTACCCACCTTTCATGAGAGATGCCATTAGGGTCATCTATGACCCCCGTGTCTATTCACAACATATTGCTAAAACCTCCAATACCTTGCTGCCATTTATTTACTTTTATTTTATTTTGCATTTTATAATTATGTACAATTATCTACACACTTCATCGCTTGCAAATAATGAGCCAAGGGGATTGACAACCCTCTTGCTCGATTTTTGTGCACACTGTTTGTTCTTTTGTGTGCAGCCGAGGAAGACGGTTGTGGTTGATATTCCTATTGGTTCGATAAACCTTGCTTTCATATCCGAGGGAAATACTCACCCACTTTATGCTGCAATAACTCGTTCCTCTTCATGAAAACCCAACACAGATCATGGGTATCAACCACCACGAGTCTTCAAAGAGGTTCGAGCATAGGGGAGAGCTAAGACGACACCATTGGAGAACCTGAACGAGATGAACCCATGCTCTCGGTCAGATCTGACCATAACTAGGTGTGCTCGCAACCGCCCCCACCCCCATGGACGAACAACATCGGCAAACCAGCCCCATCTCCGGAGCAAGGAGAGGACCCTAGCCCTCCTAGTCGCAGGCTCTCTCGATCAACGACCCTGACTTCCAACCGGTTCTGGGCATAGGCAAACTCGAGGTATGGTGGCTCTGCACCACGAGTGGGGCAAAGCAGATGAAAGCCTACATCGCTGCGGACAAAGAGATCCAGGTAGACGCTCCAGGTAGATGAACGAGAGCAGGGACCCGCTTGTGGTGGCGCAACTACGAAACTAGGGTTTGGGATGAGTACAGGGGAGAGAGAGGGAGGGACGGGACAAGTGGAGCAGCCCCACCGCCGCCAACCCATGGCAGGGCTTCGCCCGACAGGGCCTACCGACATCGGCGAGAGAAGGGGCAAGCGAGAGGGGATCATGCGGCGACGTGATTGGGTATCCACCTGTGTAGTGATACATCTCAAATGTATCAACTTTTCCAAACACTTTTGCTATTGTTTTGGCTTCATTCTTGCAAGATTTGAATGAAATTAACCTGGACTGACGCTGTTTTCAGCAGAGCTGCCTGTATGGTTTTCTTGTGTGCAGGAAAATGGATATTTAGACGTCCCGGAAAATTACCATAAAAATAGAGAAAATCCACGCACCGGGAGGAAGCTTGGGCCAGAAGATGGGCCAGAGGGGGCCACCAGGGCTGCAGGCGACCTGTGGGCGCAGCCTGGCCCCTGGCCGCGCCGGGAGGCCGCCTGGGTGGAGTCCACCTCCTCAGGTGCCCTACTTTTTGTCTTATTTTTACCCCTGACGGAGAAATCCCAGAAGAGAAGTCGTTTTGCAAGTTCTCGACGCGGAGCCGCCGCCACCCTCGGTTCTTCTTCGGGAGAGCTAATCTGGAGGCTGCTTTGGCCTCCGAGAGGGGAATTCGTCGCCATCGTCATCACCATCACCACTCCATCATCCTCCCATGGCTTCCCCCATCATGTGTGAGTAATTCCCTGCTGTAGGTAAAGGGGATGGGAGAGATTGGATGAGTTAGATCATGTAATAGTTCGTCGAATTGTTGGGGGCATGTTGTCTATCATCTACTATGGTGTTTATCATCTTTGCTACTACTTGTTACTCTTAATGCTTGTCACTTTGGGCCCGAGTGCCATGATTTCAGATCTGAATACCTTATGTTTTCATGAATATATTTGTGTTCTAGATCCTATCTATGGCTAGTATGCACCTATTATAGCCTGGAACCGGCGATCCCAATGATGACAGCTTGGGACACCAAAGGGGATAGACTATGATTTGAGGATTCCATGTATCCATTCATTATTAATGCTTTGTACCGGTGCTCTTTGACAGGAGCACCTTAATCTCCATAAGTTCCTTTTTGCCCCGTTGATAGCGCGATGGTAGGACAAAAGATGTTGTGCAAGTTCTTATTGCAAGCACGCACGACTACCTCGGGATACATGCCTAATATTTGATATTTGCCTAGATGATCATTACTTTTCTGTGTGCCTTGCCCTAAGTTAAATACATGATATCTCTCATCCATGACCAACCATCTATCTCCTTAGCCTACAATGTTTTAGTCATGCTGGTTACAAGTTGCTTTACTTTCGCCGTTTTACTTTCGTTGTTTTGCCACTTTTATTTCCGTTGCCATCATCACTTCCATATCATCGTTGCTACTAATATTTCGTTGCCAAGCAAGTATCTTTCAGGTGCGGTTGAATCGACAACTCAACTGTTAAATCTTATAAATATTCTTTGTCTCCCCTTGTGTCGAATCAATAAATTGGGTCATCTTACCCGCGAAGATTGTTGCGATCCCCTACACTTGTGGATCATCATGTAGCCCCCTGGGGGCGATCTCGGGGGCAGGTGCTTAAGATTATTATAGGGCACCGGTTTCCGCTATCACTTGCAATTATTTCTTAGGTGGTTTTCTCGAGTAGTTCAGACCCAGATTTTCGGGAATAATAACACGAGTGAGTTAATATTGTTTTTTTAGGAAAGCAAGTTAATATTTTTACTGAAACGATCGGCATCTCATTGGGTTTTTGGGGGGCTTTGTCTTGCTCTTAAAAATACCAGTACACACATCAACCTTTTCCAAATGCTCTAGGATAATATAATAAATGCGTCATGTTTTAGAACTGTGTTTCACATGGAACTATTGATAGTGTTTTGAACATAGAAAATAATTGCTCAGTATGGTTCGAGTACTTGCCGTTATATGGATTTATATTTCAGCATCTTAAGAGCTATGACATGTGTATCCCTAAGTACAAGAAGATTTAAACTCCTGGAACACATGAAACAGAACAATATTTCAAGTTGTTTACAATTAGAGTGTATTTGCCTTAAGGATGCTTGAATCTGACGTGAGTCATGCATATTTGACAAGTGAAGACAGACCACTCAGATTTGGGCCAAGCCGAATAAAGACGTAGACCCCACAGCTAAAAGCACAAAGAACACATGAAATCGACTGGCAGGGAATGAGAATAGCTGACACGAACGTACTCAGGCTTTCTATGATGTGTTCGTATTTGAATTAAAGAAAGGACAAGATGATTGGTCTATGTCTTGATAAAAGTTTAAAGAAACTCCGATAACATCATATGCACATCACCAATACACACATGCGCTCACACATGGATTATAGCATATATAATATTTCAGGCGGGGGCGTTTCCATTTTTTTTTCCTTCATTACGGACCTTGAATCGGCTGAACTCAAGGCATGTAGACGGGCTGGTCAATTTAAGTGGAGCTGGTTGTTGCAAAGCTTATCTTAGATACAGACTCAAAAAACAATGGCGGCTAAGTTAAGAAGTTCAGAAATGGATAAATAAGTCTATGGACCTATTGTGGAGGTAAAGGAGTGCATCCAATCAAAGGAGGAGTTCAGGGTGGCATGGGTGAAATGCTTGGTTAATGGAGCTGCTTATCGGCTATCCAAGGAGTAAATGAAACTATTTGATTCTTTTAGTTGAGTTAGTGGAACCTTAGGTGGTTCTCGAAACAAGATAGCATTTTTTTTATCCCTAGGGCCTAGAGTCAAAACTGAAAGATACATATAAACCAACACTTTCATAGATTCGATCATGGTTTATTTACAATTATAACTTTCACACCTATTCATTTGTCATTTGGGGTAATTTCCCATATAGAGAAGAAAAGAGTCAATGAAAGTATAGGAGATGCTTCCCATGTCAAATTAAAAAAACAAGGTGGAAGATACCATAACAGGTTTGTGTGTATACGTCATCTAAAACTTGGGTTACATACCCGCCTGATTTTATTGGTGATGTTTTGACTCGGACCATGCCGAAATAAATGAATAACACACAATTCATTCTAGCCTAAAATATATTTTCTAAGTTACGAATAACATATTATTGTGTTTGATAATATGATGTGTGTGTTAGCTGATTGTAAAAAGAAAATGTGTGTTAGCTGGGAGTCTGAGATGACATTGTTCTCGGTCATTTTAGTTCCGTGAATAGCATTATAATATTTTTAAAGTCCGTGACAACGCACTTTAGGGTTTTCTTTACCTTCATTTTTTTTCGTCCTCCACCAACGGGTGTGCTCGTCTGCTAGGAGGTCCCCAAGTTGAGTAGTAAGGAAATATAACACTGAGAAAATCACTAATAGTACAGAGTATTTGTGTTCTCGAGTTTTATTGAGGCACAACTGTATTCTCTGAACTTCGTACCCGTTCCTCTCTTATTTCATAGGCATACATGAGGTAATTAATCAATCTGGTCGCACTCACGAAGATGACAGTGTTGCACTCTAGAATCTAGTGCAGCTTGTCGTGGGCTTCCCTCCTTTGCTGGGCGATGAACTCGAACAGGCTACCATCGAAGCAGCGGCGAACAGCTTCTCTGGAGAGGAAGCCCTCCTCGTCCTTGGCAAGCACGTACAACAGTATCCACTCTCCCTTGCTCACAATCCTGAATGCACACGAGTTAAATACCAAACATGAGTGAAACAACGCTTGCACAGTCCATTTCGCGTCACTGACTGCTGATGAAACAGAAAGATGGTGAAACAGAAAGATGATGAAATCCAAATGGTTTGATGCCATCTAATTCATTTATTTTCCCAAATTATTGCGCACTACAGTATGAAACAACAAAAGCAGCTCAAGTAAACGGCCGATGAAATGAGAATTCGCAAGTGCTCTGCTCACCATCCAAGGAAGTCGAAGTGCAGCCGGTTGCCTTCGGTCATCTTCCAGATGTCGCCGAAGCTGAGCTTGTCCGGCGCCGTGCGGGCATACTTGCTGAAGATGCTCTCGAAATTTACCGGCATGAACCTATATTTGTTTCACAGTTGTAATTGACATACCTCTTTTTGAACTGAAAGATGGTGTAACAACGTTCTGAACTAGTAGCAAGCAAGTTTGGAGCGTGGATTTACCTTCCCTCTGTGTCGTAAGTTGAGGAATCGCTACCATGCTTACCCCTGTGTATGTTCTTGATGTATACGGGGAACAAGGGAGATGGTATCCAGCTCTGTATACACACATCGTGAAAAGAAAGGATGAAGAAGAGCTTGGTGAAACTTCTTATGGAAAAAAATGTCAAGTATAATATATATAATATGGTAATCACATTTCAAATCTTTTTGTACTTACAGGTAGAGTTGGGAAGCTGAAACCAATATTAAAGACAATTGCCAATACGATCGACACGATAACGCTGAAGCCCAATGCCCGAATTCCTGGAATTCACGAAATAGAAGTACATAACTAAAGCAATTACTGTCAAATTTTGTGGTTCTAGAATTAACTGAAGTTTTAAATATCGGTTTGTTGGTCCTCTATAATTTTAAAGCGCCCACTCGTTAAAGCTATGCGTTTTTAATATCACCCCGTTCCAAAATAAGTGCAGTTGGTCTAGTATAAAAATTTGTATCAACTTAGTGTTGAATTTGCGACACTTATTTTGGGACGAAGTAAGACACACCTGGAAAATCTCTAGGACCAAGATAGTCACCGATTGGTTGTGGGATGTAGCAGGTGTAGATGCTAATGCGCCTAATCAACTGAAAAAATACTAGTACTAATGCGTGAGCAGCAAATTGAGAGGGCGCATGCATGAGTAATACTAGTACTAATTAATAAGAGTAATTGCTTTCGTGCCTTAAACGTTGTCTATTTTAAAAACGCACGCAAATTTAACTGTGCCTTCTAAACCGTGACTAAACTACTCCTATGAGTAAATACGATGTTAATAACTCACTAGTTTCCGTTCACCTATGAGTCAAAACATCACTTTCCATCCATCTGCCTTATTCTTTCTTCTCATTTTTTCATATATATAGGATGTATTGATGCAACACCCGCTTATTGAATTAGCATGCTTGTGCTTATTGAATGAGAAATAATGCAAGCGAATTCCATAAACTAATTGAACCTCTTTACATGAATTTTACGAACAGGCCATCATACTGTGCAACATCCACAAGTACAACAATACCTCTGTAAGTTTCCCAGGGATAGACGATGCCGTCGCCATCCAGGTCGAAGAAGGCAACATGCTGCTGCAGCACGCTCTTGTGCCCATGCTCGTGCCCCTCCCCGCTCTCTCCTTCAGGATGGTACACATCGGGCACGACCAGAGCTCGAGCTAAGTCTGCATCACATCACATGGATCCATTCCATGCACTGTTAGTTATGCTTTCTGCCTTGCTGATGAAACCAGTGCGAAACAGACGCACGGACGGAAGAAACGGGGCAGGCACTCACAGGGTTTTGGAATTTGCGTCTCCAGGTCTGCCCGGACCGGCCGCTCGGCCGTCACCGGCGCCGCCTCCGCCACCGTCGACATTGCGTCGGCGGGCATTTTAGCTTCGTCAGCCATAACCCTGTGTGCTCGTGCACCACCCTTTCCGGCTTGATCTCGCGAGTCAAGATCGAAAGCAACAAACTACGGCGGTGGCAAATTCTGCCGCGCGTCCTGGTTCTTCTTATATACACACAAAGGAAGGAAGTGTGCAGCGAGCGAGAAGTGAAAGTGTGCACGATTGTTTTACACCCGAGGTGCCACGTCGTCATTTGGCACCGACAGCCTTCTCTGTGGAGGGTTTACAGTGAGGCCGCTCTCCGGATCCGTAGTCCGTCCATGTCACATCATTGTCCATTGAGCCGTATGGTACCGTCTCCCTCGTGCTGTGCCACATATATTTTGCGGTTAATCTGGTTGACACGGAAGCGTTAAGCGCCTCTGGTTTTCGCTCGCGTGCGCGTTATGAACATTTGTGTTTCCTTTTTCGGAATTAGATGCGGTTTTGTAAATTGAAGTTTTTCTGGTTCTGTGTTACTCTCTGTCTAGCTGTTTCTTTTTTTGAGATCAATAGTAGTTTATTCCAAATGGGTAGGACTATAATCAGACGGCAATAGTTCTTCAATATATGGTTGCCGGAAAAATAATGTATAGATTAGAAGCATCATAATTAAGACGGGACAAAGCTTGTTGATGGCGTGCGACATACGCAGCGGACCTCGCAACCGCCCGGCAGATCTCGCTTGCTGACGGCGTCATCTAACTACGCAAGGATGCACTGCGTGTCGTGCTCCTCAACTTCGGGAAGGTGTGTTCATGGACATAGACCACATCATCTTGTTCCCGTGCCACCTCGTCAGAGTTCGGGACAGGATTCCGGTGGTCGATGCAGGTGCCACCGCTGAGGGCTCGTCGGCGCGTGGCGAATCAACGATCCGATCCGCGGGGTAACCACGTCGCTTGCGGTACACGAGAACGTTCGGACGGGCACGCGGGGTGAGCGCCGTCATCCCCCACATCTGATAGGAGGGCCAAGGATTCTGGGGCATGGACCGATCCACCATGTCCCAGATGCTTGACAAGTGGGGATGGAGGGATCTGACCGCCATGGATGGCGTGGATCTAGGGTTTCTCCGAGCGCCACGAGTATTAATAGGTCTACGAGCTCTCCTCTCCCCATTTCGGAACTTGACGCGTGATGACCTACAAGTATAGGGGATCAATCATAGTCCTTTCGATAAGTAAGAGTGTCGAACCCAACGAGGAGCAGAAGGCTCTAATAAGCGATTTTCAGCAAGGTAATAACTGCAAGCACTGAAAGTAGCGTTAACAAGTGATGTTGTAGTGAGGTGAAACGTAGCAAGCGAAAAGTAACAAGTAACAAGTAGTAGCAATGGTGCAGCAAGTGGCCCAATCCCTTTTTGCAGCAAGGGGCAAGTCTGAACAAAGTTTTATAGGAGGAAATACGCTCCCGAGGACACACGGGAATTTCTGTCATGCTAGTTTCATCATGTTCATATGATTCGCGTTCGTTACTTTGATAGTTTAATATGTGGGTAGACCGGTACTTGGGTACTGCCCTTACTTGGACAAGCATCCCACTTATGATTAACCCCTCTCGCAAGCATCGGCAACTACGAAAGAAGAATTAAGACAACGTCTAACCATAGCATTAAACTAGTGGATCCAAATCAGCCCCTTACGAAGCAACACATATACTGGGGTTTAAGCTTCTGTCACTCCAGCAACCCATCATCTACTTACTACTCCCCAATGCCTTCCTGTAGGCCCAAATATGGTGAAGTGCTATGTAGTCGACGTTCACACAACACCACTAGAGGAAAAGACAACATACAACATATCAAAATACCGAACGAATATCAAATTCACATGACTATTATCAGCATGACTTATCCCATGTCCTCAGGAACAAAAGTAACTACTCACAAAGCATAATCATCATCATGATCAGAGGTGTAATGAATAGCATCAAGGATCTGAACATAAACTCTTCCACCAAGTAATCCAACTAGCATCAACTACAAAGAGTAATCAACACTACTAGTAACCTTACAAGTACCAATCGGAGTCGCGAGACGGAGATTGGTTACAAGAGATGAACTAGGGATTGGAGAGGAGATGGTGTTGATGAAGATGTTGATGAAGATGCCTCCCCTCCGACGAGAGGAGTGTTGGTGATGACGATGGCGACGATTTCCCACTTCGGGAGGGAAGTTTCCCTCGTATGATCGTCCTGCCGGAGCTCTAGATTGGATCTGCTCAAGTTCCGCCTCGTGGCGGCGTCGAAACCACGAAAAGCTCCCGATTGATTTTTTTCTGGAACGAAACCCTTCATATAGCAAAAGAGGGGGGCGAGTGGGCCGCCAGGGAGCCCACAAGCTTGCTAGCCGCCACCAGGGGGTGGCGGTGGTAGGGCTTGTGACGCCCTTGTAGCTCCCCTCTGGTACTTCTTTCGCCCAGTATTTTTTATATAATCCCAAAAAAATCCACGTAACTTTTGAGGGCATTTGGAGATCTGCAGAATAGTGGACTAAGATTTGCTCCTTTTCCAGTTCAGAATTCTAACTGCCTTAATTCTCCCTCTTCAAATAAACCTTGCAAAATAAGAGAGAAAATGCATAAATATGGTACCACAAAGTAATATAACAGCCCATAAAGCAATAAATATCAACATGAAAGCATGATGCAAAATGGGCGTATCAACGCGCGTCGTATATCGATAGATCTAGGGTTTGTCAAACCTTCACAGGGTGGGAGGGCAAGATCCATGGCGATTCCCGTTCATTTGATCAAGTAGCTGCTTCTTCTCTGCGCCCCCATCCACCTATTGTGAGGCGTGAGAGGAAAACCACTAGTATGAGGGAAGAGGGCTTCGGTGCCGGGCGCCACAGGCGGGGAGTAGGTAACTTTGACCGTCGTTGCCGCCGCGGCCTCGACAATAACGTCTGGAAGTGCAAGACGGAGACGCGGAACTCCTCGACACGAGGGCCTTCGAATCTGACGATGCTGGCTTCGAAAAATGGGACGAGGAGGTGGGAGGAAAGCAACCTCACTACTGGAATAAGGGAATTCGCCATCAACCAATTCTTTGTCGTCTGCTTGTTGATGGCAAAGAGCCTCTTTGCCGTCAGCTGCCAGAAAACAGATGGCAAAGAGGAGGCTGATGGCAAAGACAATGTTTGCCATCACCCAATTCTTTGTCGTCTGCCAGCAGAAGGCAAAGAGGCTGCACGCAGATGGCAAAAAGCCTAGCCCCTCCCCCTCCCACTTTGTAGTTTGCCAGCAGACGACACAGAAGCTGCTAGCAGACGACAAAGGGGACGACCCCATAACGGTCGGCGCCACCTCACCCACCCTCTCTCTCTCTTTATCTCTGTCTCTCTCTCGCCCCCAGCCCACGAGCGTCGCCCCTCCCTACCGTAGATCCCCGCGCCGGCCACCCCTCGTCGGACCTCCTCCCTGCGTCGACCCCCACCCCGCAATCGGCGCTCCTCCCCGCGTGGGCCACCCCTCCCCGCAACCGGTGCCCCTGCCCCGCCCAGCACCACCTCACCGGCCCCAGCGCCCCCGTCGCCCGTGCCGGCCCGGCGTCCCCGCGTCCATGTCGCTCGCACCCGCCCGGCGCCCCCGTGCCCCACCGGCCCGACGCCCCACCGCCCCGGCCCCCACTGCCCCAGCCTCCGCACCCTGTCTCCCGCGCCAAACCGCACCAACCAAGGTGAGTTTTTTCTTTTGTTTTTGTTCCTTTTTGCTTTTCAATGCTAGATTAGTGATACATTTAGTTTAGTGCTACATTTAGTGCTAGGTTAGTGATAGGTTTTAGTTTAGTGCTATGTTTAGTGATAGGTTTTCTTCTGTTTTTTTGCTATTTAATGCTAGATTAGTGATAGGTTTTAGTTTAGTGCTAGGTTTACTGCTAGGTCATATTAGATTAGATTAAATTAGACTAGTGATATGTTTTAGTTAATTAGTCTTAATTAAAAGAAGTGGAGAAAAGATGAAGAAGAAAAGAAGAAGAAGAAGAAGAAGAAGAAGAAGAAGAAGAAGAAGAAGAAGAAGAAGATGATGATGATGAGGAGGAGGAGAAGAAGAAGAGGAGGAGGAGGAGAAGAGGAGAAGAAAGGAGAGGAAAAAGGAAAAGAAGGAAGAAGAAGAAGAAGAAGAAGAAGAAGAAGAAAAGAAGAAGAGGAGGAGGAGAATGAAAGAAGAAGAAGAAGAAGAAGAAGAAGAAGAAGAAGAAGAAGAAGAAGTAGAAGAAGAGGAGGAGGATAAGAAGAAGAAGAAGAAGAAGAAGAAGAAGAAGAAGAAGAAGAAGAAGAGGAGGAGGAGGATGAGAAGAGGAGATGTCATTAGCAATATGATTTTTTTCATAGTTTGAACTGTCAATGGTTTGTGTGATGTGATGTCCTTAATTTTTTTCACTCGGTAAAATTTACATGCTTTGTGCTATTTTATCTTCTTGGAGTCATCGTCTTCCATGTTTTTGGTACGTGATCCCGTTGTTGTTCGACTACTTCCTCTACAGCCGAGGGTGAGCTACGAATCCACCTTCACCTCCTATGCTCTTTTAATCATCTTAGTAGATTTCATTTTCATGCTAGGTCGCATAACCTAGGCATTTCCCGTCCGAAAGGGTTGCATCGATAAATATGCATGCAATTGCATTTTTATCACCGTAACTCATTCGGATTGTCCAGCGATTTCCACGGCAACCTGAGGATGTGTATATCGGGTACGTTCTCCGTGCTCTACCCCATTCCAAGACAAAATTTCGGCAGCGCCTCCCCGTTGTTCTCCGGATGCACATTCTCCCGGCTTTTTGCCAAGACGTGTATTTGGAGAATAGTGGTGAGGTGCTGCCGATATTTTGTCACGGAATGGGGTAGATCATGGAGAACGTACTCACTCTACACATACCCGGGTGGGATTAAGACATATCTTTACCTATTAGCGTGTATGTTGCATGGACATAATAAAATTGGCAAACTAGATTAACTGATGAATATACATGTTGAATTATATATATATATGGTGTCTTTAGCAGCTAAGCAAGATGAGTGATCGTGCATGGATGTACACTAGTCACACTAGTGAGAAAGAGATGACCAAAGAATGGTTTATAAAAACCAAGGAGTTTGTGAAAGCCGCATTTGCAAATGGTCAGGAAACAAACTGGTGCCCCTATCCTGTGTGCGACAACTATAAAAAGAGAACAAAGGATGTAATGATTAAACACCTGCAGAGGAGGGTTTTTAAGCCTAATTATACGGTGTGGGCATTTCATGGTGAGTCTAGACAACGCACTAGAGATTAGGTGGTTCGTCGTTGTACCGACGGGCATGGTACCGGGATAGGAGACATGGTTCAAGACTTTGATGATGCTCGGGATTCGGACGATGAGATGGAGGAATCTGCAAAGGCCTTCTATGAAATGTTCAAGTCTTCAAAACGTCCTCTCCACGAGCACATTGAGCTTTGTCAGCTGGATGCAATTGCATAAGTAATGACTCTGAAGGCTTAGTTCAACTTGGTAAGAGAATGCTACGATGCGATGATGACGTTATTTGGACGCTTTCTACCCAAAGGCCATGTCATGCCTACAAACCTGTACCAGTCAGACAAAATACTTCGTGTAGTTAAGATGCCCTATGAGAAGATACATGCCTGTGAGAAAGGATATGCCTTATTTAGGCTTGAGTATGCGGACTTGAACTATTGTCCCATTTGCATGTCTTCCAGGTATGTTGTGGTAGACAACAGTATGGGTGAGAAGAGCGAGACCCAAATCCCAGTTAATGCTCTTCGGTCTATGCCAATCATACCAAGGCTTCAACGTATTTTCATGGTCGAAGAGACGGCCACACAGATGACATGGCACAAATTGGGCAAAAAACCGAACTAGATGTAGATGGGAATAAGATGGCGGTACACACATCAGATGGGGAAGCGTGGAAGGACTTCGATGCATTACATCCGGATAAAGCGGCAAATCCAAGGCATCCTCGAGTCTGCATCGCTATGGATGGGTTCAATCCCTTTGGTATGACGGCATCCCAATACAGTTGTTGGCTTGTATTTTTTATTCCACTCAATCTCCACCCCGGACAGATTATGCAAAGAAAGGACATGTTCCTGACATTGATAATTCCAGGGCCCAACTATCCGGGGAAGAATATGAATGTGTACATGCAGATGCTTAAGGATGAATTAAAAGAAGCTTGGGATAATGGTTTCAAGACATACGACGCCGCTAGAAAAGAGAACTTCAAAATGCATGTGTCGTACATGTACTCGATGCATGACTTGTCGGCATATGTGCTATTCTCCGGCTGGTGCGTGCATGGAAGGTTCACGTGCCCCACATGCAAGGCAACTCTTCAGTTTCATTGGTTGTAGGAGGGTCGGAAGTATTCTTGATTTGACTTGCATAGACAATTCCTGGATCCTCACCATCAGTTCAGAAAAGACAAGAAGAACTTTACCTTTGGTAAAGTTGTCAAAACCTCGGCACCACGTGCGTTGAGAGACCAACAGATCCTGGATCAGTTAAATGTTCTCGAGCCTAATCCAGAGCATCCAGGGTATTTCAAGGGGTATAATTCTGAACACGCTTGGACTCACAAGCCATGCGTGTGGGATCTTCCTTACTTCAAAGACCTCATTCTTGTACACAACATCGACATGATGCACACTGAAAAGAATATCGTAGAGGTTTTTGGTACATTGTTCGGCATAGAGGGGAAGTCAAAGGATAATCCTAAGGCTAGATTCGATCAAGAGTCTCTATGTCATAGACCGTTACAAAACATGCCACAATTGAAAGGAAATCAGAACTGGTCGATGCCAAAGGCCTAGTTCAATCTTGGAAGACCAGATGTGAGGGAAATTATCTTGTGGGTCAAAGTGCACTTGATGTTCCCTGATGGGTATGCAGTGAATATAAAGAGGGGTGCGAGTCTTAAAAAATTGAAATATTTGGTCTCTAGAGTGATGACTGGCATATAAAGCTTGAGCGGGCAATGCCGGTGATGTTACCTGGCTTTATACCTAAGGATGAATGGCTTTCGACAGTGAATCCGACTTCACCCCTGAGACAGAACCGACAAAGCCGGAACTAGAAGAGGTTACTGTTATGGATGACATGTCAATGCTGGACCGATAACAGAAAGGCCATCCACAAGTTGATGCCGGTGAACCCAATGAGCACATCATTCATGAAGACACGCGTGATAGTGATGATGATGATGATGCATTTATTGATCCAGGCTATTATTAGTTTGTATGCATCCCAACTTAAATCATATATGTACATATTATTTTTCATGTCAGGTATTCAACTTTTTATGTTGTACTAATTTCTTTTACTCTTTATCGTGGCAGGTGTGGAAAAATGGTGGGCGCAGGTCCAGATCGCTCGGCGGGTACTTCTTCGTCAGCGGCCCGCTCGAGGGGTACTTCCATTCCACCCCTATCTCTCCGGAGAGTGTTGGTAGATAGTCTTGGGACACCTGCAGGTGCTTCTTCATCGGCGTTGTTGCCCACTTGTAGAGAAGGTCGGGCAGGGAAGAAGGCGAAGGGTACAGGACGTGGTCGCGTGACAGGTAGGCGGACTACTACGCCGTCCTTGCTGCCACTCACAGCTGGTTCACCCGAGCAAAGGACTACTATTGTGGACCCGTTTGAGGTGGAAGCTAAGGGGACTCTGGTCGAGGAGCCTCTAGTCGACGGGCATTTGACCCATGAGACTCCGGTTCGTGAGGCTTCGACCCACGAGACTCCTGTACCAGGGGCTATGTCCGAGGAGACTCTTTCCCGAGAGGCTTCGACCAACGCGGAGACATCCAGATGGGATACCTGGCCAGATTGAACCGAGGGGCTGGGTGACCAGATGGTGGCGCGGATGAGTTTACTGATAGTGAGGGCGAGGTGTTTGAGGGGGTCACCATGTACCAGCGTGGTAGTACACGCCTCTTGGTCGTGCTGGCGACCCGCGAGGAGAGGCCGGTGATTAGGCTTGAAGGGGATAAGTAAGTGCATTTACTACTTTTGTACCTTTTGCCTTCAAGTTTCTTCAAATATCTAATGTGTTGACCTTTTCATACTGCAGGGGTTGGAATTACCCCCCTTGGAGTCCGCAAGCCGAACACCGTCCTTGGTGTGCTTTGCTGGCAAAATTTCCAGAGGTTTGTCATGTTGCCCGATGAGGGTGAGGTTCCTACACTATTTACCTAGGAGCAGTACCAGATTATCGATGGTGTCTTGTGCCACACGAGGGCCGAGATGGTGATCAACAACTTTTTGGTAATTTCTCCTTTTACACAATCTAAAATTAACAATATAGCTAGTTATACATGGTACTGGTCAGTGTTGTATCGTTTGATTGCACACCTTCTACAGGTGTGAGGAGGGATGTGAGGAGGCGGCGGCCAATGTTATCGAGGCCGAGTGCAAGTGGATATCACAGAACTTACGCCACGAGGCTCGGCCACAGGCTGTTTGAGAATACTACGCCATCATGGTATTAAGAAGGACAAGCAGTCATGCCGTGGAAAGTATCTGAAGAAGGAGCAGTACATGAAGGTAATTTCCTATTCTTAAGGCCTTGTATTTAGTTTTCTTGATTTGATTCATAGGCGTAGCTCTCAAATTTCTCCTTACTAACTTATAGGTGCCCCCGAGATGGTGTGTGGATGATATGGATTGTTGGGAGACGTTGGTGGATGAGTGGTGCACAGGCCAATGGTGAGCCGTCCACGACAATGCGAAGGACCGGCGTGCCAAAATGGTTAGTGTGCCACACCATCAAGGAAGCGCCAACTTATTTCAGTTCGGACGGAATTGGGTATATGGTTTTCTTATGATTCATGCAATTCATTCCTCATGCTAGCTTGAGCCCTTTACTAATACTTCGTTCCTCTCTTTTAGGCACATCACAATAAGACGGAGGTGCCAGAGTTGTACGACCTCTGTGGCTTGGCCCATACTGCGTCGTACAAGAAGGCCAATGCATTCTCTGAGTCTGACCTCGATCACCTAGAGAAGTTCACCAATATCTGCTCCCACAACAAGCTCGTGAGATACAAGGAGGAGGGGAAGGTGAGGAGAGGTGAGGACATTAATCCGATCCAGGAACCTTTGCATCCGAAGCTGGTGATGATATCTGGTGGCGGGAGGCCTCATGGCTCGGTAGCCATTGGAAATGGGCTGATACGTTGGCCTCTGACTCTCCCGAAGATCGAGGTGCACCAGACAAGCTCCTATCTTGAGATAAGGCCACGTCCACGGCCAGTCGATCTCGCCATCGAGGTTAGTTATACGGACTTGGAAAACTTTCATCCATTACATTGTGTGTGTGGCCATCGATGATTACAATGCTAACGAGGAGTGGTGTTGCAGGCTGCTCTTCAGAAAGAGTGAGTGACAACCCAGGCTGCTATTCAGGAGCTTCTGGAGGAGAGGGACCGGGCCGCGAAGGAGAACACCGATCGGTTGTTGGAGGAGGAGATGGCATGGAATGAGGTGGCTAACCGGGCCATGTATGATCTCCTTGTTGTAAGTTTCTTTTTCACATTAGCCAAACCATGCATGTAATGTTCGATTCATTACTAACTGATATGCGTGACTCTTCAAAACCAAATGTGCATTCTATGTGCCTCTAGAACTGTGAGATCCCTCTTCCGATGCAGGACATTTCTGGGGTTGGAATGGTGAGTTTCATTTCAATGGTCATTAGTTACTAGTATTAACATTTGAGTGTCATCATGCTAACGAGACATCGCAAAATATCTTTGGTGCAGAATAACCCCCGAGGCGCATCACACAACCCTTCTCTTGGGCAACCTTCTCCAAGTGAGCCCGCCCCTAGCAACCCCCATGATTCACATCCTTGATGACGACGACGGTAAGTTTTGTTTAGTGTTCTGTGGCATACTTAGCTTATTTTCCCCAAGAAAGACATACTTAGCTAATTATCCTCCAAAATGACATAATTAGCTTATTTAGTTCATTTCTGACATAATTAGCTTGGTTAGGTAAAAAATAGCACAAGAACCTTGGTTAGCTCATAACTTAGCGTATCTTCCTCTAAAATGATATAATTAGCTTAGTTAGGTCAAAAATAGCACAAGAACCTTGGTTAGCTCGTAACTTAACGTATCTTGTTCCTCCTCCTCCTTCTTCTCCTTATTGTAACGCCCAAGATGCGGTCCTATCCTTATTTTGGTCGAGGGCCTCGACAGGGATAGAAGCGCATCTCGTCGTTTCATAAGAATGGATATCTTTACAAGTACATGTATTGAAAAGATGAGTATAAAGAGTTGTCTTACACTCGCTACAAGCCACATCAGAGTCACATTAATACAACAACATAATCAATCATCATGCAGAAGAGCAGGGTCCGACTACATACGAAAACAAACGATAAAAGAACGACGTCCATCCTTGCTATCCCAGGCTGCCGGTCTGGAACCCATCCTAGATCGATGAAGAAGAGGAAGAAGAAACTCCAAATAGCACAATCAGCGCGCTGACGTCAGGTAACTCTTTACATGTGCCTACAACTGGTGTTGTAGTAATCTGTGAGCCACAGGGACTCAACAATCTCATTTCCAAAGGTATCAAGGCCAACAAAGCTTAATGGGTGAGGTATGGTTAATTGGCAAGGCTGCAGCAAGCGACTAAGCATTTATTTGAGGTGGCTAACTTCCGAGTATAAGAATAAAATAGGGGGATGATCTACGCATAACGTACGTGAACTACTGATGATCAAATGAATGATCCTGAACACCTATTTATGTCAGACATAACCCCATCGTGTCCTCGATCGGAGAAGGAGCTCACGAAAGAGACAATCATGGTTACGTTCTCAGTTGGCATATTTTTATTAAGTTTACTTCAAGTTATCTAGAACAGGATGTTAAACAAAGTTTCCACGTTGCCACATAATCGCGGGCACGAGTTTCCAAAAGATTTAACCCTGCAAGGTCGATCACACACTACCACACGCTGCGACGAAATAACCTCGATCAGCGAAACCCATGATCTCCTCGGGTTCGTGTTGGAAAACCTCAACCTGGAGATAGCCCAAAGTATCCTTGGAATCCCTCACACAAGACGTTCGAGAAAGGTAAAACAAGTCAAGCAAGGCCGCTCGGCGTGTCGATGATCATGATAGAAGCCGCGTATGTTGTTCTCAGGACACGACGAATAAGCACGCGTACGGTGTCCTGATAGAAATCACCCAAGTTGCCCTGGGTTGGTCTCGCACAGTGCTCTATTTTGGACCAGCACCATCAGCACTGGCCCTCCCTGTATTATGTTGAATTACTCCTCGGGTTCATGATGCCCTGTGTTTTTCAGTATTATCAGTGTTATTATGTTGGGCAAATATAGTACCAATGTTGGACCTTGCCAGGCGAGCTTTATCCCCAAACGAGAATCTAGGGGGTCCCCATAAGAACCCCAACCATGTTAGGAGCGCTCATTTATGGAACATGACACCGGTAGTCGAAACTAAGGCGACAAAGGTGGAACAAAACACTAGGCTAGAAAGGCCAAGCCTTCCACCTTTAACCAAGTATATAGCTGCATTAAATTAATAGCATATATATGGTGATATAACAAGGAACCCATGTCTTCACATGGAAGCAACTGCACCTGCAACTAGCAACACTATTCAATGGTTAAGCAAGTGGTAACATAGCCAATCAGTGGTTTGCTAGGTTGTAGACAGGTTGAGGGTTTTCATGGCAATGTTGGGAGGCTGATATTTAACAGGTGGTAGGCAGCGAGATATAATGATAGAAACGATACAACTAGCATGACAATGAAAGTATTGGTATCTAGGGAAAGGATCATCTTGCCTGAGATCCTGCTTGGAAGAAGAACGACTCCGTGAAGCAGACAAACCAACGTAGTCGAACGAGTCCTCACATTCTGACATGCTTGCGGAACTCTAACGAGATGAAGCAAACCGGAAACAAGAATCAACACACGGCAACACCACCACAAATGCACGATATGATGCACCTCCTAATATGATGCATGATCAGTTTCAAATATGCAATGCAGGGCATGGCAATTCACACAGTTAAACGCTACACATTAAGTGAAGCTCAATATGCAACGAGTTGCATATTGACGAGACTCCACATTTATTTATTTAGTTCACTCATGTTTATTAACATGACAATATTAAAATGTTGTTAACATAGCAAGGGGTGAAGCACAAATTAATCTACCTATCTAGGCATTTTAAATGAGGCCGGAAACGACCTATAGCATCTCGAAATGACCCCATGTGTTAAATTCTAAATCTTTCTAGATTTGTCCTAACCACATGTTATGTTTGTTAAGCGGCTAAAAAAGTGGTTCATGTGATTCTACTCGTCATTCTAGTCCATTTACATATATGGCTCATCTCCAACGGAGCTACGGTTAATTAACTATGACGTAAACCGTTTCTATCACGTCGACACGCAAACCGATGCAAACATCACACTAAACAGTTTTAAATATGCAGGGGAGTTGGAAAATATTAATCTAAGCAAAATTCTACACGTTTTACATATCTAACTTATTCCAATCTGACGCATAGTTTAAAAAACTACGGGCGTTTGAAAAATATGCACCTCATCCGTAATTTTAGAACTCCGGGGCTTAATAAACAAATTTGCACGCGAAAAAAAACCAGACATGGGCCGAATCCATCTATGGGCTGAAACAGTGCATGGGCACAACATAATATATCGTGCTCGGGGCGATGGATAGCATCGGGCAGCAGGGCTCACCTTATGCTTGGGCCGGCTGGAGAGGAGGGGCGACGGGCCGCGAACTGGGCCTTCGTGAAGCCGGCCCACGCGGCAAGGTGGAGTTGGCGAACTGGAGCTGGGCCACTTAGCTCAGGGCCCATGCGTGGGGCGAGCTGGGCTTCGTGTGGCTAGATGAAGGCGCTACACCCCGCGACGGCGTCGACCATCGCAGGCCTCCACGCAGGGCTGAGAGGAACAACGCGGTGCGCTCGTTCTCCGGCGAGTGGTGGTGCACGCGAAGTCTGGCAAGGTCATGGAACTGTTGGGAGGCATAGATCTGGCGGTGATGAGTCTGGGGTGGGCGAATCCGGCGAGTAGGGAGGAGCAGGCAGGGGCCGGCGAGGCGGCCAGGCCTCGGGCTGCAACATCGGCGAGGACAACGGTTGCTCAAGGCGGGGCAACACCGAAGGGGCTTCGTCGACTGGCCGACGACGAGCAGGGGCAGCGCGGTGGTCCAGTGGGTGGAGCTTGGGGAGCTGCGAGGGGCCAGCGAGGCGATGCGCACTCGCGGTTGCGAGAGCTTGGGTGGCCGCGGCTTCGGGCTCACGGGCAAGCGAGGGCGCGACCCTGTCCTTGGCGGGCCTGACCTGGGTCGTGCGGGCTGCGACGATGGTTGGCAGCTGAGTGGTGGGTGGTGGTGGATGCACGGATTCGAGGCAGGGAGGGGTTAGGGTTTCTCTAAATGGACGCGGGGAGCTCCTAAATAGGCAAAGAGATTTAGGGTTATGTAATTTCAGCCCGGTTCGAGCCGTTCGATCACAATCAGATGGCTGCGGTCGCGGAGTAAGCTAGGTGGGTTGTGTAGATGGCTTGTGGGATGAGAGAAGAGAGAGATTTGAGGCCCGTGAACGGGTTTTTAACACACTAAAAACGTCCGACGATAAATCGAGGATGGTGCCGCTACGATTGACCGTTCGAGTATCAAACACACTCCGATTGCGACGAAATTTGGCAGGCGCCCTACCTAAGTAAAATAATACAGCACACCAAGTTTCAACCCAATCCGAGAACATTTTTCGAACACCTTTTAAAACAATATTTTTAACAGTGTCGCGGATGCGTCATGTTTGTTTGGTCTCAAAACGGTCAACGACAAAAACGGAGAGAACCGACAACTAATAATGGATGCAGTTTTGAAAACTGGCGGCAACGGAGTGCTGATGCAATGCACATGATGCGAATGATGTGACAAAAAAATAATCACAGGGTATCAACGGAATAGAAGGGGAATCTCATGGAGCGTCGGTCTCGGGCTGTCACAACTCTCCTATACTCACAAGAGATCTCGCCCCGAGATCTAAGAATGAAAGGGGAAGAGGAAGAGAAAGAGCAATAGGTAAAAATTAGTTGCTTCTTGACAAACGAGTGAGACCAAAGATCCTTGAAGGTTACAAAGAGATGAATAATGATATGAGAAACAAGCAAGAACTCACACAAAATTTCGACAACACTTCAGAAGGAAAAGTGGATTTTTTTTGATAAGATGGAAATATCTTGAGAAGATTCACATCAAACTAACTAAATTGAAAGCAAGGAGAGAGCTTGATCTTGACAGAACAAGATGATAGATTGAAGAGAGCAACATCACCACAACTCTGAAACAAGAGAATAGAAACTAGATCATTGGGAAGAAGAGAATGGAGAAGAAAATGAAAATTTCTACCACAATTGAATTAGGCAAGCAACCTTGCAAGAAGAATAGAACGGAGTTGTTGGCAAACCAGCAACAAAAAGAACCAGCTTGTAGTGGACTTATGAAAACCATGTCCACAATTATGAGGTGACAACCAGCCACTAACAAAACAAGGATTGATTGGGGAAAATACGATATGCACAACTTCTTACACCAAAAGGATACATTGAGAACTTGGACCAATGATACTCACCATAATAGCCGCAATCCTTAGGAAAAGCTTTACGTGAAATCTAAATCCAGGTAACTTCAATGAAAAAACCATGGGTTTGAAAATATCTCATGATCAAAGAATTTGGTGGGTTTACATATTTAATTCTGGAAACAAATTTCCTTCAAGACTCCTCCACTAACAAGAATGCTATAACACCACCTGAAAGGATAAAGGAGGAAGAATTGCTCTTTGAAATGCAAGAGATAGAATACTTGAGGTTCTCCAACAAGAATCTTGAAGAACACCTTGCGAATGAAGAAATAATGATCCGCCTAACAGAAAACTTCAACAAAGCACCGAAATAATTGCGAGACAAACGAAGAGACAAAAATTGAGAAGAATTTGAGAACGAAAGCTGAAAGATGAGAACGAAGAAATCTTCTGAAATGATGGCCTTCGGAGGATCGATAAATGAAACAACTCTGAAATGCACGGATAGATATGGAATGAATTTCTCATGAACAAAAACAAATGAGAGGGTAACTGAAGCTGAGATGAGAATCTTCAACAAAATGGAGCAAGATTTAAGAGAAACGCTCCTTCGGACTTCCAAGTTGAGAATGATGAGAAGGGACACCACCAAAATTATTGAGACACTCCGGATTAAGAATATGAAAAGTTGAGCCCATGATGAAATAATTCAGACTGAGCTTGAGGAAGGAATATGACTGATGGAATGCATACTAACTTCATAATTCAAAAGAACTACAGATCTCCATGAAATATTACAAGAGCCAGATAAGATCCTCGGAAAGTACGTGTGGGTTATGGGCCCACTGAAAGAAAACACCGGATGAATGGATTGCTAAGAATATTGATTGCGTCGGTACAAATGAAAATTAGATGAGGTGGGAACCTCGAAATAATTGAAACGATTGAAAACGGAAACTCTTAGATACCTTGAACACCCCGGATGGAATAGAGAAAGATGAAAAACAAGAAAGACTTGATAAAAATTTCCAACATGAGAGTTTGATAAAAAAGATTTGATAAACGCTCAAAGCTTGAATTGAATTCACCGAAAGAGAGAACACAAATGAAAAATGATGAACTTGGAACTCGTGCGAATCTTCACAATGAATCACCGGAAACAATATGGAAGAAAAGAGAGCAGAAGCATTTATGAAAAGAAAGTCACTTGGATGATAATTAAATCATTGCACAAAAAGGGGTGCGGGAGCGGGGAAAACAAAGACAATTTGGGACAGACGAGACGAACTCCTGAAAGAAATGAGAGATAGATCTTGCAAATCTTGAAAAGGATAGGATTGACTTGAAGAGAAGCACACGAGATGAAAAGGAATAGAAATCATGACTCCGGTTGACAAGAATTGATAAGAAAATTTAATTGAGCAAACGAATCAGCATTCCCATAAAAATATGAGAGCACCTCTTAGGAAAGATATGAAATCACCACTAGACATTGAAGCAACTCGAATTACCATATTCCAACAAAACAAAGGATGAGGCTTACAACACAAGCCAGAACAAATTCATGATAGAGATTTCAATCGATATTTTCGTGGATAGGATCATACGGGCTCTATACTATAGTAGCCATCATGTACAAGCAGTGCACATGACATACGAAGCGTCCCCGAGTCGTAGCAAGCTACAAGGACTCTTTAAGACACAATGAGAACCGCTATAAGACGACTGTGAACAAACGAATCCACTAGATGTCGAACCCCAAACTCACATCTTGCATCTGTTGAAAGATTGCCCTATAAGTAACTACTTGAATTCCCACCTAAGAACTCTCGAAATTTTCTGGTCATGCAATCAGGTCCATGGATATAAGGAGTAAAATCCATCACTCAACTCGTTGCAATAACACTACCCGTCCAGTGTATCACATCCGTTAACACATAACTAGAGACCTCGGAAACTCATCTATCTGAGATCCCCGTAATCACAACGATACTAATTATGGCGGTACCCTTGAACTCTCTACACCAGTACTGGGGATGCCGGGGTTATCTCGCCAATACAAGTATTGAAGCAATTTCGAACATCCTCCGTCCTGAGATACTAAGAAATCTGAATGATAACGATGTGCTCAAGAATCCAGTGGATCTCAACTCCCCGGAATAAAATCAGCATAGCAGGAGGCACCAACTCAGAACTCCGTCACATCGACATCATATAGATTCCAAAATACTGCGTGATCCTATTTTTTTAGTGAGAAGAGGAGTAGAATTAAAATAATTACATCAAGATTCCTCACCACAACATAGAAGAGGAGAAAAGGAATCCTAATCTTCGATATATAACTCGACTCAAAGCAGTTTTTTACTAGATTCGACTCGGCCAAGTTCGATCAATCAAGGGGGCTCCTAGGTCGGTACTGCTCTGATACCAAGTTGTAATGCCAAAGATGCGGTCCTATCCTAATTTTGGCGCGAGGGCCTCGACATGGATAGAAACGCATCTTGTCGTTTCACAAGAATGGATATCGTTACAAGTACTTGTACTGAAAATATGAGTATAAAGCATTGGCTTACACTCGTCACAAGCAACATCAGATTCACATTAATACAAAAAAATAATCAATCATCATGCAGAAGAGCAGGGTCCGACTACGAACGAAAACAAACGATAAAAGAACGACGTCCATCCTTGCTATCCCAGGCTGCCGGCCTGGAACCCATCCTAGGTCGATGAAGAAGAAACTCCAAATAGCACAATTAGCGTGCTCACGTCAAGTAACTCTTTACCTGTACCTGCAACTGGTGTTGTAGTAATTTGTGATACACACGGACTCAACAATCTCATTTCCAAAGGTATCAAGACTAGCAAAGCTTAATGGGTGAGGTATGGTTAAGTCGTGAGGCTGTAGCAAGGGACTAAGCATTTATTTGAGGTGGCTAATTTACGAGTACAAGAAATAAAAGAGCGGGATGATCTACGCATAACGGACATGAACTACTGATGATCAAATGAATGATCTTGAACACCTGCTTACGTGAGACGTAACCCCACCATGTCCTCGATTGGAGAAGGAGCTCACGAAGAGACAGTCACGATTACGCACTCAGTTGGCATATTTTAATTAAGTTTACTTCAAGTTATCTAGAACCGAATGTTAAACAAAGTTTCCACGTTGCCACATAACCACGGGCATGACTATCCGGAAGATTTAACCCCGCGGGGTGTTGGAAATATGCCCTAGAGGCAATTATAAATTAGTTAATATTATATTTAGTTGTTCATGATAATCGTTTATTATCCATGCTATAATTGTATTGATTGGAAAACTCAAATACATGTGTGGATACATAGACAACACACTGTCCCTAGTGAGCCTCTAGTTGACTAGCTCATTGACCAAAGATGGTCAATGTTTCCTGGCCATAGACAAGTGTTGTCACTTGATAATGGGATCACATCATTGGGAGAATGATGTGATGGACAAGACCCAAACTATGAACGTAGCATGTGATCTTATCAATTTATTGCTACTATTTTCTGCATGTCAATTTATCTATTCCTATGACCATGAGATCATGCAACTCCCGGACACCGGAGGAATACCTTGTGTGTATCAAACGTTGCAACGTAACTAGATGACTATAAAGGTGCTCTATGATACGTCTCCAACGTATCTATAATTTTTGATAGATCCATGCTATTATCTTGTCAAACTTTGGATGTTTTGTATGCCTTTTATATCTTTTTTGGGACTAACTTATTAACTCAGTGCCAAGTGCCAGTTCCTGTTTTTTCCGTGTTTTGACCCTTTTCAGAGGAGGATTTTAAACGGTGTCCAAATGGAATAAAACTTCCGAAAAGATATTTTTCCGGAACAAAAGATACGCGCCAGACTTGAGAACCAAGGCACAGGCCAGCAGGGGACCCCACAAGCCCCCTAGGCGCGACCAGGGGGGCCCGCGCCTAGTAGGCTTGTGGGCCCCCTGTGGCACCTCTGCCCTACCTCTTCCGCCTATAAATCCAGAAAAATTCCAAAACTGCGCGAGAGATCCACGAAAATACTTTTCCGCCACCGCAAGCTTTTGTCTCCGCAAGATCCCATCTGGGGCATGTTTTGGTGCCCTGTCGGAGGGGGGATTCAGATACGGAGGGCTTCTTCATCAACACCATGACCTCTCCGATGATGCATGAGTAGATCACCATAGACCTACGGGTCCATAGCTAGTAGCTAGATGGATTCTTCTCTCTCTTGGATCTTCAATACAAAGTTCTCCATGATCTTCATGGAGATCTATCCAATGGAATCTTCTTTTGCGGTGTGTTTGTCGAGATCCGATGAATTGTGGATTTATGATCAGATTATCTATGAATCTTATTTGAGTTTCTTCTGATCTCTCTTATGCATGATTTCATATCCTTGTAATTCTCTACGAGTTGTGGGTTTTGTTTGGCCAACTTGATCTATGATTCTTGCAATGGGAGAAGTGCTTGGTTTTGGGTTCATACCGTGCGGTGACCTCACCCAGTGACAGTAGGGGTAGCGAGGCACGTATCATGTTGTTGCCATCAAGGGTAAAAAGATGGGGTTTTCATCTTTGGTTTGAGTTTATCCCTCTACATCATGTCATCTTGCTTAAAGCGTTACTCTGTTCATCATGAACTCAATACACTAGATGCATGCTGGATAGCGGTCGATGTGTGGAGTAATAGTAGTAGATGCAGAAAGTATCGGTCTACTTGTCTCGGACGTGATGCCTATATGTATGATCATTGCCTTAGATATTGTCATGAATTTGCGCGGTTCTGTCAATTGCTCGACAGTAATTTGTTCACCCACCGTAATATTTGCTATTTGAGAGAAGCCTCTAGTGAACACTATGGCCCCCGGGTGTACTTCACACCATATTTTCAGCCTTACTCTTTTACTTCGTTGCACTTTCCGCCTTCAGATCTCACTTTGCAATCAATCTTGAAGGGATTGACAACCCCTTTATAGCGTTGGGTGCAAGCTCTTTTGTGTTTGCGCAGGTACTCTGGACTTGACGCGATTCTCCTACTGGATTGATACCTTGGTTCTCAAACCGAGGGAAATACTTACTGCTCCTGTGCTGCATCACCCTTTCATCTTCAAGGGAAAAACCAACGCAAGCTCAAGAGGCAGCAGAAGGATTTCTGGCACCATTGCCGGGGAGGATCAAGTCAAGAACTCATCCAAGTAAGTGTCGCAAACTCATCTCTTGCATTTACTTTTTTTTGCCTCTCGTTTTCCTCTCCCCCACTTCTAAAAAAAATACAAAACAATTTGCCTTTTTCGTTTGCCCTTTTCTCTCGCTTGTTTTCTGCTCGCTTGTCTGCCTTCTAAGACCTGTATGGCCCAACCAAGGGATTTTGATGCTTACTATGCGAGGTTGGAAGAGATTGAAACTAGTGTTAAAGGCTTCATGTCTACACAGTTTGATTAGAACAGTTACTTTCGTAGGGAACTGAAGGAGCAAAATTCTTTTTTGGCTTTTATGAATAAAGAAGTTGATGATATGGCCAAAGAATTCCTTGCACTAAATTCTCAGTTTGCTCGTCTTGAAAAATTGGTAGGCCAGATTTCTGATAAACAGGCTACTTTAGTCAATAAAATGGCTGCTAAACCTGAAATTTGTGATGAGAATCACGAAGATCTTAAAGCGCTTGGTGTGACTCCCATTGAATCATTGTTTTCTTGTGTCAAACCTAATGATGATGGGGCTGGATATGAATCCACTTTGGTTGAAAAACGCCCCAATGATTCGAAGTCCATCTATCTTGATGCTAAAAGCATTGAAAGTGGAGTAGAAGATATTAAAACCTTGAGTAGTAATGAAATTACTACTTTGGATTTCAAGGAGTTCAATTATGACAGTTGCTCCTTGATTGAATGCATTTCCTTGATGCAATCCATGCTAAACTCTCCACACGCTTATATCCAAAACAAGGCCTTTACCGATCATATCGTCGATGCTATGATAAAATATCTTGAAGAGGAACTTGAATTGGAAGTTTCTATCCCTAGAAAGCTTCATGATGAGTGGGAACCTACTATCAAAATCAAAATCAAAAACTATGAATGCAATGCTTTGTGTGATTTGGGTGCTAGTGTTTCCGCGATTCCAAAGTCTTTATGTGATGTTTTGGGTTTTAATGAGATTGAGGAGTGTTCTCTTAATTTGCATCTTGCGGATTCTACTGTCAAGAAACCCATGGGAAGGATTAATGATGTTCTTATTATTGCAAATAGGAACTACGTACCCGTGGATTTCATTGTGCTTGACATTGATTGCAGTCCTACATGCCCTATCATTCTTGGTAGACCTTTCCTAAGGACTATTGGTGCTATCATCGATATGAAGGAAGGGAATATTACATTTCAATTTCCTTTAAATAAGGGCATGGAGAATTTTCCTAGAAAGAGAATAAGATTGCCTTATGAATCTATGATGAGGGCTACTTATGGTTTGAGCACCAAAGACGACGATACCTGATTCTATCGCTTTATGCCTAGCTAAGGGCGTTAAACAATAGCTCTTGTTGGGAGGCAACCCAATGAATTTATCTTTTTATTTCTGTTTTGTTGCATCCACACCATCATGATTTTGTTATGATTGTGTCTTTTGTGTTTCTTTTTGTGTTTGAGCCAAGCAAAACCTTTATGACTAGTCTTGGTGATGGTTGTTTGATCCTGTTGGAAAAAGACAGAAACTTTTCGCTCACGAGATTATTTTTCATTTTCATTAAGAAAGAGCTTTTGAGTTGATTCTTTTTGCTGCTGGTTTATATGACTTTTTCCCCGGCATTCGTAATGTCTCAAAATATTGAGATACCATAAGTATACAAAGTATACAGATTGCTACAGATTGGTCTATTTCTCACAGATTCTGTTTTTGTTGAGTTGGTTGCTTGTTTTGATGAAACTATGGATAGTATCGGGGGGTACTAGCCATGGAAAAGTGATAATACAGTAATCTAACACCAATATTAATAGAAATCAAGATTGCAACAGTACCTAAGAGGTGGTAGTTTGTTTTCTTTTGCTAATCATATCACGAGTTTCTGTTTATGTTTTGTGTTGTGAAGTTTTCAAGTTTTGGGTGATGTTCTCATGGACAAAGGGATAAAGAGTGGAAAGAGCTCAAGCTTGGGGATGCCCAAGGAATCCCAATCCAAATTCAAGGACACCAAAAAGCCTAAGCTTGGGGATGCCCCGGGAAGGTATCCCCTCTTTCATCTTCAATCTACCGGTAACATTACTTGGAGCTATATTTTTATTCACCACATGATATGTGTTTTGCTTGGAGCATCTTGTATCGTAGGAGTCTTTACTTTTTGTTGTGTCACAATCATCCTTGATGCACAACTTTTTAGAGAGAGACATGCACTCATCGTGAATTTGCTAGAATGCTCACCGTGCTTCACTTGTATCTTTTGAGCTAGATAATTTTGCTCTATGTGCTTCACTTAGATCTTTTAGAGCATGATGGTGCGTGACTTGGTAGTTGGTTTGTGCTATGAAATTAGTCGCAAAGGTGATAGGTACCCAAAGAGGATACAAAAACTTCCATCTTCATGTGCATTGAGTAGAAAGAAAAGTTTGATTCCTCTCAATTAGTTTTGAGACGTGGATTTGGTAATATTAAGAGTTATGTTAGTAGGGTGTTATGAATCTAGAAATACTTGTGTTGAAGTTAGTGATTCCCGTAACATGCACGTATGGTGAACCGCTATATTAGGAAGTCAGAGCATGATTGATCTATTGATTGTCATCCTTTGTGTTGCGGTCGGGATCGCGCGATGGTTAACACCTACCATCCCTTTCCCTAGGAGTATGTGTTTAGCACTTTGTTTCGATTACTAATAAAAACTTTCGCAACAAGTATGTGAGTTATTCATGACTAATGTGAGTCCATGGTATAGATGCACTTTCACCTTCCACCATTGCTAGCCTCTCTAGTGCCGCGCAATTTTCGCCGGTGCACAAATCCACCATATGCCTTCCTCAAAGTAGCCACCATACCTACCTACTATGGCATTTTCATAGCCATTCCGAGATATATTGCCATGCAACTCCCACCGTTCCGTCTCATGACTTGTGCCTTCACTCTCATATTTCCATTGCATGATCGTAAGATAGCTAGCGAGATGTTTCAACGTCATACGCCAACCTAGATCATTGCACATCCCGGTACACTGCCGGAGGCATTTCCTATAGAGTCATCATCGTTCTAAGCTTTGAGCTGTGAGTAAATAAAAATGTGATGATCGTCATTATTAGAGCAGTGTCCCATGTGAGGGAAAAAAGAGGCCAAAGAGCCCAAATAATAAAAAGAGAGAAGGGACAATGCTACTATCTTCTTCCACACTTGTGCTTCATAATAGCACCATGTTCTTCATAATTGAGAGCTTCTTGCTTTGTCACCACCATATACTAGTGGGAATTTTTATTATATAACTTGGCTTGTATATTCTAATGATGGGCTTCCTCAAATTTCCCTAGGTCTTCGTGAGCAAGCAAGTTGGATGCACACCCACTAGTTCTCCTTTTGAGCTTTCACACACTTATAGCTCTAGTGCATCCTTTGTATGGAAATACCTACTCATTCACATTGATATCTATTAATGGGCATCTCCATAGCCCTTTGATACACCGAGTCAATGTGACAATCTCCTCCTTTTTTGTCTCACAACCACCACCACACTCTATTCCACCTATAGTGCTATATCCATGCCTCACGCTCATGTATTGCGTCATAGTTGTAAAATGTTTGAGAAAGTAAGAGTGGAAAAACAATTACTTGGCCAATACCAGGGTTGTGCATGATTTAAATTAGTTGTGTGAGGATGATGGAGCATAGCCAGACTATATGATTTTGTAGGGTTAACTTTCTTTGGCCTTGTTATTTCGAAAGTTCATGATTACCTTGATAGTTTGCTCGAAGTATTATTGTTTTCATGTCAATAGCAAACTATTGTTTTGAATCTTACGGATCTGAACATTCATGTCTCATGAAAGAAGTTAAAAAGGACAACTATGCTAGGTAGCATTCCACATCAAAAATTCAGTCTTTATCACTTCCCTGCTCTAGGACGAGCAGGAGTTAAGCTTGGGGATGCTTGATACGCCTCCAACATATCTATAACTTTTTATAGTTCCATGCTATTATCTTGTCAAACTTTGGATGTTTTGTATGCCTTTTATATCTTTTTTGGGACTAACTTATTAACTCAGTGCCAAGTGCCAGTTCCTGTTTTTTCTGTGTTTTGACCCTTTTCAGAGGAGGATTTTAAATGGTGTCCAAACGGAATAAAACTTCCGAAAAGATTTTTTACGGAACAGAAGATATGCGCCAGACTTGAGAACCAAGGCAGGGGCCAGAAGGGGACCCCACAAGCCCCCTAGGCGCGGCCAGGGGGGCCCGCACCTAGCAGGCTTGTGGGCCCCCTGTGGCACCTTTCCCCTACCTCTTCCACCTATAAATCCAGAAAAATTCCAAAACTACGCGAGAGATCCACAAAAATACTTTTCCGCCGCCGCAAGCTTCCTCCTCCGCAAGATCCCATCTGGGGCACGTTCTGGTGCCCTGCCGGAGGGGGGATTCGGATACGAAGGGCTTCTTCATCAACGCCATGACCTCTCCGATGATGCGTGAGTAGTTCACCATAGACCTACGGGTCCATAGCTAGTAGCTAGATGGCTTCTTCTCTCTCTTGGATCTTCAATACAAAGTTCTCCATGATCTTCATGGAGATCTATCCGATGTAATCTTATTTTGCGGTGTGTTTGTCGAGATCCGATGAATTGTGGATTTATGATCAGATTATCTACGAATCTTATTTGAGTTTCTTCTGATGTCTCTTATGCATGATTTCATATCCTTGTAATTCTCTTCGAGTTGTGGGTTTTGTTTGGCCAACTTGATCTATGATTCTTGCAATGGGAAAAGTGCTTGGTTTTGGGTTCATACCGTGGGGTGACCTCACCTAGTGACAGAAGGGGTAGCAAGGCACGTATCGTGTTGTTGCCGTCAAGGGTAAAAAGATGGGGTTTTCATCATTGGTTTGAGTTTATCCCTCTACATCATGTCATCTTGCTTAAAGCGTTACTCTGTTCGTTATGAACTCAATACACTAGATGCATGTTGGATAGCGGTCGATGTGTGGAGTAATAGTAGTAGATGTAGAAAGTATCGGTCTACTTGTCTCGGACGTGATGCCTATATGTATGATCATTGCCTTAGATATCGTCATGACTTTGCGCGGTTCTATCAATTGCTCGACAGTAATTTGTTCACCCACCGTAATATTTGCTATTTTGAGAGAAGCCTCTAGTGAACACTATGGCCCACGGGTCTACTTCACACCATATTTTTATCCTTACTCTTTTACTTCGTTGCACTTTCACCTTCAGATCTCACTTTCCAATCAATCTTGAAGGGATTGACAACCCCTTTATAGCGTTGGGTGGAAGCTCTTCTGTGTTTGCGCAAGTACTCTGGACTTGACGCGATTCTCCTACTGGATTGATACCTTGGTTCTCAAGCTGAGGGAAATACTTACTGCTCCTGTGCTGCATCACCCTTTCCTCTTCAAGCGAAAAACCAACGCAAGCTCAAGAGGCATCACTCTACAGGTATCTCCAAACACTACTAGGAAAAACCTTATAGGTAGGAGCCTATTAGTAGCGCTGGAAATTAGAAAGCGCTGCTGATATTTAGCAGTAGGGATGGACACAAAACAATGCTATTGCTAATGTCCTTAGCAGTAGCGCTAGCCTTATATTCTGCGCTAATGGTAAACACGGACCAACGAGGCCACCTGCAGTAGCTATAGTAGCATCGCCGTTCCTAATCCTGCGGTGCTGCTAAGGTCAATATCAGGAGCGCTCCGTAGCATCCAGCGCTACTGCTAAAAGGGGCCCAACCACGTTACCGGTAGTATTTGTAGGCACAACGGTGGCATGGTAAAAGCGCTACTGCTAAGTAGAATGGCAGTAGCGCTCCTCCGGAACCACCGCTACTTCTATGTTGAGTTAACCCCCACGACGTGCCTAAAAATTTCCTAACTCTCCCCCACTCCCCCACCCCCTGATGACCCACAAGTATAGGGGATCAATCGTAGTCCTTTCGATTAGTAAGAGTGTCGAACCTAACAAGGAGCAGAAGGCTCTGATAAACAGTTTTCAGCAAGGTAATAACTGCAAGCACTGAAAGTAGCGGTAACAAGTGATGGTGTAGTGAGGTGAAACGTAGCAAGCGAAAAGTAACAAGTAACAAGTAGTAGCAACGGTGCAGCAAAGTGGCCAAATCCCATTTGTAGCAAGGGACAAGCCTGAACAAAGTCTTATAGGAGGAAAAACGCTTCCAAGGACACACGGGAATTTCTGTCATGCTAGTTTCATCATGTTCATATGATTCGCATTCGTTACTTTGATAGTTTGATATGTGGGTGGACCGGCGCTTGGGTACTGCCCTTACTTGGACAAGCATCCCACTTATGATTAACCCCTCTCGCAAGCATCCACAACTACGAAAGAAGAATTAAGACAACGTCTAACCATAGCATTAAACTAGTGGATCCAAATTAGCACCTTACGAAGCAACGCATAGACTGGGGTTTAAGCTTCTGTCACTCTAGCAACCCATCATCTACTTACTACTTCCCAATGCCTTCCTCTATGCCCAAATATGGTGAAGTGTTATGTACTCGACGTTCACATAACCCCACTAGAGGAAAAGAAAACTTACAACATATCAAAATACCGAACGAATACCAAATTCACATGACTATTATCAGTATGACTTATCCCATGTCCTCAGGAACAAAAGTAGCTACTCACAAAGCATAATCATAATCATGATCAGAGGTGTAATGAGTAGCATCAAGGATCTTAACATAAACTCTTCCACCAAGTAATCCAACTAGCATCAACTACAAAGAGTAATCAACACTACTAGCAACCTTACAAGTGCCAATCGGAGTCGCGAGACGAAGATTGGTTACAAGAGATGAACTAGGGTTTGGAGAGGAGATGGTGCTGATGAAGATGTTGATGGAGATGACTCCCCTCCGACGAGAGGAGTGTTGGTGATGACGATGGCGACGATTTCCCCCTCCGGGAGGGAAGTTTCCCCGGCAGGATCGTCCTGCCGAAGCTCTAGATTGGATCTGCTCAAGTTTCGCCTCGTGGTGGCGGAGAATCCACGAAAAAGCTCCTCCTTGATTTTTTCTGGAACGAAACCCTTCATATAGCAAAAGAGGGGGGCCAGTGGGCAGTCAGGGTGCCCACAAGCCCTGTAGCCGACACAAGGGGGCGGCGGCTACCAGGCTTGTGGGGCCCTGGTAGCTCCCCTCTGGTACTTCTTTCGCCCAGTAGTTTTTATATATTACCAAAAAATTCCACGTTGATTTTCAGGGCATTTGGAGTTGTGCAAAATAGAGGAGTCATACTTGCTCCTTTTCCAGTCCAGAATTCCAGGTGCCGGTATTCTCCCTCTTCAAATAAACCTTGCAAAATAAGAGAGAAAAGGCATAAGTATGGTACCACAAGGTAATATAACAACCCATAAAGCGATAAATATCAACATGAAAGCATGATGCAAAATGGACGTATCAATTCCCCCAAGCTTAGACCTCGCTTGTCCTCAAGCGAAAACCAAGTTCCATAAACATGTCCACATGTTTAGGGATGAAGGTGTCGACAAAACATAATACGGACATGAGGGCATCATGATCACACATAGAACAACAATACATCATAAATATTCTTATGGGAAAGTAACAATTCCTTCACAACGCAAAGTATGAAACAAAAACCTTACCGAGAAGTAGCCAACAACAGTCCATAGTCATTTAAGCAATTGCAATTTATCATAACATCAGAAAGAGTCAACTAAGAGCTAGTAAAGCAAACCCACATACTCAATCATCTCTTTTGTTTTCCACAATTGTTACAACTCACGTGGTACTCATGGTATCAAAGTTTCAGCTGGACACAGAGGAAGATAGGGGCTTATAGTTTTGCCTCCCAACCACTTACCTCAAGGGTAAAGTCAACAATAATAAAGCATAAGTACTCATCTCCAAGTTGATATATGAATATAGATCTTTCCCTAGCATGTGACGGTAGCCAAGACAAAGGAAAAATAGGGAATTGGTGAAGATCACCATGACTCTTCCAAGGGCAAAAATTAAAGGTACAAGATAGGCCCTTCGCAGAGGGAAGCAGAGGTTGTCATGCGCTTTTGAGGTTTGGATGCGTGTCCTCTTAGTGCGGAGGAACACCACTTTGTATTGCCTCCTGTGATAAAGAACTTTATTATGCGGTCTGTCGCTTTTATGTCTTCCTCATCACAGGTTCGTATAAAGCTTATTTTGCACACACTAACAGATCATATATATTAGAGAGCAATTTTTATTGCTTGCACTGATCACAACTTACTTGAGGGATCTTATTCAATCCATAGGTAGGTATGGTGGACTCTCATGGCAAAACTGGGTTGGAGTTTATGGATGCACAAGTTGTATCTCTACTTGGTGCAGGAGTTTTGGCTAATATGAGGTCGAAGCAATCGTCACATGCTAAGGGATCTCTAATCATATAACATTGTTTGGAACCAAGCAAACGCAATTCATTATGTTGTCTTCCTTGTCCAACATCACCTTCTAAGGATGTAATAGTTTGGTGAGTGCTCACAATTATATAAAGTGTCTAAGATGATATATTTATATGTGAACCTCTCTCTCCTTATTACTTCTTATTAATTGCAACAATGACTGAGGTCTATGTTGGTCTATTCTCAACAAGTTTCAATCATCATACTTGTCATAAGTGAAGCTATCACTTTCCATAAGATCATCTCATGATCTTTCATGCTATCGTTCTTTTCACACTTTTGATCACGACACAAAACAAAGCCCTTGACTAAGTTACTCTTTATTATATAGCTCGCAAGCTCAAATACATCGAGGAAGACACAAAGCAAAAGACTCAAACTAAACACTAAAGACTTATTCACTAAGAGAAGAAAAAAACTGAAAAGGAAAGAACTAAAACAAAGGTAAAAGCAAAAGATATAAAGGTGATACGATACCAGGGCAACTCCCCCAAGCTTGGCAAAAGCCAAGGGGATTGCCCATACCAATGCTTAGTTGTCTTCCTTTGGTGGTGATGGTGGTGGAGTTGTTGGAGCAGTCTTGAGCTTGTCTAATTTCCACTTGAGCATAAAGTTCTGTTCTCTCAGATCGTCATTTTCCTCCTCAAGCTTCAACACTCTATGGAAAAGTTCCTGCTTACTCTCCTGCAAGAAACGAGAACGGATAAACAAGGTCTTAGGCTTCTTCCTTTGGTCAGGGAGGCTTGACTTCTTGAACTCCACATGAGTGCGTCCAGGTTGAGGTAGAGGAGCCTCCTCTTCGTCGGAACTCGTTTGTTCCTTCCACTTGGGATCATAGTCTTCTTCCTCGTCAGTGGTCGAGCCATATGGTTCCAAGTCCCCATAGACCTTGGGGTTAGCAAGGTAATCAGCCACATAGCTCTCCCCTTCTGAATCCCGAGAAGACATCTTGACCTAGATCTGCAGCAGAAAACAGGCTCGAAATGAAAACAGAGGAAAACTGCGCGATACGGAGATCAAAATCCTCGGGCGTATATATAATGATTTTTTCTGGACCAGAAGGAGTGCTTCGCAAGAAAACGGAGTCTGGGAGGCACACGAGGTGCCCACAAGCCCTGTAGCTGCCGCCAGGGGGGTAGGTGGCGGCTACCAAGCTTGTGTCCTCCTCGTGCGCTCTCTGGACTGCTTTTTATTTTTGTAGTTTTCCAAAAATTCCAAAACGGAGGAAATTTCCTATTGGAAAAGCTTCGGAGTCCAATTACTTACCGAAACACATACCTCTTCGTTTTTAGGGTCAGAAACAGGCTGATAAACATCCCTTATGTACTCCTGTGGAGTTATGGTATTGATGATATTGGTATCAACATTTATGGGAGTACCAGAGATATAATGCTTGATTCTTTGCCCATTTACCACTCTAGGAAAATTACCTTCCATGTTGTTGATTTTGATGGCATCGGAACGATATACTTCCTCAACAACGTAAGGACCTTCCCATTTAGAGAGAAGCTTGCCTGCGAAGAATCTTAAGCGAGAATTGTATACCAGGACATAATCACCTACATTGAACTCTTGTTTTTGTATTCTTCTATCGTGCCATCTCTTAAACTTTTCCTTGAACAACTTGGCATTCTCATATGCCTCGGCCCTCCATTCATCTAATGAGCTGATATTAAACAACCGCTTCTCACCGGCAAGTTTGAAATTGAAGTTAAGCTCTTTGATTGCCCAATAAGCCTTGTGTTCTAGCTCAAGAGGTAAATGACAGGCCTTATCGTAAACCATTTTATACGGCGACATGCCCATGGGATTCTTATAAGCAGTCCTATAAGCCCATAGTGCATCGTCAAGTTTACTAGACCAATTCTTTCGAGATATATTGATAGTCTTTTGTAAGATCAATTTGATCTCCCTATTACTCAACTCCACTTGACCACTAGACTAAGGATGATAAGGAGATGCAACTCTATGGTTGAGATCATACTTAGCAAGCATCTTGCGGAAAACACCATGAATGAAGTGTGAACCACCATCAGTCATCAGATATCTAGGGACTCCAAATCTTGGGAAAATGACTTCTTTCAGCATCTTAATAGAGGTGTGATGATTAGTATTTCTAGTGGGGATAGCTTCTACCCACTTAGTAACATAATCAACAGCTACTAAGATGTGAGTATACCCATTGGAACTCGGGATGGGTCCCATATAATCAAAGCCCCAGACATCAAATGGTTCAATGACAAGTGAATAGTTCATAGGCATTTCCTGACGTTTACTAATGTTCCCTATTCTTTGGCATTCGTCACAAGACAAGACAAACTTACGGGAATAACATTCAACTTCTTGTCAACTCTTTGTCGTAGAACAGCACCAACATCATAATCACTAGCATCGCACATGATTTCAAAGGGCAAGTTCAAGTCAGGTGGTTGAACAATAGGTGCGGTTATCAAGGCCTTCTTAAGTATTTCGAAAGATTCCTCACAATCCTCATCAAAAACAAAAGGAACATCCTTCTGCAAGAGGTTGGTAAGAGGCCTAGAAATCTTAGATAAGTTTTTAACGAACCTTCTATAGAAACCAGCATGACCTAGGAAACTTCGTATACCTCTGATATGTGTGGGGCAAGGCATTTTGTCAATTGCATCAACCTTAGCCTTATCAACTTCAATGCCTCTTTCAGAAATTTTATGTCCTAAGACGATGCCTTCATTAACCATAAAGTGGCACTTCTCCCAATTCAAGACAAGATTGGTGTCTTTACATCTCTGTAAGACTCGATCAAGGTTGCTGAGGCAATCATCAAAGGAAGACCCATAAACGGAGAAGTCATCCATGAAAACCTCGACAATCTTTTCACAAAAGTCAGTAAATATAGCCATCATACATCTTTGAAAGGTGGCAGATGCATTGCATAGGCCAAAAGGCATTCGTCTATAAGCAAAGGTACTGAAGGGGCAGGTGAAAGTGGTTTTCTCCCGATCAGATTGTGCAACAGGTATTTGCGAGAAACCTGAATAACCGTCTAGAAAGCAGAAGTGCGTGTGTTTAGATAGCCTTTCTAGCATTTGGTCGATAAACGGCAAAGGATAATGGTGTTTCCTGGTTGCCTTGTTCAATTTCCGGAAGTCTGTCACCATCCTATAGCCAGTAATAATCCTTTGTGGGATTAATTCATTCTTATCAATAGGAACGACGGTGATACCTCCCTTCTTAGGTACGCAATGTACTGGACTTACCCAATCACTATGAGCAACAGGATAAATGATTCCTGCTTCCAGAAGCTTTAATATTTCTTTTCTCACGACCTCTTTCATCTTAGGATTTAATCTCCTTTGATGATCAACAACTGGTTTGAAGTCAGGATCAGTTTTAATCTTGTGGTGACATAGAGTGGGACTAATACCCTTAAGATCATCAAGAGTATATCCAATAGCCGCACGGTGCTTCCTCAAAGTTTTTAGTAACTTCTTCTCTTCGTGATTCGAGAGAAGAGCACTAATAATAACATGATATATCGCCTTATCATCAAGATAGGCATACTTAAGAGTATCAGGCAACTGTTTAAGCTCGAACACAGGATCACCCTTCAGTGGGGGAGGATCCCCAAGCAGTTCAATAGGCAGATTATTCTTGAGAATAGGATATTGTTCTAAGAGAATTTTATCTATCTCATCTCTTTCATCCATATACATATCATTTTCATGCTCAAGCAGATATTGCTCTAAAGGATCCGTAGGAGGTACGGCAATAGAGGCAAGAGCAATGATTTCATCCCTACTAGACGACTCTTTTTAATGGGGTTGTCTTCCAAACTTGGAGAAGTTAAATTCATGAGACACACCCTCGAAACTAACAGTGATAGTCTGCTTAATGCAATCAATGTGAGCATTGACAGTGTCGAGAAAGGGTCTACCAAATATGATGGGACAAAAGCTATCTTGTTCAGTAGCAAGGACGAGGAAATCAGTAGGATACTTCGTCTTACCACACAGGAGTTCTACGTCTCTCACAATTCCCAGAGGGCAGATAGTGTCTCTATTAGCTAGCGTAATCGTGACATCAATGGGTTCTAACTCAGCAGGTGCAATCTCATCTTTGATTTAATCATAGAGGGACCGGGGTATTGCACTAACACTAGCACCCATATCACATAGACCATGATAACATTGATCTCCTATCTTGACAGAAACAACAGGAAGGACAACTACAGGTCCGTATTTGTCTTTCCCGTGAGGTTTAGCAATTCTAGCGGAGTCCTCACAGAATTTGATAACATGCTCGTCTATGTCTTTGGCTAAGAGATCTTTGATAATAGCAACACTAGGTTCAACTCTAATTTCCTCAGGGGGTGCAAGTGGTCTAATGTAACCCCTACGTATCACAGTGGGAGCTTTAGAATAATCCTTTTTCCTAGCAGGGTAAGGTGGTTTCTTAGCGTAGGCGCAAGGAACAATAGGATCACTAAAAGCAATGACTTTCTCTTCAACTAGATTGGGTTTGGCTATGTTGACTTCTACAGGGGGACGATATTTAAACCACTTCTCTTTGGGAAGATCAACATGATCAACAAAAGATTCACATAGAGAAGCTACTATCTCAAAGTCAAGTCCATACTTAGCGCTAAAATCTCTAGAAGTGTTTGTTTCAACAAAAGATTTAACGCAATCAAACTGGAAATTAATACCTGACTCCTTACCTTCTTCAAGCTCCCAATCTTCAGAGTTACGTTTGATTCTTTCGAATAAATTCCACTTGTGGTCAATATCCTTCTTCATAAAAGAACCGGTACAAGAAGTATCGAGCATGGTACGATCCTCATGAGAAAGCCGAGCATAAAAGTTTTGAGTGATAATTTCTCTCGAGAGCTCATGATTGGGGCATGAATATAGCATTGATTTAAGCCTCCCCAAGCTTGAGCTATGCTCTCCCTGTCACGAGGCCAAAAGTTATAAATATAATTCCGATCACGATGTACTAAATGCATAGGATAAAACTTTTGATGAAATTCCAATTTCAACCGATTGTAGTCCCATGATCCAGTATCATCACATAGCCTATACCATGTCAACGCCTTATCCTTCAAAGATAAAGGAAAGACTTTCTTCTTTACCTCATCCTTGGGCAAACCTGCAAGCTTAAATAAACCACAAACTTCATCTACATAGATGAGATGCAAGTCTGGATGTGAAGATCCATCTCATGTAAAAGGATTAGCTAGCAGTTTCTCAAGCATACCCGAAGGAATTTCATAAAAGATATTTTCAGTAGATACCTCAGGTTGAGGAACAACTCCTCGTGCTTCCGTTCGTGGTGAAGATACCCCGAACAAATTCCTCAAAGGAACAGTTTCCATAGTGACAAGTGACAATAAATTTCAGCACAGTATATAAATGTTTCCTTACAAAATTCCACTTACCAAAGGCGCTTCACTCCCCGGCAACGACACCAGAAAAGAGTCTTGATGACCCACAAGTATAGGGGATCAATCGTAGTCCTTTCTATAAGTAAGAGTGTCGAACCCAACGAGCAGCAGAAGGCTCTGATAAACAGTTTTTAGCAAGTTAATAACTGCAAGCACAGAAAGTAGCGGTAACAAGTGATGGTGTAGTGAGGTGAAACGTAGCAAATGAAAAGTAACAAGTAACAAGTAGTAGCAACGGTGCAGCAAAGTGGCCCAATCCCTTTTGTAGCAAGGGACAAGACTAAACAAAGTCTTATAGGAGGAAAAATGCTCCCGAGGACACACGGGAATTTCTGTCATGCTAGTTTCATCATGTTCATGTGATTCGCGTCCTTACTTTGATAGTTTGATATGTGGGTGGACCGGTGCTTGGGTACTGCCCTTACTTGGACAAGAATCCCACTTATGATTAACCCCTCTCACAAGCATCCGCAACTACGAAAGAAGAATTAAGACAACGTCTAACCATAGCATTAAACTAGTGGATCCAAATTAGCCCCTTACGAAGCAACGCATAGACTAGGGTTTAAGCTTTTTCACTCTAGCAACCCATCATCTACTTACTACTCCCCAATGCCTTCCTCTAGGCCCAAATATGGTGAAGTGTTATGTAGTCGACATTCACATAACCCCACTAGAGGAAAAGACAACATACAACATATCAAAATACCGAACGAATACCAAATTCACATGACTATTATCAGCATGACTTATCCCATGTCCTCAGGAACAAAAGTAACTACTCACAAAGCATAATCATAATCATGATCAGAGGTGTAATGAGTAGCATCAAAGATCTGAACATAAACTCTTCCACCAAGTAATCCAACTAGCATCAACTACAAAGAGTAATCAACACTACTAGCAACCTTAGAAGTGCCAATCGGAGTCGCGAGACGGAGATTGGTTACAAGAGATGAACTAGGGTTTGGAGAGGAGATGGTGCTGATGAAGATATTGATGGAGATGACTCCCCTCCGACGAGAGGAGTGTTGGTGATGACGATGGCGACAATTTCCCCCACCGGGAGGGAAGTTTCCCCGTCAGGATCGTCCGCCTCGTTGGATCTGCTCAAGTTCCGCCTCGTGGCAGCGGAGAATCCACGAAAAAGCTCCTCCTTGATTTTTCTGGAACAAAATCCTTCATATAGCAAAAGAGGGGGGGCCAGTGGGCCGTCAGGGTGCCCACAAGCCCTGTAGCCGCCACCAGGGGGGCGGCGGCTACCAGACTTGTGGCGCTGGTGTTCCCTTGAAGTGGAAAGGGTGATGTAGCACAGTGACGGTAAGTGTTTCCCTCAGTTTGAGAACCAAGGTATCAATACGGTGGAGGAGTATCACAAGATCCTGCACAAACACAAAAGCTTGCTCCCAACGCTATGAAGGGGTTGTCAATCCCTTATAGATTGTTTGCCAAGTGAGAACTGAAAGCAACAAAGTAACAAAGCAAAGTAAAAGCGGAGGTGTAAGCGATGGATGTGAATAGACCCGGGGGCTGTAGTGTTTACTAGTGGCTTCTCTCATGAAAGCAAGTAGACGGTGGGTGAACAAATTACTGTCGAGCAATTGTTAGAACCGCGCAAAGTCGTGACGATATCTATGCAATGATTATATCTATAGGCATCACGTCCAAAACAAGTAGACCGATACTTTGTGCATCTACTACTATTACTCCATATGTCGACCTCTATCCAGCATGCATCTCGTGTATTAAGTCCATAAGAACAGAGTAACGCCTTAAGCAAGATGACATGATGTAGAGGGATAATTTCAAACCAATGATCAAACCCCCATCTTTTTACCCTTGATGGCAACTACTTGATGTGTGCCTTGCTGCTCCTACTATCACTGGGAAAGGTCACCACATGGTAGAACCCAAAACCAAGCACTTCTCCCATTGCAAGAATCATAGATCTAGTTGGCCAAACAAAACCCAAGACTCGGAGAGACTTAGAAGGATATCAAATCATGCATATAAGAAATCAGCAAAGACTCAAATATATATCATAGATAATCTGATCACAAATCCATAATTCATCGGATCTCGATAAACACACCGCCAAAGAAGATTACATCGGATAGATCTCCATGAAGATCATGGAGAACTTTGTATTGAAGATCCATGAGAAGAAGCCATCTAGATACTAACTACGGACCCGTAGGTCTGAAGTGAACTACTCACGAGTCATTGGAGGGGCGATGATGGTGATGATGAAGCCCTCCAACTCCAAAGTCCCCTCCGACAGGGCGCCGGGAAGGGTCTCCAGATGAGATCTCGCAGAAACGGAAGCTTGCGGCGACGGAAAAGTATTTTCGAGGCTCCCCTGATTTTTTGCGGAATATTGGGGAATTTCTAGGCCAAAGATCTTGGTCAAGGGGCGTCTAGGGAGGCCACAAGCCTGCCCACCGCCGCCTCCCCTGGTGGCGGAGTGGGGGCTTGTGGGCTCCCTGGGGCCCACCTGGCCTGGCCCAAAGGCCCCCTGATCTTCTTCCGTTCAGGAAAAAATCATTTCGGGGGTTTTCTTCCGTTTGGACTCCGTTCCAAAATCAGACCTGAAATAGTCAAAAACACGGAAAAAAACAGGAACTAGGACTTGGCACTGAATTAACAAGTTAGTCCCAAAAAAGGTATAAAAGGTACATAAAACAACAAAAGAAGACAAGATAACAGCGTGAAACCATCAAAAATTATAGATACGTTTGAGACGTCTCACTACTCAACTGAGAGGATGCAGAAGACGCTTCGAGCTAAGTGTAGAAATAAACGTAGAATTGAAGCATCGATGGCCGAGGCATTCATTACTGAGGAGGCGGCAAACTTCGTGACAACACACTACGAAGCCAAAAATCATCATTTGCATAACCCGAAGCCTCGGTACAATGATGGCGATCCAAAAAAAAGTTCGATCGAACCTCAGCCTATTCAAAGGTAAGCTCGCACCATCCGGTGCTTCGAAAGGGAAATTGTTGGATGTCGAAGAATGGAGGACCATTTAATTGTATATCTTCACCAACCTAGCAGAAGTGCGGCCGTACATCGAGTAAGTTCTCGGTAAATTATTGTTCCGCAACTTCTAATTCCTTTGAACTACTCTTATTCCCGGATATTTGATATAGTCGATACGTCGTCGAATTCTTGGATGGAGCGGTCATCAAAAAGGATTCCGTCGAAGAGTATGAGCTTCTCACAAAGCATGGATGCGACTATCCCGGTTTCATCTCTTGGTTCAAACAAAGGGTAATTAATTACCATGAAGGGCCCATTCGATTTCTTGGTCTAATTTGCGGCTAATGCATCCATTCTTTCGTATTAAACTTGTAGGCTGATGCAGAGTCTATGGACGCTGAGTTGAGACAAGTCGCTAATGGTTTTGACTATAAGGTCCGTTCATTTGACAAATACAACATCAACGGGTATCACTTTTGTACCTTTGGCAAAGAGCTATCTATGCCCGACCTAAAGACTACAACTTGTTCTGTCTCTGCTATCGGTGAAGGAGGCACCGAGTATTATGGAAGAGTTCAAGCAATTTATGAACTTCTATTCTATGGTGAAAACCCACCGACCGTCGTAGTCTTCAAATATTATTGGTTTGAGCCGAGGGAGACTAGAAGGACTCATGAACATATAGGACTAGTCGAAATCAACCAAAACACTCACTTAGATGTTCCCGATGTCTATATTACGGCTCAACAGGCGACACAAGTTTTCTATCTACCATGGGTCTGCCAAACTGATCCAAATCTCAAAGGTTGGGATGTCGTTTATGAAGTGCCACCACATTTTAGACCACCTACCCTCAATGAAGAGGATTACGAACCTCACATTAACCCAGACACATATGAAGGAGAATTCTTCCAAGAAACACGTATGTCCAAGAAACGTTTCAAGAACCGCTCTACTTCACCCCAGAACATTGAAGTAGACAGCGACAGTGAATCCGTCTTAACCCCTGAGCCCGAACAGGAAGAGCTTGAAGAAGAAGAGGTTACTGCTGCAGATGACCTGTCACTTCTTGACCGATTACATAATGGTGGCCTTCCACATGTTCTTCCTGATAGTGATGATGATGATGCATTTATTGATGATAGTGATGATCATGATGCATTTATTGACCCTGAAGCATATATAGACAAGCACGATTGTTATTAGTTCATGTCAGGTATTCAACTATTATACTATATATAAATTTTGAGTTCATGTTAGGTATTCAATTTTTATTAGTCATGTTGGTATTTAAGACGATGATACACTTAAATTATATACATTGTATTACTCATGTTGGTATTTATGTTGTACTAATTTCATTTACTCTTTGTCATCAGAGGTGTTGAAAGATGGTGGTAAAGGGTCGATAGCACTCCGCGGCTCCTTCTTCGTCGGCGGGTGGTGGGATGGGTACTTCCATTCCTGCCTCGCCTCTTCGGAGAGCGTTGCTCTCTACTCTGCAAGGAGCACCCCCCGTGAGAGGAGGTCGGCCCCCCGCGAAGCTGAGAGATACTAAAGGTACACGTTGTTTTCATGTTCGTATTTATGTTGTACTCATGTTGTATGCATATTGGTATTTATATACATTTTATTACTCATGTTGGTATTTATGTTGTACTAAAGGTACACGTGGCCGCGGGAGAGGTAGGGCGGTGGCTGCCATGCCTTCTGAGGTGGAGGTTACACGGTCTCTGCCACCACCCCAAGCTGATTCACCTGAGCACAGGACTTCTAGGGTGGATTCGTCTGAGGTGGAGGCTACACGGTCTCCGGTTCACGAGCCTCGGGTCGACGAGCCGCAGGTCGACGAGCCTTCGACCCACGAGACTCGTGTCCCAGAGGCTTCGTTCCAGGCAACTCCGGAGGAAAGCAGGGATGAGGGTACGTCCCCAGAGACCTAATGGGATACCTGGGCTGAGCCAAGTGGCCATGCTGGTAGCGAGAAGGAGCTGGGTGAGGGGGCTGCCGTCTACCAGCGTGGTAGTTCGGGGCTCCCGCTCGTGCCGGCGACCCCTGAGCAGAGGTGGTCGATTAGGCCAAATGGGGACTAGTAAGTTAATTTACTCTTATTTAACCTTTTGCCTTCATGTTTTCTCAAATATCTAATGTTTTGGCTTTAATTTGTCATACCGTAGGGGTTGGATTATTGCCAAGGGTGTCCGCAAGCCCAACAACGTCCTTGGTGTGCTTTGTCGTAAAACTTTCCAGGGTTTGTTACATTGCCCGGTCGGGAGCAGGAGGTAGGAATGACCCGGGAGCACTACTTGGGTGGCCCGGCACCGCCGGAGGTGGAGATCGACGGTGTTTTGTGCCACATGAGGGCCGACATGGTGATCCGACAGTTCTGGGTAATTTCTCCTTCACACAATTATAAATCAACCATAGCTAGTTATTGTACTAATCGGTGTTGTCTCGTTTGCAGACCTACTACAGGTGTGAGGAGGGATACGAGGAGGACACGATAAAGGTTATCGAAACCCAATGTCGCCGCCTACTTCAAAACTTTCGGCACGAGGCTCGGGTATAGGCTGTTCGAGACTACTATGCCACGCGGCGTATTAGGAAGGACAAGGGGAAGTGCCGTGATTCTAAGATGGAGAAGGAGCATTACATGAAGGTAATTACATATTATTAAGGCTTTGTAGTTAGTTTCCTTGATTTGGTTCTTATGCGCTCAAATTTCTCTTTATTAATTTAGGTGCCCCCGAGATGGTGTGTGGATAAGATGGATTGTTGTGGCCTTGGTGGATCAGTGGTGCTTCGAAACGTGGGAGGCCAACCACAACAATGCCAAGGAGAGGCGTGGCAAAATGGTTGGTGTGCCACACCATCAAGGGAGCGTCAACTTAATCCAATTTGGCGAGAACTGGGTATGTGGTTTGCTTCATGCCTCATGCAATTCATTCTTAATGCTATGTTGAGCCCTTTACTAATACAATTTTCCTCTATCTCTCTTTTAGGCGGGTCACAATAAGACGGAGGTGCCACAGATGTACGACCTGTATGCGATGGCCCATAATGCCTCGTACAAGAAGGTCAAGGCATTCTCTGAGTCTGACCTCGAGCATCCAGAAAACTTAACCAACATCTCCTCCCACCACAAGCTCGTGAAGTATAGAGATCACGGGAAGGCGAGGAGAGGGGAGGACTTTAACCCGAGTGAGGGGCCTATTGATCCAGAGCTGGTGATGATAGCTGGCAATGGGAGGCCCCATAGCTTGATCGCCATTGGAGATGGCCTTATACATTGTCCTAGCACTCTCCGGCAGATAAAGGCACGCCAAACGAGCTCCTGTCCGGAGATAACACCTCGTCCACGGCCAGTCGAGCTCGCCATCGAGGTTAGTTCAATGGACTCAACTATCTTTCCGCATTATGTTGTGCGTTGGAACCAATATGATTACAATGCTAACAATGAGTTGTGTTGCAGGCTGCTATTCTGAAAGAGAGAGAGGCAATGTAGGCGACTATGGCGGAGAAGGATAAGGAGATGAGGGAGCTGGAGGAGAGGACGACTGCATTGGTGGAGGCGGAGAGGGCACGGAATGATGCTTCTAACAGGGCCATATACGAGCTCTTCGTGGTAAGTTTCTTCTTCATATTATTTCAAATCTTTCACTTTATTGTCCGTTTCATTAATAACTAAAAAGTTTGACTTGTCGAAACCAAATGTACAGTCTATGTGTGAGAAGACCGGCCAAGTCCCTCCGGCGATGCCAGTCATTAACATGGCGGGGACGGTGAGTTTCATTTCAGTGAAGTGATCTTAAGAGTGTCCTCATGCTAACGACACATTGCAAATGATGTTTGCTGCAGAATATCTCCCGAAACGCATCGCACGACCCTTCTATAGTGGAGCCTTCTCCAGGGCAGCCTTCTCCAGGTGAAACAAGCCAGAGCCACCGTGCTTCACCGTCGTGATGACGATAATGAACATATACTTAGCTAAGTTCTCTTCTAGTGTTTTAATAATGGCTTAATAAGCATAGTTTGCTCCGAAATGACCTATTTTACCCAAGTTAGCTCCAAAATGACCTATAATTAGCTAGGCTTCCACCTAAATGACATAATTAGCTTAGTTAGCTTCAAAATGGTCTATTTAATAAAACTTGACCTATACTTAGCTAATTATCCTCGAGATGACATAATTAGCCCCAAAAAGGCATTCTTCGCTAATTATCCTCCAAAATGACATATTTAACCCAAATTAGCTCCGAAACGACATATAGTTAGCTAGGCTTCCACCTAAATGACATAATTAGCTTAGTTAGCTCCAAAATGGTCTATTTAATAAAACATGACCTATACTTAGCTAATTATCCTCGAAATGACATAATTAGCTTCCAAATGACATATACTTAACTAATTATCCTCGAAATGACATAATAAGGCTAACTTAGCTCCAAGATGATCTATTCCCCCTAACTTAGGTATTAAATGGCCTATAATTAGCTTAGCTAGATCCAAAATGGCTTAATAAGCATAGTTTGCTCCGGAATGACCTATTTTACCCAAGTTAGCTCCGAAATGACCTATAGTTAGCTAGGCTTCCACCAAAATGACATAATTAGCTTAGTTAGCTCCAAAATGGTCTATTTAATAAAACATGACCTATACTTAGCTATTTATCCTCGAAATGACATAATTAGCTCCAAAAATGCATTCTTAGCTAATTATCCTCCAAAATGACATATTTAACCCAAGTTAGCTCCAAAATGACGTATTTAATAATAAATAACCTATAGTTAGCTAAGTTCTCTCCTAAATGACAAGATAAGGCAAACTTAGCTCCAAGATGACCTATTCCCCCTAACTTAGGTATTAAATGGCCTATAATTAGCTTAGCTAGATCCAAAATGGCTTAATAAGCATAGTTCGATCTGGAATGACTTATTTTACCCAAGTTAGCTATGAAATGACCTATAGTTAGCTAGGCTTCCACCTAAATGACATAATTAGCTTAGTTAGCTCCAAAATGGTCTATTTAATAAAACATGACGTATACATAGCTAATTATCCTCGAAATGACATAATTAGCTTCAAAATAACATATACTTAGCTAATTATCCTCGAAAGGACATAATAAGGCTAACTTAGCTCCAAGATGACCTATTCCGACTAACTTAGGGATTGAATGGCCTATAATTAGCTTAGATAGATCCAAAATGGCTTAATAAGCATAGCTTGCTCCGGAATGACCTATTTTACCCAAGTTAGCTCCGAAATGACCTATAGTTAGCTAAGCTTCCTCCTAAATGACACAATTAGCTTAGTTAGCTCCAAAATGGTCTATTTAATAAAACATGACCTATACTTAGCTATCTATCCTCGAACTAACATAATTAGCTCCAGAAATGCATTCTTAGCTAATTATCCTCCAAAATGACATATTTAAGCCAAGTTAGCTCCGAAACAACATATAGTTAGCTAGGCTTCCACCTAAATGACATAATTAGCTTAGTTAGCTCCAAAATGACCTATTTAATAATAAATGACCTATAGTTAGCTAAGTTCTCTCCTAAATGACATGATAAGGCTAACTTAGCTCCAAGATGACCTATTCCCCCTAACTTAGGTATTAAATGTCCTGTAATTAGCTTAGCTAGATCCAAAATGGCTTAATAAGCATGGTTTGCTCCGGAATGACCTATTTTACCCAAGTTAGCTCCGAAATGACCTATAGTTAGCTAGGCTTCCACCTAAACGACATAATTAGCTTAGTTAGCTCCAAAATGGTCTATTTATAAAGACATGATCTATACTTAGCTAATTATCCTCGAAATGACATAATTAGCTCCAAAATGACATATACTTAGCTAATTATCCTCGAAATGACATAATAAGGCTAACTTAGCTCCAAGATGACCTATTCCCCCTAACTTAGGTATTAAATGGCCTATAATTATCTTAGCTAGATCCAAAATGGCTTAATAAGCATAGTTTTCTCCGGAATGACCTAGTTTACCCAAGTTAGCTCCGAAATGACCTATAGTTAGCTAGGCTTCCACCTAAATGACTTAATTAGCTTAGTTAGCTCCAAAATGGTCTATCTAATAAAACATGACCTATACTTAGCTATTTATCCTCGAACTGACATAATTAGCTCCAAAAATGCATTCTTAGCTAATTATCCTCCAAAATGACATATTTAACCCAAGTTAGTTGCGAAACGACATATAGTTAGCTAGGCTTCCACCTAAATGACGTAATTAGCTTAGTTAGCTCCAAAATGACCTATTTAATGATAAATGACCTATAGTTAGCTAAGTTATATCCTAAATGACATGATAAGGCTAACTTAGCTCCAAGATGACCTATTCCCCCTAACTTAGGTATTAAATGGCCTATAATTAGCTTAGTTAGATCCAAAATGGCTTAATAAGCATAGTTTGCTCCGGAATGACATATATTACCCAAGTTAGCTCCGAAATGATCTACAGTTAGCTAGGCTTCCACCTAAATGACATAATTAGCTTAGTTAGCTCCAAAATGGTCTATTTAAGAAAACATGACCTATACTTAGCTATTTATCCTCGAACTGACATAATTACCTCCAGAAATGCATTCTTAGCTAATTATCCTCCAAAATGACATATTTAACCCAAGTTAGCTCCGAAACGCCATATACTTAGCTAGGCTTCCACCTAAACGACATAATTAGCTTAGTTAGCTCGAAAATGGTCTATTTAATAAAACATGACCTATACTTAGGTAATTATCCTCGAAATGACATAATTAGCTCGAAAATGACATATACTTAGCTAATTATCCTCGAATTGACATAATAGGGCTAACTTAGCTCCAAGATGACCTATTCCCCTAACTTAGGTATTACATGGCCTATAATTAGCTTAGCTAGATCCAAAATGGCTTAATAAGTATAGTTTGCTCCGGAATGACCTATTTTATCCAAGTTAGCTCCGAAACGACCTATAGTTAACTCGGCTTCCACCTAAATGACATAATTAGCTTACTTAGCTCCAAAATGGTCTATTTAATAAAACATGACCTATACTTAGCTATTTATCCTTGAACTGAGATAATTAGCTCCAAAAAGGCATTCTTAGCTAATTATCCTCCAAAATGACATATTTAACCCAAGTTAGCTCCGAAACGACATATAGTTAGCTATGCTTCCACCTAAATGACGTAATTAGCTTAGTTAGCTCCAAAATGACCTATTTAATAATAAATGACCTATAGTTAGCTAAGTTCTCTCCTAATTAACGTAATAAGGCTAACTTAGCTCCAAGATGACCTATTCCCCCTAACGTAGGTATTAAATGGCCTATAATTAGCTTAGCTAGATGCAAAATGGCTTAATAAGCATAGTTTGCTCTGGAATGACATATTGTACCCAAGTAGCTCCGGAATGACCTATAGTTAGCTAGGTTTCCACCCAAATGACATAATTAGCTTACTTAGCTCCAAAATGGTCTATTTAATAAAACATGACCTATACTTAGCTATTTATCCTCGCAATAACATAATTAGCTCCAAAAAGGCATTCTTAGCTAATTTAGCCCGAAGAAGGGGACAAGAGGAGAAGAAAGAGGAAAAATGAAAAGAAGGAAGAAGAAGAAGAAGAGAAGAAGAAGAGAAGAAGAAGGAGAAGGAGGAAGAAGAAGGAGAAGGAGAAGGAGGAGAAGCTCCTTCTCCTTCTTCTCCTCCTTCTTCTCCTCCTTCTTCTCCTTCTTCTTGTCCTTCTTCTTTTCTTCTTCTTCGCCACTTCCTTCTCCTTCTCCTCCTCCTTCTCCTCCTCCTCCTCCTCCTCCTTCTTTTTCTTCTCCTTCTTCTTCTCTTCTTGCTTCTTCACTTCTTGCTTCTTCTCTTTCTTCTTCTACGTAGGTTATTTTCCCCAACAAAGGCATACTTAGCTAATTATCCACCTAAATGATATAATTAGCCAATTTATCTCCAATATGGCTTAATAAGCACAGTTAGCTCCAAAATGACATATTTAACCCAAGTGAGCTCCGAAACGACCTATAGTTAGCTAGGCTTCCACCTAACTGACATAATTAGCTTAGTTAGATCCAAAATGACCTATTTAATAAAAAAAATGACATATAGTTAGCTAAGTTCTCTCCTAAATGACATAATAAGGCTTACGTAGCTCCAAGATGACCTATTCCCCCTAACTTAGGTATTAAATGGCCTATAATTAGCTTAGCTAGATCCAAAATGGCTTAATAAGCATAGTTTGCTCCGGAATGACATATTTTACCCAAGTAGCTCCGAAATGACCTATAGTTAGCTAGGCTTCCATCTAAATGACATAATTAGCTTACTTAGCTCCAAAATGGTCTATTTAATAAAACATGACCTATACTTAGCTAATTATCCTTGAAATGACATAATTAGCTCCAAAAAGGCATTCTTACCTAATTTAGCTCGACGAAGGGGACAAGAGGAGAAGAAAGAGGAAAAATGAAAAGAAGGAAGAAGAAGAAGAAGAGAAGAAGAAGAGAAGAAGAAGGAGGAGGAAGAAGAAGGAGAAGGAGAAGGAGGAGAGAAGCTCCTTCTACTTCTTCTCCTCCTTCTTCTCCTTCTTCTTGTCCTTCTTGTTTTCTTCTTCTTCTCCTCTTCCTTCTCCTTCTCCTCCTCCTTCTCCTCCTCCTCCTTCTTCTTCTTCTTCTTATTATCCTTCTTCTTCTCTTCTTGCTTCTTCTCCTTCTTCTTCTACGTAGGTTATTTTCCCCAACAAAGACATACTTAGCTAATTATCCTCCAAAATGACATAATTAGCATAGTTAGGTAAAAACATCATAAGAACCTTGGTTAGCTCATTAAAATTACTAATTTAGCTCCAAAATGACATAATAAGGTCAAAATGGATTAATAATCATAGTTGGCTACAAAATGACATATTTTATCCAAGTTAGCTCTAGAATGACCTATACTTAGCTAAGTTCTCTGCTAAATGACATAATAAGGCTATGTAGCTCCAAGATGACCTATTCCACCTAACTTAGATATTAAATGGCCTATAATTAGCTAAGTTCTCTCTGAAATAACCTATATATACTTCTTCATCTAGTATTATTCTTCTAACTTTCTTATTTGGCATTTTGCAGATTACATTCACTTCACGGGAAGCTTGGATTATATTGATGGAATGCTTGAAGATGATTTCTTGTACCATGGCTTCACGGAAGTTTGTATTGAAACTATTGTAGTAAATGGATATATATGAATCTTTGTATGCATGTGGATGAAACTAGTGTAATATATGGTTTGGTACGGATGCAACTTGCGTAATATGTATGTACTATAGATGAAAGTTATTTTAATATGGTTATGAGTACGGAAACAAATTTATTTTTGAAAAAATATATATATATATATATATATATATATCCTGATTATTGTGAAAATCGCTGGATATAATAAGAAATAAAATAAAAAGGGGCTGGCTCCCCCTTTGTCGTTTGCCCCCACATGGCAAAGGGGGGAGGGCAGACGGCAAAGAGGGGAGAGAGAGGGGCTGGTTCCCCCCTTTGCCGTCTGCCCCCACATGGCAAAGGGGGGAGGGCAGATGGCAAAGATGGGATAGATAGGGGCTGGTTCCCCCCCTTTGCCGTCTGCCCCCACATGGCAAAGGGGGTAGGGCAGACGGCAAAGAGGGGAGAGACGGGCTTAGTTTGCCCCTTTGCCGTCAGCCACCACATGTCAAGGGGGGGGGAGGGCAGACGGCAAAGAGAGGAGGCCTGCCGTTAACACTTAACGGGACCGTTGGTGTATCTTCCGTCCCATTTAATTTGCCGTCTGCCCCGTCATGGCAAAGATTCTTTGACGTCCGCTTTAAAAAAGCAGACGACAAAGAACCTCTTCACCGGATTTTTTTGCCATCTACTTTGCCGTCTGCTAACCGACAACAAAGCCTTTGCCCTCCGTGGTTCTACCCTTTGCCGTCAGCCATGGGAGACGGCAAAATTATAAATTCCAGTAGTGAATCTCTCTGGACTTGTAGTTTCCAAATGATCAAAACACAAGCTGGAAGGTAATAGTGATTGCAACGGAAAAGTAAATAAAGGGGTAAATGATGGAGGTGTAAACAATGATGGTGATATGGACCGGAGTCACAAGACATTTACTAGTGATGTCTCTCACCCAAAAGACGATAAGCAACTATCCTAGGGTGAACAAATCACAGTTGGGAAATTGACAAAATTATGATCGCACCGCAATGCTAATTATGCTCCTTGATAGTTAGGGGTTCAATAGTAATGGGCAACACGTCGAGACAAGTAGACCATTTATTCATCAACATCTACTTACTAATCATCCACCCTGAGATATCTATCTAGAACATCTCTCCGGTATTTAGTTGTGAGTTCCACCCAAAGTGTAAACTCAAAGCAACGGACAACTGCATTGACGAACTATGCGTAAGGTAAACAATCCTTGAAACCGTGGTCCCAAGCATCATTGTTTTCTTCCTGGTGGCAACAAGCACATCCCCTAGTCTCATGTTTCTATCACTCAAGCTAGACATCGATGGGCCCGAACCCACAATCATGCATAACACTCCCTCTTTGAGTTACGATCTACTACTTGGCCAAAGCAATATAAAGCAACGGAGAACATGCATGGATCACTAAGGAACATAATATAAAAGGATAATCAAATATATAACTCATAACAATCTGAACATAATCTCATAAGCCATCGGATCCCAAGAAACCGAGCATAGCAGTAGCAAGAGAACTACATAGATGCCTTGATCATGTAGGGCAGCTCACAAGGACTAACTATTGAAGCACAAGATTGGAGAGAAGACATCACATAGCTACTGGTCATGATCTCATGGTCCAAGGGAAACTACTTACGGCACATCCGGGAGGCGTCCATCGTGATGGAGAAGCTCCCGGAGGTCAATCCTCCCTCCGGCAGGGTACCGGGAATAGGTCTCCTGACACTCCAGATCTCGGAAGCGCTGGGGCGGCGGAACAATGGAGAAATTCGCGATTCCAGAAAGTCTGCGAGGGTTTCCTCACAGACCTCTAAATATAGGCCAAAGGAGGGCACCAGAGGAGGTAGGACCCACCCAGGCGACGTCATGGCGCGACCTAGGGCCTGGCCGCGCAAGCAGGCCGCCTGGGAGGCCCATGACCCCCCTCTGGCCCTCCTTTGGTGATCCCGAAGCTTCTGTTTCGCTATTTTTTATATATATTTTTTGGATTTTTTCGGGTTTTGGAAAACTGTGTAAAATCCCGTGCAAAAAAGATATCAGCAGATAGAAACTGGCACTGGGTGCACTAAGTTAGTCGGTTAGTCCAAATATGTGTAAAATGATATAAAAGTGTAGCAAAACATGTAACAATGTCACACAAAAGATCATGGAACAAGCAAAAATTATAGATACGTTTGGGACGTATCAGCGTCGTCCATCGCACGCCTGCACGCGGGACTGAGAGGAATGACACGGTGCACTCGATCTCCGGCGAGTGGTGGTGCAGCAAGGTCTACTGAGGTCATGGAGCTGCCGGGAGGCATGGATCTAGCGGCGGTGAGTCCGAGGTGGGCGGATCCCGCAAGCAGGGAGGAGCAGGCAAGGGCCGGCGAGGCGGCCAGGCCCCGCGCTACAACAACGGTGAGGACAACGGTTGCCTGCGGCGGGGTAATGCCGGAGGGGCTCCATCGGCTAGACGACGACCAGCACGGGCGGTGAGGTGGTCTGGTGAGTGGAGCTGGTGGAGCTGCGAGGGGCCAGCGAGGCGATGCGCAGGCGCGGTTGCGAGAGCTTGGGTGGCTGGAGGTTCGGTCTCACAGGCAAGCGGCGGCGCGACCCAGGCCCGGGCGGGCCCGATCTAGATCGTGGGGGCCGCAACGATGGCAAGCAGCTAAGTGGTGCGTGCTGGCGGATGCACGGCTTTCGAGGCAGGGAGGGGTTAGGGTTTCTCTAAATGGACGCAGTGAGCTCTTAAATAGGCAAAGAGGTTTCTGGTTATCTAGTTTCAACCCGGTTCGAGCCGTTCGATCGCAATCGGACAGCTCCGGTCGCGGGGTAATCTAGGTGGGCTATGTAGCTAGCTTGTGGGCTGAGAGAAGAGAGAGATTTGAGGCTCCTGGCCGGGTTTTTAACACTCTAAAACGTGCGACGATAAACCGAGGGTGGTGCCACTACGCTCGACCGTTTGGGCATCAAACGGACACCGATTGCGACGAAATTTGGCAGACGGCCTACCTACACTAAAATAATACTGCACGCCAAGTTTCAACCCAATCCGAGAACATTTTCTGGACACCTTTAAAAACAATAATTTTAACGGTGCCACGGATGCATGTGTGTGTGTTTGGTCTCAAAACGGTCAACGACAAAAACAGAGAGAACCGACAACTAATAACGGATGCAGTTTTGAAAACTAGCAGCAACGGAGTGTCGATGCAATGCAAATCATGCGAATGATGTGACAAACAAATAATCATAGTTCGGCAACAGAATAAAAAGGGAATCTCCTGGAGCATCGGTCTCGGGCTGTCACACTTCTTCTCCTTCTTCTTCTTCTACTACTTCTTCTTCTTCTCCTCTTTCTTCTTCTCCTTCTTCTTCTTCTTCTTCTAGTATTTCTCTTCTTGTGCTCCTCTTTCTTCTTCTCCTTCTTCTTCTTATTCTTCTAGTCTTCTTCTCCTCCTCCTCCTCTTTCTTCTTCTTCTTCTTCTTCTTCTTCTTCTAGTCTTCTTCTTCTTCTTCTTCTTCTTCTTCTAAGTTTCTTATTCTCATTTTGCAGATTTTATTCCCTTCATGGAAGCCAGGGTTGATGGACTACTACTGTTTACTTTTTGTTTTGATTTGTATTGATGAACAGTCCGAAACTATGTGTATGTATGGAGACAAGATAAGTTTGTGTATGTATATGACTGAATCTATGTGTATGTATTGGGAGCTAGCCAATTTGTTTTCTTCCTATTATATGATGTTCGATACATGGCCTATATGCTGCTTATATGATGTTTGAAACTATATGTGGGTGTTAGAAATTATATATATCATATGTGTATTTTTAAAATGAAGTGAAATCACTAAAAGCAAACAAAACAATGGCAATACAGGCGTTTTGCCGTGTGCCACCGGACGACAAAGGGCTTTGCCATTGGCCAACGGATGACAAAGGGGCCACGTGGCACCCAACTATTCAACCTGGGGAAGCCGACTAATCCATATGGTCACTTTGCCGTCTCCTATAGCCCACGGAAGACGGCAAAGGGTCGCGCCTCGCAGACGACAAAGGGCTGCGCCTAGCAGACGACAAAGGTTTGACACTAGCAGACAGCGAAGGGCTGTCCCTCACAGACGGCAAATACTCTGTTAGCCACCTAAAGGAGTCGGTGCATGTCGGCTGTCGTCTAAATACTTTGTCGTCTGCTTGCCATGGAAGACAGATGACAAAGATCTTTGCCATCCATTGCATGTCGGTAGACTGCAATGACGGCCCTTTACCGGCGCAAGCAGCAGTAGAAATTTTGCTGTCTGCCTGCGGACGGCAAAGGGCTTTGCCGTCCGTGGAGTGTCCCGTTGCCGTCCGCTATGGCAGACGGCAAAGAAGTAGATTCCTATAGTCACTACTGGAAAACAGTTATTTGCCATCTGGTGCTTCTTTGCCGTCTGCTGGCTGATGGCAAAGACCCTCTTTGCCATCAGCTACCAGAAACCAGACAACAAAGAGCAGGCTGATGCCAAAGGTGCTATTTGCCATCAGCCAGCTCTTTGCCGTCTGCCAGCTCACGGCAAAGAGCATGCAGGCAGACGGCAAAGAGGGTGGGCGGCCCACCCCGCAGCCCCTCTCTCCCCCCTAACGGCCTCTTTCTTTGTCGTCCGCTTTTATCCTCTATGACATCGGGAGGTGTACGGCAAAGAGGGTGCCCCCCTAACGGCCGTTAGTCCCACCCCCACGCGCCTCTCTCTCCCCCTAATGGCCACCCCGACACCCCTCTCTCTCACCCCCGACACAACCACGGCCGCCGCGCCCTCCTCCGGCCTCCCTGCGCCGCCCTGTGCCCTCCTCCTCCCCGGCCGCCCTGCGCCCTCCTCCTCCCCGGCCGCCCTGCGCCCTCCTCCTCCCCGGCCACCCTACACCCTCCTCCACCGCCGCCCTGCGCCCCCTCCTCCACCCCGGCCGCCCTGCACCCTCCTCCACCGTCGCCCTACGCCCCCTCCTCCTCCTCGGCCGCCCTGCACCCTCCTCCACCGCCGCCCTGCGCCCCCTCCTCCACCCCGACACCACCACCGCCGTCGCACCCTCCTCCGGCCTCCCTGCCCCACCACCGCCGTCGCCGACGCCACCCCCACCCCAGCGCCCCACCCCACCACCGCCGCCCTTCTCGTGCCCCTCACCGTGCCCCTCCTCCCGCAGCTGCCCTCCTCCCCCTGTGGCCTCTCCTCCCCCTGCGACCCTCCTCCCCCTGCGGCCCTCCTTCGGCTAGTTTTTTCTTATTTTTTTAATAGTTTTTGTCTAATTAGTTATATGTTTGAGTGAGGTTTTCGCTTAGTTTTAGTTTAGTTTAGGTTCAGTTTTAGTTTAGGTTTAGTTAGGTTAGTTTCTTGTTTTGTAAAGGAGAAAAGGAGAAGCAGAAGAAGGAGAAAGGAGAAGAAGAAGAAGGAGAAAGGAGAAGAAGAAGAAGGAGAAAGGACAAGAAGAAAAAGGAGAAAGGAGAAGAAGAAAATAAGAAGAAGAAGGAAAAGAAGAAGAAGGAAAAGGAAGGGAAGGAGAAGAAAGAAGAAGAAGAAGAAAAATAGGAGAGGAAGAGAAGAATAAGAGGAAAAAAGAAAATAATAATAATAATAATAATAATAATAATAATAATAAGAAGAAGAAGAAGAAGAGAAGAAGAAACAAGAAGAAGGAGAAGAAGAATAAGAGGAAAAAATAAAATAAGAAAATAATAATAATAATAATAATAATAAGAATAAGAATAAGAAGAAACGAAGAAGAAAAGAAGAAAAGAAGAAGAAGGAGAAGAAGAATAAGAGGAAAAAAGAAAAAAGAAAATAAGAATAAGACTAAGAAGAAGAAGAAGAAGAAGAGAAAAGAAGAAGAAGGAGAAGAAGAATAAGAGGAAAAAAGAAAAAAGAAAATAAGAATAAGAAGAAGAAGAAGAAGAAGAAGAAGAAGAAGAAGAAGAAGAGGAAAAAAGAAAAAAGAAAATAAGAGTTAGGTCACATATTTTTTGATTATCTTATAAAAACATCATATTTTGTTGATCGGGTGAATTTCAATGTGCAATTGTTCGACGACCTCCACGTGCATTGGACGAGCTCCGCCCCTACGTTTGTTGGTGAGAACAAATGACTTCTCCTCGTACCCCCTTAATTTGCTCTGTCCCGGTCTTCGTGCCGATGAAACTTGCTAGCTATATATAGGTTTCTTCAATCATGAGTATGTGTGACCAGTATGCGTCTCCCATTCGAAAGGGCGACATCTATAAATATGCATGTCTTTGCATATTTATAACCGCCATCCTTTCGAATTGTCCAACATTATCCATGGACAGCCCGAGTATGTGTAGATTGGGTTCGTTTTCCCGTATGCCGTGCTCTGGATCCGATGCGGAATTTCGTCAGTGCCTCCCTGTTGTTCTCTGGATGCACATCCTCTCTGTTTATTGCGGAGACGTGTATCACGAGAACAGCGGGGAGGTGCTGCCGAAATTTTGCGTTGGATCCGGAGCAGAGCATGGGAAAACGAACCCAATCTACACATACTCGGGGTGGGATTAGGACCTATCTTTACCTATTAGCGTGTAGGTTGTCTCGACGTAATAAAAATGGCGAACCTGATTAACCGATGAATATAAATGCTAAATTATATATAAATATATTTCTTCTGTCTTTAGTAGCTACGCAAGATGAGTGATCGTGCGTGGATGTATACCGGTCACCTTAGTCAGAAAGAGATGACGAAAGAATGGTTTGTAAAAACAAAGGAATTTGTGAAAGCCGCATTCGCAAATGGCCAGGAAAGAAACTATTGCCCCTGTCCTAGATGCGACAACTATAAAAAGACGAGAGAGGCTGTAATGATTAAAACCTGCAGAGGAGGGGTTTTAAGCCTAATTATACGGTGTGGACATTTCATGGTGAGTCTATACAACGCACAAGAGCTGAGGTGGTTCGTCGTCGCACGGACGAGCATGGTACCGGGATTGAAGACATGGTGCAAGACTTTGATGATGCTCGGGATTCAGAAGATGAGATGGAGGAATCTGCAAAGGCCTTTTATGAAATGTTGGAGTCTTCAATACGTCCTCTCCATGAGCACACCGAGCTCCGTCATTTGGATGCAATTGCACAAGTAATGGCTCTGAAGGCTCAGTTCAACTTGGGAAGAGAATGCTACGACGCGATGATGCCACTATTTGGACGCTTCCTACCCAAAGGCCATGTCATGCCTGCAAACATGTAGTAGTCGGACAAAATACTTCGTGTACTTAAGATGCCCTATGAGAATATAGATGCATGTGAGAAAGGATGTGTCTTATTTAGGAAGGAGTATGCACACTTGGACTATTGTCCCAATTGGGAGTCTTGCAGGCATCTTGTGGTAGACAACGGTATGGGTGAGAAGAGGCAGACCAAAATCGTAGTTAGTGTTCTTTGGTATATGCCAATCGTACCAAGACTTCAACGTCTTTTCATGGTCGAAGAGACAGCCAGACAGATGACATGGCACAAATTGGGCAAAAGAACCAAACTAGATGCGGATGGGAATAAGATGATGGTACACATATCGGATGGGGAAGCGTGGAAACATTTCGATGGATTGCATCAGGATAAAGCGGCAGATCCAAGGAATCCTCGAGTGTGCGCCGCCACGGATGGTTTTAATCCCTTCGGCATGATGGCAACCCAATACAGTTGTTGGCCTGTATTTGTCATTCCACTCAATCTCCCCCCCCGGGCAGATTATGCAAAGAAAGAACATATTTCTGACGTTGATAATTCCAGGGCCCAATTACCCGGGGAAGAATATGAATGTGTACCTGCAACCGCTTAAGGATGAATTGTAAGAAGCTTGGGATAATGGGGTCAAGACATACGATGCTGCTAGAAAAGAAAACTTCAAAATGCATGTGTGGTACATGTACTCTATGCATGACTTGCTAGCGTATGCGCTATTCTCTGGATGGTGTGTGCATGGAAGGTTCCCATGCCCCCAATGCAAGGCAACTCTTCAGTTTCATTGGTTGCAGGAGGGTCGGAAGTATTCTTTCTTTGACTTGCATAGACAGTTCCTGGATCCGGACCATCAGTTCAGAAAAGACAAGAAGAACTTTACCAAAGGTAAAGTTGTCAAAAACTTGGCACCACCTGCGTTCACAGGCCAACAGATCCTGGATCACTTAAACACCCTCGAGCCTGATCCAGAGCGTCCAGGGTATTTCAAGGGGTATAATTCAAAACATGCCTGGACTCACAATCCATGCTTCTGGGATCTGCCTTACTTCAAAGACCTCCTTCTTCCACACAATATCGAAATGATGCACACTGAAAAGAATATCGGACAGGCTATTTTTGGTACATTGTTCGACATAGATGGGAAGACAAAGGATAATATTAAGGCTAGAGTCGATCAAGAGACACTATGTCATAGACCGTTACAAAACATGCGAGAAGGCAAAGGAAAGCAGAAGTGGTCGAAGCCAAAGGCCTGGTTCAATCTTGGAAGGCCAGCTATGAGGGAAATTATCTTGTGGGTCAAAATGCACTTGATGTTCCCCGATGGGTATGCAGCGAATCTAAAGAGGGGAGACAGTCTTGAAAAATTAAAAATATTTGGTCTCAAGAGTCATGATTGGCACATATGGCTAGAGCGGGTAATGCCGGTGATGTTACGTGGCTTTATTCCTGAGGATGAATGGCTAGTATTGGCGGAGCTGAGCTATTTCTTCCGTGTTCTTTGTGCGAAAGAATTGTCGCGTGGCGTGGTAGAAGACATGGAGGAGTTTGCACTGGAGTTGTTGTGCAAGTTAGAGAAGATCTTTCCACCGGGCTTCTTTAATCCAATGCAGCATTTGATTTTACATCTATCGACAGAGGCAAGATTGGGTGGGCCCATGCAAGATCGTTGGTGCTATGCAACTGAGAGGATGCAGAAGACCCTTTGATCTAAATGTAAAAATAAGCGTAGAATTGAAGCATCGATGGCTGAGGCATTCATTACTGAGGAGGTGGCAAACTTTGTGACAGCACACTACGAAGCCAAAAATCATCATTTGCATAATCCAAAGCCTCAGCACAATGATGCAGACCCTAAAAAAGGCGGGTCAAACCTAAGCCTATTCAAAGGGAAGCTCGCACGAGCCGGTGCTTCGAAACAAATAACGTTGGATGTTGAAGAATGGCGGAACATTTCATTGTATATCTTCAACAACCTAACAGAAGTGCGGCCGTACATCCAGTGAGTTCTCGGCACATTTTCCCGTAACTTCTAATTCATTTGAACTGCTCTTATTCCTGGATATTTCAAACATCCGTTACATCGCCAAATTCTCGGATGGAGCGGTGATCGAAAATGATTCCGTCCAAGAGTATAAGCGTGGTAGTACACGTCGCCCTATCGCGCCGGCTACCCACGAGCAGAGGCCGGTGATTAAACCTGAAGGAGATATGTAAGTACATTTACTCTTTTTTAGCTTTTCCCTTCAAGTTTGTTCAAATATCTAATGCGTTGACCTTATCATACTGCAGGGGATGGGTACACCCTCTTGGAATCCGCAGGCCGAACTCCGTCCATGGGGTGCTTTGCCGGACAAATTTCCCGGGGTTTGTGACGTTGCCTCGTGAGGGTCTGGTTCCTACACTAGGATTTCCCTCGGAGCACTACGAGGCTGCACAGGCCCCGCCGGAGGAGATTATAGATGGTGTCTTGTGCCACACGAGGGCCGAGATGGTGACCAAGAGCTTTTGGGTAAATTAGGCTAACTGAGTGTCATCATGCTAACTGAGACATTGCAAAATATCTATTCTGCAGTATAACTCCCGAGCAGCATCGCACGACCCTTCTCCAGGTGTTTCTCCTCCTTGATGACCACTACGGTAAGTTTCTCTTCTCCTCTTTCATATTCTCCTTGCCTTAATTTACCCAACAATGACATAGTTAGCCCATTTGGCTCCAAAAAGACATAATTAGCCCATTTAGCTCCAAAATGCCATAATAACCTCAAAATGGCATAAGAACCTTGATTAGCTCATTATTATTATATACTTAGCTTGTTTTCCTCTAAAATGAGATAATTAGCCCATTTAGCTCCAAAAATACATAGTTAGCTAATTTAGCTCCAAGAAGAGGAGAAGAGGAGAAGAAATAGGAAACTGAAAATAAAGAAGAAGAAGAAGAAGAGAAGAAGGAGAAGGAGGAGGAGGAGGAGGAGAAGGAGGAGAAGGCCAAGGACCTTCTAGTCCTTCTCCTTCTCCTCCTTCTCCTCCTTCTTCTTGATTTCTTCTTCTTATCCTCCTCCTCCTCTTTCTTCTCCTCTTTCATATTATCCTTGCTTTAATTTCCCCAACAATGACATAATTAGCCCATTTAGCTCCAAAATACCATAATAAGCTCAAAATGGTATAAGAACCTTGGTTAGCTCATGAATATTATATACTTAGCTTGTTTTCCTCTAAAATGGGATAATTAGCCCATATAGCTCCAAAAAGACATAATTAGGTAATTTAGCTCCAACAAGAGGAGAAGAGGAGAAGAAATAGGAAAAATGAAAAGAAAGAAGAAGAAGAAGAAGAAGAAGAAGAAGAGAAGAAGAAGGAGGACGAGGAGGAGGAGGAGAAGGCCAAGGACCTTCTAGTCCTTCTCCTCCTCCTCCTTCTCCTCCTACTTCTTGATTTATTCTTCTTCTCCTCCTCCACCTCTTTCTTCTCCTCTTTCATATTATCCTCGCTTTAATTTCCGCAACAATGACATAATGGGCCCATTTAGCTCCTAAATACCATAATAACCTCAAAATGGCATAAGAACCTTGGTTAGCTCATGAATATTATATACTTAGCTTGTTTTCCTCTAAAACGGGATAATTAACCCATTTAGCTCCAAAAAGACATAATTAGGTAATTTAGCTCCAACAAGAGGAGAAGAGGTGAAGAAATAGGAAAAATGAAAAGAAAGAAGAAGAAGAAGAAGAAGATAAGAAGGAGAAGGAGGAGGAGGAGGATGAGGAGAAGGCCACGGACCTTCTAGTCCTTCTACTCCTCCTCCGTCTCCTCCTTCTCCTCCTTCTTCTTGATTTATTCTTCTCCTCCTCCTCCTCCTCTTTCTTCTGCTCTTTCATATTATCCTTGATTTAATTTCCCCAACAATGACATAATTAGCCCATTTTGCTCCAAAATGCCATAATAAGCTCAAAATGGCATAAGAACCTTGGTTAGCTCATGAATATTATATTCTTAGCTTGTTTTCATCTAAAATGGGATAATTAGCCCATTTAGCTCCAAAAAGACATAATTAGGTAATTTAGCTCCAACAAGAGGAGAAGAGGAGAAGAAATAGGAAAAATGAAAAGAAACAAGAAGAAGAAGAAGAAGAAGAAGAGAAGAAGGAGAAGGAGGAGGAGGAGGAGGAGGAGGAGAAGGCCAAGGACCTTCTAGTCCTTCTCCTCCTCCTCCTTCTGCTCCTTCTCCTCCTTCTTCTTGATTTATTCTTCTTCTCCTCCTCCTCCTATTTATTCTCCTATTTTATATTATCCTTGCTTTAATTTCCCCAACAATGACATAATTAGCCCATTTAGCTCCAAAATACCATAATAAGCTTAAAATGGCATAAGAACCTTGGTTAGCTCATGAATATTATATTCTTAACTTGTTTTCCTCTAAAATGGGATAATTAGCCCATTTAGCTACAAAAAGACATAATTAGGTAATTTAGCTCCAACAAGAGGAGAAGAGGAGAAGAAATAGGAAAAACGAAAAGAAAGAAGAAGAAGAAGAAGAGAAGAAGGAGAAGGAGGAGGAGGAGAAGGCCAAGGACCTTCTAGTTCTTCTCCTCCTTCTTCTTGATTTCTTCTTCTTCTCCTCCTCCTCATATTTCTTCTACTCCTTCATATTATCCTTGCTTTAATTTCCCCAACAATGACATAATTAGCCCTTTTAGCTCCAAAATACCATAATAAGCTCAAAATGGCACAAGAACCTTGGTTAGCTCATGAATATTATATACTTAGCTTGTTTTCCTCTAAAATGGGATAATTAGCCCATTTAGCTCCAAACAGACATAATTAGGTAATTTAGCTCCAACAAGAGGAGAAGAGGAGAAGAAATAGGAAAAATGAAAAGAAAGAAGAAGAAGAAGAAGAGAAGAAGGAGAAGGAGGAGGAGGAGGAGAAGGAGAAGGCCAAGGACCTTCTAGTCCTTCTCCTCCTCCTCCTTCTCCTCCTTCTTCTTGATTACTTCTTCTTCTCCTCCTCCTCCTCTTTCTTCTCCTATTTAATATTATCCTTGCTTTAATTTCCCCAACAATAACATAATTAGCCCATTTAGCTCCAAAATACCATAATAACCTCAAAATGGCAGATGAACCTTGGTTAGCTCGTGAATATTTTATACTTAGCTTGTTTTCCTCTAAAATGGGATAATTAAGCCATTTAGCTCCAAAAAGACATAATTAGGTAATTTAGCTCCAACAAGAGGAGAAGAGGAGAAGAAATAGGAAAAATGAAAAGAAAGAAGAAGAAGAAGAAGAAGAAGAGAAGAAGGAGAAGGAGGAGGAGGAGGAGGAGGAGAAGGCTATGGACCTTCTAGTCCTTCTCCTACTCCTCCTTCTCCTCCTTCTCCTCCTTCTTCTTGATTTCTTCTTCTTATCCTCCTCCTCCTCTTTATTCTCCTCTTTCATATTATCCTTGCTTTAATTTCCCCAACAATGACATAATTAGCCCATTTAGCTCCAAAATACCATAATAAGCTCAAAATGGTATAAGAACCTTGGTTAGCTCATGAATATTATATAGTTAGCTTGTTTTCCTCTAAAATGGGATAATTAGCCGATATTGCTCCAAAAAGACATAATTAGGTAATTTAGCTCCAACAAGAGGAGAAGAGGAGAAGAAATAGGAAAAATGAAAAGAAAGAAGAAGAAGAAGAGGAAGAAGAAGAAGAGAAGAAGGAGGAGGAGGAGGAGGAGGAGAAGGCCAAGGACCTTCTAGTCCTTCTCCTCGTCCTCCTTCTCCTCCTGCTTCTTGATTTCTTCTTCTTCTCCTCCTCCTCCTCTTTCTTCTCCTCTTTCATATTATCCTTGCTTTAATTTCCCCAACAATGACATAATTAGCCCATTTAGCTCCAAAATACCATAATAAGCTCAAAATGGCATAAGAACCTTGGTTAGCTCATGAATATTATATACTTAGCTTGTTTTCCTCTAAAATGGGATAATTAGCCCATTTAGCTCCAAAAAGACATATTTAGGTAATTTAGCTCCAACAAGATGAGAAGAGGAGAAGAAATAGGAAAAATTAAAAGAAAGAAGAAGAAGAAGAAGAAGAAGAAGAGAAGAAGGAAAAGGAGGAGGAGGAGGAGGAGAAGGAGAAGGCCAAGGACCTTCTAGTCATTCTCCTCCTCCTCCTTCTCCTTCTCCTCCTTCTTCTTGATTTCTTCTTCTTCTCCTCCTCCTCCTCTTTCTTCTCCTCTTTCATATTATCCTTGCTGTAATTTCCCCAACAATGACATAATTAGCCCATTTATCTCCAAAATACCATAATAACCTTAAAATGGCATAAGAACCTTGGTTAGCTCATGAATATTATATACTTAGCTTGTTTTCCTCTAAAATGGGATAATTAACCAATTTAGCTCCAAAAAGACATAATTAGGTAATTTAGCTCCAACAAGAGGAGAAGAGGAGAAGAAATAGGAAAAATGAAAAGAAAGAAGAAGAAGAAGAAGAAGAGAATAAGGAGAAGGAGGAGGAGGAGGAGGAAGAGGAGGAGAAGGCCAAGGACCTTCTAGTCCTTCTCCTCCTCCTCCTTCTCCTCCTTCTTCTGGATTTCTTCTCCTCCTCCTCCTCCTCCTCTTTCTTCTCCTCTTTCATGTTATCATTGCTTTAATTTCCCCAACAATGACATAATTAGCCCATTTAGCTCCAAAATGCCATAATAAGCTCAAAATGGCATAAGAACCTTGGTTAGCTCATGAATATTATATTCTTAGCTTGTTTTCCTCTAAAATGGGATAATTAGCCCATATAGCTCCAAAAACACATAATTAGGTAATTTAGCTCCAACAAGAGGAGAAGAGGAGAAGAAATAGGAAAAATGAAAAGAAAGAAGAAGAAGAAGAAGAAGAGAAGAAGGAGAAGGAGGAGGAGGAGGAGGAGAAGGCCAAGGACCTTCTAGTCCTTCTCCTCCTCCTCCTTCTCCTCCTTCTTCTTGATTTCTTCTTATTCTCCTCCTCCTCCTCTTTCTTCTCCTCTTTCATATTATCCTTGCTTTAATTTCCCCAACAATGACATAATTAACCCATTTAGCTCCAAAATGCCATAATAAGCTAAATATGGCATAAGAACCTTGGTTAGCTCATGAATATTATATTCTTAGCTTGTTTTTCGCTAAAATGACATAATTAGCTCAAAAACATCATATTTTGTTCTTCTTCTGACTTTCTTATTCACATTTTTGCAGATTGGATATACTACATGCATTGAAGCTGGCATTCATGGAGTTGAACAATGTCGATGGATGAACTTTATATGTATATCATCTAGTTTTCATTTGAGTTGATGAACAATGTCGAACTATATGTATATGTACATATGGATAAACAGTGCAATACTTTGTATGTTGGTTCTTTCGATATATGGGGATGTACATTGATTTATATGTATATCATATATGTGTGGTGAATTATATATGTGTTGGCAAGTATATGTGTGGTGAACTATATATCATATATGTGTGGTGAATTATATAAATGTGCTGTCAAATATATATATATATATATGTGTGTGTGTGTGTGTGTGTGTGTGTGTGTGTGTGCTATGAAATAATATAAAACAAAAAACAGGTACTATATGGGCTCTTTGCCGTCTGCCACCTGATGGCAAAGACCTGTGCCATTAGCTGGCAGATGGCAAAGGTGCCACATGGCACCCAGCTGTGCTTCCTGGGGTGTCTATATAGGCTCTTTGCCGTCTGCCTCCTGGGTAGGCAGATGGCAAAGAAGAGGGCACAGAGGAGGGGGGGGGAGGAGGAAGCAGACGACAAAGAATAAGGGAGTGGCAGACATCAAAGAATAAGGGGAGGCAGATGGCAAAGAATAAGGGGAAGGCAGACGGCAAAGCCTCCATTAAGCCCTAACGGAGGCAACGCCTGTCGGCTGTCGTCTCGAGCACTTTGCCGACTGCTCCTATGGAAAGCTGACGGCAAAGAGCTTTGCCGTCCGCTTTGGGACAGACGGCAAAGAAGGTACGATGCCATCGTAGGCTGACGCGGAAATTTTGCCGGCCGTCAGATTCTTTGCCGTCTGTGGTATTCTCTTTGCCGTCTATGATGGCAGACGACAAAGAAGTTGATTCCTGTAGTGAGTGTGTGCTCCCCCCCCACAAGAGCGGTGGGGGCTGGAGTCTAGTGACACAAGTGGACCACACACTATTGGGAAGAATCCTATTCATACCCAGAATTGCGATCCTCCTATGCATGCTGGTAACATCAACCCTCTCTCTGAACCATGTCAGATCAGTAATTTGAAGGGTCATGTTACTGCTAAATGCCCACAAGCTTTGTGTGAGAGGTGCAAGAAGAGATGGCATCTAGCTGTGATATGTGCTAAATTTTTGCCTTGGGAACATTCACCTTTTATGTGTGCTTTCCAAGCTAAAGGGCCAGGGTTTTTTATATTCTCGATCTTAACATAGATAGCCAGACTAGGGAGAGAAACTATAATGCGATTGTCACTATTATGGATGGCTTGGCTCTTACCAAAGATACTGAGCATGAATTAAGTACCTATGTGGGTCAGGGTGGCGTTGCCATGGAGGAAGGGGCTGTCGGAAGTGGGCATCCCCCACCCGCCATCAGCATAGCGGAGGATGATGGCCCTGTACAGGAACAACAGCAAGCCTTCCATGACTCTTGTGTCTTTTTTTCTTCTTGTATATGGGAACCAAAGGAAAGGATAGAGGCAAAGGATTGTCGTAAGGGGTTTTATAAACATGCAACTATGAAATATATGTGTCAAGATGTGCTTTGAGTCTTAGCTAATCAAGGCTAGTGGATGATTACGTCCTTGCTTAGATTGCAAACTGAATGAATTAGTCAATGGGAGGAGAAGACGTTTGTGATGATGATGGCGACGAGTTGCAAGCCTCTAGTGGGAATGAATTTTGCGAGGGGAAGATAACTATTGTGTTGCCTCCCAAAAAGTGATATTATTTTATGCCCCGACCCAGGCATAATGCACTGTTTCAAGTGATATCATCTTTATCATTCAGTCCATAAGTGTCCATCTTGATAGATTAATTAGGTGGTTTAATTCTGTTCCTAGGGAAGTGTCCCATCCCCTTCTTGAATGGGGATTGGAATCTTATGTTTCCCTCGTTCATATCAATAATAACACCTATAGTTCGTAAGAAGGGTCTTCCAAGTATAATTGGAGAAGATGGATTGCATTCAATATCAAGCATAATGAAATCTATAGGCACATAATTTATATTAGCAAGAATTATAACATCATTTATTCTACCTAAAGGTTTCTTAATGCTAGAATCCGCAAGATGCAAGTTAAGGGAACACTATTGTATATCGGTGGGACTAAGCACATCATAAAGAAATTTAGGTATGGTTGAAACACTAGCACCAAGGTCACACAAAGCATTACATTCAAATTCTGTAAGCTTTATTTTCATAGTAGGTTACCATTCATCATGCAACTTTCTAGGAATAGAAGCTTCTAGCTCAAGTTTCTCATCATAAGCCTTTATCATTGCTTCTACAATATGTTTAGTAAAAGTTTTATTTTGTTCATAGGCATTGGGTGGGCTCATAATGGGTTGAAACACATTCTACAAAAGAACAACTCTCATAATTAGAGTCCTTATAATTCAAGCTAGTGGGAACATCACTAGTTAAATTTTTGACCTCTCCAAACCCACTTTTTCATTTTTATCATTAAGTTCATCACCCTTCGAACAAACGGGATGCCTTCTAGCTAAAGTTGACTCATATCCAGCACCTTTATCATCTATTTTTAGATTAGTAAACAAAGATTCAATGGGAGAAGATCCAATCATTTTAAGATCTTCATCATGATTATGGTAAAACCGGGTGGAAGAGCTTTTCCTAAGAACTCTTGTTTAGCTCTCAACCTAGCGACCCTCTCCTTACTCTCATTAATAGATATTTGGATATATTTAATGGACTCATTGATATCATGCTTTCGTGGGATTTTTTTATTTTTAAGAGTTTTCACATCAAGAGAAATTCTATCCATGTTCCTAGACATATCATCAACTTTATGTAACTTTTCTTCTACCATAGTATTGAAAATCTTTTGAGAACTAATAAATTCTTTAATAGTGTTCTCAAGATCAGTAGGTATCCTATTATTATTATTAGATTAATTTCCTTAGGAATTACCATAAGACTTGTCATAATTATTAGAGGAATTACCAGGATATGACCTAGCATTGAGGTGACCTCTATAAGCATTATTGTCGAAATTATTTTGAGAGAGAAAGCTCACATCAATAGCATCATTATTTTTCTCAATCAAAGTAGTTAAAGTTATATCATTGGGATCATGAGTCTATTTACTAGCTACCATATTCATAAGAGCATCCATTTTATCACTCAAAATAGCAATATCCTCAACAGAATTTTCCTTCTTACCATTTGGATCTCTTTCGATACGATAGTGATAATAATTTGTTATAATATTGTCCAGAAGTTTGGTGACCTTGCCAATATCACTTCCGTGAAGGTACTGATGTCTACTACACAACCTTCTTCTTGTAGACTCGTGTTGGGCCTCCAAGCGCAGAGTTTTGTAGGACAATAGGAAGTTTCCCTCAAGTGGATGACCTATAGTTTATCAATCCGTGGGAGGCATAGGATGAAGATGGTCTCTCTCAAGAAACCCTGCAATCGAAAAACAAAGAGTCTCTTGTGTCCCCAACACACCCAATAGAATGGTAAATTGTATAGGTGCACTAGTTCCGCGAAGAGATGGTGATACAAGTGTAATATGGATGGTAGATATAGGTTTTTGTAATCTGAAAATATAAAAACAACAAGGTAACTAATGATAAAAGTGAGCACAAATGGTATTGCAATGCTTAGAAACAAGGCCTAGGGTTCATACTTTCACTAGTGCAAGTTCTCTCAACAATACTAACATAGTTGAATCATATACAAATCCCTCACGTGCGACAAAGAGTTCACTTCAAAGTCACATATAGAAGAGAACAAACGAATAAATTATTATAGGGTACGAAACCACCTCAAAGTAATCTTTTTCGATCAATCTTATGAGCTATCCCTATAAGTGTCACGAACAGCCCTAGAGTTCATACTAAAATAACACCTTAAGATACACATCAACCAAAACCCTAATGTCACCTAGATAGTCCAATGTCATCACAAGTACCCATGGGCTTGATTATACGATATGCATCACACAATTTCAGATTCATCATGTTCAATCCAACACAAAGGACTTCAAAGAATGCCCCAAAGTTTCCACCGGAGAGTCAAGACGACAACATGTGTGTAGCGACCTGACTCAAGACGAGTCAAGCCTCTGTGTTTCTGTGCCATCCCTGGATCAGTATGCTGGCACACACAGTACATCAATGTATATATCAAAGTGCAATCACATGTAAATAGCGTAAAACTGATATATACCTTCAGTATCTCAGCGGAAGCAGTCAAGGGAGTGGAGTCCCAATAAACACGAACGACAAGTTGAGTGTAGACCGTAACCCTGAATCATACTCTTACTCGTCGAAGAAAAATATCTGCAACATAAGACGTTGCAGCCGTGTAGGTCAGCATATTGAATATGCCGGCAAGTCACATAAGAGAGGGGTAAAATGTCATCTATACTATATGCATATATGGCAGGTGGGGTTGTAAGTTTTAGCGTAAAGCAAATTTTTCTCCTACAACAAGAGAGGGCTAAAAGCAAAATGTTACTACATTGTTGGTTGTTAACGAGATGGTTACGCCAACCAGTTCTCGTACCCGAGTTGTCAATAATTACCCTCATCAAATATATTTAATGGTGTTGAGAAATCCAGATAACTTCAGTTCCTTTGGCTCAAGTTGTCGATGACCGTGGACACGGCTAATCGATTAGGTTTTAGTACTCTGCAGAGTTTTGCACACGTTCCCCACAAGATTTGATCGCCTCCGTGTTTGTCCTCGCACTTCAGGGTGTTTGAAGACCGGATGATCAAAACATGGTCTTTCAATGGGTCCCTCTGAATCCCTGTCAGTGCCCATCCATTCCTACTGTTCTTCTACATCTGCTAGCACCGCCTGTCCAGAGTCGCCGCGTTGTCCAACCAAGCCAGAGCCCATATTGACTTGTGGCTGTGCAGGTAAGCCTTGGGTTTTGAAAATATCCGTCCGTCCCTTTGAGCCTGGGTGAATCTTTCCACAGGATGTCATGGCCGTCCCCAGCATCCAGGGTCATCCACTGGGTTCTCCAGGGAGCCGATCAACCGTCCTTCACCCAGAGTTGCATTGCGTCCGAGGTCTTGAAAATCTTGTCTTAACCGGTCTTGATTATTTAGTCAACCTCACATCACTCGTGTTATGCACTCAACTGAAATCCCGTCTACTCAAGCATAGGAATATGAAATTTGTCGTCCCGGGGCCAAGTATCGGGGTTGTTGTGTGCCTACCACATGATACTACAATCTATACTAAAATTTCCAAGTACCTAAGCAGCATGCAATTGGGCATAGGATGGTAGAACTACGATGCATAAAACATAGGTGATAGTATGATCAAAGTGACTTGCCTGGTGATGTTGACGAAGAAGAATTTCTCGAGAAATAACTTGATAGACTACTCGTCACTCTCCGATGAAATCCGTATAACAAACATATCATTCACATAAGCACTCATACTAGCAATCATTCTAGCAATCAAAACAAAAGAGAGAGCGAAATAGAATCCGTAAGAAACTTCAAATAAGACTAGGGAGTCTTCTACTACGTCAAACACTAAATAGTTTTTGTCTAACAGAAAATAATAACAAGGAACAAAGATAAAATAAATTATTTTTCACAAAACTACTTGAAAGGATTTCCAAACGGGATTTGAAACAATGGTGAAACCAATTGCAAGTTACTAAGGAACGAGAATTGATTTCATGAAAACAAATAAAAATAAAATAAAAACTTGTTGCAAAACTAGTGTTTAACTAACAGAAACAAAACATAATATTTCTGAAATATAAAAGAAAATAATTTAAAAGGAACTAAAGAAAGTAAATTATTCACAATCCTAAAAGAGGTGAAACAGAAATTGTTTCACAAGAAACAGTGAGCTAAAATACTCAAACAAATCTGAAATTTTTACCACTGATAAATAAGATCACTAGTGATCAGTACCAAAAGGAATCAAATTAAAAGCTATTTCTAAACTCCTGGAATAAGAAAAACAAGGTTTAAACTAAATCTGATCTAATTCAAATTTTAAAATTTCAAACATAGACAAATTATATGTTTTTAAAAACTACAGGAAATTTGTGAGCTACTGGAAAACTAATCAACATCATTGGACTTCGGGATCAAAAGTTATGTCTAAAACAAAACAGAAACTTTGCTGTTTTTGGAACTAGACAGAAAAAGAGAATAATTGCTACAGACACGTGGCGCCCACTGATCTGCTAAGGGTGTTTGCTGCATAGGATAAACAGCAGATGGCCGCTAAATAAGAAAAATGCTTTGGTTCACTTAGCTGATGGACCGGTTCTTTTTAGAAAACCGAAGGGGTAAGTACCTATGTGATCTACACCGTAGATCCTGATCTAAGGGATGAAACTACACAATAAAAAAAACAGAACAAGTAGCAGGAGAAAAAAAGAAAGAGGAGAGGGATTACCTCCCGTGGGTGAACCCAGCAGGGGCTGGAGCTTTCTCCGGCGTTGGGGAGCTGCGCCGGTGGGGAAAGGGGGCACTCCAGCGCGGGGGGGGGGGGTGGCGAGACTCCAGGGGGGTGGTGGCGAGGCTCCAGGGGAGTGGCGAGGGGGAGTGGCGAGGGGTGCAGGGGGAGGCCGACAGGAGGAAGTTTCTGGCAGAAACTCTCGGCGGGGTGGGGTGGCAGGGGGTGACGAGGAGGAGGTGGGGTGGCAGGGGGGCGGTGGAGGCTCCTGGGGGGAGGGAGGCGAGGTGGAGGGAAACCCGCAGGGGGGCGATATGGTGAAGTTTCTGGCAGGAGGAGCAGCAGCTCTCTGGTCGTGGTGATGGGGAGGGAGTGCAGCGAGGGTGGTGCCGACGAGATGGAGCTGCAGGGGGGGCCGAAGTGGTGGAGGGGTGGCGGCGGGGTGGAGTGGGCTCGGCAGGGAGGGGTGGGGAGGTGCACGGGCGATGTGGAGGTGGCCGGCGAGTTCTCTGGTGTCGACTCCGGCGAGGTGGCGCGCGAGCTAGAGGCAAGGAGAGGGGGTGGTTTCAACGGGAATGGAACGAGGGGGCCATGGGGGTTCTTATAGAGGCGACGGGAGGCGCTGGGAGGGAAGGTACTTCGCGAATCCCGGAGGTGGAGATCTTCTGTCCATGGAAGGAAAACTTGGTGTGACGTGAGGGAGAAGAGAGGTAGGAGAAGATCTCCTGTTGGGCCAAGTTTGGAAAGTCTTAATGGGCCAGCAGGTCTTTCCAAATAAAAAGGGATTCCTTTCCTATTTTTTAAAACTAGGAAACTAAAACGATACTAAAATTATCAGAAAAATAAAATATAGATGATGGGCATTTTTCCACGGCAAAAATAAAAACTGCAGAAAAAATTATTTTCACAAAATTGCCTGAAAGGTTTATTTTCTTTTGCAAATAATTTTCAAATGACCCTCTAAGTTTGAGGGTTCAAATAACCTTGAAAATGCCCGTGGGTTCGAGGGTCATGTTCCTCCTCTCTAGAATGTATTTCCCGGCATTTCTTGCACGAAGAAAACGAATGGAAATGCAAAAGAATTCTATTCAAATATCTCCGTTCAAATTCCTTATAGTTGAAGAAGTCATGTCATCTTCTCTCTTTGCTTTTAAAAGATTGAATTTGAATTCACCGGAGATGGGGAAAGTCATTTTATTCCCTCTCATTCAAAAGTTTTGAAAAGTTTCAGATTTCACACAAGTTTCAATCACTCAAGCAAACAAACAAACAATCAATCTAATAATTATATTAACATTCCAAAATTTATAATTTTGGGATATTACAATGTGCAAACCCCTATGCATAGATTCCCAATGTCACGGAACCCTCAAGTTGACCACCAAAACATTCATCAAGTGGACCAATAGAACACCCCATTGTCACCACGGGTATCCCATCGCAAGACACACATCAAGTGTTCTCAAATCCTTAAAGACTCAATCCAATAAGAAAACTTCAAAGGAAAACTCCTTTCATCACAAGAAGACAGAGATGGGAAAACTCCATATGATTCATCTATATTAATAAAACTCGCGATACATCAAGATCGTGCCATCTCAATAAAACGAGAGAAAGATAGAGAGATCAGACACATAGCTACTGGTACATACCATCAGCCCCGAGGGTGAACTACTCCCTCCTCGTCATGGAGACCGTCGAGATGATGAAGATGGCCTCCGGTGATGGTTTCCCCTCCGGTAGGGTGACGGAACAGGCTCCCGATTGGTTTTTCGTGGCTCTACAAGCTTGCGGTGGCGGAACTCCTGATCTAGGTTTCTTTTTGGGGGGGTTTGGATTTATAGAAGTACTTGGCATTGGAATCACGTCAAGGGGACTCCCGAGGGGCCCACAAGCCAGGGGACGCACCCTAGGGGGGCGCCGAGGTGGCTTGTGGCTGCGTCGGAACTCCTCTCCGTTATCTTTTTGCTCCAGTATTTTTTATATTTTCCAAAATTATTCTCCATAAATTTTTAGCCCATTCCGAGAACTTTTATTTCTGCACGGAAAAAAGACACCATGGTACTTCTGCTGAAAACAACGCCAGTCCGGGTTAGTTCTAATAAAATCATACCAAAATTGTATAGAATTATGTAAACATGGCATGAATAATTCATAAATTATAGATATGTTGGACACCTATAATCACCCCCAAGCTTAATTCCTGCTCGTCCTCGAGTAGGTAAATGATAAAAGAAATAATTTATGAAGTGTGAATGCTAGCATAGTGCATAAATTTGATCAATGGTAGCTCCAAAAACTTTTTCTAGCATCATTATATATCATAACCAGTAGCTCATCTCATAAAACTTCTCATGATAAAGTAACAAGCTATTCACATGGTAAAGTATAGACCATAAAGTTTCTTGAAAACTAACAAACTATGCTTTCAGTCACCAAACAATTGCAATTCATACTATGTCCACGAAGGGTCTATGTAACATGTTTAATTTAGCAAATTTAACGTACTCAACTATCATATAGTCTTCCATGATTTCTAACACTCAAAGCATATTTTTACAGGAAATGGCATCCGTCGAACACAGAGAAAGATAGGCGCTTAAAGTTTCGCCTCCCAACTTATTTATCATATAGATAATTGTCAACAATAATAATTCATGATCAAATATATTTGAATGGCCATATATGCTTGGATCTTTCCCCACCACATGACGCTTGCCAAGAAAAAAGGCAAAATATAGGAAGTGTTGAAGATCACCATGACTCTTGTATAAAGGTAAGTACTAGAAAGTAAAAGATAGACCCTTTGTAGAGGGAAGCACTGATTTGTAGAGGTCCTAGAGCTCAAGCTTTTAAAATAGAGACGAATAATAATTTTGAGCGGTATGCTTTCATTGTCAACATAACAACCTGTTGGAAATATTCCCTGGAGGCAATAATAAATTGGTTATTATATCTCCTTGTTCATGATAATCGTTTATTGTCCATGCTAGAATTGTATTGATTGGAAACTCAAATACATGTGTGAATACATAGACAACACACTGTCCCTAGTGATCCTCTAGTTGACTGCCTCGTTGATCAAAGATGGTCAAGGTTTCCTGGCCATAGGAAACTGTTGTGACTTGATAACGGGATCACATCAATAGGAGAATGATGTGATGGACAAGACCCAAACTATAAATGTACCATATGATCGTGTCAGTTTACTGCTACTGTTTTTCTGCATGTCAATGTATCTGTTCCTATGACCATGAGATCATGCAACTCCCGGACACCCGAGGAATACCTTGTGTGTATCAAATGTCGCAACGTTACTAGGTGACTATAAAGGTGCTCTACAGGTATCTCCAAAGGTGTCTGTTGGGTTGGCATGGATCAAGACAGGGTTTTTCCACTCCGTGTGATGGAGAGGTATCTCGGGGCCCACTCAGTAATACAACATCACAACAAGCGTTGCAAGCAATGTGACTAAGGAGTTAGTTACGGGATCTTGTATTACAGAATGAGTAAAGAGACCTGCTGGTAACGAGATTGAACTAGGTATGGAGATACCGACGATCGAATCTCGGTCAAGTAAACATACCGAACGACAAAGGGAACATCGTACGGGATTAAATAAATCCTTGACATAGAGGTTCGACCGATAGAGATCTTCATAGAATATGTAGGAGCCAATATGGATATCCAGGTCCCGCTATTGGTTATTGACCGGAGAATATCTCAGGTCATGTTTGCATAGTTCTCGATCCCGCAGGGTCTGCACAATTAAGGTTCGGTGATGTTTCGGTATAGTTGAGTTATAGAGGTTTGTAACCGAAAGTTGTTCGGAGTCCCGAATGAGATCCCGGACGAAACGAGGAGCTCCGGAATGGTCCAGAGGTAAAGATTGATATATTGGAAGTCCTGTTTTGGTCACCGGAAAAGTTTCGGGCTCATCGGTAGTGTATCGGGAGTGCCGGGGGACCATCGGGAGGGGTGTCACTCCCCGAGGGGCCTTATGGGCTGTGGGAGGATACAAACCAGCCCCTAGTGGGCTGACATAAGCTGCCACTAAGGCCCATGAGGTTTGAGAGGCAAAAACCAAAGGTGGAAAAGGTGGAAAGGGTTTCCAAGTGGAAAGGAGGAATCCTACTCCTAGTAGGATTGGAGTAGGACTCCTCCACCTCCAATTTCGGCGAAACCTTGAGGGTTTGAGGATGCTTCATCCCCTCCCTCCCTCCTATATATACTAGAGGTATTGAGGGTTTTTGAGACACACAATTTCAGCCACGTGCTACCCTCTCCTCTAGTTTGTAGTTCTTCCTCTAGATCGGATTTCTGCGGTGCTTAAGCGAAGCCCTGCAGGAATAGATCACCACCATCACTGGCGCACCGTCACGCTGCCGGAGAAATCATCTACTTCCCCATCTCTCTTGCTGGATAGAGAAGGCGGGGGTCGTCATAGAGCTGTACGTGTGCTGAACGCGGAGGTGTCGTCCGTTAGGCACTAGATCGGGATGTATCATGATGGGATCGTGGAACGGGCTGCGATTTGAATCGCGAAGATGTTCCACTACATCAACCGTGTTATATACGCTTCCGCTTAGCGATCTACAAGGGTATGTAGATTCACTCTCCCCTCTCATAGATGATCATCACCATGGATAGGTATTGCGTGTGCGTAGGAATTTTTTTGTTTCCCATGCTACGTTCCCCAACAGTGGCATCATGAGCTAGGTTCATGCGTAGATGATATCTCGAGTAGAACACAACAGAGTTTGTGGGCGTTGATGTTTGATTTGCTGCCATCCTTAGTATTTTCTCGATTCGGCGGTATTGTTGGATTGAAGCGGACGGTTTATGAGAGACCGGTTTCATCGACTAACATGCAACTTGTTTCATAAAGATGACTGGCGGGTGTCTGTTTCTTAAACTTTATTTGAATCGGATTTGACCGAGGCGGTCCTTGGAGAAGGTTAAAAAAGAAAATTGCATATCACCGTTGTGGCTTTGTGTAAGTAAGATGCGATCATACTAGATACCCATAGCAGCCACGTAAAACATGCAACAACAAATTAGAGGACGTCTAACTGGTTTTTGCAGGGTGTGCATGTGATGTGATATGGCCAAAGACATGATATGATATATTGGATGTATGAGATGATCATGTTGTAATAGTTAAATATCGACTTGCACGTCGATGCTACAACAACCGACAGGAGACATAGGGTTGTCTTTAAACTAACGTTTGTGCTTGCAGATGTGTTCACTATATTGCTAGGTAGTAGCTTTAGTAGTAATAGCATAGATAGCACGACAACCTCGATGGCGGCACAATGATGGAGATCATGATGATGGAGCTCATGGTGTGGCGCCGGTGACGATGAAGATCATGCTGGTGCTTTGGTGATGGAGATCAAGAAGCACAAGATCATGGCCACATCATGCCACTTATGATTTGCATGTGATGTTAATCCTTTTTTGCACCTTATTTTGCTTAGAACGACGGTAGCATTATAAGGTGATCCCTCACTTAAATTTCAAGATAAAATTGTGTTCTCCCTGACTGTGCACCGTTGCGACAGTTCATCGTTTTTAGACACCACGTGATGATCGGGTGTGATAGACTCAAAGTTCACATACAAAGGGTGCAAAACAGTTGCACACGTGGAACACTCGGGGTTAAGCTTGACGATCCTAGCATGTACAGACATGGCCTCGGAACACAAGAGACCGAAAGGTCGAACATGAATCATATAGTTGATATGATCAACATGGAGATGTTCACCAGTGAAACTATACTCAACTCTCATGATGATTCGACTTGAGTTAGGGGATTTGGATCATTGATACGTCTCCAATGTATCTACTTTTCCAAACACTTTTGCCCTTGTTTTGGACTCTAATTTGCATGATTTGAATGAAACTAACCCGGACTGACGCTGTTTTCAGCAGACCTGCCATGGTGTTGTTTTTGTGCAGAAATAGAAGTTCTCAGAATGAGCTAGAAACTTACGAGTATTTTTTATGGAATATATAAAAAGTATCAGAGAAAGAATCAACGGAAGATATGCTGCAAGTGGGCCACGAGCCCTATAAGCGCCCCTAGGGCGCGCCTAGCAGGCTCGTGGGGCCACGTGGCTCCTCCGACTTCATCTCCAACTCCATATAACCTCTCTCGCCCAGAAAAATATAGGGGAGAAGAGTTCATCGTGTTTCACGATACGGAGCCGCCGCCATCGCCTGTTCTTCCTTGGGGGGCAGATCTGGAGTCCGTTCTGGGCTCCGGAGAGGGGAAATCGACGTCGTCGTCATCATCAACCATCCTCCATCATCAATTCCATGATGCTCTCAATCGTTCGTGAGTAATATTATCGTAGGCTTGCTGGACGGTGATGGGTTGGATGAGATCTATCATGTAATCGAGTTAGTTTTGATGGTGTTTGATCCCTAATATCCACTATGTTCTAAGATTGATGTTGCTACTACTTTGCTATGCTTAATGCTTGTCACTAGGGCCCGAGTGCCATGATTTGATATCTGAACCTATTATGTTTTCATAAATACATGTGTGTTCTTGATCCTATATTGCATGTTGTAGTCACCTACTATGTGTTATGACCCGTCAACCCCGGAGTGACAATAGCCGGAACCACTCCCGGAGATGACCACAGTATGAGGATCCCATGTGTTCACCATGTGCTAATGTTTTGTTCCGGTTCTCTATTAAAAGGAGACCTTAATATCCCTAAGTTTCCATCAGGACCCCACTTCGACGGGAGGGTAGGACAAAAGATCTCATGCAAGTTCTTTTCCATAAGCACGTATGACTAAATACGGAATACATGCCTACATTACATTGACGAACTGGATCTAGTTACATATCACCCTATGTTATAATTGTTACATGAAGAATGCCATCCGACATAATTATCCATCACCGATCCAATGACTACGAGCTTTTCTTATACTGGTCCTTGCTAAGTTACTTTACCGCTACTGCTGTCACACTTGCTATACAAATTACTACAGCTACGGTTACCGCCGCTACCGTTACTATCATACTACTTTGCTAGTAAAACTTTGCTGCAGATACTAAGTCTTTCAGGTGTGGTTGAATTGACAACTCAACTGCTAATACTCGAGAGTATTCTTTGGCTCCCCTTGTGTGGAATCAATAAATTTGGGTTGAATACTCTACCCTTGAAAATTGTTGCGATCCCCTATACTTGTGGGTTATCAAGACCTTTTTCTGGCGCCGTTGCCGGGGAGCATAGCTCTATTCTCTGAGTCACTTGGGATTCAATCTGTTGATCACTATGAGGAATCTGAGAGATCCAAAAACTAAAGTCTTGACCTCAACTACGAGGACAAGTAAGGAACTGCCATCTAGCTCTGCACTTGATTCACCTTCTGTTATGAGTAAATTTGCGACACCACCACCTACTAGTAATTCTGATATGTCACCTGTGCTTGATGATGCTACTTCTGCTATCCATGATGCTTATGATGATGCTTTGCTTGATAATGATATGCCACTGGGTGAATTTCTTGATGCACAACTTGTTAGAGTTACTGCTGAATCTGATGATACTTCTGAAACTGATGAAATTATTGAAGTTGAACCTGCTGTGACACCAGTTAGACCTAGCTCTCCTAGATATGAATTGCCTAATATACCTAATGGTTATGTTATGGAGGGAGAGGTAGCTGAAGACTTTCTTGCTTGTAAGGATAGCTATGATCTTGAGAATTTATTAAGCAAGTGGAAAGAAAAATCTATGAATGCTAGAATGAAATATGATCCTAAGTTTGCTACTTCACCCATCTTTGTTACTGATAAGGATTATGAATTCTTTGTCGATCCTGAGTTAATCACTTTGGTTGAATCTAATCCTTTTCATGGTTATGAATCTGAAACTGTTGTAGCACATCTTAGTAAACTGAATGATATAGCCACCCTATTCACTAACGAGGAAAAAATTCGTTATTACTATATCCTTAAGTTATTTCCTTTCTCACTAAAGGGTTATGCTAAAACTTTGTTTACTTCTCTTGCTCGTGGTTGTGTGCGTAGTCCCCAAGATATGATATACTACTTCTCTGAGAAATATTTTCCTGCCCATAAGAAACAAGCTGCCTTGCAGGATATATATATAACTTTGTGCAAATTGAAGAAGACACTCTCCCACAAGCTTGGGGGATGCTTGTCCAGTTACTTAATGCTTTGCCTGATCACCCTTTTAAGAAAAATGAAATAATTGATATCTTTCATAATGGACTAACTGATGCTTCTAGGGACCACCTAGATAGTTGTGTTGGTTGTGTTTTCAGGGAACGAACTGTGGAACAAGATGAAATTCTATTGAATAATATCTTGAGAAATGATAATGCTTGGACTACTCCCGAACCACCTCCGAAGCCAACTCCAAAGAAAAGAGGTATTCTATTCCCCAGTCCTGAAGATATGCAAGAAGCCAAGAAATCTATGCAAGCGAAAGGTATTAAATCTGAAGATGTTAAGAATCTACCACCTATTGAAGAAATACACGATCTTGATAACCCTACACAGGAAGTAGAGGTAAATTCTCTTCGTAGATTCAATGAGAGTGATATTCCTTATGATAAACCTACTAGCTTATGCTTAGATGAATTTGATAACTTTGTTGGTTTTAATGATTATGTTAGCAAACAACTGAAACAAAATGATCGTATGATTAATCATATAAGTGCTTGTGTGGATAGAAATGTTAACGATCTTAAGATTATTGGTAAAGATGCTTCTATGGTCACTACTCAAGTAGAACAAGTACTTAAGGCTCAAAATGACTTGCTTAATGAATTGAATGATAATTCTATTAGAGTTGTTACTAGAGGTGGTAGAATGACTCAGGAACCTTTGTCCCGAGGGCCATCCTAAGAGAATTGAATAAGATTCTCAAGGAGTTAATACTGATGCACCTAGTCATCCTGGTAATAGGAAGAAAAAGAAAGATGATAGGAACTTGCATGCTAGTAAACCTGTTGCTGTTACACCTGAGAATCCAAATGATGTTTCTATTTCTGATGCCGAAACACAATCTGGTGATGAACATGAGCCTAGTGATAATATTGATAATGGTGTTCATGTTGATGCTCAACCTAGTAATGATAATGATGTGGAGATTGAACCTGTTGTTGATCTTGATAACCCACAACCTAAGAACAAGAGATATGATAAGAATGATTTTATTGCTCTGAAGCATGGTAAAGAAAGAGAACCATGGGTTCAGAAACCCATGCCCTTTCCTCCCAAACCATCCAAGAAAAAGGATGATGAGGATTTTGAGCGCTTTGTTGAAATGATTAGACCTATCTTTTTGCAAATGCGTTTGACTGATATGCTTAAAATGTCTCCTTATGCTGAGTACATGAAAGATATTGTGACTAATAAAAGAAAGATACCTGATGTTGATATTTCCACCATGCTTGCTAATTACACTTTTAAGGGTGGGACTCCTAAGAAACTAGGTGATCCCGGAGTGCCCACTATACCTTGCTCCATTAAAGGAAATTATGTTAGAACTGCTTTATCTGATCTTGGAGCCGGTGTTAGTGTTATGCCTCTCTCTTTATATCGTAGACTTGAATTGGATAAGTTGATGATACATCTCCAACATATATACAATTTTTTATGGTTCCATGCTATTATCTTGTCAACTTTGGCTGTTTTGTATGCATGAATATGCTATTTTATATCTTTTTTGGGACTAACCTATTAACTCAGTGCCAAGTGCCACTTTCTGTTTTTTCCGTGTTTTTGAACTTTTTCAGAGAAGAATATTAAACGGAGTCCAAACGGAATAAACCTGCGGAATGATTTTTTCCTTAACAGAAGAAACGCACGGACTTGAGAACCAAGGCAAAGGACCTCGGGGGAGGTCACAAGCCCCCTAGCTGTGGCATGGGGCGCCTAGCAGGCTTGTGGCCCCCCGTGGATCCTTTTCCCTACTTCTTCCGCCTATAAATTCTCTAAAAATCCAAAACCACCATAGAGAGCCACAAAAATACTTTTCCGTTGCCGCAAGCTTCTGTCTCCGCAAGATCCCATCTGGGGACTGTTCTGGTGCCCTGCCGGAGGGGGAATTCGGACACGGAGGGCTTCTTCATCAACACCATTGCCTCTCCGATGATGCGTGAGTAGTTCACCACAGACCTTCGGGTCCATAGCTAGTAGCTAGATGGCTTCTTCTCTCTCTTGGATATTCAGTACAAAGTTCTCCATGATCTTCATGGAGATCTATATGATGTAACTTTCTTTTGCGGTGTGTTTGTCGAGATCCAATGAATTGTGGATTTATGATCAGATTATCTATGAATATTATTTGAGTCTCCTCTGATCTCTTATCTGCATGATTTTGTATCCTTGTAATTCTCTTCGAGTTGTCGGTTTGTTTGGCCAACTTGATCTATAATTCTTGCAATGGGAGAAGTGCTTGGTTTTGGGTTCATACCGTGCGGTGTCCTCACCTAGTGACAGAAGGGGTAGCGAGGCACGCATCGTGTTGTTGCCATCAAGGGTAAAAAGATGGGGTTTATATCATATTGCATGAATTTATTCCTCTACATCATGTCATCTTGCTTAAAGAGTTACTCTGTTTGTTATGAACTCAATACACTAGATGCATGCTGGATAGCGGTCGATGTGTGGAGTAATAGTAGTAGATGCAGATAGTATCGGTCTACTTATCTCAGACCTGATGCCTATATATATGATCATTGCCTTAGATATCATCATGACTTTGCGCAATTCTATCAATTGCTCGACACTAATTCGATCACCCACCGTAATACTTGCTATCATGAGAGAAGCCTCTAGTAAACACTATGGCCCCCGGGTCTACTTCACATCATATTTGCACATCTACACTTTTACTTTGTTGCACTTTTAACCTTCAGATCTCACCTTGCAAATAATCGTGAAAGGATTGACAACCCCTTTATAGAGTTGGGTGCAAGTTTGTTTGTTTTTGCGTAGGTACATTGGTGCCTCATCTTGATACTCCTACTGGATTGATACCTTAGTTCTCAAACTGAGGGAAATACTTACTGCTACTGTGCTGCATCACCCTTTCCTCTTCAAGGGAAAAACCAACGCAACCTCAAGAGGTAGCAAGAAGGATTTCTGGTGCCGTTGCCGGGAAGATCAAGTCAAGAATAGTCTCCCGTCAACGTGCCAATTTCTGGCACCGTTGCCGGGGAGTATTCAAAGTGAAGCATATCCAACTAACTATCGCAAACTCATCTCTTGCATTTAGATTATTTCCTTTTGCCTCTCGTTTTCCTCTCCCCCACTTCTAAAAAAAATCTACAAAAATATTTGCCTTTTTCGTTCGCCTTTTTCTTTCGCTTGCTTTCTGTTCGCTTGTGTGCTCGTCTGCTTGCTGAGTCACCATGACTGAAAACACCAAATTGTGTGACTTCTCGAATACTAATAATAATGATTTTATTACTACTCCGATTGCTCCCACCACTAGTGAGGAATCATATGAAATCAATGTTGCTTTGCTGAATCTTGTTATGAAAGAGCAATTTTCCGGCCTTCCTAGTGAAGATGCCGCATCCCATCTTAATATCTTCATTGAGTTATGCGTTATGCAAAAGAAGAAAGATGTGGATAATGATGTGACTAAATTGAAGCTATTTCCATTCTCATTACGAGATCGAGCAAAAACTTGGTTTTCATCTTTACCCAAAAAAAGTATTGATTCTTGGAACAAGTGTAAAATAGTATTTTCCACCAGCTAAGATTACCTCTCTCCGTAATGATATGATGAATTTTAAGCAACTAGATCATGAACATGTTGCTCAATCTTGGGAGAGATGAAATTGATTATTAGAAATTGTCCCGCTCATGGCTTGAGTCTTTGGATGATTATACAAATCTTCTATGCTGGTTTGAATTTTGCTTCTAGAAATATCTTCGATTCCGCCTCTGGTGGAACTTTCATGGAAATCACACTAGGAGAATCCACAAAACACCTAGATAATATCATGACAAACTATTCTCAATGGCAGAGTGAAAGGTCACCTACTAGTAAAAAAGTGCATGCTATAGAAGAAATTAACTCTTTGAGTGCTAAGATAGATGAGTTAATGAAGATGTTTGCTAGTAAAGGTGCTCCTCTAGATCCAAATGATATGCCTTTGTCTTCCTTGATTGAGAATAGCAATGAGAGCTTGGATGTTCATTTTGTTGGTAGGAATAATTTTGGCAACAACAATGCTTATAGAGGTAACTTTATTCCTAGGCCTTTTCCTTGTATTCCCTCTAATAACTTTGGCAATTCCTACAACAATGGTCATGGAAATTACAATAAATTACCCTCTGATCTTGAGAGTAATATCAAAGAGTTTATCAACTCGCAAAAGATTTTCAATGCATCCATAGAAGAAAAACTGCTCAAAATTGATGACTTGGCTAGGACCGTTGATAGAATGTCTCTTGATATTGATGCTTTGAAACTAAGATGTGCTCCTCCCAAGATTAATATGGATGAAACTTTGAAATCTATGTGTGTTTCCATGAATGAGAGTAAAGAAGGAACCGCCCAAATTCGTGCTAGACATGAATGGCTTCAAAAGGCATGTTCTCGTGATGAGAATCACGAAGATCTTAAAGTGCTTGGTGTGACTCCCATTGAATCCTTGTTTTCTAATGTCAAACCTAATCATGATGGGGCTAGATATGAATCCACTTTGCTTGAGAAACGCTGATACGTCCATTTTGCATCATGCTTTCATGTTGATATTTATCGCTTCTTGGGCTGTTATTTCACTTCACGGTACAATTCTTATGCATTTTCTCTCTTATTTTGCAAGGTTTACTTGAAGAGGGAGAATGCCGGCAGCTGGAATTCTGGCCTGAAATTGGAGCAAGTTTGAGATACCAATTCAGCGCAACTCCAAACACCGTAAAAATCAACGAGGATTTTTTTCCTGATTTATAAAAAATACTGGGCCGAAGAAGTGCCAGAGGGGCGCCAGCAGGTGGCCAAAAGCCTGCTAGGCACGACCACCCCCCTGGCCGCGCCTAGGGGGCTTGTGGGCACCCAGCTGGCCCTCTGGCCCCCCTCTTCTGCTATATGAAGGGTTTCCTCCGGGAAAAAAATCAGGAGGAGGCTTTTTCGTGGATTCGTCACCGCCACGAGGCGGAACTTGAGCAGAACCAATCTAGAGCTCCGGCAGGACGATCCTGCCGGGGAAACTTCCCTCCCGGAGGGGGAAATCGTCGCCATCGTCATCACCAACACTCCTCTCATCGAAGGAGACTTATCACCATCAACATCTTCATCAGCACCATCTCATCTCCAAACCCTAGTTCATCTCTTGTAACCAATCTCCGTCTCGTGACTCCGATTGGTACTTGTAAGGTTGCTAGTAGTGTTAATTACTCCTTGTAGTTGATGCTAGTTGGATTACTTGGTGGAAGAGTTTATGTTCACATCCTTGATGCTACTCATTACCTCTCTGGTCATGAATATTATTATGCTTTGTGAGTAGTTACTTTTGTTCCTGAGGACATGGGATAAGTCATGCTAATAGTAGTCATTTGAATTTGGTATTCGTTTGATATTTTGATGTGTTGTATGTTGTGTTTCCTCTAGTGGTGTTATGTGAATGTCGACTAATAACACTTAACCATTATTTGGCACTAGAGGAAGGCATTGGGAAGTAGTAAGTAGATGATGGGTTGCTAGAGTGTTAGAAGCTTAAACCCGAGTTTATGCGTTGCTTCGTAAGGGGCTGATTTGGATCCAGTAGTTTAATGCTATGGTTAGACTTTGTCTTAATTCTTCTTTCGTAGTTGCGGATGCTTGCGAGAGCGGTTAATCATAAGTGGGATGCTTATCCAAGTAAGGGCAGTACCCAAGCACCGGTCCACCCACATGTCAAACTATCAAAGTAACGAACGTGAATCATATGAACTTGATGAAAACTAGCATGACAGAAATTCCCGTGTGTCCTCGGGTGCGTTTTTCCTCCTATAAGACATTGTCCAGGCTTGTCCCTTGCTACAAAAGGGATTGGGCCACTTTTCTGCATCGTTGCTACTTTTGTTACTTGTTGCTTGTTACGAATCATCTCACCACACAATCACTTGTTACCGATAATTTCAGTGCTTGCAGATATTTCCTTGCTGAAAACAACTTGTCAAATCCTTCTGCTCCTCGTTGGGTTCGACACTCTTACTTATCGAAAGGACTACGATTGATCCCCTATACTTGTAGGTCATCAAGACTCTTTTCTGGCGCCATTTCCGGGGAGTGAAGCGCCTTTGGTAAGTGGAACTTGGTAAGGAAACATTATATAGTGTGCTGAAATTTATTGTCACTTGTCACTATGGATACTAATCCTTTGAGGGGCTTGTTCGAGGTATCTTCACCTCGAACGGAAGCACAAATAGTTGCTCCTCAACCTGCTGCACCTACTGAAAATATTTGCTTTGAATTTCCTTCGGGTATGCTTGAGAAACTGCTGGCTAATCCTTTTACAGGAGATGGAACATCACATACAGACTTGCATCTAATCTATGTAGATGAAGTTTGTGGTTTATTTAAGCTTGGAGGTTTGCCCGAGGATGAGGTCAAGAAGAAGTTCTTTCCTTTATCTTTAAAGGATAAGGCATTAACATGGCATAGGCTATGTGATGATACTGGATCATGGAACTACAATCTGTTGAAATTGGAATTTCATCAAAAGTTTTATCCTATGCATTTAGTACATCGTGATCGGAATTATATTTATAATTTTTGGCCTCGTGACAGAGAAAGCATCGCTCAATCTTGGGGGAGGCTTAAATCAATGTTACATTCATGCCCCAACCATGAGCTCTCGAGAGAAATTATCATTCAGAACTTCTATGCTCGGCTTTCTCATGATGATCGCACCATGCTTGACACTTCTTGTGTCGGTTCTTTTATGAAGAGAGATATTGACTTCAGATGGAATTTATTGGAGAGAATTAAACGCAACTCTGAAGATTGGGAGCTTGAAGAAGGTAAGGATTTAGTTATGAATTTCAAGTTTGATTGCGCTAAATCCTTTGTTGAAACAAATACCTTTAGTGATTTTAGCGCTAAGTATGGACTTGACTCATGGGTGAATCTTTTGCTGCTCATATTGATCTTTTGCTGCTCATATTGATCTCCTCAAAGTGAAGTGGTTTAAATATCATCCTCCTTTAGAAGTCAATATAGTTACACCCAATCTAGTTGAATAGAAAGTCATTGCCTATAATGATCCTATTGTTCCCAGTGCTTACATTGAGAAACCACCATTCCCTGTTAGGATAAAGGATCATTCTAAAGCTTCAACTGTGATACGTAGAGTCTATATTAGAACACCTACACCCCCCTGAACAAATTCGAGTTGAACCTAGCATTGCTATTATAAAAGATCTCCTGTCCGATGATGTTGAGGGACATAATATTCACTTCTGTGAAGATGCTACTAGAATTGCTAAACCTCACGGTAGAGATAAACATAGGCCTGTTGTTGGCACACCTATCGTTTCTGTTAAGATAGGAGATCACTGCTATCATGGTTTATGTGACGTGGGTGCTAGTGTTAGTGCAATACCTCAATCCTTATATGATGAAACCAAAGACGAGATTGCACCTGTTGAGATAGAGCCTATTGATGTTACTACTCAGCTTGCCAAAAGAGATACTATCTGCCCTGTGGGAATTGTTAGGGATGTTGAAGTCTTATGTGGTAAAAGGAAGTATCCTGCTAATTTCCTCGTTCTTGCTACCGCACAAGATAGCTTTTGTCCCATCATATTTGGCAGACCTTTTCTCAACACCGTCAATGCTCATATTGACTGTGAGAAGCAAACTGTCACTGTTGTCTTTGAAGGTGTGTGACATGAGTTCAATTTCTCCAAGTTTCGTAGACAACCTCATGAAAAGGAGTTGCCTAGTAAGGATGAAACTATTGCCTTAGCTTCTATTGCCGTGCCTCCTACTGATCCCTTAGAGAAATACTTGCTTGAGCATGAAAATGATATGCATATGGATGAATGGGATGAGATAGATAGAGTTGTCTTAGAACAATATCCTATCCTTAAGAATAACTTTCCTGTTGCACTGCTTGGGGATCCACCCCCACCAAAGGGTGATCCTGTGTTCGAGCTTAAACAGTTGCCTGATACTCTTAAGTATGCTTATCTTGATGAAAAAGAGATATATCATGTTATTATTAGTGCTAGACTCTCAGAGCATGAAGAAAAGAAGTTATCAAAAACTCTGAGGAAGCACCGTGCTGCTATTGGATATACTCTTGATGATCTTAAGGGCATTAGTCCCACTCTATGCTAGCACAAGGTTAAAACTGATCCTGATTTGAAACCAGTTGCTGATCATCAAAGGAGATTAAATCCTAAGATGAAAGAAGTAGTGAGAAAAGAAATACTAAAGCTCCTGGAAGCAGGTATTATCTATCATGTTGCTCACAGCGATTGGGTGAGTCCGGTGCATTGCGTCCCTAAGAAGGGAGGCATTACCGTTGTCCCTAATGATAAGGATGAATTGATCCCACAGAGGATTATTACTGGCTATAGGATGGCGATCGATTTTAGGAAATTGAATAAAGCCACTAGGAAAGATCATTACCCTTTGCCTCTTATCGACCAAATGCTAGAAATACTGTCTAAACACACACACTTTTGCTTTCTAGACGGTTATTCTGGTTTCTCCCAAATACCAATTGCACAATCTGAGAAAACCACTTTGCTTATAGACGTATGCCTTTTGGCTTGTGTAATGCACCTACAACCTTTCAAAGATGTATGATGGCTCTATTCTGTGACTTTTGTGAAAAGATTGTTGAGGTTTTCTGTAGCGACCCGACTCAACACGAGTCAAGCCTCTGTGTATCTGTGCCATCCCTGGATCAGTATGCTGGCACACACAGTACATCAGTGTATATATCAAAGTGCAATCACATGTAAATAGCGTAAAACTGATATATACCTTAATTATCTCAGCGGAAGCGGTCAAGGGAGTGGAGTCCCAATAAACACCAACGGCAAGTTGAGTGTAGACCGTAACCCTGAATCATACTCTTACTCGTCGAAGAAAAATATCTGCAACATAAGACGTTGCAGCCGTGTAGGTCAGCATATTGAATATTCCGGCAAGTCACATAAGAGAGGGGTGAAAAGCAATCATCTATACTATATGCATATATGGCAGGTGGGGCTATAAGTTTTTAGCGAAAAGCAAGTTTTCTCCTACATCAAGAGAGGGCTAAAAGCAAAATGTTACTACATAGTTGGTTGTTAACGAGATGGTTCTGCCAACCAGTTCTCGTACCCGAGTTGTCAATAATTACCCTCATCAAATATATTTAATGGTGTTGAGAAATCAAGATAACTTCAGTTCCTTTGGCTCAAGTTATCCATAACCGTGGACACGGCTAATCGATTAGGTTTGAGTACTCTGCAGAGTTTTGCACACGTTCCCCACAAGATTTGATCGCCTCCGTGTATGTCCTCGCACTTCAAGGTGTTTGAAGACCGGATGATCAAAACATGGTCTTTCAACGGGTCCCTCTGAATCTCTGTCGGTGCCCATCCATTCTTACCATTCGTCTACATCTGCTAGCACCGCCTGCCCAGACTCGCCGCGTTGTCCAACCAAGCCACAGCCCATAATGACTTGTGGTTGTGCAGGTAAGCCTTGGGTCTTGAAAATATCCGTCCGTCTCTTTGAGCCTGGGTGAAGCTTTCCGCAGGATGACATGGCCTCTCCAGCATCCCGGGCATCCACTGGGTTTTCCAGGGAGCCGATCAACCGTCCTTCACCCAGAGTTGCATTGCGTCCGAGGTCTTGAAAATCTTGTCTTATCCGGTCTTGATTATTATATCAACCTCGCATCACTCGTGGAATACACTCAACCGATAACCCGTCTACTCAAGCATAGCAATAAGAAGATTATCGTCCCCGGGCCAAGTATCGGGGTTGTTGTGTGCCTACCACATGATACTACAACTTACACTAAAGTTTCCAAGTACCTAGGCAGCATGCAAATTGGGTAAAGAAGGTGATCTACCATGCATCGAAAACATAGGTAATTGTACGATCAAAGTGACTTGTCTGTGATGTTGACGAAGAAGAAATTCTCGAGAAAATAACTTGATAGACTACTCGTCACTCTCCGATGAAATCTATATAGCAAACATATCATCCACATAAGCACACATACTAGCAAGGATTCTAGCAATCAAACAGAAGAGAGAAAACGAATGAGAAACCGAAAGAAACTTCAAATAGAACTACAGAGTCTTGTACTACGTCAACCACTAAATAGTTTTGTCTAACAGAAAATAATAGCAAGGAACTAAGATATAAGTTTAACTAAGACAAAATAAAGTATTTTTCAACCTTTTGAAAGTATTCCCAAACGGAATTTGAAACAATGCGGAAACCAATTGCAAGTTACTAAGGAACTAGAATTGATTTCATGAAAACAAATAAACATAAAATAAAAACTTGTTGCAAAACTACTTTTAACTAACATAAAGAAAACAATAATCTTTATGAAATAATAAAGAAAATATTTTAAAACAATTTACAGAAAAATAATAGCCATAGTCCTAAAAGAGCTAAAACAGAATCTGTTTTGGTAAAAACCCCAATTAAAAATATTTTAAAAAAATTGAAACTTAAACTACTGAAAGATATGATCAATAGGAAGTAGCAGCAAAAAGAATCAAATTAAAAGCTACTTTTAAACTCCCGGAATAAGCAAAACAAGCTTTAATTCAAATCTGATCTAACTCAATTTTTATAAATCCAAACATAGAAAAATTATATAGCTACAGAAATTTCATAAAATTTGGGATCCAACGCAAAAAGAATCACCTAATTCGGAGTTATAGACTAATAGATATGAATTTTCTAAGATTGCAATTTTCTGAAAAAACTGCAATACGGGATTTCGTGAATCTCACCGGAGTTAGTCGCCGGAGTTGGAGAAGACGACGGGAAGGTGGCTCCGGTGGCCGGCCGAGGCAGCGGAGGGGTCCAGTCGGGGGAGGAGGGCTCCGGCCGAAGGTTGGTGGTGCCGGCGGGGCGTGGGGCGACGGGAGGAGGCAGCAGGACCTCCGGCGAGTTCCTGTTGAAGATGAACTCCGGCGAGGCGGGGGCTGCGGCTAGAGGCGAGGAGAGGTATGGTTGTTGGGGAAATGGATAGAGGAGGGTGTGGGGGTTCTTATAGGGGCGACGGGAGGTGCTGGGAGGGAAAGAGCTTCGCGAATCCCGGAGGTGGGGATTCCTGTGTCCATGGAAGGAAAAATCTCTGTGACGTGAGAGAGACAAAGGAAGAAGATGATCTCCTGTTGGGCTAGAATAGGAAAGTGCTTAATGGGCCACCTAGAGTTTTCCTAATAAAAGTGATCTCCTTCCTATTTTCAAAACTAGGAAACTAAAACGTTAAAAAGGAAACCAAATCAATTCGGAATAAAGAGTTTTTATATACTAAAATTATCAGGAAAATAAAATATAGATGATGGGCATTTTTCCGCGGCAAAAATAAAAACTTCAGAAAAAAATTATTTTTCCAAAAATCCCTAAAAGCATTATTTATTTTTGCAAATAATTTTCAAATGATCCTCTAAGATTGAGGGTTCATATAACTTTCAAAATGCCCGTGGGTTCGAGGGTCATGTTCCTCCGCTCTAGAATGTATTTCCCGACATTTTGTTGCACGAAGAAAACGAATGGAAAAACAAAATAATTCAATGCAAATATCTCCGTTCAAATTCTTTGTGGTTGAAGAAGTCATGTCATCTTCTCTCGTTGCTTTTAAAAGATTGAATTTGAATTCATCGGAGAAAGGGGAAAGTCATTTTATTCCCTCTCATTCAAAAGTTTCGAAAAGTTTCACTTTTCACACAAGTTTCAGTCACTCAGCAAACAAACAAACAATCAATCCAGTAATTATATTAACATTCCAAAATTTATAATTTTGCGATGTTACAAACTACCACACTTAAAATGAATCTCGTCCTCGAGATTCGAAGAGGCTAGAAAGAAAGGTTAGGGTTTGGGGTCTTCTAACAATTCCAAGCTCCGGCAAAGCGGGATGCTACCACACTTAAAATGAGAGATACTGGTCCCTTAAGATTTTAACAATCCTCTGGGGTTTTGGCAACTGACATCGCATAGTCTTCATATTAAATCCTTTGGTGATGCTCTCCCGTTATATTCATAACGTCTCCATCAAAAACGAGGGCTCTTCCGTTGATATAAGCTTCTTCCGTTACTGGGTCTTCTTAACTGACAGTCTCGTGGTCAATTCTAAATAGCATATCGATGGTTCTCATGGTGGTCTACCATTTGTGGTTATCCTGAAGAGAGAGAGGTCTTGTCTTCATCCTCACCGTAAAATTTCCTACGCGTGACAACAAATGCCATGTACATGGGGCTTTCATCATACCATTCTAAGGCTTAAACAAAAGCTTCAAAGAACGTCGTCTCTCTCTATGGGTAAGTCTCTCAGATTTACCATTCCGAATAGCAAGATAAATGATAAGAGTAAGTCGTCATGGTGATCAATCCATTCCGCACCCAAATCATTTCTCTGTATAAGGTTTAGCGAATCTCGCATTCTAACACTTGGGCATCCTCACAAGCGTTGCAGAATTTCTCTTGTCCACGAACGAAGTTCGGATAATCCATTGGTTCTACAAGCTGAACGAAACATCTATCGTATCTTCACAACTCTCAGGTTTTCGTATGCTCCTAAGAAAACGTTTGCTGATCCATCATAGCTTCTTCCATAAATCATATGCATTTCATAATCGATCCTTTATTACATCCTTAATTTCTTATCAAAACTCCAATTCAAAAGTACTCTATTACAAATGCTGCCATCCACATTGTTCAGTATGGTCAAGCATTTCTGCCAACTTTATTCATCTGCCTCTCTTGGAGGTACTTTAGTTCCACTCGAACTTTCCGATGTGCTCCTTGAAATCATCCATCTTTTGCTTCATCATGGTGGCCATTAGCTTCATCTCCATCATCTCCGCACGTACTTCACTCAGGTATTCCTAGGTATGACGGAGTCTTGCTTCAAGTATTTCTCCGATCTGACGTATAGCTTCCATGGCAGCTTCACGAACAGCATCAAAGAAGGTTGCTCGTGGTACACGTGAAATGAAAAAGTATTGCCCCATAGTCTTTGGACAAACTCCTTTCACATGGTGGAGGTGTACTTCCACGTACCAAAGTTCCACTCCATTTTCCATGAATGGGTAGCCTTTGTAGACTGCATCTCCTTCAAGGTGAATGTGCTTCATCATGTCCTTCAGGATTTTCGGGTAATCATGATCACTGGTCAGGGTCATGATTGTTTCTGGGCCCTTGAGGAATGACTCGTAGAGAATTGTCATCTGCAGGTGCCAGTAAATAGGTACTCAGAGGAATGTATATGTCTCCTTGGTTATGGTACATTCCTACTCAGTGGATCTTGTGGTTTTACTGATTACTACCACACTTGAAATGAATTATACTCATGTCTGCATAGACCACATTTTCTCATATCCTCATAATTGTTCAGAGATCTTTGCTCATAGAGAAACAATGCATACATTTTCAACATAGGCAATCATGAGACAATAAATTCCATTTATTCATGATGTTATTACAATCTCAGGGACTTCTGTTACAAAATTTTTCACTCCATGATCTCACGAAAAACAAGAGTTCTTCATATTACACTCATTGCCATGGTCAAAACTTAACTACTCCATTCTAGCTTTCTTCCTTTGTGGACAATCGCTAGCAAAATGTCCTGCTTCCTTGCAACGAAAGCAAATGAGTTCTGACAAGTCTCGAGGCGTCTTAGTGTTTGCTTTTGCTCCTTGGGTTTCCGGCTTCCTTCCTGAGCACATGTATTTGTGGTGGCCAGATTCCATACACTTGTAACATCTTACATGACTCAGGTCTATATCTGCAGAGATTTGGCTCTTCCGAGGGTATTTTTTCTTCTTTCCGGACTCCTTTATTTTGGCCAGTTCTTCTATTTCAAGTGGATCAAATTCCACTTCTTCCGTCGGGAAGTATCCCAGATACTCTTGGCTTCTCTTCGTGCAGTCCTGTGAATAATGTCCTTCTTCTCCACATGAGTAGCATGCATTGGAGAAAAATCTGGTCAGACCTTGTCCATCAGGGTCTTCAATATTTTCGTTCATCACCCGCTCTTCTGGAATCTTCTTCTTGAGTGTTTCTTTCACTGCATCTTTCTGCTGCTGGACAACTTGTTGTACCTTGGGGTAAATGTGACACTGAGCTGGGTAGTGGGTGGTTCCTTCACACAAGAAACAAGTCACCTGAGTACTTGGGCACTCCTCAGCTAGGTGATTTTCTTCACAATGAGTGCATCCATCCGTGTGTTCTTCCTGGGTGTGTCCTATTTCTCCACAGATCTTGCATGCACAAGTCTTCTCCTTCGGATTATCATAGCACCTCTGAATTAGTCGGGATCTTAACAAAGTCTTCTTGAATTCTTCCCAGGTTTCTGCTCCACTAAATCCTTGTATGGCATGATGCATTTTCCACCAGATTGCAGCACTTTGTGTAAAGTACAGAAGAGCATGTTCCACTTCATACTTCCTTGAGATCAAGTTGCTCCCGAAGTGGTTCTCCATGTTTTGAATCCATATATCAGCCTCCAGTTGGGTCATTGGTCCAGAGACTACAAGTCTAGCTTCAAACTCCATCTGGTAGGGTTGAGGTTTTGGGGATGAGACGGGTAAGAGAGGGAGGGAGATACACACAATACAAACAATATTTTTGAGAATAGGTTTTATTTGTGGCCGTCGGAAAACACACACCAATGACGGCTCACAAATCATCGTATCTAACATGGGTATATAACAGGGGTTTGGACTTCTAATGGTCATATAAATATTCGAACGCTTCAGGGTCTTCGAATTCTTCGGGTCTTGAGAGTCTTCAATTGGTGCAGCTTCAACTGCATGATGAAATCCTCTTTACTTCGAAGTGGGAGTCGGTTGATCCTTCACGTGGTCAAAGGGGAAAGGGCATTGTCTAATTATGTGAGGTGAGAGAGAACGTTTGATGAAATCAGAAGAGATGAGAAGTAAAAGGTGTTGTTGAAAATAAGATTTTTGAGAGATCATATCCTAAGGAGTTTCCAGTTTCTAGGGTCACGTCCTACAGTCAACATGTGCTCTGATACCATCTCTGTAGCGACCTGACTCAACACGAGTCAAGCCTCTGTGTATCTGTGCCATCCCTGGATCAGTATGCTGGCACACACAGTACATCAATGTATATATCAAAGTGCAATCACATGTAAATAGCGTAAAACTGATATATACCTTAATTATCTCAGCGGAAGCGGTCAAGGGAGTGGAGTCCCAATAAACACCAACGGCAAGTTGATTGTAGACTGTAACCCTGAATCGTACTCTTACTCGTCGAAGAAAAATATCTGCAACATAAGACGTTGCAGCCGTGTAGGTCAGCATATTGAATATGCCGGCAAGTCACATAAGAGAGGGGTGAAAAGCAATCATCTATACTATATGCATATATGGCAAGTGGGGCTATAAGTTTTTAGCGAAAAGCAAGTTTTCTCCTACATCAAGAGAGGGCTAAAAGCAAAATGTTACTACATAGTTGGTTGTTAACGAGATGGTTCTGCCAACCAGTTCTCGTACCCGAGTTGTCAATAATTACCCTCATCAAATATATTTAATGGTGTTGAGAAATCCAGATAACTTCAATTCCTTTGGCTCAAGTTGTCCATAACCGTGGACACGGCTAATCGATTAGGTTTGAGTACTCTGCAGAGTTTTGCACACGTTCCCCACAAGATTTGATCGCCTCCGTGTATGTCCTCGCACTTCAAGGTGTTTGAAGACCGGATGATCAAAACATGGTCTTTCAATGGGTCCCTCTGAATCCCTGTCGGTGCCCATCCATTCCTACCGTTCGTCTACATCTGCTAGCACCGCCCGTCCAGAGTCGCCGTGTTGTCCAACCAAGCCAGAGCCCATAATGACTTGTGGTTGTGCAGGTAAGCCTTGGGTCTTGAAAATATCCGTCCGTCTCTTTGAGCCTGGGTGAAGCTTTCCGCAGGATGACATGGCCTCTCCAGCATCCCGGGCATCCACTGGGTTTTCCAGGGAGCCGATCAACCGTCCTTCACCCAGAGTTGCATTGCGTCCGATGTCTTGAAAATCTTGTCTTATCCGGTCTTGATTATTATATCAACCTCGCATCACTCGTGGAATACACTCAACCGATAACCCGTCTACTCAAGCATAGAAATAAGAAGATTATCGTCCCCGGGCCAAGTATCGGGGTTGTTGTGTGCCTACCACATGATACTACAACTTACACTCAAGTTTCCAAGTACCTAGGCAGCATGCAAATTGGGCAAAGAAGGTGATCTACCATGCATCGAAAACATAGGTAATTGTACGATCAAAGTGACTTGCCTGTGATGTTGACGAAGAAGAAATTCTCGAGAAAATAACTTGATAGACTACTCGTCACTCTCCGATGAAATCTATATAGCAAACATATCATCCACATAAGAACACATACTAGCAAGGATTCTAGCAATCAAACAGAAGAGAGAAAGCGAATGAGAAACCGAAAGAAACTTCAAATAGAACTACAGAGTCTTCTACTACGTCAACCACTAAATAGTTTTGTCTAACAGAAAATAATAGCAAGGAACTAAGATATAAGTTTAACTAAGATAAAATAAAGTGTTTTTCACAAAGCCTTTTGAAAGTATTCCCAAACGGAATTTGAAACAATGCGGAAACCAATTGCAAGTTACTAAGGAACTACAATTGATTTCATGAAAACAAATAAACATAAAATAAAAACTTTTTGCAAAACTACTGTTAACTAACATAAACAAACAATAATATTTCTGAAATAATAAAGAAAATATTTTAAAACAATTTACAGAAAAATAATAGCCATAGTCCTAAAAGAGCTAAAACAGAATCTGTTTTGGTAAAAACCCCAATTAAAAATATTTTAAAAAAATTGAAACTTAAACTACTGAAAGATATGATCAATAGGAAGTAGCAGCAAAAAGAATCAAATTAAAAGCTACTTTTAAACTCCCGGAATAAGCAAAACAAGCTTTAATTCAAATCTGATCTAACTCAATTTTTATAAATCCAAACATAGACAAATTATATATCTACAGAAATTGCATAAAATTTGGGATCCAACGCAAAAAGAATCACCTAATTCGGAGTTATAGACTAATAGATATGAATTTTCTAAGATTGCAATTTTCTGAAAAAACTGCAATACGGGATTTCGTGAATCTCACCGGAGTTAGTCGCCGGAGTTGGAGAAGACGACGGGAAGGTGGCTCCGGTGGCCGGCCGAGGCAGCGGAGGGGTCCAGTCGGGGGAGGAGGGCTCCGGCCGAAGGTTGGTGGTGCCGGCGGGGCGTGGGGCGACGGGAGGAGGCAGCAGGACCTCCGGCGAGTTCCTGTTGAAGATGAACTCCGGCGAGGCGGGGGCTGCGGCTAGAGGCGAGGAGAGGTATGGTTCTTGGGGAAAATGGATAGAGGAGGGTGTGGGGGTTCTTATAGGGGCGACGGGAGGTGCTGGGAGGGAAAGAGCTTCGCGAATCCCGGAGGTGGGGATTCCTGTGTCCATGGAAGGAAAAATCTCTGTGACGTGAGAGAGACAAAGGAAGAAGATGATCTCCTGTTGGGCTAGAATAGGAAAGTGCTTAATGGGCCACCTAGAGTTTTCCTAATAAAAGTGATCTCCTTCCTATTTTCAAAACTAGGAAACTAAAACGTTAAAAAGGAAACCAAATCAATTCGGAATAAAGAGTTTTTATATACTAAAATTATCAGGAAAATAAAATATAGATGATGGGCATTTTTCCGCGGCAAAAATAAAAACTTCAGAAAAAAATTATTTTTCCCAAAATCCCTGAAAGCACTATTTATTTTTGCAAATAATTTTCAAATGATCCTCTAAGTTTGAGGGTTCAAATAACTTTCCAAATGCCCTTGGGTTCGAGGGTCATGTTCCTCCGCTCTAGAATGTATTTCCCGTCATTTTGTGCACGAAGAAAACGAATGGAAAAACAAAATAATTCAATGCAAATATCTCCGTTCAAATTCTTTGTGGTTGAAGAAGTCATGTCATCTTCTCTCGTTGCTTTTAAAAGATTGAATTTGAATTCATCGGAGAAACGGGAAAGTCATTTTATTCCCTCTCATTCAAAAGTTTCGGAAAGTTTCACTTTTCACACAAGTTTCAGTCACTCAGCAAACAAACAAACAATCAATCCAATAATTATATTAACATTCCAAAATTTATAATATTGAGATGTTACATTTTCATGGATGACTTCTCCATTTACGGGTCTTCCTTTGATGATTGCCTTAGCAACCTTGATCGAGTCTTGCCGAGATGTGAAGACACCAATCTTGTCTTGAATTGGGAGAGGTGCCACTTTATGGTTAATGAAGTCATCGTCTTAGGACATAAAATTTCTGAAAGAGGTATTGAGGTCGATAAGGCTAAGGTTGCTGCGATCGAGAAAATGCCATACCCCACAGATATCCAAGGTATAAGAAGTTTCCTTGGTCATGCTGGTTTCTGTAGAAGGTTCATTAAAGACTTCTCTAAGATTTCTAGGCCTCTTACCTATCTCTTGCAAAAGGATAGTCCTTTTGTCTTTGATGATGATTGTGAGGAAGCCTTCGAAATACTTAAGAGGGCTTTCATAACTGCACCTATTGTTCAACCACCTGATTGGAACTTACCTTTTGAAATCATGTGTGATGCTAGTGATTATGCTGTTGGAGCTGTCCTAGGGCAAAGAGTTGATAAGAAGTAAAATTTTATTCACTATGCTAGTAAAACTCTGGATAGTGCCCAAAGAAACTATGCCACTACGGAAAAGGAGTTTTTAGCAATCGTGTTTGCATGTGAAAAGTTCGGGTCTTACATAGTTGATTCAAAAGTCACTATTCACACTGATCATGCTGCTATTAAGTACCTCATGGAGAAGAAGGACGCTAAACCTAGACTTATCAGATGGGTTCTCTTGCTTCAAGAATTTGATTTGCACGTTGTCCACAGGAAGGGTGTTGATAACCCCATAGCAGATAACTTGTCTAGGTTAGAGAACGTTCTTGATGACCCACAACCTATTGATGATAGCTTTCCCGATGAGCAACTGAATGTCATATATACTTCACGTAGTGCACCATGGTATGCTGATTATGCAAACTATATCATTGCCAAATATATACCACCTAGTTTCACATACCAACAACAGAAGAAATTCTTCTTTGACTTGAGACATTACTTTTGGGATGACCCTCACCTTTATAAGGAAGGAGTAGATGGTGTTATTAGACGTTGTGTACCTGAACATGAACAGGGACATATCCTATAGAAGTGTCACTCCGAGGCCTACGGAGGACACCATGCAGGAGATAGAACTGCACACAAGGTATTGCAATCAGGTTTCTATTGGCCCACTCTCTTCAAGGATGCCCATAAGTTTGTCTTGTCTTGTGACGGATGTCAAAGAGTAGGTAATATCTGTAAATGTCAGGAAATGCCTATGAACTATTCACTTGTCATTGAACCATTTGATGTTTGGGGCTTTGATTATTGGGACCTTTTCAAAAATCCAACGGGTATACTCACATCCTAGTTGCTGTTGACTACGTCACTAAGTGGGTAGAAGCTATCCCCACTAGTAGTGTTGATCACAACACATCTATTAGGATGCTTAAAGATGTTATCTTCCCTAGATTTGGAGTCCCTAGATATCTAATGACTGACGGTGGTTCACATTTCATTCATGGTGCTTTCCGTAAAACTCTTGCTAAGTACGATGTCAACCATAGAATTGTGTCTCCTTATCACCCTCAGTCCAGTGGTCAAGTAGAGCTAAGCAACAGAGAGATTAAACTAATTCTGCAAAGGAGTGTCAACAGGTCTAGAAAGAATTAGTCTAAGAAGCTCGATGATGCACTGTGGGCTTATAGAACTGCCTATAAGAATCCCATGGGCATGTCTCCGTACAAAATGGTGTACGGTAAAGCATGTCATTTACCTCTTGAGCTAGAGCATAAAGCTTATTGGGCAATCAAAGAGCTCAACTTTGATTTCAAACTTGCTCGTGGGAAGAGGTTATTTGACATTAGCTCGCTTGATGAATGGAGAGCTCAGGCATATGAGAATGCCAAGTTGTTCAAAGAAAAGGTTAATAGGTGTCATGATAAGAGGATACAAAAGTGTGAGTTCAACGTTTAAGATTCTTTGCAGGCAAGCTTCTCTCTAAATGGGAAGGTCCCTATATTGTTGAGGAAGTATATCGTTCCGGTGCTATCAAGATCAACAACACGGAAGGTAATTGTCCGAGAGTGGTAAATGGGCAGAGAATCAAGCATTATATCTCAAGTACTCCCATAAATGTTGAAAGCAATATCATCAATACCATAACTCCGGAGGAATACCTAAGGGATGTTTATCAGGCTGTTTCAGACTCCGAAAACGAAGAGGTATGTGATTTGGTAAGAAAATAAATTCCAAAACTTTTCGAGTAGGAATTTTCTCTGTTTTGGAATATTTGAAAAAATAGAAAAATTGGAAGTAGTCCGGAAACTGCGCGAGGAGGCGACAAGCCTGCCAGGCACGGGCCCACCCCCTGGCCGCGCCTGGGGGGCTTGTGGCCACCTCATGTGCCTCCCGGACTCCGTTTTCGTGCGGAGCACTCCTTCTGGTCTGAAAAAAATTAATATATATTCTCCCATAAGGTCTGACCCTCGTATCACGCAGATTTCCTCTGTTTTCGTTTCGAGCCTGTTTTCTGCCGCAGATTTAGAGCAAGATGTCGTCCCAAGAATCTGTGGGGGAGAACAATCTCCCTCAAGTCTATGGAGAAGTACATGCTGATCTGAAAATGATGGAAGTCCTCGAGGCTAAGGAAAGGCTACCTAAAGAAACGAAGGGCGAAGCTAAGGAGAAGAATCAGGCATGGGATGAAGTGCAATCTGTGCTCAACAAGGAAGAAGTTGAAGAAGTGGATTTCTTCCAACCCTACCTCCACCTACTGTCTCCATCCTTGATTGAACTCTTGAGGTTTTGTGAAACAACTCGTGCTCGCAATACTTATCTCACTCGTGAAGTTGTTTTGCTGGCGAAACATATCAGAGATCTCCATGGTATAAATCAAAGATTGATGGCCCTCTTGGAATCAAAGATTGCGACAACTCCACCACCATCACCTCCAAAGGAAGACAACTGAGCATGGGTATGGGCAATCCCCTTGGACTGTGCCAAGCTTGGGGGAGTTGCCCCGGTATCGTATCACCATCACATCTTTTGCCTTTACCTTTGTTTTAGTTTGTTTCTTTTCAATTTTCTTTTTCTCTAGTAGTTTAAAAGTCTTAGTGTTTTAGTCTTGAGTTTTGCTTTGTGTCACCCCCGATGTATTCGAGCTCGTGAGCCATATAATAAAGAGTGTCTTAGTTGAAGGGCTTTGCCTCTTGCCATGATCAAAAAATTGAGAAAAGAACAAAAGCATGAAATGTCATGTAATGATCTTATGGGAAGTGATGGCTTCACATATAAAAAGAATGTTGATTGACACTTGTTGAGGGTAGACAAACGTAGCCCTTGGTCATTGTTGCAATTAATAGGAAGTGATAAGGAAGGAGAGGTTCACATATAAATACATCATCTTTGACACCATCTATGATTGTGAACACTCACTAAACTATTGCATGCTTAGAAGTAGATGTTGGACAAGGAAGACAACATAATGAATTGTGTTTGCTTGGTTTCGAACAATGTTATATGATTAGAGATCCCTTAGCATGTGACGATTGCTTCCACCTCATATTAGCCAAAACTCCCGCACCAAGTAGAGATACTACTTGTGCATCCATAAACCTTCAACCCAGTTTTGCCATGAGAGTCCACCATACCTACCTATGGATTGAATAAGATCCCTGCTACGGCAGCAAAAGTTCTTCCCCGGCAGTGGTGCCAGAGATCCTTCTGCCGTCTCTTGGGCTTGCTATGGTTCTTCCCTTGAAGAGGAAAGGGTGATGCAGCACTGGAGCAGTAAGTCTTTCCCTCAGTTTGAGAACCAAGGTATCAATCCAGTAGGAGAATCTCGTCAAGTCCAGAGTACCTGCGCAAACACAAAAGAGCTTGCACCCAACGCTATAAAGGGGTTGTCAATCCCTTCAAGATTGTTTGCAAAGTGAGATCTGAAGGCGGAAAGTGCAACGAAGTAAAAAGTGTAAGGCTCAAAATATGGTGTGGAGTAGACCCTGTGGGCCATAGTGTTCACTAGAGGCTTCTTGCAAAATAGCAAGTATTACGATGGGTGAACAAATTACTGTCGAGCAATTGACAGATCCGCGCAAAGTCATGACGATATCTAAGGCAATGATCATACATATAGGCAGCACGTCCGAGACAAGTAGACCGATACTTTCTGCATCTACTACTATTACTCCACACATCGACCGCTATCCAGCATGCATCTAGTGTATTGAGTTCATGATGAACAGAGTAACGCCTTAAGCAAGATGACATGATGTAGAGGGATAATATCAAACGAATGATGAAAACCCCATCTTTTTACCCTTGATGGCAACAACACGATGCGTGCCTCGCAACCCTTCTGTCACTGGGTGAGGTCACCGCACCGTATGAACCCAAAACCAAGCACTTATCCCATTGCAAGAATCATAGATCTAGTTGGCCAAACAAAACCCACAACTCGAAGAGAATTACAAGGATATGAAATCATGCATAAGAGAGATTAGAAGAAACTCAAATAAGATTCATAGATATTCTGATCATAAATCCACAATTCATCGGATCTCGACAAACACACCGCAAAAGAACAATACATCCGATAAATCACCATGAAGATCATGGAGAACTTTGTATTGAAGATCCAAGAGAGATAAGAAGCCATCTAGCAACTAACTATGGACCCGTAGGTCTATGGTGAACTATTCACGCATCATCGGAGAGGTCATGGTGTTGATGAAGAAGCCCTCCGTATCCGAATCCCCCTCCGGTAGTGCACCAGAACGTGCCCCAAATAGGATATTGCGGAGACAAAAGCTTGCGGCGGCGGAAAAGTACTTTCAATGATCTCGTGATTTTTTGTGTAATTTTTGGAGATATATAGGCGCAAAACCTAGGGCACATGTGGCCCAGGGAGCCCACAAGCCTGGACGGTGCGGCCGCCCTGGCCGCGCCATGAGGGCTTGTGGGGTCCCTGAGGACCCCCTGCCTTGGTTCTCAAGTCTCTCGATCTTCTTCCATTTCGAAAAAAATCTTTTCGGAAGTTTAATTCCGTTTGGACTCCGTTCAAAATCCTCCTCTGAAAGGGGTAAAAAATATGGAAAAAAATAGGAACTGGCACTTGGCACTGAGCTAATAAGTTAGTCCCAAAAAATATATAAAAGTCATACAAAACATCCAAAGTTTGACAAGATAATAGCATGAAACCATCAAAAATTATAGATACGTTGGAGACGTATCAAGCATCCCCTAGCTTAACTCCGGCTCGTCCTCGAGTAGGGAAGTGATAAAGAATGAATTTTTGATGTGGAATGCTACGTAGCATAGTTGTCCTTTGCAACTTCTTTCACGCGACATGAATGTTCAGATCCGTAAGATTCAAGACAATAGTTTGCTATTGACATGAAAACAATATTACTTCAAGCAAACTAGCAAGGTAATCATGAACTTTCATAATAACAAGGCCAATGAATGTTATCCCTATAAAATCATATAGTCTGGCTATGCTCCATCATCCTGACACAACTAATGTAAATCATGCACAACCCCGATATTGTCCAAGTAATTGTTTTCGCACTCTTACTTTCTCAAACTTTTTATAACTATCACGCAATACATGAGCGTGAGCCATGGATATAGCACTATAAGTGGAATAGAGTGGTGGTGGTTGTGAGACAAAAAGGAGGAGATGGTCACATTGACTCGGCGTATCAAAAGGCTATGGAGATGCCCATTAATAGATATCAATGTGAATGAGTAGGGATTGCCATACAAAGGATGCACTAGAGCTATAAGTATGTGAAAGCTCAAAAGGAGAACTAGTGGGTGTGCATCCAACTTGCTTGCTCACGAAGACCTAGGGCAATTTTTGATGAAGCCCATCATTAGAATATACAAGCCAAGATATATAATGAAGATTCCCACTAGCATATGGTAGTGACAAAACAAGAAGCTCTCAAGCATGAAGAACATGGTGCTATTATGAAGCACAAGTGTGGAAAAAGATAGTAGCATTGTCCCTTCTCTCTTTTTCTCTCTTTTTTTATTTATTTGGGCTCTTAGGCCTCTTTTTTTTCTTTTTCTTTTCTTTTATTTATTTTTGGGCTCTTTGGCCTCTCTTTTTTCCTCACATGGGACAATGCTCTAATAATGATGATCATCACACTTTTATTTACTCACAGCTCAAAGCTTAAAACGATGATGACTCTATAGGAAATGCCTCCGGCTATGTACCAGGATGTGCAACGATCTAGCTTGGCATATGACGTTGAAACATCTCGCTAGCTATCTTACGATCATGCAATGGCAATATGAGAGTGACGGCACGAGTCATGAGATGGAACGGTGGGAGTTGCATGGCAACATATCTCGGAATGGCTATGGAAATGCCATAGTGGGTAGGTATGGTGGCTGTTTTGAGGAAGGCATATGGTGGGTTTGTGCACCGGCGAAAGTTGCGCGGGACTAGAGAGGCTAGCAAAGGTGGAAGGTGAAAGTGCATCTATACCATGGACTCACATTAGTCATGAAGAACTCACATACTTGTTGCAAAAGTTTTTATTAGTAATCGAAACAAAGTGCTAAACGCATACTCCTAGGGGAAGGGTTGGTAGGTGTTAACCATCGCGCAATCCCGACCTCAACACAAAGGATGAAAATCAATAGATAAATTATGCTCTGACTTCCTAACATAGTGGTTCACCATACGTGCATGCTATGGGAATCACTAACTTCAACACAAGTATTTCTAGATTCACAACACCCTACTAACATAGCTCTGAATATTACCAAATCCACGTCTCAAAATTAATTGAGAGGAATCAAGACTTCTCTTTCTACTCAATGCACATGAAGATGGAGGTTTTTGTATCCTCTTACGGTACCTATCACATTTGGGACTACTTTCATAGCATAAGCCAACTACGAAGTCACGCACCGCCGTGCTCTAAAAGATATAAGTGAAGCACATAGAGCAAAATTATCTAGCTCAAAAGATATAAGTGAAGCACTATGAGCATTCTAGCAATATCACGATGAGTGCATGTCTCTCTCTCTCAAAAAAGGTGTGAGGCAAGGATGATTGTGACACAACAAAAAGAAAAGACTCCTAATATACAAGACTCTCCAAGCAAAACACATATCATGTGGTGAATAAAAATATAGCTCCAAGTAATGTTACCGATGGATTGAAGACGAAAGAGGGGATGCCTTCCCGGGGCATCCCCAAGCCTAGGATTTTTGGTGTCCTTGAATTTGGCTTGGGATGCCTTGGGCATCCCCAAGCTTGAGCTCTTTCCACTCCTTATCTCTTTGTCCATGAGAGCATCACCCAAAACTTGAAAACTTCACAACACAAAACTTAAACAGAAACTTGTGATAACATTAGCACAAGAAAACAAACTACCACTTCTTTTGGTACTGTAGCAAACTTGAATTCTATATATATTCTCACTTTTCCATGGCTAGTACCCCCCGATACTAACCATAGTTTCATCAAAACAAGCAACCAACTCAACAAAAATAGAATCTGTCAAAAACAGACCAGTCTGTAGCAATCTGTATACTTCGTATACTTCTGGTACCTAAAAAAATCTGAAAACTTATGTCTTCTTGGGCAAAAGGCATATCAACCAGCATAAAAAGAATCAACTCAAAATCTCTTTCTGAATAAAAATGAAAAATTATCTCGTGAGCAAAAAGTTTCTGTCTTTTTCCAGCAGGATCAGACAACCATTACCAAGACTAGTCATAAAGATTTTGCTTCGCTCCAACACAGAAAAGAAACACAAAAAACACAATCACAAAAAAATTATGAAAGTGTGGACGCAACAAAACAAAAAGAAAATAGATAAATTTATTGGGTTGCCTCCCAACAAGCGCTATTGCTTAATGCCCTTAGCTAGGCATAAAAGCGAGAGAATCACGTATCGTCGTCTTTGGTGCTCAAACCATAAGTGGTGTGATCACTTATCATCTTAAGGTTTTCATCTTTCTTGCTGGATGATTCACCACTACTTTTAGGAACAAAGACAGACTTGGTGATTTTATTGTGGGCAAAAGTTGGAGTAGTCTGCACAGCGAAAAAGAGGAACCCAAGTTGGTTATAACATCCTCTAGTTTGCCAATCCTAGCGGAATCATGACCTAGTTTTTCGTTAACTGTGGGTTGCATCTCCTTTAAATTTTTCAAAACCATTGCCACCTTGGATCCATACTAAGTGATTTGATTGTGGATCTTTTTATCCAAATTATCAATGAGTTCGATCGTAGCAACTTTATTTTCAATGACGTCCAGCCTACGCATCACATGTTCCATAGTTAAGGTAGTTCCATTAACCATGAGTGGGGTTGAGCCTACCAAATTCACACAGCTCCGTAAGAATCAACAGTATGGCTACCCAAGAAATTTCCACCTACGATGGTGTCAAGAATATACCTTTCCAAGGAGAAACACCCACATAAAAACTGCGAAGCAGGACGATAGTGGATTGCTTATGAATAGATCTACTCTAAGCATTGCAAATCATATACCAAGCGTCCTTTAAGTTTTCTTCCTCAATTTGTTTGAAATTGAGAACTTAGCTCTCGGGAGTATCGTTCTAAGTGGTGGATCTAGCCATGAGGACAGGTAGATTATCCCACACAGACAAACAAAAAGCTAGCGAGAGAAAAAGGGCGAATGAAAAAGAAAACGAAAAAAGGAAAACGAAAAAGGCAAATTGTGAAGTGGGGGAGAGGAAAACGAGAGGCAACAGGCAAACAACATAAATGGAAGAGATGAGTTTGCGACACCTACTTGGATGAGTTCTTGACTTGATCCCCCCGGCAACGGCGCCAGAAATTCTTCTGCTACGGCAACAAAAGTTCTTCCTTGGCAGTGGTGCCATAGATCCTTCTATCGTCTCTTGGGCTTGCGTTGGTTCTTCCCTTGAAGAGGAAAGGGTGATGCAGCACAGGAGCAGTAAGTATTTCCCTCAATTTGAGAACCTAGGTATCAATCCAGTAGGAGAATCTCGTCAAGTCCAGAGTACCTGCGCAAACACAAAAGAGATTGCACCCAGCGCTACAAAGGGGTTGTCAATCCCTTCAAGATTGTTTGCAAAGTGATATCTGAAGGCGGAAAGTGCAACAAAGTAACAAGTGTAAGGCTGAAAATATGGTGTGGAGTAGACCCTGGGGGCCATAGTGTTCACTAGAGTCTTCTCTCAAAATAGCAAGTATTACGGTGGGTGAATGCTACTGCAACAAAAGACCTTCCAACGGCGCCAGAAATAAGCGTGCTGATGGGAGACTATTCTTGTCTTGATACTCCTCAGCAACGGCACCAGGAATCCTTCTGCTACGGCTACGCCTTTAGGGACTTCCTTGGCAAATATGCAAAGGATTCCCCTGTGGCCTTGGAGCCTTGCGTTGGTGTTCCCTCGAAGCGGAAAGGGTGATGTAGCACAGCGGCGGTAAGTATTTCCCTCAGTTTTGAGAACCAAGGTATCGATCCAGTGAAGGAATATCACAAGTACCTGCACAAACACAAAGAGCTTGCACCCAACACTATGAAGGGGTTGTCAATCCCTTATAGATTGTTTGCCAAGTGAGAACTGAAAGCAACAAAGTAACAAAGCAAAGTAAAAGCGAAAGTGGAAACGATAGGTGTGAATAGACCCGGGGGCCGTAGTGTTCACTAGTGGCTTCTCTCATGAAAGCAAGTAGATGGTGGGTGAACGAATTACTGTCGAGCAATTGATAGAACCGCGCAAAGTCGTACCGTTATCTAAGGCAATGATTATATCTATAGGCATCACGTCCAAAACAAGTAGACCGATACTTTCTGCATCTACTACTATTACTCCACACGTCGACCGCTATCCAGCATGCATCTAGTGTATTAAGTCCAAAAGAACAGAGTAACGCCTTAAGCAAGATGACATGATGTAGATGGACAATCTCGTATCTACAATAAAAGCCCATCTTGTTACCCTTGATGGCAACAACACGATGCGTGCCTTGCTGCCCCTTCTGTCACTGGGAAAGGTCACCACATGGTATGAACCCAAAACCAAGCACTTCTCCCATTGCAAGAATCATAGATCTAGTTGGCCAAACAAATCCCAAGACTCGGAGAGACTTACAAGGATACCAAATCATGCAAATAAGAAATCAGCAAAGACTCAAATATATATCATAGATAATCTGATCACAAATCCACAATTCATCGGATCTCGACAAACACACCGCCAAAGAGGATTACATCGGATAGATCTTCATGAAGATCATGGAGAACTTTGTATTGAAGATCCAAGAGAGAGAAGAAGCCATCTAGCTACTAACTACGGACCCGTAGGTCCGAAATGAACTACTCACGAGTCATCGGAGGGGCGATGATGTTGATGAAGAAGCCCTCCAACTCCAAAGTCCCCTCCGGCAGGGCACCGGGAAGGATCTCCAGATGAGATCTCGCGGAAACGGAAGCTTGCGGCGGCGGAAAATTGTTTTCGTGGATGCCCTAATTTTTTTTTGGAATTTTAGGCAATTTATAGGCCAAAGGCCTAGGGCAGGGGAGCGCCAGGGGGGCCACAAGCTTGGTTGCTGCGGCCTCCCCCCCTAGCCGCGACAACAGGGCTTGTGGCCCCCCTGTGGGCCCACTTGCTTGGCCCTCAAGCCTCCCGATCTTCTTCCGTTCTAGAAAAAATGATTTCGGGGATTTTATTCCGTTTGGACTCTATTCCAAAATCAGATCTGAAAAGAGTCAAAAACACAGAAAAAAATAGGAACTAGCACTTGGCACTGAGTTAATAAGTTAGTCCCAAAAAAGATATAAAAGGTAAACAAAACATCCAAGGTTGACAAGATAACAGCGTGAAACCATAAAAAATTATAGATACGTTTGAGACGTATCAGTGAACAAATTACTGTAGAGCAATTGATAGAACCGCGCAAAGTCATGACGATATCTAAGGCAATGATCATACATATAGGCATCACGTCCGAGACAAGTAGACCGATACTTTCTGCATCTACTACTATTACCCCACACATCGACCGCTATCCACCATGCATCTAGTGCATTGAGTTCATGACGAACAGAGTAACGCCTTAAGCAAGATGACATGATGGAACTGCTTTATCTCATCTTGGAGCCGGTGTTAGTGTTATGCCTCTCTCTTTATATCGTAGACTTGAATTGGATAAGTTGATGATACGTCTCCAACATATATACAATTTTTTATGGTTCCATGCTATTATCTTGTCAACTTTGGCTGTTTTGTATGCATGAATATGCTATTTTATATCTTTTTTGGGACTAACCTATTAACTCAGTGCCAAGTGCCACTTTCTGTTTTTTCCGTGTTTTTGAACTTTTTCAGAGGAGAATATAAAACGGAGTCCAAACGGAATAAAACCTGCGGAATGATTTTTTCCATAACAGAAGATACGCATGGTACATGGGAACCAAGGCAAAGGATCCCGGGGGAGGCCACAAGCCCCCTAACCGCACCCTGGGGGGCGCGCCTAGCAGGCTAGTGGGCCCCCCATGGCTCCTTTGGCCTTCTTCTTCCGCCTATAAATTCTCCGAAAATCCAAAAACGCTAGAGAGAGCCACGAAAATACTTTTCCGCCGCCGCAAGCTTCTGTCTCCGCAAGATCCCATCTGGGGCACATTCTGGTGCCCTGTCGGAGGGGGGATTCAGACACGGAGGGCTTCTTCATCAACACCATTGAATTTCCTATGATGCGTGAGTAGTTCACCACAGACCTTCGGGTCCATAGCTAATAGCTAGATGGCTTCTTCTCTCTCTTGGATCTTCAATACAAAGTTCTCCATGATCTTCATGGAGATCTATCCGATGTAATCTTCTTTTGCGGTGTGTTTGTCGAGATCCGATGAGTTTTGGATTTATGATCAGATTATCTATGAATATTATTTGAGTCTCCTCTGATCTCTTATATACATGATTTCGTATCCTTGTAATTCTCTTTGAGTTGTGGGTTTCGTTTGGACAACTTGATCTATAATTCTTGCAATGGGAGAAGTACTTGGTTTTGGGTTCATACCATGCGGTGTCCTCACCAAGTGACAGAAGGGGTAGCAAGGCACGCATCGTGTTGTTGCCATCAAGGGTAAAAATATGGGGTTTATATCTATTGCATGAATTTATCCCTCTACATCATGTCATCTTGCTTAAGGCATTACTCTGTTTGTTATGAACTCAATACACTAGATGCATGCTGGATAGCGGTCGATGTGTGGAGTAATAGTAGTAGATGCAGACAGTATGGGTATACTTGTTTCGGACGTAATGCCTATATGTATGTTCATTGCCTTAGATATCATCACGACTTTGCGCGGTTCTATCAATTGCTCGACAGTAATTTGATCACCCACCATAATACTTGCTATCATGAGAGAAGCCTCTAGTGAACACTATGGCCCCCAGGTCTACTTCACATCGTATTTTCATCTCTACACTTTTACATTGTTGCACTTTCCGCCTTCAAGTCTCACCTTGCAGTTAATTGTAAAGGGATTGACAACCCCTTTATAGCATTGGCTGCATGTTTGTTCGTTTTTGTGCAGGTACATTGGAGACTTGTCTTGATACTCCTACTGGATTGATACCTTGGTTCTCAAACTGAGGGAAATACTTACTGCTATTGTGTTGCATCACCCTTTCCTCTTTAAGTGAACAACCAATGCAAGCTCAAGAGGTAGCAATACACCAGTGGGCCACGACCCCAGGAGGCGCGCCCACCCCCTGGGCGCGCCTGGTAGGCTCGTGGGTCCCATGTGGCCCCCTCCACTTATTCCAGCACCCATCTCCTTCGCCTACCTCCAGAAAAAATCATTCCACAGCTCAAACCCGTGTTCTTGCTCATTTTGCTGCATTTTTCGATCTCCTTGTGCAAAGCCCCAATCACCAAACTGTTTTGGGGAATTGTGCCTTGGTATGTGACCCCTCCATTGGTCCAATTAGTTTTTTATTCTAGTGCTTTATTCATTGCATATTATTGCTGCCTTGGTGACCCTGTTCTTGAGCTTTGAAGGTTATTTTTAGTTGGTCCCAAGTAATTTTGATGCATGATATGGCCTCTAGGCACTTGTAGGAGTAGTTGCTATGTGTTTTGTTAAACTACGTTCGCTTTTATTTTGAGTCACTAAAAATTTCAGAATTATTTCAGAAAATGGAAGATGTCCAGGAAGAACTATCATGGTGGTTCCTCAAGCAAAAGGGGTCCCCATCTCGTGATTCGGGAGCCCGATCCTTATCAGCCGAGGAACGCACTGGTGCAACCATGTGAATGGCCTTCTGATGAATTCATGATTGATGCAGGTTTCAAGGACAAGTTTTATACATTTGTTCGCAACGCCAGGCTCGAAGAATTCATCTCCAATAAATGTAAATAGTATACTACACTCACTGCCTCTTTTGTTCATAGATTCAAATTTTGAGTTGGCCGTGACACATCCATACTGTTTGATCTTTATGACAAATGATATACTATGGATTTAGAGGATTTTAATAGAATATGCAAGATACCTGATTGGGGTAGTCCCAATGACCCTCCTAAGTCTTCGATTAGAGATTTTATTTCTGGTATAACTGTTGGAGAAACTAGAGATATTACGGAGGCTACCATTCATTTTCCTGCCTTACATTATTTTGCCCTCTTCATAGGTAGATGCATTAATGGCAAGCATGACCATAGTCAGCTCTGCGCACCTGACCTTAGTATTCTTAAGAGCGTAGTAACGGGTGATAGAAGTTTCAACATGGGAGCTATAATTGCTAGGAGGCTAAATAATAATGCTAAAAAAGGGCATTTCTTCGGTGGGATCTATGCCACTTGCATAGCAAATTCTCTTGGAATACCCATCCACACAGGAGATCCCCCGCTCCACACAGCTTTCCTTGATCGCGCCGCTATGATACGTTATCAGTTCCTTGAGAGGGATAATGAATCCCTCCTATACCATTTAATATTTAACCGACAACGTGTTTTCCATATTACCCTTCCTGCTCCTGCCTTCTTTGACTTCCAGGGAAAATGGAGATATTACATAACGAGAGGAGAGGTAGAGGAGTATGACAGGGAGGTGAAGGTTGCTCGCCTCCGTGAGGCACCTATTCAGGCGGTAGCTGCCGCGTCCCAGTACAACCCCCATTATGATTTTGGATATCGCCCGGACCAGCCGTGGAACTAGACCAAATTAGGCCAAAATCCTAAGCTTGTGTCTCTCACCGACTTTGTATTCATGCTCACACATTCACTTTGATAGTCGGTTTTCACACTCTTCCATTGTATCATCCATGCTAGTTTATTTCTTTTTCTTGCATTCTAATCGTGTGTTTGTTTAAAAATGAGAAAAACCAAAAAAAATTAGTTGTAAGTTTACTATCCAGCATGCTTAGTGGTAATTAAAAGAAAACCCAAAAATATTTCCCGTTCTTCTTTTGCTTGTTGGGAGCTTTCCCGTGTAAATAGTTTTCTTTTTCTTTGGGTCGAGGTAAAAGACCATGATTAAAATGATTAGTGGCTCTCATATGCATTATTGTTTATCCGTCAAAGAGCCATATTACTTTGTCTTCTCCTCTGAATTTGCTTGCAGATTCCAGCTTAGTCCAATGCACGAACACTCTTATTATTATTCATATCATTCGGTCGTGCAAGTGAAAGGCAATAATGACGATATATGATGAAGTGACTGAGCCTGGAAGAGCTGGTATGAACTCGACCTATTTTGTTTTTGTAAATATGACTAGCTCATCGTTCCTAATTCAACATTCTTATGAGAGAAACATGTTTGCAATGACAACTTAGAGATCATAGTTTCTGATGCCATGCTTAATTGGCTAGGAGCTTATAATGGTTTGTCTTGGATGCCAACATGAATTTCAAGATGATTATGATGTAGTGTGATAGGATGGTATCCTCCTTTGAATGATTCAAGTGGCTTGACTTGGCACATGTTCACTCATGTAGTTGAAACAAAATCAACATAGCCTCTACAATATTCATGTTTATGGTGATTTATATCCTACTCATGCTTGCACTCAACATTGGTTAATTTCAATGCATATTGATGACTGTTGTCGCTCTCTAGTTGGTCGATTCCCAGTCTTTTGCTAGCCTTCACTTGTACTAAGCGGGAATACTGCTTGTGCATCCACTTCCATAAACCCAAAGTTGTTCCATATGAGTCCACCATACCTACCTATATGCGGTATCTACACTACTAGGAAAAGGGCTATAGATGATATAGATACTAATGGCGCACCACACAAGCAGTGCGCCACTACTATATAATAGTGGCGCACCATGTGTGGACACTAATGGCGCACCACACACTCGGTGCGCCACTACTATATTTTTTTTATTTTTATTTTTTTTGCAAAACTACTAATGGCGCACCAGCAGCTGGTGCGCCATTAGTTAGCAGGGTTACTAATGGCGCATCTGTTAGTAGTGCGCCACTACTATAATTTTTTCGGTTTTTTTTTGCAAACTACTAATGGCGCACCAAAGCTAGTGCGCCATTAGTAACCAGTGTTACTAATGGCGCATCTGTTGGTGGTGCGCCACTACTTTTTTTTTGTAGAACTACTAATGGCGCACCAGAGGAGGTGCGCCATTAGTAACCAGGGTTACTAATGGCGCATATGTAGGTGGTGCACCATTAGTAACCTGGGACCAGCTAGATATTTTGGACAGCCACCTACCACACTCACTTTCCCCACTTTCATTCTCTCCACCTCCTCCTCCAAGATTGTCTCGGGTGCCTCCTCCTCCTCACCTCATTTGCATCATAGATTCACCCAAATTAAGTGGTTAAATTACCTTTTTTGATAGGTAAGTAAGGGGAAAGCTTTTATGTTGTGGATCTACTTTTTTCTCCCTCCAACAACGTGCACATGCACTTTTTATGGCCTAGCTAGATCTACGTATGTTTGTTGTGTTGCATATGTTTGTGGTGTTGCATATATGTTTGTGTTTGCAGGTACCGGTATTTGAAATGCGATAGTTGCCAATATTTTCCCGGAGCAGTCGTAGCAGTGAGGTTTCTCATCACAGAGCAGGTAAAATGTTGATGTTATGATTTTTTATTTTGCTGATCATATTTGCCTTACTTGTATGAATCTCTGGCGATGATCTAATTGATTGGAATTATTTTAATCATTCGTAATGTTTGTGTTGTTGCCATGTTGGAGCAGTCGCAGCAGTGAGGTTGCTAAGAGCTGATAAGGGGAAGGCGTTTGTTGATCTTTTAAATGAGAAAGCAAACGATTATGGGGAAAGTGAAATGGGCTATGTAGAAAGGACGTTAGGGTTCAGTACCCGGCATTTAGATGACAGGGATATAAGATTGGTAAAATTCATATATTTCACATGTTGAAATGTTTGTTCTGTCTACGAATTTCAGTACACAGGTACACTTTCCGCGGAGCAATTCATCTTCGCTTACCTGCAGATGAGGATGCAGTTGTGAGTTTTAATCATGGCTTTGCTCCGAGAGATGGACCTTACCGGCGTCACTGATCTGCTGTGGAAGAGGTTCTTCCAGTGGGAATTCGGTGAGGCTGACATGAACGTTGCCATCAAGAGAATGAAGGAGAGCGGAGTGCGTTACAAGTGGAAGAAACTCTTCGAGGTAATTGTAACGATTGATTCTCTAGTTATTGTTCTGTTCTTGCTATCTGCTTCGTTAAAATTAATTATGTATGTTGCCTTGATTCTTGAACAATTGGATCCTGTACCTTTGCAGGCAAAAACAGAAAAGCAAAAGCAAGTTGAACAAAGAATGTCCGCGGGACTCAGAAACAAATATGAAGCAGCAAACTGTAACTTACCAAGTTTTGTATTCTATAGCTGCAACCTGTTTACATAGGCAGTGCTCGGTTGGGTATGGCATGACACCTATAACTTACCAAGTTTTATATTCTATAGCTGCAACCTGTAGCAACTTAATAACTGCAACTTATATAAACTAGTTGTGCGGACATACTTTCTTGCCTGCGTATTTTGCTGCCGCACTGTGGACATCTTCCAAGTCTTCAATTATACCTGCCACGCCGATTGCACCTCATGAGTTATAAAATAGTTCAAACCGAATTGGACAATCACCTGATGGTGCATCTGAAGGGTTTTGTATTGAAAATAATGTTGTAAAAGTTCTTGGTGCTCGTTTGTCCTGGCTCTCCGCTCAGGTAATTATATCGTTTGGCCTCTTTGTATAGATTCTTGCTACTAATTTTTTAGTATTTAGTGACTGGAAATGGTGTGTTTCTGTGTAACAATCCGAGAGATGTATAGTGTCTTGGTGGTATCTTGGTGTGTAACATGTACTGAATTAAATCAACATTTATTAAGTTGTGGGAGAGAAGGGATGCTAATGTTGGAAATTTCACGTTGTGTTAATTAACAAGCGCAGTTCCAAGTTGCAATATTCCTAATACTTCATGCTGTTTAATAAGACATTTAACATTCAGTGCCATATAGTAATTCAAATGACTGATGTTTTGTTGTTCCTATTTTCATCAGCTACATTGTAATTCAAATGTCTGATGTTTCATGTTTTGTTGTTCCTATTTTCTACTGCATCCAGATATAGGGATCACGAAATATTTTCAACTTGACAAACAGCAAACACACAGCTCAGAGTTAAGATCTGTAATACAGAAGATTTGATATCCTGTAGGTACACACCCTCTAGCTGCATGCTTACTTCACCTGCATGTAGTTGTGCATTTGATATTCCAGAAACAGTCATTAGTGTTCTGTAATTGGATTTAACGATCCTTGCATTCAGCGGTGCTCATGTTGCAAATTCAACCTAACAATCGACGGCTTGTTTTCAAAGTGATGTCAACCACAGTTTAGAGTGTATTAAAATATGGTTATTTTCTGTTTTTATGTCACAGTAATTTAAATTCTGAAAATTTAGTTTTACACTCGATGTCAACCACAATTTACAATGGAGTGAACTATGGATTTATTGTTGTATGTCACAGTAATTTAAATTCTGAAAAGTTATTTTTTATAGTGGATGTCTACCAGAATTTATAGTGTTCTACAGTATGTTGAACCACAATTTACAGTTTTTAAAATTATGGATTTTCTATTTTATGTCACAGTAATTTAAATTCTGAAAAGTTGTTTTTGCGGTGACAATGTGAGGGGTTTACAGTGGTTAAGTAGATGGAATTACTCAGTTTTTATAGTTTTATAGTTCAATCATACAATTATATATGTGCCAAGCTTCCCCTTTTAACAGTGCTTCATTGTCCAAGTTTACAGTAATTTTAACAATTTTGACAGCGAATATTTTCTTCATTTACAGTAACAACGTTCTTGAGTTTGCAGTGATTATATGTTGCTCCAAACTGGAAGTACATTTTCCATAGGTGTATTATGCTTGATCTTTTTGTTCCGGTTAGTAGATAGCCTCTTTCCCGCAAAAAGAAGTAGATAGCCTCTTTCTAGAGTTTAGTTTGAATGTTCTTTTGTTAGCTACTTAGATAACTAGCCCTTTTTCGAACTTGGGATGTCTGTGTATTTCTGTTTTGGCCGAATGTGCAAGTAAGAACCCCAGCAACGCATCAACCCATTCAACTACTTGGCTTAAATTAGTTTCTGCACATTATGATCTGATTTTCTTTTGTTCCTATGATCTGTCACTCTGTGAGCCTTTGTAATTTGCGCCTATGTTCTGTTACAATGGCTGATGATGTTCAGAAAGAACCATCTAATGCTCGCAACAACATCAAGTAGATCTAACCCTTGGATCAATTCATCTATTTTTTGTAGGGACATGATCTTGCGGAAGATGGGCGACCATGCTTTGCTGCCACAAGTCTCCTTCACACAGTGCCGCCCGCAAACATGTCATGCAGCATTTGTCAATCAAACATGTGTTAGATGATGGAAAAGATCACACATGGCATTTGATTTCAAGTAATGATGTTAGAAGTTTCTCGGTGATGACCAGATCTTGAGGTTCCACGGTGATGATGGAAATATTCCACGGTGATGACCAGATCTTGAGGTTCTATGCTGCGTCGCAAAGGCTGGTTCTTGAAGTTTCTTGATTTCACCACAATTTTAGCAGTTTTGTGTACCAACTCTTTCAGCTTATTTGTAGCATGTGTGCTTCTGCACAATACTGAAGTTTTGAACAGTGGTAGCCTGTAACAAACCTATAAAGCCCTATGATGTTTGGCACCATGAGGTGTTTATATGAATCGGTAACTCTGTAACTCTTATTATTTTAATTGTTGGAGAGGAAAAGAAAAGTAGAAGGAATTGGCACACAATAAATATGTTAACTCTGCGATGTCTATCTCAAATGCCCCAATGTAGTTAGACTTTGCCACTTTTCAAGGAACAGTTCACTTAGTTGTCTGAAGTTATACAGAGCAGTATTTTGGCTATACCACTCTCTAGTACTTTTATTACTAATGGCACATCTGGTAGGCATACTAATGGCGCACCTGGGGTGCATACTAATGGCGCACCTGGGAGGCATACTAATGGCGCACGTGGGAGGCATACTAATGGCGCACCTGGGAGGCATACTAATGGCGGACCATGAGCTATAATAATGGCGCACTGCCTGGTGCGCCATTAGTATACCAGATACTAATGGCGCACCTGTGGTGCGCCACTAGTAAAAAAATCTAATGGCGTGATGCCAGTGGCGCACCTATAGTGCGCCATTAGTAGCCAAAATAGATGCGCCACTAGCAGGCCTTTTCCTAGTAGTGCTACCTGCCGTTCCAAGTAAATTTGCATGTGCCACTCTCTAAATCTTCAAATAATAATATGTTTTGTATGCCCGAACCGCTCATGTGGTGACAAGGGGCGGTCAGTATCTTCCATGCTAGGCGTGTTATCCTCGATACGTGTTTATTCACTATCACTCACAAGAAAGGGGCCGGTAATCCGAGTTCCATGCTCAAATCAAATCAAAAATATAATTGCAAACAAAACTCCCCCTGGATTGTTGTTGGTATGGATGGCACCCGAGGATTCGGCTAGTCGTGGAGTGTGATTGATCGGTGGTGGGGGAGTCAAAAATTTACTATTCTGTTTGGGAACCGCCTATAATATGTGTAGCATGGAAGACGGTGAAAACTCTTGGTCATCGCGTTGACAATGAAAGCATGCCACCCAAAATTATTTATCTCTGTTTTAAAAAGCTTGAGCTCTCGCACCTCTGCAAATCAATGCTTTCCTCTGCGAAGGGCCTATCTATTTACGTTTCTGTTGGTCATCATCTTCTTATTAAAAAGCACTAGTTAGAGAGCACCTTCGTCATTTATATGTTTTGCTATTAATTGATATTGTGTATGACTATGACTGGATCTTCTTTGCCATGAATTACAATTTCCAGTCGGCCTTTGGTCCTTGGAGGTGCTCTGCATTTATGTTTTGTGGTCTCAGAAAGGGCCAGCGAGATACCATTTATTCATATTGTATCATGATTAGTTTGATTGAAGTGTTGACGTTTGAAACTTAATATTATTGCTCGCTAGTTAATTAGGCCATTGATATGAGTATACCATGAGACCTAAATGTCATTGCTTATGTGGTTAGCTTATGATCTTGCTGAAAATCTGAATATGAGTTAGACATAATTACAACAACAAGATCAAACAGAGTTCGTAAAAGTTTTTCTTTTGTATCTTTTAGTTTATCAACTGAATTGCTTGAGGACAAGAAAGGCTTTAAGCTTGGGGGAGTTGATACGTCTCCAACGTATCTACCTTTCCAAACTCCTTTGCCCTTGTTTTGGACTCTAATTTGCATGATTTGAATGAAACTAACCCGGACTGACGTTGTTTTCAACTGAACTGCCATGGTGTTGTTTTTGTGCAGATATAAAAGTTCTCGGAATGCCCTGGAAACTTACGAGGATTTTTATGGAATATATAAAAAATATCAGAGAAAGAATCAATTCAAGATACGCTGCCAGTGGGCCACGAGCCCTGCACGCGCCCCACCTAGGGCGCGCCTACTAGGCTCGTGGGGCCCACGTGGCTCCTCCGACTTCATCTCCAACTCCATATAACCTCTCCCGCCCAGAAAAATATAGGGGAGAAGAGTTCATAGCGTTTCACGATATGGAGCCGCCGCCACCGCATGTTCTTCCTCGGGAGGGCAGATCTGGAGTCCGTTCTAGGCTCTGGAGAGGGGAAATCGATGTTGTCGTCATCATCAACCATCCCACATCGCGAATTCCATAATGCTCTCCATCGTTCGTGAGTAATCTTATCGTAGGCTTGCTGGACGGTGATGGGTTGGATGACATCTATCATGTAATCGAGTTAGTTTTGATGGGGTTTGATCCCTAGTATCCACTATGTTCTAAGATTGATTTTGCTACTACTTTGCTATGCTTAATGCTTGTCACTAGGGCCCGAGTGCATTGATTTTAGATCTGAACCTATTATGTTTTCATCAATATATGTGTGTTCTTGATCCTATCTTGCAAGTTGTAGTCACCTACTATGTGTTATGACCCGGCAACCCCGGAGTGACAATAGCCGGAACCACTCCCGGAGATGACCATAGTATGAGGATCCCATGTATTCAACATGTGCTAATGCTTTGTTCCGGTTCTCTATTAAAAGGACACCTTAATATCCCTTAGTTTCCATCAGGACCCCGCTACCATGGGAGGCTAGGACAAAAGATGTCATGCAAGTTCTTTTCCATAAGCACGCATGACTAAATACGGAATACATGCCTACATTACATTGATGAACTGGAGCTAGTTACGTATCACCCTATGTTATAACTGTTACATGATGAATGCCATCCGACATAATTATCCATCACCGATCCAATGCCTACGAGCTTTTCCTATACTGGTCCTTGCTAAGTTACTTTACCGCTACTGTTGTCACACTTTCTATACAAATTACTACTGCTACTGTTACTGCCGCTACCATTACTATCATACTACTTTGCTACTAAAATTTTGTTGCAGATACTAAGTCTTTCAGGTGTGGTTGAATTGACAACTCAACTGCTAATACTCGAGAGTATTCTTTGGCTCCCCTTGTGTCGAATCAATAAATTTGGGTTGAATACTCTACCCTCGAAAACTATTGCGATCCCCTATACTTGTGGGTTATCAATCATGCGCCACTCGAATGACTAGAGGGATGTCTATTTTGAGTGGGAGTTATTAGTAATATGATTAGCTATACTTAATTATCATGAACATAGTCAAAAGATCTTTGCAAATTATGTTGTAGCTTGCATTGTAGCTCTACTGTTTTTGATATGTTCCTAGAGAAAATTTAGTTTAAAGATGATAGTGGCAATTATGCGGACTGGGTCCATAAACTGAGGATTGTCCTCATTGCTGCGAGAAGGCTTATGTCCTTAATGCATCGCTCGGTGTGCTGAACCTCGAGCGTCGTCTGTGGATGTTCCGAACATCTGACATACACGTTTTTGATGACCACATGATAGTTCAGTGTGTATTGCTTAAACAGCTTAGAATTGATGCACCGAAGACGTTTTGAACGTCATGGAACATGCGAGATGTTCCGAGAGATGAAATTGGGATTTTATGCTCGTGCCCTTGTTGAGAGGTATGAGACCTCCGACAAGATTCTTTCTCTACAAATTAAGGGAGAAAAGCTCAATCGTTGAGCATGTGCTCAGATTGTTTGAGTGCTACAATTGCTTGATTCGAGTGGGAGTTAATCTTCCAGATGATATAGTGATGGTTCTCCAAAGTCACTGCCACCAAGCTACTAGAGCTTTGTAATGAACTATAACATATCAAGGACAGATATGATGATCCTTAAGATATTCACGATGTTTGACATCACGAAAGTAGAAGTCAAATAGGATCATCAATTGTCCATGGTTAGTAAAACCACTAGTTTCAAGAAGGTAACACTAGTAGGAGAAAGGCTACCAGTAGTGCTGGTTTTACCCTTACTAGTAGCACTGGGGCCAGCGCTACTACTAACACGCTACAGCTAACCTGTTATCAGTGGCGCCTGATTGAAAGCGCTACTGGTATCTACGTTAGCAGTAGCGCTGGAATAAATAAAGTGCTACTGCTAAGCTAGCGCTACTGTCAATATTCCAGCGCTACTGCTAATATTCCTGCTTTTAATATTTAATTCGCATCATATTTATGCCCCCCTACGTATTTGTGCAAGCTCTATACAGTGCATAATTTGCATCACATCATACACATAAAGTATCATGTCATATAACTCATCATCATCTTACGTACCCATCTAACAACTCATCATCATCTTAATCATATACCAAGTTAAAATCTCGTAAAACAGAAAAATATCATAATAGTCATCATATGCATGCATCCTGTCGTGGTTTTGTCACGGCAGATGTCCTCATGAAAGGACTTAGTACTGGAGCCATCGCACCTTGGTGGCGACTCAAGGGGTTGAGCGGGAGAGACACGGCGATTTACCCAGGTTCGGCCCCTCGTGAGGAGGTAAAGGCCTACGTCCTGCTTTGAGTTGTATTGATGTGGTTTCGATTACAAGGAGGGCGTAACTCGCCAAACCTAGCACTCGATGATTTCTAACCTGCCCTCTTCTTCCCTGGGACTCGCCTTTATATACAGGTCGAACCCCTAGGGTTTTACAAGGATACTTTCCTTCCTACAAATCGTGACCTCTGCGGTCTCTAAGTCGCCATCCTTTAAAGCTTGGAGACCTTCAGGAAATTATAAACCGCCATACAACTTTTGGTCTTGCCAGGCCAAGGCCCAAACCACGCTCAGGTGAATCGCCTGATTTGCTGACCCGGCCCAACTGGGGCGGGTTATTAACATGTAATATCCCCAACATTAGGCCCCAGATTGACTTGAACTCTTTTCACGCCAATATTTCTGCTCAGTTAAAGGTGATTCATTCTTCATTCTTCTCTATATGTGAGAAACTTTAACCCGCCATCTGGCGCTGAAAATCTTTAAATCGCCAAACCATTTCTCGTCGGCCTCTTCTTATCCCTTGAATTCCGGGAAGACTGACATAATCCCAACGGATCCTTTGGTGTCGTTATCCCAAAATTTTCGGAGCGCCATTATAGAGAATCTTTTTATCCTCCGGCGGTTCCCGCTCACGGCGCCTCGATTCCAGCGCCTGCCCTGTTAAATAGGTGAGGGGGACAGGACTGGCGCTTCCCACCTACCAGTCTCATCAATCTCCTCCCCATTATCACAGCGAGGAAACCACTCCGCCTTCCGAGGGCTCCGCCGCCGACCGCAGTTCCTGTCTTCGCCCGAAAGCTTCGGTGCCGCGCATAGATCTTCGCCGCCGTCAAGCTCCGTACCGCGGCCGATCTGCTTGCCGCCATCGACCACCGCGTCGCCGTCGACCAGCTCGCTGTCTGCCAAGCACTCCATCACCGCCGAAGATCTCTGCGCTCGACAAGACTTCCGTGCTACTCCAACAGGCTCCGTCGCCGTCGATCACTTCCGACCGAAATCATCAGGTTAGGTCACCTCTCACTTAAGAACAGATCCCATCCCTCTTCGAAGTTTCAACATCTCCATGTTCTTGATGCCTTTTGTGAATATCTGCTACCTGTCCTTGACTAATTAATGCAAACGTCGATGAGATAGCCAATGTTTTTAATACCTTCATTTATCTGCCCTTGACTTGCATGTTTTTAGAACACTATTTCGTCAAATGAACGATATCACCTTATCCTGGTAGTAAATTGCTGCATCCAGTCATTTTTCTCATGTTTTTTCGACTGCCCAGTAGATCCATAGTTTACCTGCTCATTGCGTAAAGCTGTTTGTAGTCTTCACACTTCACCGTTTCGAGCAAATGTCTCCGACACCTTTAGAACATAACTCTCGTGAATAGCCAAACTTCGTAAGTCGCCATAGTAACCCAACCCGGATCCTTATATGGCGGGTCAAGCTTTTCCCTTAGTCCATGAAGAAATTACTTGGCGAATCAAATGAAATTATTTCACCCCTTAAGGTAGATATTCAAGGCGTGTAAATTCACCCATACTTTACTCCTTTGTAGCATGGGCGCCGTTTTCAAAAGTGACTGGCTCCCTACCAAAGTCGATGACTCCATACTAGCAGATTATGTGAAAACGGGCAACTTGGACCCTCAAAATGTTATCGGCTAGCGTACCGGGTTCGGAGAAGATCTCCCTAACCCCAAAGAAGGGGAGATAGTCGTTTCATGAACGTCTGCCTCCAGGATCTGGGACCTAACTCGATAAGTAACCTATGCCAGTTCCAAGTGTTCTGTGACGCTTATCTGTGGATGGAACCCTCAGTTCCCTTATTCTGGTACTTTTTCCACCTAAATCGCCAGACGGAATTTCACAATGGTCCCAGCCTGGAACTTGGCGGTGTAAATGTTCAGCGCCGCAGAGATAGCCCGTTTCCCTCACTCGCCATCCAATCCATCCCAAAGGCTGGGGCGAGTCTTGGTTCTACTGTCAAGAGACATCACCCGCAGGAGAAAACAAGCTTCTAGGCTATAGGAAAGACCGCCTTCCAACAAACTTCAAACTTCCGGACAAGCTCACCGAAGAGGATGAACCATATTTTATCCCAGTATTATCCGAGTTAAGATCTTTGACGAACAATGGCCTTACTGGGGTCGACTTGATTCGCTGCTGGGTCGAATGGCGGATCCTTCCTTTGAGTCGCCGGGACGGGCTTATGTGCGAATTTGATGGCACCTTAGATCATCCTCAATGTTATTTCCATATGGCTTTAACGGAAAAGGATATTTTCACTATCATCAAGAAACTGACCGGCGAGCCTGCGGGAAAATGTGGCCAAATCAGCCTCAAACCCTTCTGCAAAATTAATCCGGCGCCCAAGGTAAGCGATTTTAACCCGCCCTTTGTCTCTATTTCCTATGTTTCATTCAAGTTGTGGCCTTTTATAATATATACCATTCCAGAAAGGTGATAAATTTTGCTCCAAGAAACCCAAAAGGCCAGCCATGAAGCAAGCTAAGCCGCCCTCAAAGAAAACCAAGGGCAAGGGCAAAGCTGTTGTGCCTCAGCCATCCCAAGCCGATGAATCTCAAGTCGGCGATGCACCTTGGGAGGTAAAAACCTATCCTTTTTTCACTCGCCATCCGCTATTGTTAACTTTGTATTTATGCCTCTGCCTCTCTTGAATAGAATGAAGGCAACGAAAGCCAGGAAGATTCTGTAGAGGTAATTTATGTTTCCTCCGATTCATCTCCTTCTCCACCTAAGTCGTCCAGGCGAATTTGTGGGAAAGTTCCCTTCTCACATCCAAATGCTTGTTTGGACCCCAATTTTCTATTGAAGAAAGCACAACAAACCTCAAATCGGAAGACCCGAAGTCACTCTGGTGATCTGGTGTCCGGCTTACCAGCAAAGAACAAGAGGAAACCAAACGAGGTACCCATGAACGATACTTCCTCATGTTTCTTTGGATCGCATCCGTAATTCGCCTATATCTTTGACGTATAGTTCTTGTAGAATTCTCCTCCTACATCTAGCGATTCAGTAATGTCGACACTTCCGCCAATGATTCGAGTCCCTGGGTAAGTCCTTTGACAATTTTACTTTGAATCTGAGGATAATGAATTACCAGTTTTTAATGCGCCATTCCCCTTTTTTAGGGCACAGGCAAAAAAGAGGAAGACCAGCGGGTCAACTCCTGTCATAATTTCAGAGCCCATCAAAGAGTCAGCGCCAATCCAAGATGACCCAGATCAAGGCGAGCCTGAGGATCAAATGGATCTTCCTGACTCGCCCAAGGACACAACGGATGCCCCTAAGCCGCCAAGTCCATTGACGACAACAGAAGACCCGGATGCTGTGGTTATCACTGGCACCAGCTTCTCTAAACCGGCCACAACGGTTTTATCAAAGCATGCACCATCATCCTCTCAAAACATCCCTGAATTTGGAATTTCCAAGGCTAAGCTTTCTGAATATGAACAACTGGAATTCCAAGAACTCTGCTCTAGTTTTGCGAGTCGCCTGGAGGCGAGTTATGAGATGGAGAAAAGCTTGCTCCGGATGCTGAAGAATAAACATGAGGTAAGCTTTGTTATACATTATATTATTCCCATTAACCCCCAAGGGCCGGGTCATCAGCAAAAAGATGAGTCGGGTCTTGATAGATTAGAAAAAACTTTCAACCAGTAACCCCCAAGGGTCGGGTCATCAGTAAAAAGATGAGCCGGGTCTTGATGAATTTAGAAAAAAAATTCGACCAGTAACCCCCAAGGGCGGGGTCATCAGTAAAAAGATGAGCCGGGTCTTGATGAATTTAGAAAAAACTTTCGACCAGTAACCCCCAAGGGCCGGGTCATCAGTAAAAAGATAAGTCGGGTCTTGATGAATTTAGAAAAAACTTTCGACCAGTAACCCCCAAGGGCCGGGTCATCACTAAAAGATGAGCCGAGTCTTGATGAATTTAGAAAAAACTTTCGACCAGTAACCCCCAAGGGTCGGGTCATCAGTAAAAAGATGAGCTGGGTCTTGATGAATTTAGAAAAAACTTTCCACGAGTAACCCCCAAGGGTCGGGTCATCAGTAAAAAGATGAGTCGGGTCTTGATGAATTCAGAAAAAACTTTCGACCAGTAACCCCCAAGGGCCGGGTCATCAGTAAAAAGATGAGCTGGGTCTTGATTTTGTATAATTTTATCTGAAAAAATTATACATTAGACCCCAAGTGTCAGGGATATTGCTTGCAATAGTTCTGAGACTTGCCCCTTATCATGTACTTTCAACAGGAAACTCTTACTCATACTGAATCGGCGCTTGGCGATTTAAAGAAAAACTTATCTGATCAGCAAGATGCCTGAGCTAAGTCGGAGGAGAAGCATCAATTGGTCCTGGCTGAGATGGAAAAACTCAAAGCCGATTTAAAAAGGGCTCAAGCTGACCAAGATGCTGCAACAACAAGAGCAGAGAAGGCTGAAGCCAGGCTGGCTATTGTACAACAAGAACTGTCCGGCTTGAAGTGTCATATCTCAAACATGGCGCAAGCCGTCTTTGGTAAAATACTCAAACTTTGATTTATCTCTTTTTTACCAATAATTCTCATTGTGAGTCGCTGATTATCATGACCCTTTGCACAGGTCCGAGAGCCGCCAACCTTCAGGATGATTGCGTGCTAATGTTGAAGGCGATTTACACGCTGACAGAGCAGTTGTATACCGGCAGTGTATTAACTGTTAAAGTTGTGATGGGTGCCAAGGAGCCTATAACTTCCATAAAAAAAGATGCTTGGCTGCCTATTTACGCTTCCCCCTCAGATTGGCGAATTGACTCGGTCAGCCGCCCGGAAGGGGATACTGACTACCTTAAGTCGTTGCTTGGCGTATGCTCCAGAGATCAACCCAGAAGAGGTGGCGGCAGGCTTTCCTCAACTCAAAGATGACGGGTCAGAATTCGTCGAAGAGGACTATCAGTGTGTCGTCAAGGACTCCCGGCTGGCGGTGACTCAACTTGCTGCAAGTCTGGACTTATCAAAGTATCAGGCTGCTTATGACAGCAAGAAACAGAAGGTGAACCCGCCAATCTTTATGACGACTAGCTTAACTCCACGGCGACCCAAGAACCCTTTTGATTTGGACGCAGACCTTGCATCAATTCTGACCGATGAAGATGACTTCGCGGCTCTAGCCAAGTGCAACTGGGTACTGGCCGACTTGCAAATTAAGGTCGGCCAAAGCTCGCAGCAAAATGATCCAAGGGCGCCAGCAGAATAAACTTCATCGATTTGGCCTGGGAGCCATGTAAGAGGTCTTTTTTATGAGTCGGTACTGTTTTTGTGATACTTACGAAAGAATCTTTATACCGCCCTTAAGGCGATTTGAAATATTGGATCCGTCGTTTGAAAATCCTTTATAATGCTTAATCCGCCATGGATGAAGTGATTTTGATCATCAACCTGTTTTAAGCTTGAAATAACATATGTGAAACCAGATAAATGACAACAAATATTTTCAAGATAAATCAGGAAAAAGGTTTGGAAAACCTCGCGGCAATGCCATGAAGGAAAATAAAAATAGCAATTTCGTCGACTCATAAGGTCGCGATAGGATGGGCCGAGTCAGAAAGCTCAAGCACACACCCTAAGATGGTTTCGTCGGCTCATAAGGTCGCAACAGGATGGGGCGAGTCAGAAAGCTCAAGCACACACCCTAAGATGGTTTCGTCGGCTCATAAGGTCGCGACAGGATGGGGCGAGTCAGAAAGTTCAAGCACACACCCTAAGATGGTTTCGTCGGCTCATAAGGTCGCGATAGGATGGGGCGAGTCAGAAAGCTCAAGCACACACCCTAAGATGGTTTCGTCGGCTCATAAGGTCGCGACAGGATGGGCAGAGTCAGAAAGCTCAGGCCCGCACCCTAAGATGGTTTCGTTGGCTCATAAGGGCGCGACAGGATGGGGCGAGTCAGAAAGCTCAGGCCCGCACCCTAAGATGGTTTCGTCGGCTCATAAGGCCGCGACTGGATGGGGCGAGTCAGAAAGCTCAGGCCCGCACCCTAAGATGGTTTACGTCGGCTCATAAGGTCGCGACAAGATGGGGCGAGTCAGAAAGCTCAGGCCCGCACGCTAAGATGATTTCGTCGGCTCATAAGGTCGCGACGGGATGGGGCGAGTCAGAAAGCTCAGGCCCGCACCCTAAGATGGTTTCGTCGGCTCATAAGGTCGCGACAGGATGGGGCGAGTCAGAAAGCTCAGGCCTGCACCCTAAGATGGTTTTGTCGGCTCATAAGGTCGCGACAGGATGGGCGAGTCAGAAAGCTCAGGCCCGCACCCTAAGATGATTTCATCGGCTCATAAGGTCGCGACAGGATGGGGCGAGTCAGAAAGCTCAAGCACACACCCTAAGATGACAATTTTGTCGGCTCATAAGGTCGCAACAGGATGACAAAATTGATCTTTAATGAAGAAGCCCCCAAGTCGGGAAGCATTTTAATTTTATTACTTCATGATGAAACTGAAAAACTTACAAAATGCAGAGCTTAAGAGCTTAAGTGTAATAAGGCCGCATGTGGGCAATATTACAAGGGCGAGTTGACTCAACCTCCGTGGTTGGTCGGTTAGGCCGAAGATCCACCAGATAATAAGAGCCATTGCGAAGATTCTTGCTGACGACGAAACGTCCTTCCCATGGTGGTGACAACTTATGCATGCCAGCACGATCTTGTATCAACCGAAGAACTAAGTCGCCTTCCTGAAAGGTCCGGCTTTTAACCCGGTGGTTGTGATAACGCCGTAGATCCTGTTGATAGATGGCCGAACGGGCCGCAGCCAGGTCACGTGCTTCTTCTAAAGCATCCAAGGAATCTTGACGCGCCAGCTCATTGTCTTGCTCCACATACGCGGCGACTCTAGGCGAATCATGCCTTATGTCAATAGGAAGAGCGGCTTTTGCTCCGTAGACCAAAAAGAAAGGGGTAAAACCCGTGGACCGGTTCGGGGTGGTCCGGATACTCCACAGCACCGAAGGTAATTCTTCGACCCAACAACCTGGGGTTTTCTCCAGGGGAGCCATGAGTCGGGGCTTAATTCCTCGTAAGACCTCCTGATTCGCCCGTTCCGCGTGCCCATTAGATTGTGGGTGAGCAACCGCAGAAACATCAAGCCAGATATGCTCTCGACGGCAAAACTCTTGCATCGCCCCTTGGGACAGGTTAGTACCACTATCAGTAATGATACTATGTGGATATCCAAACCGGAAGATCAGCTTCTTCAAGAATTTGACCGCCGTCTCTGCATCGCAATTTCCAATAGGTTCCGCATCAACCCACATGGTGAACTTATCAACCGCCACCAGCAAATGGGTTTTCTTATTGGAAAACATTTTGAAGGGGCCGACCATGTCTAACCCCCAGACCGCAAAAGGCCAAGTGATGGGAATCATTCTTAATTCCTGAGCCGGCACATGAGCCTGTCGTCCATAATGCTGGCATCCTTCGCACGGACGAACTATATCCTTTGCATCTGCATGAGCCGTCAGCCAGAAGAAACCATGACGGAAAGCTTTTGACACCAGAGAGCGTGACCCGGCATGATGCCCACAATATCCGGAATGAATGTCATTTAAGATTATGCATCGTTCTTCGGAGGAAACGCATCGTTGAAAGACTCCAGAGGCGCTTCGTTTATATAACTCGCCATTGATGATCACCATGGATTTGCTGCGCCGAACGATTTGACGGGCCGAAACTTCGTCTGTTGGTAACTCGCCCCGGGCGAGATAAGCAAGATAGGGAAGAACCCAATCTGGCGTGGCGTGGAGAGCCGCCACGAGCTGAGACTCAGGATCTGGTATTGCCAACTCCTCCTCCGATGGTAAAATCACGGATGGTTTCTGCAAAATGTCCAGAAAGACATTGGGAGGAACTGGCTTTCGCTCGGAACCAAGTCGTGAGAGGGTGTCAGCCGCCTCGTTGAGGCGCCGATCAATGTGGTCCACCTGATAACCATGAAAATGACCCGCCACGTCAGACACAGCTCTTCTGTAAGCCGCCATCATGGGGTCCCGAGAATCCCAGGTACCCAAAACTTGCTGCCCCACCAAATCAGAGTCGCCAAAACACCTGACTCGCGTTAGATTCATCTCTTTGGCGAGTCGTAAACCGTGAAGCAAAGCTTCGTATTCTGCAGCATTGTTAGTGCATGGAAACATGAGTCGGAGAACATAACAGAATTTATCTCCTTGAGGAGATACCAGTACCGCACTAGCCCCCGAGCCTTCCAACTGTCTAGATCCATCAAAATAAATAGTCCAGTAAGTGAGATCAGGCCTGTCTTCTGGAGCCTGCAACTCCGTCCAGTCATTGACGAAATCAACTAAAGCCAGAGACTTGATGGCGGTGCGGGGGGTGTACTGCACGTGATGCGGCCCAAGTTCAATTGCCCACTTGGCAATTCGCCCTGTTGCCTCCCAATTCTGGATGATGTCCCCAAGGGGAGCAGAGCTAACCACTGTGATAGGGTGTTCTTGGAAATAATGCTTAAGTTTCCGACTCGCCATAAACACCCCATACACTAACTTCTGCCAGTGTGGGTAACGTTGCTTGGAAAGGGTTAGCACCTCGCTCATAAAATACACCGGGCGTTGCACTGGGTACTCCTTCCCTTCCTCCTTTCTTTCAACAACCACTGCCACACTTACTGCTTTGGAATTTGCCGCAATATAGAGAAGCATGGGCTCCTTTTCAGCTGGGGCGGCCAGGACCGGCAGGTTAACCAATTGCCGTTTCAAAGCTTCGAGTGCCTCGTCTGCCTCGTTTGTCCAAATGAACCGGTCAGATTTCTTTAGTAACTGATAAAGAGGAATCGCCTTTTCACCTAGGCGACTTACAAAGCGACTCAGAGCCGCAATGCGACCCGCCAGTCGTTGAACTTGATTAACGTTTGTCGGCTTTCCAAGGGATGTAACTGCTTCCATTTTGTCCGGGTTAGCTTCAATGCCACGCTCTGACACCAGGAAGCCCAATAATTTCCCTGCAGGAACACCAAAAACACACTTGGTGGGATTCAGCTTCATCTGATATACTCGCAAATTATCGAAAGTTTCTTTGAGATTCTCCAGCAGCGTCTCCCCCTGGCGGGTTTTGATCACAATATCGTCGACATAGGCGTGGACGTTGCAACCGATTTGGCTGTGAAGGCAATTCTGGATGCAGCGCTGATAAGTCGCCCCCGCACTCTTGAGTCCAAAAGGCATGGACACATAGCAAAAGGCCCCAAAGGGGGTTATAAACTCTGTTTTCTCTTGATCCTCCACGGCCATCTTGATCTGGTGATATCCTGAGTAGGCGTCCAAAAAGCACAGTCGTTCGCATCCTGCCACTGAGTCAATGATCTGGTCGATGCGGGGAAGAGCGAAGGGATCTATTGGACAAGCCCTGTTGAGGTCCGTGTAATCAATGCACATACGGAAGGTATCGTTCTTCTTGAGCACCAAAACCGGGTTAGCCAACCATTTGGGGTGAAAAACTTCCATGATGAATCCGGCGGCTAAGAGACGGGCGACTTCTTCCCCGATCGCCTTGCGTCGTTCCTCGTTAAACCTGCGAAGATACTGCTGAATAGGGTTTGCCTTTGGGTCAACATTAAGATGGTGCTCAGCGAATTCTCTCGGCACACCAGGCATGTCAGAGGGTTTCCATGCGAAGATGTCCCGATTCTCATGGATGAATTCGATGAGCGCGCTTTCCTATTTGGGGTCCAGACCCGTCCCGATAGTGAACTGCTTGGATGAGTCGCCAGGAACGAAATCGATTGTCTTAGTGTCATCTGTTGGTTTGAAATTGAGGGGCGACTCAGCATCTGTCGTTGGCTTCTTCAGGGGTGACATGTCTGCCGGGTCAACATTGACCCGATGGTGTTTGAGCTCCTCCGCAGCGCAGGCGACTTCCGCATAAGCCGCGTCCCCTTCTTCACATTCCTTTGCAATCCTTCTATCCCCTTCGACCGTGATGGGTCCCTTGGGACCGGGCATCTTGAGCTTAAGGTAAACATAGCATGGGCGAGCCATGAAGCAAGTCGGCTGCCCAAATAACGCATGGTATGGGCTTTTCAATTTTACCACCTCGAAGATCAATGACTCGGACCTGTAATTTTGCATCGTTCCAAACGCTACTGTGAGTCTGACTCGGCCTATGGGGTAGGCCAACTTGCCCGGGACAATTCCGTGGAAAACCGTGGTTGAAGGCATCAGGTCCTTTTCCAATAGGTTCATCCTTTGGAAAGTGTCAAAGTATAAGATATTAATGCTGCTGCCACCATCCATTAGCACTTTGGACAGGGTGTAGCCCCCAACTTGGGGAGCCACGACCAACGCTAAATCGCCCGGATTTTCAACTCTTGGCGGGTGATCCTCCCTACTCCACGATATGGTTTGTTCATACCAGTGGAGGTACCTGGGAAGGGCCGGCTCAGACACACTGTAAGCCCGGTGACTCACCTTCTTATCACTTCTGCAAGCGTTGGTGGTGAAAACGTGATACTGCCCATTGCTTAACTGTTTGGGATTGCTGCGGAAACCTCCGTTGTCATCCTGACCCTGCGGAGCCCCCTGTGGGGGCGGCTGCTGAAAGGCTCCTGGCGGGTTATACCGCCGCTGATGATGTACCGGATATTGGCCGCTGCTTGGCTGCGGGCCTCCCTGAGGACCCTATTCAGGAAAATCGCCGAAGGAGTTCTGTCGTTGGTTGGGTGCGGCGAACTGCTCCTGGCGTTGGTCCGGGTCATCGCTTTGGCTTTTCTTGATCGCTTCTGCCCGAAACTCCCGCATCACGAAGCAGTTCTCCCGGGAGTGAGTCGCCGGACCGTCCGCTATGGCATGGTGCGGGCAAGGGCCTTTGAGTAGTTCTTCATAGTTACGCGGCCTCTTCCCGCTAAAGCCCCTGTTTTACTGCTGGCGTTGGTTGCCGGTGTTGGCATTGGTGTTGGCGACTAAATCCGAGGGCTCCTCTTGCGGTCTTTTCTTGCCATTGGCTCCTTGATTGTGGCGATTACGTCCCTGGAACCGGGTATGATTTTTGGATGACTCGCCCTTCTTGGGCGAATTGGCCTTACCGTCCTCGCCAGGATCTTTGGTGTCATCCGCTTCAGCGTACCTAGTGAGGGTGTCCATCAGTTCTCCCATGTCTTGGACCTTTCGCTTGAGTCGCCCTAATTTTCGCACCAAGGGTTCATAGTGGCAATTCTGCTCGAGGATTAACACAGCCTGGGTCGCTGTAATACCGTCTAACGAATGGATAATTTCCGCAACCCGCCGTGACCAATGGTGGGCCGACTCATCAGGGTGCTGAACACAATGTTGCAGATCGACGATCGTCATCGGACGTTTGCAAGTTCCTCGGAAGTTCTTGATGAATCGTTCTTTCAACTCGGCCCAGGTCTGGATGGAGTTGGGGGGTAAGTTTTTCAACCAAGTACGTGCTGACTCCTTGAGCATCATCATGAAGTACCTAGCGCAAACTGCCTCGTTTACGTCGAGCATGTCCATGGCGATTTCATAACTCTCGACCCACGATGCTGGCTCAAGGTCCGGGGTGTAGTTAGGCACCTTTCTTGGTCCCTTAAAATCTTTGGGCATCCTTTCGTTACGAAGGGAGGGGGCCAAGCATGGCACCCCCACTCGCCCACCGCTCCCGACGAGAGGGGCCAGGGCGACTTGGGTGGTCGGGAGATCCCGGCCCGGCGGGTACTGATGATCAGGCGGGTTGTCCTCAGGGACGGGTCGCGGCCCGCTGTTCACGATGGGCTGGTCCTCTGGCCGACTCCTGGTGTAACTCGCCTGGGGGGTGGAATGCAGCCTATCTAGGCTATGTGAGAACTGGGCGTTTTGAACCACCGCCGTCTTCAACATCTCGATGGCGTTCCTTGCCTCTATCTCGGCAGGGGTGTTGTCGTGGATCGGAAGAGACTCCAAATGGCGAGTTCCAACGAGGACGTTGTCCACCGGGTTGGAAAAGTGGCCTTGAGGCGTCCGGAATCGGGGGATGCGATCCTCAGCCGTTTGGACCGACGGGTTAGGCGGTTGACCCGGCCCTCCCCCTGGGGCGCCTCCCGCCCAGGGGGTTCGTGGAGTGTCGAAGAGGCGGGTCGGGTTGAGATCATGGGGCAGGCGACCTTGGTGTCTCCGTTGATGGACGGTGTCGGATGCGCGCTGGTGTCTTTCGAGCCGCCAGTTGTCAGTATTTAAGCGCATCCTTTCGGCCGCAATTTGAGCCTGTCGAGTCTCGATCCTGGCGACTCCACCTCGGCATCCCGATGAGCCTTTGCCACTGCCTCTCTGAGTTTTTCCAGCTCCACGTTTATCCCCTCCTGGTTTTCTGGTGTGAGGGGAGTCGCCATCGGCCTCGTGATCTCCGCCGCTAATTCCACCAGGACAGCGGCCGGGCTTCTGGACGTCTCGCCGGTTCCATCGCCTCCCGTAGGGTTTTGCGAAGGCTGAGTCGCCCCTGCCATATAAATGGTGATCTGGCGGCGGGTTCGATCAAGGACTTCGGGGTCCATGGCTAGCGACAAGCCCCCAAGACAATCCCCATGTAGAGACCGGATTGAATCTGAGTCGCCCATGGATGATTCGTCATCAGAGTTGACTGGCGTAGTTTCCTGGGTCGCGGAATGTTCTGGCTCCTCTGATCCCTGCGTGAATCCAACAAAAACCGGGCGAGTCAGATTCGGCGTCACCACTAGGCAAACATACCTGGCCGGCTCGACGATGTCGGTGGAGATGTCCGGCTCAGGCACGGATGATCCCATCATGCCGATGAAGACGTTGATCTTACCGAAGGGGACCCTGTAACCAGATTCGATCGAGTCTGCTTCGGGCCCCCATTGCTGGTTGTCGATGTAGATCTTCCCGCGGCGGCTCCGGGTCATGAGCCCCGTCGCGTAACTCCCAAACCCTGGTAGGGATCCCTTTGAGAACTCAACTCCACCATGCGTAGGCCCCACGGTGGGCGCCAACTGTCGTGGTTTTGTCACGGAAGATGTCCTCGTGAAAGGACTTAGTACTGGAGCCATCGCACCTTGGTGGCGACTCAAGGGGTTAAGCGGGAGAGACACGGCGATTTACCCAGGTTCAGCCCCTCGTGAGGAGGTAAAGGCCTACGTCCTGCTTTGAGTTGTATTGATGTGGTTTCGATTACAAGGAGGGCGTAACTCGCCAAACCTAGCACTCGATGATTTCTAACCTGCCCTCTTCTTCCCTCGGACTCGCCTTTATATACAGGTCGAACCCCTAGGGTTTTACAAGGATACTTTCCTTCCTACAAATCATGACCTCTGCGGTCTCTAAGTCGCCATCCTTTAAAGCTTGGAGACCTTCCGGAAATTATAAACCGCCATACAACTTTTGGTCTTGCCAGGCCAAGGCCCAAACCACGCTCAGGTGAATCGCCTGATTTGCTGACCCGGCCCAACTGGGGCGGGTTATTAATAGGTAATATCCCCAACACATCCTAATCGATCATGTCAAGTTAATATAAACCATAATAACTTGTCTCTCATAAGACCTAGTCCTCCCTCCTAGGTATAATGTCATAAAACTTAATAACACCTATGTCTCCATGATGAAGCACAGAGATCCAATGGTCTCCAACTTGTGGCTTGCGATCCTTCTTTGTTTCTCTCCATGCTTCAATTTGGAGCCTTTTTCATTTTGATTTGCGGTTACTCGAGTATGGAGCATCAAACTCAGCCCTCAGCGGGCTTTTAATTTTCATATGATCTTCTGGGTGCATCAACAGAGGCACTACATCATTTGGCAGTTGTTGTTGAAGAACATAATAATAACCTAGTTAGCAATGTAATCAACACCATTTATGCAATATTAGAGCGTACTTAATTTGGGAAACTCTTACCAAGATATTTCGGTGAATGTCATCCAGCCTCAACCTATGCACTAGTGGCATGTAAAATGTATAATTTCGGCCAATTCCCAAATTATACGGGAAGTTATCCCTAGAAACCAGGACACCAACAACAAAGTAGAGAAGAACATCCTTCTCCTCCCAAGTTATATGTGATCCATACGTGTAGTGTGTCGTGTCAATTAATTATCATAATTCACTCGAAGAAACAAAATAAGCTGTAAATTATAATTTAACAAATTTAGTATATGGATGAACACCAACTATTTCTAAATATAGAATGCAAATTACTTGACAAATATGGTTGAGGAACTCACATGGAGGTAAAACGGGAAGCATATCGACAACCACCCAAATGTCGATGTTGCCTCGCATATTATCTTGGGATTTTTATGTTTGTGCCCCTCGTTCGTTAGTTCTACTCATTCATCCCCATGCTCTTAACTTTTGCTCACTTTTCCCCACTCCCTTACTCGAAACCCTCAGAACATGTTACAACGGACGTTGCCGTCGGGTCAGTGCTTTGACCGTTAACTCTGACGAGTGGGGCCGCATAGGGCGCATGCAACTGACCGCGGTCGTGGGGTAGGACGTGTCGATGGAGGTAGTCGATGGGACATGCCCGAAACATCCCATTGTATTTAGAGGGGGAACCACCTCCCAGCGCATCGCCCCAGCCATTTCCCCTTCCCCTCCCTCTCGCATCATCTTCCTCTCCCCAACCGACATCATCTCGCTCTCCTCCAACTGTCGTCTCGATGTCTCCCACCACATTCTCTTCCTCACCTTCATCCCCTCCATCTATCCGATGGCGGATGCTCGTAGCGACGTCGGCGCAGCGGCCAGAGATGTAGTCGAGTTGAAGGGTGCGGTGACCGCGGATGAAATGAAGGATGTTGGTGGTGTCCATGGCGGTGCGGGGAAACTCGCAACCGCTGCGGATGTGGAGAAGGAGGTGGCGGTATCCGCCTCAGTGCTGCCGGAGCAGAAGGTGACGGCATCGAGCGGTGCAGTCCATCCCGATACCCGCGATGCGCAACCTAGCGAGGAGCAGGAGGTATTTGCATTTGCTTATTAGTTGCAATATTTAGGATATTATCTTGTAGAGTTAGTTGCATTGGTAAGATTGTGATTCATACGGTAGTACAGATGGTTAGAGTAGTTGGTTTGACGGATGGGCCGGGGTTTTCTATATGGGGGGATGGGGGTTTTTTCGTTTCAAAAATGCTAGATAGATCTGTATGAGAGATAGGGATCTCTGTGATTCAATGCTACACGTATGTATGCTTATTAGATTTTTTTAATGCTACACAAATTGGGTGTTTTAATGCTACAGACATGTATGCTTATTAGATTGGGTCCCTATTAGATTTGTTTTTGAATGCTACACATTTTGGGCTTTTGAATGTCATATGCCCAAATGGAATCCATTGATTAATAAGTTATTTGATTCATTAGTATATAAATTTGTCCACAATATGTAGTTATATTAGCTCTGTTGTTCAATGTGTGTGCATGACAATGGAAAATGCAAATAACCCTAGTATATTAGCCCTATGATGAATGTGGCATGTGTGCATCTCTAAATTTTCAATTGACTTATGTATTTACTAGTGATGGATGTAATTGTATATTCAGAAGGATGATGGATGGGGGAAAAAGAGGAAACTGGCCTTTACTGGGTTCGACCCGTACGATGCAGGGTATTGTGACGACGAAGAATATGAGGTAAGCCTACTTGAAATTTAGATTGTTCATTTAGTTCCTTCGACATGGTGTATATGAATCTATAACGTATTAATGCAATTCATTCATGTATGCAGTATGATTCTGGAGAAGATGTGTACAAGGGCAACTTCAAGTCCTTCAAAGCGAAGGAGGTGGAGAAGATCAAGGCCAAGGGAGTTGCTTCCTTTTCAACCGCAAGATCAAGAAGTGGCGCTGCCCCTACTGCACCACCAAGACAGAGCCAAAGGATGGCTGCTTCGATCACCTTGTGTCTCATGCAGAGGATTTGGCGAATCACGGGGAGGACTACATGATCAGGGGGAAGCTTGTTGCCCTCGCGAAGGCACTAACTTCGGTGTGATGTGATGATGTGATGAACTGAATGTGGCAGCATATTTTATCTTTATCTTTTGCATTACTTTTTGTAAACTGAATGTGGATGTTTATGATGTGATGAACTAAATCAATGGTAGTAATGTATTAGGGTACCCAATGTATTATGGGAACCCATGTATTATGCTATCTATATTTCTCTGTCCTTAAATTTGTGTGTGGTGTATGGTTACTTCTATTTAGATATTTTTTGAATTAATCGTCATATTTTTTACATTTTCTTTTGAAAAATATGCTTTAATAAAAAAACAATTTAAAAACATGTTTAAAATATGAAAATGTAAAACTAAGTTCAAATCCTTCTTATTCACTTTAAAATAAAGCTTTGGTGATTTTTTTGATTTTTTTAAATTTTTCAAAAATAGAAGGTAACTCTAGATGTTGTGTCCTTAAATTTGTGTGAAGGTTTTCTCATGAAAATGACCATAGATGTTGTCTCCTTAAATTTGCTTGTGGTGTATGGTTACTTCTATTTAGATGTTGTGAGCTATGAGTTTAGGTGTTGCAATGATCACACATGTTGTTTCAGTGTTGCTTCACTGATTAGACATGCTGCAAAAAAAACCTTGGCAAACTATCTAGGGTAACTATCTATGTTTGTATAGGAGATCATGTGTGCAAAATTTGAGGTGATTTAGCGGATGTCAAAGAAATTTCAATTTGAGAAATGTGCTCCAAATGAGCTTCGAGGCTAGGGTAAACAGCCCCATTTGTAATCAAGTTTTTCTGGACCAACTCTAAATGAGCCAAATCTTTTTTATCAACACCTATTCAATCTATATAGTGTAGATTCGAATTCTCACTATTTTTTGAATTAATCTTCATATTTTTACATTTTCTTTTGAAAAATATGCTTTAAATAAAAACTATTAAAAACACGTTTAAAATATGAAAATTTAAAACTAAGTTCAGATCCTTCTTATTCACTTTGAAATAAAGTTTTGGTGATTTTTTTGATTTTTTTAAATTTTTCAAAAACAGAAGGTAACCCTACCTCATCTCCTTGAACTCTATGAAATCTTGTAGGTGATAGCTCATATGTGTGAAGGTTTCCTCATGAAAATGACCATAGACCAAGTCTATGATTTTTGGTTGGTAACATGTCACATAAGACAACATTGTGCGCATGTTTCATATTTTTTTGATTTTTCTAAATTAATGGTGCTCATTTGACCTCGATCGTGCTAGCTAGGGTTTTTTTCATGAAAATGACCATAGACCAAGTTTAGTACTTTTCCTCGTTAGTGTGTCTTATAAAACAACAAACGGCGAAGGTTTCATATTTTTCGATTTTTTTAAAATTAGTTATGCTCAGTCAAAGCTTTCGTAACCCCGTTGACCAGCTCAAAACCCCTCTAAACCCCGCGGGGTTTCGCATAACCCTTGCTCCCAACATCAGTCGTCTGATCACACCCTAGCGCCAAGCGACAGCCCTCGTATGTGGTCTTCTAGAAGGAAGTCGGTGGGCAGGTTGCGTGCAGGCTCCGGGCCGTTGGATCACAAGGACGGCTCCGCATCGTTGGATCGTGGGGCGATCCACGAGAGGCGATCCCATCGGTTGTGCTCGGCTGCTCGCCCACCACTGACTCCGCATCGTTTTTTTGCATCGTTTTTTAGCAACGTTTTTTGCGTCGTTTTTTTGCATCGTTTTTTGCGTCGTTTTTTTCATCGCTTTTTCGCATCTTTTTTGCATCGTTTTTTGCATCGTGTGTGAACGTGCTGGATCTTTCACGTTTGACCACAGTTTCCCATGCATGTACATTTGATCACAGTCCACTCATCAAACCAACCACGGTTTCCCATGCGTGTACACTCTTGATGCCGCGGTGGGTGTGAAAATGGGGCGGTTTAGGGTTTAGGTTACAATGGCTATTTAAGCCGGACGGACAGTCCCCTCCCCCAGCTGTAGCTCTTTGCCTGCTCCATTTTCCTGCCGGCCCGAGCACTCCCCTCTCACAGCCCATCAGCCATGCCACTGATGCCAACTGTTCTTTCCCCTATGCAACGGCACGAGAAGAATATTGCTAGCACTCTCCGGCAATCGAAACTAGAAGAATGTTGTTGACGGCCCACAAGCGCATGGGATCGCATCAGTTTTCGAGGGTAGAGTATTCGACCCAAATTTGTTGATCGCCTATAGGAGGTGAGAGGATACTCTCAAGTATTAGCAGCTGAATATGTCAGATTCAACCACACCTGAAAGATTAGTATCTGCAAGCAAGGTATCAGTAGAAAGTAGTATGATAACAACGGTGTTAGAAATGATCTGTTGACGGCACACTATTCCTAACAATTGTATCAATGGTGCCAAGTTGCCTCGTTGACGGAAATTGTCAGTTCCCGTCAACGATCAGCGAATCAAGATTGTAGCAGGTAGCAGCAGTGTAACGAGCAATAGCAGCGGCAAGGAAAAGAAGTAGTGACAGAAGTAGCAAGTAGCAAAAGTAGCAAGCGACAGTAGAAGCAACAGTAGCAGCAGGGCAAGACAAGTAACAACAGTAGCAACAGTAGTAGCAGCAGCAGAGCAAAACAAGTAGCAACAGTAGGACAAACTCATAGGCAATGGGTCGGTGATCTGTTTGGATGATATTCATCATGCAACAGTTATAACACGGAGAGATATGTGGCTAGCTCCCGTTCGTCAATGTGATGTAGGCATGCATTCTGTGTGTCGTCATACGTGCTTAGGGAAAAGAACTTGCATGACATCTATTGTCCATCCCTCCTGTGGCAACGGGGTCCAAAAGGAATCTACGGGATATTAAGGTTCTCCTTTTAATAAAGAACCGGACCAACGCATTAGCACTCTGTGAACACATGAACTCCTCAAACTATGGTCATCATCGGGAGTGGTTCCGGTTATTGTCACTCCGGGGTTGCCGGATCATAACACATAGTAGGTAACTACAACTTGCAAGATCGGATCTAAAACACACATATATTGATGACAACATAATAATTTCAGATCTTAAATCATGGCACTCGGGCCCTAGTGACAAGCATTAACCATGGCAAAGTAGTAGCAACATCAATCTCAGAACATAGTGGATACTAGGGACCAATCCCCATCAAAACTAACTCGATTACATGATAGATCTCATCCTACTCATCACCGCCCAGCGAGCCTATGAATAGATTACTCACGAACGACGAAGAGCTTCATGGAATTGAAGAGGTAAGAAGGTTGATGATGACGATGGTGATGATTTCCCCTCTCCGGAGCCCAAGACGGACTCCAGATCTGCCCTCCACATGAAGAACGGGTGGTGGCGGTGCCTCCGTATCATAAACGCGACGAAAACTTCTCTTTTCTATTATTTCTGGGACGAAAGGGATCTTATAGAGGTGGAATTGGGGGTGGCAGAGCCGTGTGGGCCCCACAAGCCTGCCCACCGCCACCAGGGGGGTGGTGGCGGAGCCAGGGCTTGTGGCCCACTGGCCCACCCCCTCAGGTGGAACTTGGCGCAGATATTTTTCTTATTTTCCAAAACTACTCCCCGTAAATTTGCAAGACGTTTGGAGAACTTTGATTTCTGCACAAAAATAACACCAAGGCAATTTTGCTGAAAACAACGTCAGTCTAGGTTAGTTCCATTCAAAACATGCAAATTAGAGTCCAAAACAAGGTCAAAAGAGTTTGGAAAAGTAGATACGATGGAGACGTATCAACTCCCCCAAGCTTAAAACCTTGCTTTTCCTCAAGCAACTCACTTGACAAACTGAGAGAGAAAGAAAAACTTTGACAAACTCAGTTTGATCTTGTTGTTGCAACAATGTCTAACTCATAACCAGAATTTCAGCAAGATCACAAGTTAACCACATAAGCAAATGACACAAAGGTCTCACGGTAAACTAATATCAATGGCATAATCAGCTAATGAGAAAATAATAATGAGTTTCAAATACCAACACTTCAATCAAATCAAGCATGAAGCAATATGAATAGATGGTATCTCGCTAGCTCTTTCTGAGACCGCAAAACATAAATGCAGAGCACTTTCAAAGATCAAGGGCTGACTAAACATTGTAATTCCTAGCAACAAAGATCCAGTCATAGTCATACTCAATATCAATCAAAAGCAAAGCATAAAAATGACAGAGGTGCTCTCTAATTAGTGCTTATATAAGAGGAGGATGACTCGACAGGAAAATAAATAGATAGGCCCTTCGCAGAGGGAAGCATTGATTTGCAGAGGTGCCAGAGCTCAAGCTTTGAAAACAGAGATAATAATTTTGGGTGGCATGCTTTCATTGTCAACGCAATGACCAAGAGTTCTCAATATCTTCCATGCTACTCATGCTATAGGCGGTTCCCAAACAGAAAATTAAAGTCTTAACTCCCCCACCACCAATCAATCACATTCCACGGCTAGCCGAATCCTCGGGTACCGTCCATACTAACATCAATCCGGGGGGAGTCTTGTTTTATAGTTATGTTTTTGATTTAAGCGTGGAACTGGGCATGGCAATTACCGGCCCCTTTCTCGTGAATGACAGTGAATAAACACATGTCGAGGATAACACTCCTAGTATGGAAGATACCAATAGCCCTCTGTCACCACATGAGTGGTTCGGGCATGCAAAACAGATTATGTCTTGAAGGTTTAGAGAATGGCACATGCAAATTTACTTGGAACGGCAGGTAGATACCGCAAATAGGTAGGTATGGTGGACTCTCATGGAAAAAAAATTGGTTTTATGGAAGTGGATGCAAAAGCAGTATTCTGCTTAGTACAAGTGAAGGCTAGCAAAAGACTGGGAAGCGACCAACTAGAGAGCGACGACAGTCATCAAGATGCAATAAGTTTGACCAACATTGAATGCAAGCATGAACAGGATATAAATCACCATGAACACGAACATCATAGAGGCTATGTTGATTTTGTTTCAACTACATGCATGAACATGTGCCAAGTCAAGCCACTTGAAACATTCAAAGGAGAATACCATCCTATCATACTACATCATCGTCATCTCAAAATCTATGTTGGCATTCAAGATAAACCATTATAAGCTCTCAGCTAAATAAGCATGGCATCAGAAACTATGATCTCTAAGTTATCATTAGAAACATGGTTCTCTCACAACAAAGCTAAATCTGGGTCGACAAGCTAGTCATATTTACAAAAACAAAATAGATAGAGTTCATACCAGCTTTTCAGTCTCAGTCACTTCATCATATATCATCATTGTTGCCTTTCATTTGCACGATCGAACGATGAAAATGATAATAAGCGCATTGGACTAAGCTAAATCTGCAGGCAAACACAAAGGAGAAGACAAAGTAATATGGCTCTTTGAAAGCTAAACAGGTAAGCATGCAAGAACCAATAAACATTGTTACCAATATCTTCTACCTTGACACAAAGAAAAAGAAAAATATTTACACGGGAAAGCTCCCAACAAGCAAAAGAAGAAAGAAAAATCTTTTTGGGTTTTCTCAAAAGGACACAAAACAAGAAAACAAGAAAAAGAAAGTAAACTAGCATGGATAATACAGTGGCAAAGTGTGAACACCGGCTAACAAAGTGAAAGCATAAGCATGAATGTAAAGTCGGTGAGAACACGTAATCCCCCAAGCTTAGGCTTTTGGACTAGCTTGGTCTACTCCCATGGTGGGAAATAACCAGCTCCAGGATACTCCGGAGCAGACTGTGGATGCCACTGCTGTGTGAGCTCCTCTAGCTCCCAGTGATAAACTGGTGTCTGGTACTCGACTGGCGGCTCGGGCACGGGCGCATGTGGTTGGGCCAAGCCCCAATATGCGTAGATGTCCGCAGGCATAATAGTGTACCTGCCTACATGAAGATCGAACAAAGAAGGAGCACGCAAAGTAATAGTCTCTCGAGTACCCTGACTAAACACCAGGTTATAAATCATCCGTCTACTAGCATCTCTATCCAGAAAATCATGGCGAACCATGCTGTCATAATCCAGATATCTCTCAGGGAGAAGCATCTCTCCTTCCTCTCCTAGTCTAATGGGTATCTCAAAGTGTCTGGCAAGACGGGTAGCGTAGATATCTCCATAGACGACACCCTTGGAACGGTTTAGGTTCAACCGTTGAGCTACTATAGCGCCCAAGCTATAAGTCTTATCGTTATAAAGGCCTTCGCGCAAAACAGCAAGGTCTGGAGAACTAAGTGATCCAGCCTCCCCACGGCCAATCAAACATTTTCCCACAAATAGTGAGAAGTACCAAAGCACAAGAAAATGTATGCTAGCAATTCTAGCGCGAGACACTCCTCTCTCCTCTCCAACAACAATAGAACCAATGAAATCCTCCAAGTCCCGTGGACGAGGGTCACGGATATCCCCAACATAAGGTAATTTGCATACATTGCAAAAGTCCTGCAGCGTCATGCACTGGGGGACAACGTATATCATGAACTCAACCATGGGAGGATTCTTCCTTGGGTAAAAGTTGAAGCTTTGAACGAAAATATTGGTGAGGAGGAGGTATTGTGGGCACTTATCTTCAACGAAAGAAGTAAGACCTGCGTTATCCACCAAGTAATAAAAGTCTTCATAAAGTCCGACGACGCGCAAAAATTCATCACTTGGCCACTCGCACGCTCGAACTTCCTTGACTCGAGGGACTATGTACTTGGGGTGGTTCTTCTCATTCTCCTTGGGGTTACGGCTTGAAGAGCCTCTCAAGAACCTCCTCATCTTTTCCCATTTCTAGCTCTGAAAAATTCTGAAATTTTTAGAGACTTCGAAAGAAAAGTGAATAAGGATTTACCTAACTTGTACCAAGTACTCCTACTAGTGCCTAGAGACCGTATCACGCGCTAAAACTACTTGGGACCAGCTAAAATCAACTTTTCAAGCTCAAGAACAGGGTCACCATGGTAGCAAGAATTCGCGAAGGATAAAGCACTAGAGCAAAAACTAATTGGACCAATGGAGGCGTCACTTACCAAGGAGTAATTTCCCCAAAACGGTTCGGAGAATGGTGCTCTCAGCAAGGAGATCGAAAATCACAGCCAAATGAGCAAGAACACAGGTTTGAGCTGCGAAACAATTTTTTCTGGAGGTCTAAGAAGAGGCTGAGAGCTGGAATGAGTGTAGGGGGTGCCGGTGGGCCCCACAAGCTTGCACCCTGCCACCAGGAGGGTAGGTGACGGTGGCAGGGCTTGTGGCCCACTGGTCTAGCCCCCAGGCCAGCTCTTAGGCCCAGAAATTTTCAAAAATTCCAGAAAAAATCATACTAAATTTTCCGGACCACCGGAGAACTTTTATTTTCGAGGTATTTTTCTCCGGGACGCTAAAACAGAAAACAGGAAAAAGTAAACTAATTCTATCATTTTTCTTCTAAGCAAAAGAAAACGAAGACTCAAAACAGAGGTATGTGACTCTTCGATTCATCCGTTTCATGGTCAACGAAAGAAATCCGTCAATGGGATTGATCAAGTCCTTATGAAAAAACCTTCTCGAATCGCAAGAGAGAATGGAGAATTTTCAGATAGTCAATAAGTCACCTCAATGGGGATATGTATCTCCCCAACAAGCAAATCATACGTCATCTTGACACGAGGAATAGGGCATTCAAAGCTCCCAATGATAATCGATGAAGTCTTTTCGATAGCATTGATGCAATGTACTTGATATCGTTTCTTCGGAAAGTGCACGATGTGCTCATTACCATTGACATGGAAAGTGACATTGCCTTTGTTGCAATCTATAATAGCCCCTGCAGTGTTTAGAAAGGGTCTTCCGAGGATGACAGCCATGGCATCGTCCTCAGGAATATCCAAGATAACAAAGTCTGTTAAGATAGTGGTATTAGCAACCACAACAGGCACATCCTCGCAAATGCCGATAGGGAAAGCAGTTGATTTGTCGGCCATTTGCAGAGAAATTTCAGTGGGTGTCAACTTATCCAACTCAAGTCTACGATAAAGAGAGAGCGGCATAACACTAACACCGGCTCCAAAGTCACATAAGGCAGTTCTTAAGTAGTTTCCTTTAATAGAGCAAGGTATAGTGGGTACTCCGGGATCACCAAGTTTCTTAGGAGTTCCACCTTTAAAAGTGTAGTTGGCAAGCATGGTGGAGATCTCAAGATCTGGTATCTTCCGTTTCTTAGTCACGATATCTTTCATGTACTTGGCATATGGAGACATCTTGAGCATATCAGTTAACCGCATCTGCAGAAAGACGGGTCTTATCATCTCAACGAAGCGCTCAAAATCCTCATCATCCTTTTTCTTGGATGGCTTAGGAGGAAAGGGCATAGGTCTCTGAACCCATGGCTCTCTTTCTTTACCATGCTTCCTACCAGTGAAGTCGTTCTTATCGTACTTCTTAGGTTGTGGATTATCAGGATTAACCGAAGGTTCAATCTCCACATCCTCATCATTGCTAGGTTGAGCATTATTATGAACATCACCGTCCATATTGTCACCAGGTTCATGTTCATCACCAGATTGTGTTTCTGAATCAGACGCAAAAATATCATTAGGTTCTTCAGGTGTGACAGTATTTGGTGAACTGGCATGTAAGCTTCTATCATCCTTCTTCTTCTCCTTAGGATGACTGGGTGTATCAGCATTGATTCCTTAAGAATCTTGATCAGTTCTCTTAGGATGACCTTCACGATACAAAGGTTCTTGAGTCATTTTGCCTCCTCTAGTAATGACTCTGACGGAGTTGTCATTTAATTCATTGAGCAGGTCATTCTAAGCTTTAAGGACTTGTTCTACCTAAGTAGTAATCATAGAGGCATGTTTACTCAGAAGCTTCAGATCATTGACATTTCTGTCTACACAAGCACTTAAATGGCTAAGCATACGAGTACTTTGTTCCAAGTGTCTGCTAACAAAATCATTGAAACTCTGTTGTTTAGCAACAAAGTTGTCAAATTCATCGAAGCATAGGCTAGCAGGTTTATCAAAAGGAATATCACTCTCATCAAACCTACGCAGAGAATTCACTTCTACTACCTGTATCGGGTTATCGAGACCATGGATCTCTTCGATAGGTGGTAGATTTTTGACATCTTTAGATCTAATGCCTTTCTCTTGCATAGATTTCTTGGCTTCTTGCGTATCTTTGGGACTGAGGAATAGAATACCCCTTTTCTTCGGAGTTGGCTTAGGAGGTGGTTCGGGAATAGTCCAAGCATTATCATTGATCAAGATGTTATTCAGTAGGGTCTCAGCTTGTTCTACAGTTCGTTCCCTAAAAACACAACCGGCACAAGTATCTAGGTAGTCTCTAGAGGCATCGGTAAGTTCGTTATAGAGGATATCAAGTATCTCGTTCTTCTTAAGAGGGTGATCAGGCAAAGCATTCTGTAGCTGGACGAGCCTCCCCCAAGCTTGTGGAAGACTCTCTTCTTGGAGTTGAGCAAAGTTGTATATTTCCTGCAACGCAACTTGCTTCTTATGGGCAGGGAAATATTTCTCACAGAAGTAATAGACCATCTCGTGGGGACTACGCACACATCCAGGAGCAAGAAAGGTGAACCAAGCTTTAGCCTCATCCTTTAAAGAGAAAGGAAACAGCTTAAGGATATAGTAGTGTCGGATCTTCTCCTCATTAGTGAAAAGGTTGGTTATTTCGCGTAGTTTGGCAAGATGGGCTATGAACGTCTCAGACTCATAACCGTGAAAAGGATCAGATTCGACTAGAGAGATTATCTCAGGATCGACAGAGAATTCATAATCATTATCGGTGACAAAGATAGGAGAAGTGGCAAACTTCGGGTCATATTTCATCTTAGCTTCCCGAGATTTTTCCTTCCACTTGAGAAGTAATTTCTCAGCGTCATAGGCATCCTTACACGCAAGAAAATCCTCAGCTATCTCTCCCTCCATAACGTAACCCTCAGGTATATCAGGCAATTCATATCTAGGAGAGCTAGATCTAGCAGGAGCAAAAGCAGGTTCTATCTCAATAGTATCGGCAGTATCAGAAGCATCACGAGCATTGGTAGTAACCCTAGCAATATGAGCATCAAGGAACACCCCTAGTGGAACATCAGGCGAGGTAGCATCTCTAGAAGTATCAAGCATAGCATCATCAGGCATAATAGCATCTCTAGCATCATCAGGCATAGCAGTATCAAGCATAGCATCTCTAGCAGTATCAGGCATAGCATCAGGCATAGTATCAAGCATAGTATCATCAGGCATAGTATCAAGCATAGCATCTCTAGCAGTAGTATCATAAGCATCATCAAGCACATGCGACATATCAAGATTTCTAGCAGGAGGTGATGTCGCAAACTTACTCATAACTGAAGGTGAATCAAGTGCAGAGCTAGATGGCAATTCCTTACCTCCCCTCGTAGTTGAGGGCAAGACTTTGGTCTTCGGATCCTTCAGATTCTTCAGAGTGATCAGAAGATATAAATCCCAAGTGACTCAGAGAATATAGCAATACCTCCCCGGCAACGGCGCCAGAAAAATGCTTGAGGCCAACTGTTCTTCCCCTTTGCAACGGCACCAGAAGAACGCTGCTAGCACTATCCAACAATCGAAACTAGAAGAATGTTGTTGACGGCCCACAAGTGCATGGGATCGCAGCAGTTTTCGAGGGTAGAGTATTCGACCCAAATTTGTTGATCGCCTATAGGAGGTGAGAGGATACTCTCAAGTATTAGCAGTTGAATATGTCAGATTCAACCACACCTGAAAGATTAGTATCTGCAAGCAAGGTATCAGTAGCAAAGAAGTATGATAACAACGGTGTCAGAAACGATCTGTTGACGGCAGACTATTCCTAACGATTGTATCAATGGCGCCAAGTTGCCTCGTTGACGGAAATTGTCAATTCCCGTCAACGATCAGCGAATCTTGATTGTAGCAGGTAGCAGCATTGTAACGAGTAATAGCAGCGGCAAGGAAAAGCAGTAGTGACAGAAGTAGCAAGTAACAACAGTAGCAAGCGACAGTAGTAGCAACAGTAGCAGCAGGGCAAGACAAGTAACAGCAGTAGCAACAGTAGTAGCAGCAGCAGAGCAAAACAGGTAACAGCAGTAGCAATAGTAGGACAAACTCGTAGGCAATGGGTCGGTGATTTGTTTGGATGATATTCATCATGCAACAGTTATAACACGGAGAGATATGTGGCTAGCTCCCGTTCGTCAATGTGATGTAGGCATGCATTCCGTGTGTTGTCATACGTGCTTAGGGAAAAGAACTTGCATGACATCTATTGTCCATCCCTCCCGTGGCAGCGGGGTCCAAAAGGAAACTACGGGATATTAAGGTTCTCCTTTTAATAAAGAACCGGACCAACGCGTTAGCACTTGGTGAACACATGAACTCCTCAAACTATGGTCATCACCGGGAGTGGCTCCGGTTATTGTCACTCCGGGGTTGCCGGATCATAACGCATAGTAGATAACTACAACTTGCAAGATCGGATCTAAAACACACATATATTGGTGACAACATAATAATTTCAGATCTGAAATCATGGCACTCGGGCCCTAGTGACAAGCATTAAGCATGGCAGTAGTAGCAACATCAATCTCAGAACATAGTGGATACTAGGGATCAATCCCCATCAAAACTAACTCGATTACATGATAGATCTCATCCTACTCATCACCGCCCAGCGAGCCTACGAATAGATTACTCACGAACGACGAAGGGCTTCATGGAATTGGAGAGGGAAGAAGGTTGATGATGACGATGGCGACGATTTCCCCTCTCCGGAGCCCAAGACAGACTCCAGATCTTCTCTCCATATGAAGAACAGGTGGTGGCGGCGCCTCCGTATCGTAAACGCGACGAGAACTTCTATTTTTTATTTTTCTGGGACGAAAGGGATCTTATAGAGCTGGAATTGAGGGCGGCAGAGCCGTGTGGGCCCCACAAACCTGCCCACCGCCACCAAGGGGTGGTGGCGGAGCCAGGGCCTGTGGCCCACTAGCCCACCCCCTCAGGTGGAACTTGGCGCTAATATTTTTCTTATTTTCCAAAACTGCTCCCCGTAAATTTTCAGGACGTTTGGAGAACTTTGATTTATGCACAAAAATAACACCAAGGCAATTCTGCTGAAAACATCGTCAGTTCAGGTTAGTTCGATTCAAAACATGCAAATTAGAGTCCAAAACAAGGGCAAAAGAGTTTGGAAAAGTAGATATGATGGAGACTTATCAGCCACCACACCGCCAGTACTACATGATCGAAGAACATCTCTACCTCCTTCGACGGGCCCTATTCCGGAGGGAAGCGGGCCTACCTCTAGAGGATTTCAGGGAGCCGGAGGAGGAGGAGCCGAAGGTGGAGGCATCGCTGGAGGAGGAGCTGGAGGTGGAGGCGCCACCGCAAGAGCCGGAGGTGCAGGCGCCGCCGCAGGAGCCGGACGTGGAGGCGCCGCCGCCGATCTACTATGTGTGGCCCGACCAAGCGGTGATCCTCAACTCCATCTGCTCGGAAGCAGCTGCGCAGCCCCGACATCAACAGCAGATGCACGTAGTGCGGGAGGCGTAGGAGGCGGCACAGGTGGTGGCCCAGGAGGACCAGGCTTCGGTCATCTGTGACGATGAAGACGCATAGTGCACTAGGCAGTACGTAGGATATATATCATAGGCTTCCCTATATTGTATGCTTTCGTTATTATGCTCTCTGAGCTATGTTTGTTGATGCTTCAAAAAATATATTACATGCTTTTTGTTGATGCTACAAAGCCCTAAACCCTCAAATACCTAAAACCTAGCTCGATCAGTGGCAGCGATTGTCGCTGCGTCCGTGACGGCATGCATGCAGGCAGCCTAGCTCGATCACATGGCATGCATAGCAGGCTTCATCGCTTCGATATCATGGCGGCACACGTCGATCAGTATGCCCTAGAGTTTAATTGCCATGCTGAATTGATGATGTGGTGGTAAAAGGTTGAGATGGTGTGAACTACGAATCGATCGTGGAGGCGACAGAGCTGCATCTCGTGGCGGCTCACAGGAGGCTGCATCCGTGGCGGGGTGCATCGACACATGCTTGCAGGCAGGCAGGCAGGCGGTTCATCTCGCGTATGCATAGCTTAGGTTTAATTGCCACATTGAAAAGATGCGACTGGATCGAGGAGACAAAGCATGTGACATGAGACGAACCAGCAGCAGCGACCGTCCCTGCGTCCGTGGCGGCTAGCATGTAGAAAGAGGCCGGTCAGCGTACGTGGCGGCGGGCATCAGCGCATGGAGGCATGCTAGCTACGTGCATGCATAGAAGGCTCATGTCATTACGGCGCGCGCACGACCCAGCAGCGACCGATGGAGGCAGGTGCATGCATAGCAAGCTCATGTCGTTACGGCACGTGCAGGGCCCAACAATCTAACCACGGCCCAACGGGCTAACCGCGGCACCATCCGCCACGACCCCACTCATCAGGTCCAACGGGGGACACAGTCAGCGCGGCCCCACTTGTCAGAGTTAACGGTCAAAGCACTGACCCGACGGCATCCATCGTTTGTGACTAGTTGTGAGGGTTTCGGCCAAGGTAGTGGGGAAAAGTGAGCAAAAGTTAAGAGCATGGGGATGAATGAGTAGAGCTAACGAACCAGGGGCACAGAAATAAAATTCACTATTATCTTCAGCACGAAGATCGAAGGTTATTTCCATACCCTCCTAAAATCCATATGCCTTGCAAAGATCTTCCCAATTTGGGCACCCTATTTCTATGTTAAAAACTGACTTAAATACTTTGATAACAAATGTGTGACCATGTATAGTCCTAGGTTAGCGCTCCTCGTCTCCATTCTCTCGTGGTCTTCGGAACCGAGCCTCTCCAGCGCATATCTTCTTGCATGGCAAGGGAGGAACATATCTCCATTCCCGTCAAGCTTCATGCTAAAGAACCTATCGTCTTGCAGGTGAGGCGTGTCGCACATACCCCGATAGTCGCCGCAATATTCACACTCCCAATATTCATCGTCCGACATTTTCTGTTTTAATGTGGTAATTTAACTTATAATCCATGGAACATGTTTGTAAATGTGTAAACAACAACAGTGACACTATATTGAAAGAATTGAACATCTATATATAAACAGAAGCATGAATAATAAAAAGGGACCTATATTTGGTCGGAATGTTGATTCATTACCCTTTCCGGCAATTCCCAAGCACTCCATATGTCCTAGTTTCTAGCACTAGTCATGTGGAAAGTCAAGGAAATTTTCGGCATGACCTTTGCTAAAAAGTGGACATATGGAGCGCCTGATATTTGCCGGAACAGAAAGGAAATCAACATTCCGGCAAAACATAGGCTAGTCGTACATTCCGGCAAAACTCGAATAATAATGTGCACTACATTTCAAATACAACATTTGCTAGATGTCATGTAAGAAAAAACATGAGCTTAATTTTTGGTTTCTTACCAAATTGTCATAAGTACCTGCTTTGCACCAATATTTGGAGATAAGTTCAACTCTTATTAAGCTTCTAGGGTCTAGTAAAATAAGATTTATGTTTTAAACCTAAATTATGCAAGAGGTGTTTCTTACTAAGTCTAAGTACTTGAAATCATCAACCTTTAGGTGAACAACACCAACAATTTTAGATGATCAAGGATCATCCGACAAGGGTTATTCTCCCCAAGTTTAGATGACCAATGATCAACATGGCATAGCATGAACTAAATCCATTTATGTGGTCACAAACAACGAAGAAGTTGTCTTATCATTTTCATTCTATATAAACTAATAAACATACTACTCCCTATGTCCCTTCTAGAATAAAAATGAGATTGTCCAGAAAGCATGCATTGAACTTTCTAATTATAACTACCAACCTTTAAGAGTAGATTAAAACTGTTAAGGTGGAAATAGTACTGTATATTTCCATGAACTTTACTGAAATATACATAGATGCGTGCAAATCTAACAATGTATCTTTTATATTGACCTTTTGCAGGGTTGTGATGCCTCCATTCTGCTGGACCCAACCACTAGCAACCAACAAACTGACAAAACAACAATCCCCCTATGTGGGTACAAGGTCATGAACAAGATCAAAGCCGATGTGGGGGCTTACTGGAGCAGGAGGGGGACGATGGCGACGGCGAGGGAGGCCGCAGCGAGTGGGGCGGTGGCGGCGACGAGGGGAGGGGGCGGTGGCGACGACGAGGAAGGTGGCGGCGACGACGACAGCGACGGTGATGGCGAGGGAGGCGGCGACGGCTTGAGATCGAGGAGAGGGGGGTGGGGACTGGGGGAGTTAGGAAATTTTGAGACCGCGGTGGGGTGTGAACTGAACATAGCAGTAGCGCTGGTTCCGGAGGAGCGCTACTGCTATTGTACTTAGCAGTAGCACTTTTACCATGCCAGCGCTGCTACTACAGCTACTGTCGGTGGCCTCATTGGGCCCCTTTTCGCAGTAGCGCTGGATGCGACGTAACGCTACTGCTATGGACCTTAGCAGTAGCGCTGGATTAGGACCAGCACTACTACTATAGCTATTGCGGGTGGCCTCGTTGGGCCCTGTTTATCAGTAGTGCTGAAAATAGGGCCAGTGCTACTGCTAAGGACATTAGCAATAGCGCGTAGTATTTCCAGCGCTACTGCTAAGTAGTAGCAGCACGTGCTACTTTCCAGTGCTACTAATAGGCTCCTACCTATAAGGTTTTTCCTACTAGTGTAAAGGGAAATAAGGGATACTTCATGAAACGGTAAACCAGTTGCTGCTCTAGTGAAGAAACCCAAGGTTGAACCCAAACCCGAGACTAACTGCTTCTGTTATGAGGGGGACGGTCACTAAGGCGGAACTACCCTAGATACTTGGTAGATGAGATGGCTGGCAAAGTCGACAAAAGTATATTGGATATACCTGATATTTATGTGTACCTTACTAGTACTCCTAGTAGCACCAGGGTATTAGATACTGATTCAGTTGCTATGTGTTAGTAACTCGAAATTATAGCTACAGAATAAATGGATACTAGCAAGGGTGAGGTGACGATGTGTGTTGGAATAAATTCTAAGGTTGATGTGATCAAACATCGCATGATTCCTCTACCATCGGGATTAGTGTTAACCTAAATAATTGTTATTTGGTGTTTGCGTTGAGCATGAACATGATTAGATCGTGTTTATTGCAATACAATTATTCATTTAAATAGAATAATGGTTATTCTATTTGCTTGAGTAAATACCTTCAATAGTTTATTGAGTCTCGATCGTAGTGCTACACATGTTCATAATATTGATGCCAAAAGATACAAAGTAGTAATGATAGTACCACTTACTTGTGGCACTGCCGCTTGAGTCATGTTGGTATAAAATGCATGAAGAAGCTCCATGCTGATGGATCTTTGTACTCACTCATTTTTATAAACGTTTGAGACATGCAAACCATACCTATTGGTATAAACGCATGAAGAAACTCCATGTAGATGGATCGTTTGGACTCAGTTGATTTTGAATCACTTGAGACATGCAAATCATACCACATGGGCAAGATGACTGAAGGCCTCGTTTTCTAGTGAGATGGAACTAGAGAGTAACTTATTGGAAGTAATACATTTGGATGTATGCAGTCCAATGAGTGCCGAGGCACGTAGTGGATATCGTTATGTTCTTACTTCACAGATGATTTGAGTAGATACTAGTGTATTTGCTTGATGAAACACGTGTCTGAATTATTGAAAGGTTCAAGTAGTTTCAGAGTGAATTTGAAGATCGTCGTGACAAGAGGGTAACATGTCTACGATATGATCATAGAGATGAATATCTGAGTTGCGAGTTTGGTACACAATTAAGACAATTGTGAAAATTGTTTCACATCTCCTGCCACCTAGAACACCATAGTGTGATGGTGTGTCCGAACGTCATAGCCACACCCTATTTGATATGGTGCATACTATGATGTCTCTTATGGAATTACCACTATCGCTTGTGGGTTATGCATTAGAGACAACCGCATTCACTTTAAATAGGGCACCATGTATTTCCGTTGAGATGACACCGTATGATCTATGGTTTGGAGAAACCTAAGCTGTCATTTCTTAAAAGTTTGGGGTTGCGATGCTTATGTGGAAAAGTTTCAGCATGATAAGATCGAACCCAAAGCGGATAAATGCATCTTCATAAGACACCCAAAACAGTTGGGTATACCTCCTATCTCAGAACCGGGAGCCAAGTGTTTGTTTCTAGAAACGGTTCCTTTCTCGAGGAAAAGTTTGTCTCGAAAGAATTGAGTGGGAGGGTGGTGGAACTTGATGACGTTACTCAACCGTCACTTCAACCAGTGTGTAGCAGGGTGCAGGAAGTTGATACTGTGGCGCCTACGCCAATTGAAGTGGAAACTGATGATAGTGATCATTAAGCTTCGGATCAAGTTACTACAAACCTCGTAGGTCGACAAGGTCGCGTACTGCTACAGAGTGGTACGGTAACCCTGTCTTGGAGGTCATGTTGTTGAACAAAGATGAACCTACGAGCTATGGAGAAGAGATGGTGGGCCCGGATTCCGGCAAATGGCTGGAGGCCATGAAATCCGAGATAGGATCCATGTATAAAAACAAAGTTTAGACATTTGAGGAACTACTTGATGGTCGTAAGACTATTGAGTACATATGGATCTTTAAAAGGAAGACAGACGGTGATGGTGAAAAGTCACCATTAAGAAAAGCTTGATTTGTCGCAAAGATGTTTCCGACAAGTTCAAAGAGTTGACTATGATGAGACTTTCTCACTCGTAGCGATGCTAAAAGTCTGTTGGAATTATGTTAGCAGTTGCTGCATTATTTATGAAATATTGCACATAGGATGTCAAAACATTGTTTCCTCGACGGTTTCCTTGAGGAAAGGTTGTATGTGATACAACCAGAAGGTTTTGTCGATCCTAAGGATGCTAACAAGTATACAAGCTCCAGCGATCCTTCTATGGACTGGTGCAAGCATCTCGGAGTTGGAATATACTCTTTGATGAGATGATCAAAGCTTTTGGGTTTATACAAGGTTTATGAGAAACTTGTATTTCCAAAGAAGTGAGTGGGAGCACTATAGAATTTCTAATAAGTATATGTGGTTGACATATTGTTGATCGGAAGTAATATAGAATTTCTGGAAAGCATAAAGGGTTGTTTCAAAGGAGTTTTTCAAAGGAAAACCTAGATAGAGCTACTTGAACATTGAGCATCAAGATCTATAGAGATAGATCAAAATGCTAAATAGAACTTTCAATGAAATGCATGCCTTGACAAGTTTTTGGAGGAGTTCAAAATAGATCAGCAAAGAAGGAGTTCTTGGCTGTGTTGTAAGGTGTGAATTTGAGTAAGACTGAAAGCCTGACCACGGCAGAAGAAAGAGAAAGGATTAAGGTCATGCCCTATGCCTTAGCCGTACGCTCTAAAGTATGACATGCTGTGTACTTCACCTTGATACGTCTCCAACTTTGGATGGTTTCATGCTATTATCTTATTTTTGATGGTTTCATGCTATTATCTTGTCAAACTTTGGATGTTTTGTATGCCTTTTAAATATTTTATTGAGACTAACTTATTAACTCAGTGCCAAGAGCCAGTTCCTGTTATTTCCATGTTTTTGACCCCTTTCAGAGGAGGATTTTGAACGGAGTCCAAACGGAATGAAACTGCCAAAAAGATTTTTTCCGGAATAGAAAAAGATCGGAGAGACGGAGAATCAGGGCAGGGGCCCACCATGGACCCCACAAGCTCTCATGGCGCGGCCAGGGGGCCAGCGGCCCCCTGGCTTGTGGGATCCGTGAGGCTCCTTTGCCCTAGGTTTTGCGCCTATATATTCCCAAAAATTCCATAAAAAAATCAGGATATCATCGAAAGTACTTTTTCGCTGCCACAAGCTTCTGTCTCCGCAAGATCCCATCTGGGGCACATTCTGGTGCCTTGCCGGAGGGGGGATTTGGATACGGAGGGCTTCTTCATCAACACCATGACCGTTCTGATGATGCGTGAGTAGTTCACCATAGACCTACGGGTCCATAGCTAGTAGCTAGATGGCTTCTTCTCTCTCTTGGATCTTCAATACAATGTTCTCCATGATCTTCATGGAGATCTATCCGATGTAATCTTCTTTTGCGGTGTGTTTGTCGAGATCCGATGAATTGTGGATTTATGATCAGATTATCTATGAATCTTATTTGAGTTTCTTCTGATCTCTCTTATGCATGATTTCATATCCTTGTAATTCTCTTCGAGTTCTGGGTTTTGTTTGGCCAACTAGATCTATGATTCTTGCAATGGGAGAAGTGCTTGGTTTTGGGTTCATACCGTGCGGTGACCTCACCCAGTGACAGAAGGCGTAGCGAGGCACGCATCGTGTTGTTTCCATCAAGGGTAAAAAGATGGGGTTTTCATCATTGGTTTGAGACTATCCCACTACATCATGTCATCTTGCTTAAGGTGTTACTCTGTTCGTCATGAACTCAATACACTAGATGCATCCTGGATAGCGGTCGATGTGTGGAGTAATAGTAGTAGATGCAGAAAGTATCAGTCTACTTGTCTCGGATGTGATGCATATATGTATGATCATTGCCTTAGATATCGTCATGACTTTGCGCGGTTCTATCAATTGCTCGACAGTAATTTGTTCACCCACCGTAATACTTGCTATTTTGAGAGAAGCCTCTAGTGAACACTATGGCCCCCGGGTCTACTCCACACCATATTTTCAGCCTTACACTTTTTACTTCGTTGCACTTTCTGCCTTCAGATCTCACTTTGCAATCAATCTTGAAGGGATTGACAACCCCTTTATAGCGTTGGCTGCAAGCTCTTTTGTGTTTTCGCAGGTACTCTGGACTTGATGAGATTCTCCCACTAGATTGATACCTTGGTTCTCAAACTGAGGGAAATACTTACTGCTCCAGTGATGCATCACCCTTTCCTCTTCAAGGGAAAAACTAACGCAAGCTCAAGAGACGACAGAAGGATCTCTGGCACCATTGCCAGGGAATTACTTTTGTTGACGTAGCACACTTGATGTGTGCCTTGCCATGAGTCTGTCGAGGGGTACAAAGAGTGATCCAGGATTGAATCACTGAACAACGGTCAAAGTTATCCTTAGTAACTAGTGGACTAAGGATTTTTTTCTCGATTATGGAGGTGATTAAAGAGTTCGTCGTAAAGGGTTACGTCGATGCAAGCTTTGACACTAATCCGAATATCTCTGAGTAGTAAACCGGATTCGTATAGTGGAGCAGTCATTTCGTATAGTTCCAAATGGCACGTAGTAGTAGCATCTATAGGATGACATAGAGATTTGTAAAGCACACACGGATCTGAAAGGTTCAGATCCATTGATTAAAAACCTCTCTCACAAGCAAGACATGATCGAACCCTAGAACTGTATGGGTGTTAGATTCATTAGAATCACAAAGTGATGTGAACTAGATTATTCACTTTAGTGCAAGTGGGAGAATTTTGGAAATATGCCCTAGAGGCAATAATAAATTGGTTATTATTATATTTCCTTATTCATGATAATCGTTTATTATCCATGCTAGAATTGTATTGATTGGAAACTCAAATACATGTGTGAATACATAGACAACACACTGTCCCTAGTGAGCCTCTAGTTGACTAGCTCGTTGATCAACGATGGTGAAGGTTTCCTGGCCATAGGCAAGTGTTGTCACTTGATAACGGGATCACATCATTAGGAGAATGATGCAATGGACAAGACCCAAACTATAAACGTAGCATATGATCGTGTTAGTTTATTGCTACTGTTTTTCTGCATGTCAATGTATCTGTTCCTATGGCCATGAGATCGTGCAACTCCCGAACACCGGAGTAATACCTTGTGTGTATCAAACATCGCAACGTTACTGGGTGACTATAAAGGTGCTCTACAGGTATCTCCAAAGGTGTCTGTTGGGTTGGCATGGATCAAGACTGGGATTTGTCACTCCGTGTGACGGAGAGGTATCTCGGGGCCCACTTGGTAATACAACATCACAACAAGCCTTGCAAGCAATGTGACTAAGGAGTTAGTTACGGGATCTTGTATTACATAACGAGTAAAGAGACTTGCCGATAACGAGATTGAACTAGGTATGGAGATAACAATGATCGAATCTCGAGCAAGTAAACATACCGAAGGACAAAGGGAACATCATATGGGATTAACTGAATCCTTGACATGGAGGTTCAACCGATAGAGATCTTCATAGAATATGTAGGAGCCAATATGGACATCCAGGTCCTGCTATTGTATATTGACCGGATGTTGTCTCACGTCATGTCTGCATAGTTCTCGAACCCGCAGGGTCTGCACACTTAAGGTTGAGTGATGTTTCAGTATAGTTGAGTTATAGGTGTTGGTAACCGAAAGTTGTTCGGAGTCCTGGATGACATCCCGGACGTCATGAGGAGCTCCGGAATGGTCCATAGGTAAATATTGATATATATAGGAAGTCCTGTTTTGGTCACTGGAAAAGTTTCGGGCTCATCGGTAGTGTATCGGGAGTGCCGGGAGGGTACCGGGGACCATCGGGAGGGGTGTCACGCCCCGAGGGGCCTTATGGGCTGTGGGAGGACACAAACCAGCCCCTAGTGGGCTGACATAAGCTCCCACTAAGTCCCATGAGGTTTGAGAGGCAAAAACCCAAAGGTGGAAAAAGTGGAAAGGGTTTCAAGTGGAAAGGAGGAATCCTACTCCTAGTAGGATTGGAGTAGGATTCCTCCACCTCCAATATCGGCCAAACCTTGAGGGTTTGAGGTTGCCTCGTCCCCTCCCTCGCTCCTATATATACTAGAGGTGTTAGGGTTTTTGAGAAAAACAATTTCAGCCACGTGCTACCCTCTCCTCTAGTTTGTAGTTCTTCTTCTAGATCGGATTTATGGTGCTTAGGTGAAGCCCTGCAGGAATAGATCACCACCATCACCAGCGCGCCATCACGCTGCCGGAGAACTCATCTACTTCTCGTCTCTCTTGATGGATGGAAAAGGCGGGGGTCATCATGGAGTTGTACATGTGCTGAACGTGGAGGTGTCGTCCGTTCGGCACTAGATTGGGATGGATCGAGATGGGATCGCAGGACGGATCGTGATTTGAATTGTGAAGATGTTCCACTACATCAACCTATACGCTTCCGCTTAGCGATCTACAATGGTATGTAGATTCACTCTCCCCTCTCGTAGATGATCATCACCATGGATAGGTATTGCGTGTGCGTAGGAAAAACATTGTTTCCCATGCTACGTTCCCCAACACAACCGAGAGATCTCGGTATCTTCCATGCTAGATACATTATAGGCAGTTCCCAAACACAATGGTAAAGTTTTAATCCCCCTCCACCAATCAATCACACTACACGGCGAGCCAAATCCACGGGTACCAGCCACTTTCTCATGAATGATAGTGAATCAACACATATCGTGAGAATAATGCACATAGCATGGAAGATACTAACAACCCCTAGTCACATAGCATGGAAGATACAAAACATAATAGTATTTGAAGGTTTAGAGTTTGGCACATGCAAATTTACTTGGAACGGCACGTAATTACCACATATACATATCTACGGTGGAGTCATATGGAACAACTTTGGGTTTAAGGGTGTTTGGATGCACAAGTAGTATTTCTACTTGGTGTGGAAGTTTTGGCTAGTATGACGTGAAAACAAGCACCACATGTTGGAGGATCCATAACAATATAACTTATATACAAATATACCCAAACATAACACATTACGTTGTCTACCTTGTACAAATTCAGCTAATTTGCTCAAGTTTGAAAATAATTAATGAGTTCACAATGATATAAGATGTCCAAGATATTATATTTATATGTGGAATCTCTCTTCCTTCAATCTTATTTCATGAATTGTTCAAGTGACCAATGCGGTATTTGCTAACTTTCTATAAATTTTACCACCTATACTTCTTATATGTGAAGTCATTACTCCCCATAAGCATATAAAAACTATATAGTTTCGGATTTATGATATTCAATTTATTCAACCATTTAGTCATAGGACATAAGTGAAGCACGAGAGTAAATGACAAAACTACTCCAAAACATATAACTGAAGATCAATGAGTAGTCAAACAATTAAGTATCTATGTGAGGACTTTATCGCTCTATTAATAAATATTTTCATATATGAGTATTTTATTTAAACAACAAGAAAAAAATTAGCACTCCAATAATAGGACACATAATGTGAACGAATAAAAATTTAGGCTTGACATAGGCTAACCGATAGTTGACAAAGAGAGGTGGGATGTTTAGCATCCCCAAGCTTATATGCTTGAGAGTGCTTGAAATATTTACTTGTGGTGCCTTGGGCATCCCCAAGATTGAGCTTTTGTATCTTGTTCAATTCTCTCGTATCCCGGTTTCACCTATTCTCAAAAACTTCATCCACACAAAACTTGAAAAGAACTCGTGAGATAGGTTAGTGCACATAATAATAAATCAACTCTTTATGTAATGCCAAGACAAGTTGCATAATAATTGAAAACATAATCTACTGTTTACTATCATTTACACAATTTATATCTATCAATATAGGCTATGGAAACTATAGGATAACTAGATAACAAAACTATGACAGCAATCTGTCCAAACAGAACAGTCTGTAGCAATTTATGAAAATTGTGTACTTATGTAACTCAACAAAATATTAAAATTTAGGACATCCTATAAAATTTATATGACAACACGGTGTAAGCATTTCAGAAACTTTTCACATTTCAGTAGAATATGAAAATTCAAACACTACAGCACCAGTTTTTGTTTTTACACAACACCAATCAAAGGATGCAATGCGAGCATCCAAATGAAATTCTTGGATTATAAATAACACCTAACAGAGAATAACAAAATAAAATGATACCCCAAGCAAAACTCATATTATGTGACGAATAAAATATAGCTCCAAGTGAAATACACCGATAATGTTGAAGACAAAAGAAGGGATGCCTTCCGAGGCATCCCCAAGCTTATGCGCTTCAGTATTCCTTGGATATTACGTTGGGGGTGAATTGGGAATCCCCAAGCTTAGTTTCTTGTCATTACTTATTCCTCATATCGGTATCTCACCCAAAACTTGAAAACTTCAATCACACAAAACTTAACGGAACTTTGTGAGATGGTTAGTATAATAAATAATGATCATTCACTTCAATACTATCAAGACAAGATTCATAATTGTTCACACATGATACCTACTATATTCTACTATTCACATAATTTATATCACTGAATATAAGCTATGGGACACTAAAACAAGCAAACTATGCATGCAAAACAGAATCTGTCAAAAACAAAACAGTCTGTGAAGATTTGTAGTGTAACCATACTTCCCTATACCTAAAAATTCTGAAAAATTAGGACAGTCCAGGAAACTTATATATAAATCATGTGTGAAACATTCAGATCAAAATCACGTCCCAGTAAATTTGCAAAATTCCTGAACTGAGAGCAAATGTTTCTGTTTTTGCACAAAATCAAGTCAACCATCATCCACACTATCCCAAAGGCTTTACTTGGCACTTTATTGAAATAAAAGGCATAAAAAATGATTACTACAGTATATTAATCCTGTGAACAGCAAAAAACAGAAAGTAATAGTGTTTGGTTGTCTACCAAAAAGCGCTTTTCTTTGAAGCCTTTTAGCTAGGCATGATGGTTTCAATGATGCTCACATAGGAATAATAATTATAACATGCAAAAGAGCATCATGAATCTCATGACAAGCACATTTAAGTCTAACCCACTTCCTATGCATAGGGATTTTGTGAACAGACAATTTATGGGAGCAAGAATCAACTAGTATAGGGAGGCAAACCAAGCATAACTTCAAAACTTTGAACACATAGAGAGGAAACTTGATATTATTGCTATTCCTACAAGCATATGTTCTGCCCTCATAATAATTTTCAGTAGCATCATGAAGGAATTCACCAATATAACTATCACATATAGCATTCGTTTCATTATCTACAAGCATAGAAATGGTTTCACTCCCCACATAAGAAAACTTCTTCTCATTCATAATAGTGGGAACAAACTCAACGAAATAACTATCATGAGGTACTTGATTGACATAACCACTCTGAATATTAAAATGATGATAACAAGTTTCATGATTACTATCACTCTTTATAGAATACATGTCATCGCAATAATCATCATGCATAGGAGGCATGCTATCATCATAATAGTTTTGCTCATGAAAACTTGGGGGACTAAAAATATCATATTCATCAAGCATAGCATCCCCAAGCTTGTGGCTTTGCATATCATCAGTATCATGAATATTCAGAGAATTCATACTAACAATATTGCTATCATGCTCATCACTCAAATATTTAGAGAATTCATATTAATAACTTCTTCTTCTAACATTTAAGCACAATTTTCCTTTCCATCTTTTTCACGAAAGACATTGAAAAGATAAAGCATATGAGGCAACCTCAATTCCATTTTTTGTAGTTTTATTTTATAAAACCAAACTAGTGAAAAAGAAGAAACTAAAGATTTAATTGCAAGATCTAAATATATACCTTCAAGAACTCACCTCCCCAGCAACAGCGCCAAAAAAGAGCTTTGTTGATGGGATGTGAGTGCCGCTTACCTAACCTCCCCGGCAACGGTGCGAGAAAAGAGCTTGATGTCTACTACACAACCTTATTCTTGTAGACTCATGTTGGTCATCCAAGCACAGAGTTTTGTAGGACAATAGCAAGTTTACCTCAAGTGGATGACCTAAGGTTTCTCAATCCATGGGAGGCGTAGGATGAAGATGATCTCTCTCAAGCAACCCTCCAATCAAATAACAAAGAGTCTCTTGTGTCCCCAACACACCAAATACAATGGTAAATTGTATAGGTGACCTAGTTCGGCAAAGAGATGGTGATACAAGTGTAATATGGATGGTAAATATAGGTTTTTGTAATCTGAAAATATAAAAACAGCAAGGTAACTAATTATAAAAGTGAGCACAAACGGTATTGCAATGCTTAGAAACAAGGCATAGGGTTCATAATTGCACTAGTGCAAGTTCTCTCAACAATAATAACATAGTTGAATCATATATATATATATATATATATATATATATATATATATATAAATCCCTCACGTGCGACAAAGAGTTCACTCCAAAGTCACAAATAGCGGAGAATAAACGAAGAAATTATTGTAGGGTATGAAACCACCTCAAAGTTATATTTTCCTATCAATCTTATGAGTTATCCCTATAAGTGTCATGAACAGCCCTAGAGTTCTTATTAAAATAACACCTTAAGATACACATCAACAAAAACCATAATGTCACCTAGATACTCCAATGTCACCACAAGTACCCATGGGCTTGATTATACGATATGCATCACACATTTTCAGATTAATCATGTTCAATCCAACACAAAGGACTTCAAATAGTGCCCCAAAGTTTCTACCAGAGAGTCAAGACGACAATACGTGCCAACTCCTATGCATAGATTCCCAAGGTCACGGAACCCGCAAGTTGACCACCAAAACGTACATCAAGTGGGTCAATAGAACACCCCATTGTCACCACAGATATTCCATCGCAAGACATACATCAAGTGTTCTCAAATCCTTAAAGACTCAATCCGATAAGAAAACTTCAAAGGGAAAACTCAATTCATCACAAGAAGATAGAGAGGGAAAAACTCCATATGATTCATCTATATTTATAAATCTCGTGATACATCAAGATCGTGCCATCTCAAGACCACGAGAGAGAGAGAGAGAGCAAACACATAGCTACTGGTCCATACCCTCAGCCCCGAGGGTGAACTACTCCCTCCTCATGATGGAGACCGCCGGGATGATGAAGATGGCCTCCGGTGATGGTCCCCCCCTTGGGCAGGGTGCCAGAACGGGCTCCCGATTGGTTTTTCAGGGCTCTGGAGGCTTGCGGCGGCGGAACTCCCGATCTAGGATTCTTTTTGGGGGTTTCTGGATTTATAGGAGTACTTGGCATTGGAATCACCTCAAGGGGACTCATGAGGGCCCACAAGCCAAGGGGCGCGCCCTAGGGGGACCACACCCTAGTGGCTTGTGGCTACCTCGGGACTCCTCTCCGGTATCTTTTTGCTCCAGTACTTTTTATATCTTCCAAAAATATTCTGCGTAAATTTTCAGCCCATTTCGAGAACTATTATTTCTGTAGAGAAAAAAGACACCATGGTAATTTTGCTAAAAACAGCGCGAGCCAGGGTTAGTTCTAATAAAATAATACCAAAATCATATAGAATTATTGGAAACATGGCATGAATACTTCATAAATTATAGATACGTTGGAGACGTATCACTTACCACCTGCAACAAAATTTAGAATATTTCTAGACACAAAGTTCAATCACGCATAGAAAAAATTTATAATCATCCATAAACTTAAACCATGTGTCGGAAAATTTCTAATCATCAATTTCATTCTATCCCATGATTGTGCAACATATTCTTGATCATGTTTTTAAAAAATCATAATTTTTATTACAAAGATAAATAATCTTAGGGGGGGGGGGGGAAAGTACTTGGCAATGAAAGCATCTTTACACTTACCCCATGTTCCAATACTATTACAAGGTAAAGAAGAAAACCAAGCTTTAGCTTTGTATCTTAGTGAAAAAAGAAATAATCTTAATTTGACAACATATTTATCCATATCCCTTTTCTTTTGCATGTCACATTTTATGAGGGATCCGGTTGGGTCACTTTTTTTCTTCTCTCTCATGTCTGGTCACTGACCGGGCGCGTCCGCGGATGTATGAGTGGTCGTTTGAGGGGTCCGGTTGTAGACACTCTTAATCTTCAAATTTTGGAATCAAACACCTACTCTAAAAAACAATAATGTATGTATCTTTATAGGTCAAATTAACTGGTCATAGATTTTTATGTTTTTTGTCCTTCAAAGATAATTTGAGTTCGAATATAAGATGATCTTTTTGTCCTAGACATAATTTCATGCCTTTTTGTTTTTACGGCTTCTTCAAGTTATACAAATCATGTATCATTTCTACATAAGCGCATTATAGACTCCCCCCTAATGTTTCATTTTTTTCCTTTGTTGCAGTGTTCTATGTAAACACACATCATTCGCGGGTATATCATGCTAAGAGCATCTCCAGCTGTGCCCCCAAGACGCCCTCCCAAGCGCCTTTTTAGCACCAGCGACAAAAAATCGTCCGAGCAGCGCCCCGAGGACGTCAATTTGCGTCGGATTTGGCCAAAATTAGCCACAGTGACCCCAGGCCAAACCCAGCCCTCGGGGGGGAGGAGGGGGCTTGGGGGCGTCCGACGCTATTTTTGTATGCACAAAGCCAACCTGTTATCCTCTCTCCTCCCCCCTTCCTTTTTCTTCTAGGACCACTGTCGGTGTCAAAACTAGCGGATCTCGGGTAGGGGGTACCGAACTGTGGACCTTGGATCAATGGGTTGCACGAGACGATGTTTACCCAGGTTCGAGCCGTCTTGATGCAGGTAAAACCCTACTTCCTGCTCTTGTTTATATTGTGGTCTAAACCCTAATGATGTAGACGTTATGTCTAATGAACATCTATCAACTAGCCTGGCCTCGGCTTATATAACACACCGAAGGCCTAGGATAACAAGAGTCCTGGTCGGTTACGTTAGTGTAGAGGAGTTGTTGTATTGATCACGAAGTCTTGTGGAATCTTCCTGGTATATGTCATCGGGTACCCAAAGTAGCCCAGGATTTCGGCCATAGAGATAGGCCAGCAGCCATAGGACCCCTTATTCTTGGACTCCCTTAGTAGCCCCGGAACTCGCCCCCAATGCCATAATCTTGATCTTTAGCATCACGCGTCCAAAGTCTTCGGCTTGCAGGGTGAGTTCTTCTCCCCATGTACGTTTGGCCAACACCAGTTCGGCCACCGATGACTTCCCGGTTTCCAAGCATAGGTCTTCAAGTTGGGGACGCTCCTTGGTTCTTTCGAACTATTCTTCATCTTTGGTGGTCAGTCTTGAATACAGGTTCAACAAATCTTTCCATCACTGATCTTGAGGATCGCCAAGGTGAATTTGAAGAGTTCACACGTCGGGCACCTGAGGAGCCCCTTTAAGTTATCGACCTTTATTAATGCCTTGTAATTTTTCACGCCACACCTCGGGTTTGAAATGTTTCCCGTGTGGCGATATCATCTTATGTCCGAGCTCCAACACGGGACTGCATTCGAGGTGTCTTTTTGTAGCCGAGCCCCAACGCTGGTCGGCATCCGAGGTGTCATAGATTACCTCGGTATCTGAAAATTTGAAGGAATTCATCCGAACTCAATGTCGTAAATGCCCTCTATGGAGCCAGCCACTTGCATCCGAGCTTTATGTCGGACTGCTTCCGAGGTTGTGCACCACCTCGGTCGTGGGCTGATTTTGATCAGTGCAATTCAATTAATGTATAGATATATAGCCAGTAGACCTAAAGGTGTCTGTTGGTCTAAAACCTGAGATGCACCTGAAGGAAAAAATTAAACAGTTGATCCCAGTAGCCCCTAAGACTCAGGCCGATTCACGAAATCGGCCTGAGGATCAATTCCTTGCTCGACAACATACTTTAGGAAAAACGCGGTGTGCTACAGCCCCCGAGACTCAGGTTGGGTGTGGCCGACCGACCTGAGGATGAAATCTCCTCGGAAACCATATTGCACTTGTTGTGTCCGTTTTAACAATGCCGAGGTGCAAATCGGCACAAAAGATGCCGAACTTCGGGTTGGAAAAGATTTCCCGGTTGGTGTAATTTATTGTCTCACGAGCTATATAACCCATAGCCCCCGAGACTTGGGTTGGGCAGCATGGCCGACGGTATAATCGTATCTCCACGGAAACTATTGTATCCATTAAGTGTGTTTTGACAACAGCGAGGTGGAACTTGGCACGGAAGATACCGGTCTGTAGGTCAGAAAAGATTCTCCAAGCAGAATCACCATGCAGAACACCTCGAACAAGAGGATGTCCCACCTCCTGAAAGAAAACAAAAAATAGATTAAAGGTGTCTAAAGCACGGAAAACCAAAAAATCTTTGGCAAGACATTACGTTCTGAACTAAAGCAAGTTTCTTGGTGCCAATCCAAAAATTGGTCTTAAAATATGTTCTTCGGTCATGCTTTAACATGATAAATCTGATCTCTCAGACTTCAAGTGGGTCAGCCTTTGGCTTTGTTGAGGAACGTTGAATGGGAAACAAAAAATTTCCTACACAGACGAAGACCTATCATGGTGATGTCAATCTACGAGAGGAGATTGGATCTATGTACCCTTGTAGATCGCTAAGCGGGAAGCGTTAAGAAACGCGGTTGATGTAGTGGTACAGCTTCGTGATTCAAATCACCGTCATCCCACGATCCGTCCCATGATCTGTTCCGATCTAGCGCCGAACGGACGGCACCTCCGCATTCAGCACATGTACAGCTCGATGACGATCTCAGCCTTCTTGATCCAACAAGAGAGACGGAGAAGTATATGAGTTCTCCGGCAGCGTGACGGCGCTCCGGTGGTGGTGATGATCTACTCCTGCAGGGCTCCGCCCGAGCTTCGCAGAAATCCGATCTAGATGAAAAACTATGTGGTAAAGGTTTGAGTTGCACGTGGCACGTGGAGGGGAGGGGCTAGCCTTGGGGCTCAAGGGAGCCCCAAGGGCACCGGGAGAAGGAGGAGGTGGACTCCCACCCCAATTCGGTTTGGAGGAAGGAGTCCACTCCTACCTTCCCACCTCCCTCTTTCCTTTTTTTCCTTTCCTTTGGTATTTTTCCCTTATGGCGCCATGGCCCTAATGGGCTGGCCTCACCAGCCCACTAAGGGCTCGTGCGCCACCCTAGGGTCACAGGGCTCACTCCCGGGTGGGTGGGACCCTCCCGGTGAATACCCGGAACCCATTTGTCACTCCCGGTACACTACCGGAAATGCCCGAAACTTTCCGATGACCAAATGAAACCATCCTATATATCAATCTTCATTTCCAGACCATCCCGGAAACCCTCGTGACGTCGGCGATGTCATCCGAGACTCCGAACAACCTTCGGTAACCACACATATAGCTCAACTATACTAAAACATCATCGAAACTTAAGTGTGCACACCCTGCGGGTTCGAGAACTATGTAGACATGACCAGAGACACTCCTCGGTCAATATCCAATAGCGGGACCTGGATGCCCTTATTGGATCCTACATATTCTCCGAAGATCTTATCGGTTGAACCTCAGTGCCAAGGATTCATAAAATCCCGTATGGCATTTCCTTTGTCCTTCGGTATGTTACTTGCCCGAGATTCGATCGTTAGTATCCGTATACCTATTTCAATCTCGTTACCGGCACGTCTCTTTACTCGTTCCATAATACAAGATCTCGTGACTTACATTTAGTCACATTTCTTGCAAGCCTTGTTTGTGATGTTGTATTACCGAGTGGTCCCCGAGATACCTCTCCGTCACATGGAGTGACAAATCCTAGTCTTGATCCATACTAACTCAACGGACACCTTCGGAGATACCTGGAGAGCACCTTTATAGTCACCCAGTTACGTTGCGACGTTTGATACACACAAGGTATTCCTCCGGTGTCAGTGAGTTATATGATCTCATGGTCATAGGAATAAATACTTGACACGTAGAAAACAATAGCAATAAAATGACACGATCACATGCTATGTTCATAGTTTGGGTCTAGTCCATCACATGATTCTCCTAATGATGTGATCCAGTTATCAAGTGACAACACTTGCATATAGTCAGAAAACCTTGACTATCCTTGATCAACTGGCTAGCCAATTAGAGGCTTGCTAGGGACATTGTTTTGTCTATGTATCCACACATGTATCTATGTTTTCATTCAATACAATTATAGCATGGATAATAAACGATTATCTTGAAACAGGAAATATAATAATAACTATTTTATCATTGCCTCTAGGGAATATTTCCAACAGTCTCCCACTTGCACTAGAGTCAATAATCTAGTCCTCACATCGCCATGCGATTTACATTGTAATAAATCTAACACGCTACAGTTCTGGTGTTGATCATGTTTTGCCCGTGGAAGGGGTTTAGTCAGCGGATCTGCTACATTCAGCTCTGTGTGCACTTTGCAAATATTTACGTGCTCTCCTTCGACATAGTCGCGGATGAGGTTGAAGCGTCGTTTGATGTGTCTGGTCTTATTGTGAAACCTTGGTTCCTTTGCTAAAGCAATGGCACAAGTATTGTCACAGAACAGATTTATTGGATTTAGTGCGCTCGGCACAACTCCAAGATCCGTCATGAATTGCTTCATCCAGACACCCTCCTTAGCTGCCTCCGTGGCAGCCATGTACTCCACTTCACATGTAGAATCTGCTAAGATGCTTTGCTTGGAACTGCACCAGCTTACCGCACCCCCATTAAGAATAAATACGTATCCGGTTTGAGACTTAGAGTCATCTGGATCAGTGTCAAAGCTTGCATCGACGTAACTCTTTACGACGAGCTCTTCATCACCTCCATAAATGAGAAACATTTCCTTAGTCCTTTTCAGGTACTTCAGAATATTCTTGACCATCGTCCATTGATCCACTCCTGGATTACTTTGAAACCTGCCTGCCATACTTATGGCCAAGCTGACGTCCGGTCTAATGCACAGCATTGCATGCATGATAGAACCTATGGCTGAGGCATAGGGGACGGAACTCATATGTTCCCTATCTTCCGCAGTTGCTGGGCACTGAGTCTTACTCAATTCTATACCTTGTAACACTGGCAAGAACCCCTTCTTGGACTGTTCCATTTTGAACTTCTTCAAAACTTTATCAAGGTATGTGCTTTGTGAAAGTCCTATCAGGCATCTCGATCTATCCCTATAGATCTTAATGCCGAGAATGTAAGCAACTTCTCCTAGGTCCTTCATAGAGAAACTTTTATTCAAGTAATCCTTTACGCTCTCCAAAAACTCCACGTTGTTTCCAATCAGCAATATGTCATCCACATATAATATTAGAAACGTCACCGAGCTCCCACTCACTTTCTTGTAAATACAAGATTCTCCAACCACTTGTATAAACCCAAATGCTTTGATCACCTCATCAAAGCGCTTATTCCAACTCCGAGATACTTGCACCAGTCCATAAATGGATCGCTGGAGCTTGCATACTTTGTTAGCATTCTTTGGATCGACAAAACCTTCGGGTTGCATCATATACAACTCTTCCTTAAGTAAACCGTTAAGGAACGCCGTTTTGACATCCATCTGCCATGATTAGAAAAATGCAGCTATTGCTAACATGATTTGGACGGACTTAAGCATCGCTACAGGTGAGAACGTCTCATCTTAGTTAACTCCTTGAACTTGTGAAAAACCCTTTGCCACAAGTCGAGCTTTATAAACGGTCACATTACCGTCCGCGTCCGTCCTCTTCTTAAAGATCCACTTGTTCTGAATAGCCTTGCGGCCTTCAGGTAATACTTCCAAAGTCCACACTTTGTTTTCATACATAGATCCTATCTCGGAATTCATGGCCTCCAGCCATTTGTTGGAATCCGGGCCCACCATTGCTTCTTCATAATTCGAAGGTTCATTGTTGTCTAACAACATGACTGATAAGACAGGGTTACCATACCACTCAGGAGCAGTATGTGATCTTGTCGACCTACGAGGTCCGATTGGAACTTGATCCGAAGTTTCATGATCATCATCATTCACTTTCTCCTCAACCGGCGTTGCTTCGACAGAGGTTTCCCCTGCCCTGCGCCACCATCTAGAGGGATTAGTGGTTTGACAACCTCATCAAGTTCTATCTTCCTCCCACTCAATTCTTTCGAGAGAAACTCCTTCTCAAGAAAAGCTCCATTCTTAGCAACAAACACTTTGCCCTCGGATTTGAGATAGAAGGTGTAACCAACTGTCTCTTTTGGGTAACCTATGAAGACACACTTTTCCGCTTTCGGGTCCATCTTTTCAGGCTGAAGCTTTTTGACATAAGCATCACATCCCCAAACTTTAAGAAATGACAACTTTGGTCTTTTGCCATACCACATTTCGTATGGTGTCGTCTCAATGGATTTTGATGGTGCCCTATTTAAACTGAATGCAATTGTCTCTAATGCATAACCCCAAAATGATAACAGCAAATTGGTAAGAGACATCATAGATCGCACCATTTCTAACAAAGTATGATTACGACGTTCGGACACACCATTACGCTGTGGTGTTCCAGGCGGTGTCAATTGTGGAACAATTCCTCATTGTCTTAAGTGAGCACCAAACTCGAAACTCAGATATTCACCCCCACGATCAGAACGTAGGAACTTGATCTTCTCGTTACGATGATTTTCAGCTTCACTCTGAAATTGCTTGAACTTCTCAAACATTTCAGACTTGTGCTTCATCAAGTAGATATATCCATATCTACTCAAATCGTTAGTGAAGGTGAGAAAATAACGATATCCGCCGCGCGCCTCCACACTCATTGGACCGCACACATCGGTATGTATGATCTCCAACAAGTCACTTGCATCCTTCATTGTTCCGGAGAACGGAGTCTTAGTCATCTTGCCCATGAGGCATGGTTCGCACGTGTCAAGTGATTCAAAATCAAGTGACTCCAAAAGCCCGTCGGAATGGAGTTTCTTCACGCGCTTTACACCAATATGACCTAAGCGGCAGTGCCACAAAAACATGGCGTTATCATTGTTAACTCTACATCTTTCGCTCTCAATATTATGTATATGTGTATCATCGCTATCAAGATTCAATATGAACAATCCTCTCACATTGGGTGCATGACCATAAAAGATATTACTCATAGAAATAGAACAACCATTATTCTCTAACTTAAATGAGTAACCGTCTCACAATAAACAAGATCCAGATATAATGTTCATGCTTAACGCATGCACTAAATAACAATTATTTAAGTTCAGAACTAGTCCTGATGGTAACTGAAGTGAGATTGTGCCGACAGCGATTGCATCAACCTTGGAACCATTTCCCACGCGCATCGTCACTTCATCCTTCGCCAGGCTTCGTTTATTCCGCAGTTCCTGCTTTGAGTTGCAAATATGAGCAACAGAACCAGTATCAAATACCCAGGCACTACTACGAGAGTTGGTTAAGTACACATCAATAAAATGTATATCAAATATACCTGATTTTTCTTTGGCCGCCTACTTATCAGCCAAATAGTTGGGGCAGTTGCGCTTCCAGTGACCCATTCCCTTGCAATAATAACACTTTGTTTCAGGCTTAGGTCCAGCCTTGGTTTTCTTCGTCGGATTGGCAACAGGATTGCCACTCTTCTTGGAGTTACCCTTCTTGCCTTTGTCGTTTCTCTTGAAACCAGTGGTCTTATTGACCATCAACACTTGATGTTCTTTCCGGAGTTCTGACTCTCCGACTTCCATCATCGCGAATAACTTGCCGGATGACTTGTTCGTCCCTTGCATGTTATAGTTCAACACAAAGCTCTTATAGCTAGGTGGCAGTGATTGAAGAATTCTGTCAGTGATAGCCTCTTGCGGGAGTTCAATCCCCAGCTCAGCTAGACGGTTTGAGTACCCAGACATTTTGAGCACATGTTCACTGACAGACGAATTCTCCTCCATCTTGAAAGCATACAATTTATCGGAGGTCTCATACCTCTCGATCCGAGCGTTCTTCTGAAAGATATACTTCAACTCCTGGAACATCTCATATGCTCCATGACGCTCAAAGCGACGTTGAAGTACTGGTTCTAAGCCATACAAGACTACACATTGAACTACTGAGTAGTCCTCCTTACGTGTTAAACAGTCGTTCAAAACATCTTGGCTAGACGTAGCGGGTGGTTCATCTCCTAGTGCAGCATTAATTTCACAATCCTTCTTCCCAGCTTGCAGGAGCAGCTTTAGATTACGAGCCTAGTCTACAAAGTTGCTTCCATCATCTTTCAACTTACTTTCTCTAGGAACGTATTGAAATTCAGGGTTGCTACTGCGTGAGCCATTGATCTACAACATAAAATATTGCAAAGTGGACTAAGACTATGTTTAAGATAATTAGAGTTTAACTAATCAAATTACTGATAAACTCCCACTCAAAAAGTACATCTCTCTAGTCATTTGAGCGGTACATGATCCAAATCCACTAACTCAAGTCCAATCATCATGTGAGTTGAGAATAGTTTCAGTGGTAAGCATCTCTATGCTAATCATATCAACTATACGATTCATGCTCGACCTTTCGGTCTCTTGTGTTCCGAGGCCATGTCTGCACATGCTAGGCTCGTCAAGTTTAACCCAGGTGTTCCGCGTGTGCAACTGTTTTGCACCCGTTGTATGTGAACGTTGAGTCTATCATACCCGATCATCACGTGGTGTCTCGAAATGATGAACTGTCGCAACGGTGCACAGTCGGGGAGATCACAATTTCATCTTGAAATTTTAGTGAGATATCACCTTATAATGCTACAGTTGTTCTAAGCAAAATAAGGTGCATAAAAGGATTAACATCACATGCAATTCATAAGTGGCATGATATGGCCATCATCTTGTGCTTCTTGATCTCCATCACCAAAGCACCGGCATGATCTACTTGTCACCGGCGCCACACCATGATCTCCATCATCGTGCCACCATCGAGGTTGTCGTGCTATCTATGCTATTACTACAAAAGCTACAACCTAGCAATATAGTAAACGCATCTGCAAACACAAACGTTAGTTTGAAGACAACCCTATGGCTCCTCCGGTTGCCATAGCATCGACGTGCAAGTCGATATTAACTATTACAACATGATCATCTCATACATCCAATATATCACATCACGTCATTGGCCATATCATATCACAAGCATACCTTGCAAAAACAAGTTAGATGCCCTCTAATTTGTTGTTGCATGTTTTACGTGGCTGCTATGGGTATCTAGTATGATCGCATCTTACTTACGCAAAAACCACAATGGAGATGTGCAAATTTCTATTTAACCTCTCTCCAAGGACCGCCTCGGTCAAAACCAATACAACTAAAGTTGAAGAAACCGACACCCGCCAGTCATCTTTATGCAACGAGTTGCATGTCAATCGATGAAACCAATCTCTCGTAAGCGTACGAGTAATGTCGGTCCGGGCCGCTTCAATCCAACAATACCGCCGAATCAAGAACAGACTAAGGAAGTCAGCAAATCGAACATCAACAAGCACAAAAACTTTTGTATTCTACTCGAGATAACATCTACGCATGAACCTAGCTCTGATACCACTGTTGGGAAACGTTGCATGGGAAACAAAAAAAATTCCTATGCACACGAAGACCTATCATGGTGATGTCCATCTACGATAGGAGATTGGATCTACGTACCCTTGTAGATCGCTAAGAGGGAAGCGTTAAGAAACGCAGTAGATGTAGTGGTACAACTTCGTGATTCAAATCATCGTCATCCCACGATCCGTTCTGATCTAGCGCCGAATGGACGGCACCTCCGCGTTCAGCACACGTACAGCTCGACGACGATCTCGGCCTTCTTGATCCAGCAATAGAGACGGAGAAGTAGATGAGTTCTTCGGCAGAGTGACGGCGCTCCGGTGATGGTGATGATCTACTCCTACAGGGCTTCGCCCGAGCTCCGCAGAAATCCGATCTAGAGGAAAAACTACGTGGTATAGGTTTGAGTTGCACGTGGCAAAGTTGTGTCTCAAAAGCCCTAAAACCACCAGTATATATAGGAGGAGGGGAGGGGCTATCCTTGGGGCTCAAGGGAGCCCCAAGGGCGCCGGCCGAAGGAGGAGGTGGACTCCCACCCCAATTCGGTTTGGGGGAAAGAGTCCACTTCTTCCTTCCCACCTCCCTCTTTCCTTTTATCCCTTTCCTTTGGTATTTTTACCTTGTGGCGCCATGGCACTATTGGGATGGACTCACAGCCCAATAAGGGCTGGTGCGCCACCCTAGGGTCACTGGTCTCACTCCCGGGTGGGTTGGCCCCTCTGGGTGAATACCCGGAACCCATTCGTTACTCCCGATACACTACTGGAAATGCCCGAAACTTTCCGATGATCAAATGAAACCATCCTATATATCAATCTTCATTTCCGGACCATTCCGGAAACCCTCGTGACATCCGTGATCTCATACGGGACTCCGAACAACCTTCGGTAACCACACATATAACTCAACTATACTAAAACATCATCGAACCTTAAGTGTGCAGACCCTGCGGGTTCGAGAACTATGTAGACATGACCCGGGACACTCCTCGGTAAATATCCAATAGCGGGACCTGGATGCCCATATTGGATCCTACATATTCTTCGAAGATCTTATCGGTTGAACCTCTGTGCCAAGGATTCATATAATCATGTATGCCATTCCCTTCGTCCTTCGGTATGATACTTTCCCAAGATTCGATCGTCAGTATCCGTATACCTATTTCAATCTCGTTACCGGCAAGTCTCTTTACTCATTCCGTAATACAAGATCCCGTGACTTACACTTAGTCAGATTGCTTGCAAGGCTTGTTTGTGATGTTGTATTACCGAGTGGGCCCCGAGATACCTCTCTGTCACACGGAGTGACATATCCCAGTCTTGATCCATACTAACTCAACGGACACCTTTGGAGATACCTGTAGAGCACCTTTATAGTCACCCAGTTATGTTGCGACGTTTGATACACACAAGGTATTCCTCCGGTGTGAGTGAGGTATACTGTAGAGCACCTTTATAGTCACACAGTCATGGTCATAGGAATAAATACTTGACACGCAGAAAACAATAGCAATAAAATGACATGATCACATGCTATGTTCATAGTTTGGGTCTAGTCCATCACATGATTCTCCTACTGATGTGATCCAGTTATCAAGTGACAACACTTGCATATAGTCAGAAAACCTTGACTATCCTTGATCAACTGTCTAGCCAACTAGAGGCTTTCTAGGGACATTGTTTTGTCTATGTATCCACACATGTATCTATGTTTTCATTCAATACAATTATAGCATGGATAATAAACGATTATCTTGAAATAGGAAATATAATAATAACTATTTTATCATTGCCTCTAGGGCATATTTCCAATAGGCTTCAACCTCCATATCCTGAGGGCAGAGTGTTTCTCCAAGGCCTCTTTAGGAAACTAAACTCAAGCATCTTTAGAGATAAACCAGGCTACCCATCTATTGACGAAACCCTCGTGTCGGAAAAAGGAGTATTAGAAAAAGACTTTGCAATGACCAAGAAGAAAAAAAAATTATGAAACGTCTCATATAAAATTTTAAGAGCCCCCACGCAACATGGGTAAAGGAATTGTTTTCCACAAACAATGCTCTTAACAATCTAAGTTTTTAACAAACAACTTTTGTGTTTAACACAAATATAATGCTTGGCTAAACCGCACAGAAATTGAAAATTGGAAAATGTTGAGCATGAAAGCGACTTAGCTGGTTAATGTGCTCTATGTTGATGACCAGGGTCGAGCTTGTGGTGGGTCAAGGTCACAGCCCCCAAGTCGGTCAGGAGGTAGTCAACGAAGAGATCGACATGATGAAGTGACAACACAACACTTCGGAAGGGTCGATGCGAAACCCCAGGTCCAGCCGAGGAGACACAGTAGTTTGGAAGTGTGACGGCGAAGCCCCCACGATAGTCAACCATGTCGGCAACGCAATTTGGTTGACGAAGGTGTGACGACGACGTCGGCGCGTTGAGTTGACTGTGGAACACAATCAGAGCCGATCACCTGTGCACATAAAATAGTAAAAGCCAAAAGTAATATCAAATAATAGTAAAAATTCTTTACTTATAATTAACTTAAGAGAAGTAAATAATTTGAAAAAATTTAGCCTGAGCGTCGAGGTGCCCAAGCGAAGAGATCGGTTGATGAAGTCGCGAAGCGGCATGGACGACGTGACGACGCGAAACCCTCATTACAGCCGAAGTGATGAAGGTGGTCGTCCGGTGATGCCGAAGTCCACAGAGCAGTTTGATGAAGAGATGACGAAGCATCCAGTCTAGCCAAGGTGATGTAGTAGTTCGGTAAGATGGCGCTAGAGCCCCCATGCCAGCAACGTGTCAAAGCAGGCCAGCGTGTTGAACGTTGGTTTGAAGAAGCGGCGGCGCGGCGATGCTGGCGCAGGTCGGGATTTGTGACGCGATCAATGCTGGCTTGATGAAGCAATGACGCACCCGACCGGTGCAACCAGTGGGCGGCGAGATTCTCCGGAGATTTTTCGGCCTTTGCGATGTCGAACCTTGGTTGGATCGCCGAGTTGTTGATCCGATGAGAATGACCTCGTCTCGACGAAGCGATGATCTGTGTAGTGCAGGTCGGCAGTCGTGAAGCAACGTTGTCGGGATGGTTTGACACCAGCGCAACGGTGAAGATTGCCATGGAAAAGGCTCAAAATTTATGAGCACGTGTTTTAGAACAACACGTAATACCTTAAAAAATTTCTTCAAAAAGGATGTCCAAAACCCTTTTCATAAAGAAGGATGAACTTGGGTCGGATTCATTTTCTCGAAGAAAACAAATCCAAAATTAGTTGTACTAATCGGATGTTTCCCGGAATATGGACGGTCGGATCGGGCTAAAATTGTGAGGGCTCATCGATACAGGAATTATGCAGGCAATGAACGGTGGGATTTCCTAACGGATGTCCGAGATGGATGTTGGACCCCTCGCCCTAAACTCATCCAGATTCTCATCCAGATTCAACACGGCTCCGGTATACCGTAGATCGCCGGAGATTCCTCCATCGGAACGCGATGAAATTTTGCAGGGTTGTTGTAATTACAATTCCACCAAAGCAATCGTCAAAGCGGTGCTCGAGGAAACAGGAACGACGAACACAAATTCGCTATCCAGAAAAATTACAATTAATCCGCAAAGGCGCCATCAATCCTTCTGCCGATCACACAGCGGAACTCTCAATGAAAGCACCAATGTCGGCATCAAAACCAGAGGATCTCGGGTAGGGGGTACCAAACCGTGGACCTTGGATAGATAGGTTGAAGGAGATGAAGGAGACGATGTTTAACTAGGTTCAGGCCCTCTTGATGGAGGTAAAACCCTACGTCCTCCTCTTGTTTATATTGATGATGGAGTATTGAGTACAACGTTGATCTACCTTGAGATCATATGTTGTGGTCTAAACCCTAATGATGTAGACATTATGTCTAATGAATATCTATCAACTAGCCTGGCATCGGCTTATATAACACCCTGGAGGACTAGGATAACAAGAGTCCTAATCAGCTACATCGGTGTAGAGGAGTCCTTGTCTTGATCACCAAGCCTTGTGGAATCTTCCTCGTATATGCCATCGACTGACCGAAGTAGTCCAAGAGTCACGTCCGTAGAGATAGGCTAACGGCCCGAGGACCCTTATTCCTGGACTCCCTCACCCACCATGTGCATGCAAAAAAGGAATCTCTCTTCTCTCTCTTTCTCTCTCCTCATGTGGCCGGCTGGATGGGGGGGACGAGTGGAAAATTTTCTCCTGCAGGCCAAAATTTTCGCCGACAGCCCCCCAAGCGGTGAAAAAAATGCCTCCTAAACAGCCAAACAGCTAGAGATGTTGTAAGTATGGATATCAATTATAGCGATTTAGACACCTACAACAATAGCAAATATTGGAATTATACTTGTAGTTAGTTTCATGGGTTTCTTCGGTTTTTTTCTTTTTTGCTGCACTTCAGTGAGAGTAGTAAGCTCAAAGAAAAAGGACAATTCATTAGGGAAATAAAAATATACTTTTCTCAAAAAAATTAAGAGGCACAAATCTATGGATGCAAAAAAATACGACAAAACAAAACAAAGATGCAAGGCCTAACAACATGAGAGAGTTCCTTATTTGGCCCTTTCTTAAAATTTGGTTCCCTTTTTTACCCTAATTTTTTTTCTTCCTCTTTTGACACTCAAACTTCATTTTCTTCCCTTTGTGACATTTCTGTCAATTTTGGCAACTAACACCGTTAAATGCGAGATGAAAGGTCCATTTTACCCCTAGTGTATTTTGTACCTAAAATTGTGAATTGAAAAATTGGAGAGGGCCTCCCTTGTATTTTGATGCCACATCCCGTGTAGAGTTAACATATGCACAAAGTATCACATATTTTGCAACAGATTCACATTATGCAAACTAAAAATCACACATACTTTTCCAAGTTCACATATACGCAAACATTTCACATAGTTGGTTCTCTACACAAATTCAGGTTCACAACATGTCACATATAACACGTACAGGATTCCAGGTCCACACATGTATCAGGCAAATATCTTTAAAGTTCCCAAAATGAAACATGATATGGAAAGTTATCGCATGAGAATCACAAACTAAGCCTTCTTTTGCTTCATGTGCTCATTGCGGGGCTAGTAGGGTTGATTTTTTTGCTGCGTGTGCTTATTGCAAGGCTGTCAAGTGGCACCATAGGAAGGTCCGGAGTAATTTTAGCAACCTCTTTACTTTTTATTTTGGCATTTACCTTCACAGCAGGATGTGTTTTCTTATTGGAGACAGCATGTTTGCCACAAATGGGTTGTGTTCTTGATCTAGACATCCACATACATCAAATACAATAGCCCAAGTTAACAATAGAACAATGCCTAACATGGCAATAGGCCAGTTTAACAATAGAACGATGCCTAAGAGGACATACACAAAGCTTTTTGCTCCTCCGGATCTAGATTTACCACCTTTCCCTTTTTCCCTTAGTTGTTATCTCCAAGATTTGGCTATTGTGAGAAGAATACAACTAGAAAAAAATCAAACTGAGTGTAAAATTTCTCATTGATTTCATTTACATGAGTGTAAAATTGCAAACCTTGGTGGAAAACACATGGCTGATGGAGCATTATCCTCGCAAAGCACCATTGACGATTGAGCTGATTTGGTGGTCTTTGTCCTCTTCTTCCCTGGTCCTCTACATGAGCAACACAAAAGTAGTTAACATGTATGGTTTTTACAAAAAATAATGCAAGTGAAGCAAGTTATACAATTAAATTTATTACCTCACTGCTAAAATAGAAGTAATGTCATTTGGGTTACCCTTCTTGCATTTCTGCCAATGATGCCCATTGTCCTTACAAATAGGGCATAAGTGTTGGCCGCTTTTTCTTTTGTTCTCACCGCAACCTTTATACCTCTCGGTTATAGGCCTACTCGATGTGGCTTTTAGTAGTGGTGGAAACATGAATAATCCATGGTCAGATTTAGGCCACTGGTTCTTGTCAACCATGGCAGGGATTAGTTGGTCATAAGCCGCTCTAAATTTGTCAATGGAATAACACGAGTCCACATAGTTCTATATATGTGCATCCGTAAGAGATGTGCTAAATGATATAGCATGTTTGCAAGGAAGGCCAAAAACTTGCCATTGTCTACAAAAACATTCCCTTTCAAGCAAGTCGACCACAAACCTAAAGCCGTTGCCTCCCAATACGGTCACTTTAGCAATTTCTTGTGAGCTTTCTACCACCTCCAAGTTTAAGCCTCTCGTCTTTGCATTCAACTTCTTAATTATGTGGAGAAGAATCAGCCCAACTAACTTTTTTGCTACTTTCCTCCTTCGGTTCCACATGATCATAACCAACTGCCTAAGCTTATCAAAGAAGTCATCCAAGTTCAAGGACTTGTGGTGCTTAATCCAATTATTGAAGCACTTAGCCAAGTTGTTTGTAACATAATCCACCTTGGAAATTGTTGCGAATTGACTCCTAGAACACAATCTAGTGTGCCACCTTGGAAAAGCATTTGATATCCTTCCTAGCTTTTTTTGGGTTGCCAAGCAATTTGATTTTTAGCAAATAAGTTGAATTTGGATCCATCCTACAAAAATACAAGATCAATTATGTATGAACATAGTGTTGCATTTGACGTTGCTGCACCATCCGAGGATAAGAGTGGTACTTACCCTTCTAGCCATGTCGGTGAAGATGCATCTCGGGCTGCTGCACCATCCGAGGCCGCTGCACCATCGTCGCTGCCCTCTAGTGCCGCAACTTGACCGTCCTCCGCCGCCCCGTCATGCCTGCTGCCCTACAGTGGTACATCTTGACCATCCTCCGCCGCCCCGCGATGGCTGCTGCCCTCCAGCACCGCAGCTTCACTGTCGGGACCCCGATCCTAAGCCATAGGAATCCAGCCTGTAACACATTGCATTCCTTTGTGGTCTCACGCACGGTTAACCCCACGGCTGCCACCTTACCTTAGCCGGGACCGTGTGCGCCTTTTGACTCACGTATGCATTAGTGTCGCTAGCATTCCAATGTAAAGAACCCGGGTCGACATATCTAGTCATAAACTCAAGTGGCATCGTCTGTACAGAGACAGGCATACATAACCCAACAAAGCAGGTGTCGGTCATCAGCGAGTGTAGACGAGTCGTAGCAAGCTACAAGGACTCCATTACACCGCGTGACATTTCCTCGTAGGGACAGACACAACAGCTAAGAAGGATACATGCCGGTCAACCAATGTGTCCGGAGCAGTAGCGAACTACCAAGGCTCGGTGGAATCACAAAGAGGCATTTCTCTGTATAGAGAGCTACTAAGGCATACAACTAGGTGTCGAATCCCATACATATCACAGTGCATCACACGTACGCATGACATACTAGATATGCATAGATACAACAATGGCATCACAACATAACCATACAACATCACGACATTTATTTAGAAGACTCGGAGGAGTCTTGCATAATATGTTCATACAAGCAGGGGTCACACGACCCAACACTCAAAGTCATACAAACAAAGTCTTACAAACCAACGGAAGCATAAAAGATGTCTGAGTACAGACAGTTGAAAGGGTAAGGCGTAAAGCCTGACTATCTACAGATCCCTTCTGAAAGGGGCCAGGTCGTAGTTGGGACACCAGCTACTCGTCATCATCGATGTCTAGAAAGAACCCACTTGTTGGCTCGTGGGTATCCTCTGCAACAATTATTAAGCAAACATGAGTACAAGAGTACTCAGCAAGACTTTGGAACACATCTATCTACTCATGCTCAGGTATCAATAAAGGGGGTTGCGGTGTTTCATGCAGCAAGCCAGCTTTGACTCTTGGCTAGACTAAACTACAATTTTAAATAGTTTTAACAACTTTGATAAGGCGTACACGAGTCCACTACCACCACGTCAATACACCATCATGAACTCCTTCCCGTCTCCCTACGGAAACGCCAAACATGATACTCACGCTTATCTTGATACTTTTATGAGTAGTCATTAAAGTTATCTATGAACAAAATATGTCTCCAAGTAGTCCATATCTGCGGACGCGGCTATTCGAATAGATCATAACCCTGCATGGGTGTACTTCTTCACACACGTTCTCGCCACTTATCGCCATGTACACGTCATGCACCTCGGCAACCTTCAAGCGGAAGCCCGGCGAGGGAGTCGGCCACGACTGTTAACCACGCTAATACCTAGTCCAGGTTTATCGCCTATTTGAGAGTGAACCCGCACGGAAGTCCGGCCGAGATTTCCGCCACGGCCTCAAACGATGTGCGCAGGGTTCCCAAGCCCACCATCCGGGTTCCACTTGGTACACCGTGCCACTGCCAACCGCATCATAGCCCACCTCTAAGGTCAGCACCATGCACGGCCTCCAGCATGACTATAAACACCAGAAACTACTTGCAACTCCTAGACCGAGTACTAGGCTATTAATAAGTCGAGCGGGTCATATTTCAGGGCCCAGCATGTGGTAGTAACTAGTATTGGATTACATACACAGAACTCAGTTCCTAAGGACGGTTCCAATGAAACAACCCACCATGTACTCCTACATAGCCTTTCACCGGTACCTTTACCAAATCAGGTTCAACACACAACCTTTATTAGTAGAACACATTCTCACGATCATGTTCATCACCCAGATGACAGACCAAACACAACTCTAAGCATAGCATGCATAGCAGGATAAGACGCATCATGGCTCCAGCAACTACCTGGTATGCTAGGTTGCAAGGTTTAGCTATTTACTGTGACAAGGACATGTCATGCAAAGGAATGGGTTCAGCTAACGCGGTAAAAGCATTTGAAGCATTTTGACCTAATGCAATAAATAAGAGCAGGAGCGAGAACATGGGATTTTATCGGAATGATCAAAATTGTTGCTTGCCTTGTTGCTCAGCCGAGGGGTAATATCCGTCAGTCGGATATTCGGACGTATCCGGAGGGGCAGAGCCTACCGAAATAATAACAATCAATCAATAACATTCATATGCAAAAATATGATGCATGATCATGGCATGAACTCAATTGTAGCATGGGTTAAAGTGGCTATCAAACTTATAGGATGATGTTGATTTAAATTTAAATTCAAATACTATTTAAATTGGAATATTTATCAAATTCCTTTAATTAATTTGACCTGATGCTGTTTCATAACTTTGTTTTTCATGCATGAAAGTAGCACCATTGTGTTCATTGAATTTTTCTGTTCATTTTGCATATATTATTTTTCAAATTTGGAGGTATAATCAATTTTCTATGAATTTTCAAAGTTTTTCACTTATTTTGGAATTATATTAAATCAGAGATAGTATTTACTGTGTCATAATGACATCATCATGGTCAACAGGTGCCAGCCATGTCAAAACTGACCAGAAGGGCCCACTGGTCAGTGTCTCGGGGCTAATCTCGCGCTGACCAGAGGCTAAGTGGGGTTTGACCACTCTGGGGCCCACTGGTCAGTGGCACTTAGGGAGGATTAGGCCCTAATGATCCCTCCATGTCGGCCCCCACCGGAATCTCGCCGGCGGCGACCAAAACCGCGGCGGATCCCCGCCGGAGTTGCTCTATATTGCGCTGCAGGCCTCAGACTCGGGATCTGAGAGCACTAGGACGAGCCCCAGGCTCGACAGCATCTAACAGAAGCATCGGGAGGGGCTAAGGGTGGCCGGAGGGCACCGGCGACGAGTCATGGCAGCGGCCGGAGCTCCGTTTGATGACCACGGGGCTAGAGCGTAGGAAAGAGAGGGGTAGATGGGGGAAACACTCCGGAGCTCACTGCGGTGTCGAAGGGAGGCTCAGGCTGCTCGGGGAGGCGCTGGATCCGACGAATCCACGGCGACTTGCTAGCGGCCGAAGGTGGAAGACGACGGTGACCAGGGTGAAGCAGGGCTCGGGGGCTCTTCTCCTTTAGCGGGGACGTCGTACTCGTCAAGGCGGAGCGGATGGCGCGCTCAGAGGCGAGGGAGGACGGCCGGAGCGATGGCTAGCTCAAGCTCGAGCTCGCTCCAATGGCGGCCGAGAGAGAGACACACAGGGGGCGAGTGAGGAGGGGGAGAGGATGGGAACGGGTCTGGGGAGGCTTATCTAACCTCCCCAGCGCATCAGAGGGAACCAGGCACGCACGTAGGTGCGTGGTCGCGCCGGGAGAAGCAGCAGCCACCTCCTGCTCCGACTCGCGAAGGAGGAAGAAGACAACGGCGTTCCTGTGCTGGGCCAAGGTGAGCGACAGGTAAGCTTTTCTCTTTTTCTTTCTTTTCTGTTTTATGTTTTATTCTTTCTGGCATTTGTTTCATTTATCTTTGGCTCCAAAATATTCTCAAATTAGTTTAAATAATGATGGGGTATTATTTGGAATATTTCCAACCCTAGATAAAGTTTTCAACATTTTATGAGAATCTGAAATATTTGAAATCAAATATATAATTGATTTCAGTGACTTTTATATTTAAAATAAAATGCAAAAAGCATTTTGAAAATATATTTCACCCCTCATATTTTGTTTCTAATACTTATCAGAAAAGATGAACTTTTATGAAGGCCATTTTGGGTTTATTGATTTGTCACCTAGTTTGAATTGTTTTGAATATACAGTTGCTAGGGTTTTCTCTTGTTTTCATTTCTTTCTTTTGATTTGATTTCATTTTTTTGGATGCAATGAATAAAACATGAGCACAATCTTGCTAAACTCTATTAAGGATTCAGGGATGTGACATTCATCGTCCTTCGTCGCCTGGCCATGGCCGCTGCCCTCCAGCGCTGTAGCTTGACCATCAGTCGTCATCCTGCCATGGTCGCCGCTCGCCTCCACGCCATGGCCGCCCGACCTGGAGACCGGTGTCGCGCCGTCCACAGCCTCCTCCACCGCGTCGTCCACACTCTCATCCACTGCGCCGTCCATCCCACCAGCTGTAGCAGGGTCAGTCGCGCCCTCCACCACCGCGTCGTCCATCCCAGCAGTCGTAGCAGGGGCGGCCGGAACCTAGGTTAGGACAAGGTGAAGGGGATCGGGAGAGGGAATCAAGTTCGGGAGATGTGGATCGGTATCGAGAGAAGTTAAGAGGATATTTCTTAACCGAGGGATAAAAGGACTTTCAAGCCGCAGTTAACGGTGGAACCAGCAAAAATGACGAAAATGTTAAGGAAGGAAGAAAATAAAGTTATGGTGTTAAAAAAGAAAAAATGAAAAAAATATGGTCGAAAAGGGAACAGATTTTAAGAAAGGGACAAAAAAGAATTATCTCTAGCAACAGGGCCCAACAACAGGCTTGTGTCGTGGCAGAATTTGTTCTGGGCGTGATGTTGGGTGCGGCAAAGACAAAATGGACTTAAAAAATGAAAGAAAAAAATACAAAGACACAAGAGAAGGAAGTTTTCAACGGGAGGGTCCACAATGTCGGATGATGCATGTTAGATGTGACGTATCACATCTAAATGTGACATACTCGGACCTTATAATCTCTTCTTCTTAATAATAAAGCGTCCACTGCTTCTGTCGTCCATCGTGTCACTTTTACAAAAAAAAATCCCCTGACATTTTCTAAAATCAACCCGCAGTTCGGATTTAAGTCAGAAAACGAACCGTTTTTTACATCTTACATAAAACCCCCTATATTTAATCGAAACTAACCTGCAGTCTCGGTCCGGTGCAGTCCAAAATATAAGTTGGTTTTAAGTTACCCCTAAAATTAACTAAAATTACCCACCAATACCACCTTTAAGTCATAGAAAACGTTTCAAACAGGAAACTCTCCGGACTGGGTCGGCCCATGTATGCACCTCTTATATTACGCTCTGGGCATTGGAAAAAGATGCACACCTGTTTGGGCTGGCCCATGCGTGGGCGCCTATTTTTTTGTTTTTTTATATATATTTTTATTTTCAGTTTCATTTGCTTTTTGTACTTTAAATGATTCAGAACTTCAAATAACTTTTTTCAATTTTAAGAAACTGAGTATTTCGAAATAAAATATTCAAAAAAGCCATAAATTTTTTGAGAATTCAAAAACTACTCAGGAGTTTTAAAACATGTTTGCATATACAAAAAAATGTTTAAATTTTGAGAAAACGTCCATAAAATAAAAAAAACTCAATGATTTTAAACAAAAGTCCGTGTAAAAATCTTAAAAACAGTTTGTGCCTCTGTTTTTAGTTTCGTTTTTTATTTTCATTTTTCTGTTCCATTTTTTAATTTAAATAATTTAGAACTTTGAAAAACTTTTGCAATTTATAAAACTGAGAATTTTGAAATAAAAGTTTTAAGAAAACATAAAATGTTTGTGAATTCAAAAAATGCTCGGGATTTTTGCAAAAATATTCGCATATTCAGAAAAATGTTCATAATTTGGAGAACAATGTTGGTGAAAACAATAAAGTCCATGATTCTCAAAAAAAAGTTTATGTATTATTTTTCGATGGCAATTGAAAAAAAGTTTGCTAATTCAAAAAATGGTCATGCATTTTAAAAATGTCCTAAAATTTTAAAGACATAATATGACCAGCATCATTAGTGATTTGAATTGTTTTTCTCCCGTCGCAACGCATGAACCCTTTTGCTATTGATTAAAAAGCGTACAACTTTATTCTCTTAACTTCGTATCAGTTCCCTCTTATTTCATAGACATACATTAGGTAATTCATCAATCTGATCGTACTCATGAAGACGACAATGTTGCACCTCTAGTGCTGCTTCTCGTGGGCTTTCCTCCTTTGCTGGGCGACGAACTCGAACAGGCTACCATCGAAGCAACGGCGAACAGCTTCTCTGGAGACGAAGCCCTCCTCGTCCTTGGCAAGCACGTACAACAGTATCCACTCTCCCTTGCTCACTAACCTGAACACGCATCAGTTCACATCTAAAAATAAGAAGAATAAAAAGAGTGGAACAGCGTCTTCAGTTGAGGAATCTTTTGCCTCCGTTTAAGGAGAAAATAGCGAGTGCAGATGGAACAGAAATGGGAGTTCCTAAGTGCTCACCATCCAAAGAAATCGTACTGCAGCCGGTTGCCTTCAGTCATCCTCCAGATGTCGCCGAAGCTGAGCTTGTCCGGCGCCGTGCGGGCATACTTGCTGAAGATGCTCTCGAAATTTACCGGCATGAACCTATATTTCTTTCACAGTCGTAATTAACGTACAATTCCTCTTTTAGAACTGAAATATGGTGCAACAACGTTTTGAACTACTCCCTCCGTCCCAAAATTCTTGTCTTAAATTTATCTAGATTTGAATGTATCTAAATACTAAAACGTGACTAGATACATATCTAATTAAATCTAAGACAAAAAATTTGGGACTGAGGGAGTACTAGTAAGCAAGTTTGGAGTGTGGGTTAATCACCTTCCCTCCGTGTCGTAAGTGGAGGAGTCGCTGCCATGCTTATCCCTGTGGATGTTCTTGATGTGTATGGGGAACAAGGGAGATGGTATCCAGCTCTGTGTACACCAAATCATGAAAAGCAAAGATGAATAAGAGGTCGGTGAAATTTTTAAAGAACAAAAATGATGCCCGATCTGTAAACTTTTATAAGATGTTTTAGGCCCTTTGTACTTACAGGTAGAGTTGGGAAGCTCAGACCGATATTTATGCCAATTGCCGCTATAAAACACAGGACCATGTTGAAGCCCAGCGACCGCATTCCTAGAATTCGTGCAGACCTCCATAAGCTACACATATCCAGTTAAACCATCAACGGGTAAGTGCACATGGTGATGGTACGCATGCGTCGTTACCTCTGTAAGTCTCCCAGGGATAAACGATGCCGTCGCCGTCCAGGTCGAAGAAGGACACATGCTGCTGCAGCACGCTCTTGTGCCCGTGCTCGTGCCCGTCCCCGCTCTCTCCTTCAGGATGGTACACATCGGGCACGACCAGAGCTCGAGCCAAGTCTGCATCACATGGATCCATGCCCTGTTGGTTATGCTTTCTGTCTTGCTGGTGAAACCAGTGCAGAACGCACGTACGGACGGAAGAAACGGGGCAGGCACTCACAGGGTTTTGGAACGTGGGTCTCCAGGTCTGCCCGGACCGGCCGCTCGGCCGTCACCGGCGCGGCCTCCGCCACCGTCGACATTGCATCGCTGGGCGCCTTGGCTTCCTCCGCCATGACCCACTCTGCGCGTGCGTACCACACTTTGCTGCTCAATCTCGCGAGTCGAGATCGAAGGTGGCAAATCCTCCGCGCGGCCTGCACTTCTTGTATAGACGCCAAGGAAGGAGAAGCACCCACGGTGCGAGCGTGTGAAGGGAGCGAGAAGTGAAAGGTGTGTACGATTGTCATAGCAGTGAGGTGTCACCTTATGATTTGGCACCGAGAACCTTCCCCGTGGCGGCTTGTGCAGCGAGATCGCTCTCAGGATCCGTTGTCCGTCCATGTCATATCATTGTCCATTGAACCATACGGTCCCATCTCCGTCGTGCTGTGCCACATATAGTTTGCGGTTAATCTGCTTGATACGGAAACGTTAAGCGCCTCTGGTTTTCGCCCGCGTGCGCTTTGTAAACATTTGTGTTTTCTTTTTCGGAACTAGGACATGACCTGTGCGTTGCAACGGGACAAAGAAAGATTACTTCCTCTGTCTCATAATATAAAAATGGGATGAAGTAGAATCACGCACTCTTTCTCATTCCTTCCTCTAGCAGATCCTTATCTATGATTTTTGTGGACATGTAGAAATAGAACATTAGGTCAAGTGGTGTATATTAGTCTACTACACTTATTTTAGCTGCCAGTTTCTTGGAAGATTATTGAAAAAAAGGTTTTCTTACGAATGGCAATTTTATTTTGATCTTATTTAGAATTTATAAGATAGAGTTGTCATATTTGTTTGCATGTTTGCCTATTAAAATTATATTTATAATGGAGCGAAATATCTTAGTTATCTAAACATCTTAATAACCTCGACGAGCCAAAACAATCACGTAGATATTTTAGCTTACAAGCGATTTTGTTATATCTGATATTCATTAAAGACAATGTATCCACCGAACAGGCTTCTTCCCACGGGCTCTGGGCTCCCTCCAGCCATCTCGGCTGACTCCCTTTCCGATGCGACGACGACAGCTTCGTCCCGTCGGCATAGGTGGCCATATCTCTCTCCCTTTCCGATGTGACGACGACCATGGGTTGCGCCTAGCAGCAGCTTCGTCCGCCGGCGACATCCCTTTGCTGTCCGCGCCGGACTGCCCCCGCCTCTGGCCGGGAGCGACATATTTTTGACTTCATTTGCCTTTCGCATTTGCCTTTTGCATCGGACAGGCCTCCCTCTTCCGGTTTCCTTCTCTTCCTTGTACAATTCCCCTTCCTTCTCGTTATGTGTTTGTTGGGCTAGTTGTTGATATTACAGATAATTTTCGTAGGTATATAAATTGGTAGGATTTCATGTAAGTAATCGAGGTGGGATTATTGTGAGGACGCGTGCGAAACTGGGTAAGGTAAAAAATGTGTTTTTTAACTTATAAAAGGAATGTGGGTTGATTGTCAAGAAACAGAGGGGCCTTTTTGCAAAAACGTCGATGACGTACGGCAGAAGCGATTGGCGATTTATTATTAGGGAGAGATTAGATGTGCTTTTGTAAATGGAAGTTTTTCTGGTTCTTTGTTACTCTTTGTCTATCTTTTTTTTTCCTTTTCTTTGAAACGGGACGTTTTATTACTTAAAAGATTTAAGCATTACATCCGGCCTCTGCATAGTTAAAATGCACACAGACAAACAATGTCCTCTCCCTTTAAAACGAAAAATAAAAAGGCGGAATACAATGAAACATGTAGAATCTGTATAATGCCTAAAGCGGAGGGGGGCGCAGTCCTAAGATCATGCCGCCACCCATGTTGGATAAAAGTATCCCTCGTCGTATCCTCCAATCATGTACACACCTCCGTAAACAGGTCTCGATTCTCCACCGTTGTAGAGAGGACCATAAACGAAGAGTCCCAATACATCTGTAGATAACCTGCATAAGAGAATTACTTTTATCGTTAAAAACATTATCATTTCTACATAGCCAAAGCGACCAAATAACGGCAAGCGCTCCCACCCTGAGAAGAGTTCTAAACCTGTGATCAACCTCATGTAGCCAATTACCAAATACATTAGAAAAGTTTGAAGGATACAAACCAGAAGCTATTTGGATGACTGACCATATAGAATGAGCAAATTTGCAATGGAAGAATAAATGTTTTATTGTCTCATCATGGTGACAAAAAACACACTGCGGATTTCCATGCCAATTCCTCTTCATAAGATTATCCTTAGTAAGAATGACTCCGCCACAAAGATAGCATGCAAAGATTTTATTCTTAAGTGGTATCTTCATCTTCCAGATCTTCTTGTTATTATCAACTAGCACATCAAGTTGGATTAACACTTTATACATAGACTCCACCGAGAATTGACCATTCTCATGTAGGATCCATCAAAAAACATCGGACCCATATGCCAATTGACTCTCTGTCTATCTATATCTAGTACTCATTGTGTAAACAAATATAAGACGTTTTAGTTCATTAATTTGTTGATCTAAAACGTCTTGTATTTTTATAGCGGGAGTAGAGTGTGAATTGCAAAAAAGCACCACATTTGGGGCATCGATTGCAGAGAACCACGAGGTGACTAATCATTTGCAAAAAACATCGTGTATTCAGTAAACATTTTGCAGTATGCACTGATTGGACGATTTGCTGATTTTGACCATTTTTTCGACAGTTGGGGCCCGTTTTCACCCTACGTGGCCTAACGGCTGGGCAACGGCGTCGTCAGGTGGAAATCACTTGGCCGCCTCTTGTCGGACAGACCGACCGACCGCGTTACGCCACTCCACACTCCTCTCCCTCGGGCTCCCTTAATGGCGAAACCTGGCGACGCCCGCGGCGGAGGCACTTCCGCTGGCGATGCTCCAGGCGGTGGTGATGGAGATCCACCAGAGTTCTGCAGGATCTCGAATCCTTCGGCGGTGTGGTGTAAGACATCCATCCTCTCTCCCTCCATTCTCTTTTCCCCGATTTGATTTCTAGGGCTAGGAATTAATTGTTCAAGAGTTGTTGGTATTAGGTTTACTGAATGTTTAACACTGGTTTTAACTAAATATAGGTTGGATGATGAAGAATGGGAAGCGAGGTTCCATTTCTTGGACAGAGATAATTTGGAAAGAACAATTTTCTTATGTGACATAACCCATTGGAATCTGATTGCACTAATAGAGATAACATGTTGTAGCTCAAGAGATTTCATGTATTATGTCAGAGATCGAGGAGTTGGGGTGTCACGAATGGAAGAATTAACTGATGATGACAAGGTGGAAGAAATGTTGGATGACAGAACTAGTAAAGAAAATAATGTGGTTAACATTACAGTTATGAGAAGTGATGCACCAACAACAGCTGACATGAACATTCATCATCTTTATGAAGAGCAGGTCCCTTTGTCTGAATTTGGTGTACCACTTTTCTATGAGGTAGATACTAGAGGAGTTCTTTTCCCTAGTCCAGTGAAGCCCCAACCACAGCCGGTCCAGGTCACGAACACCCAGGAGAGTTCATGTTTGTTGAAGCTTAAGGGTCCAAGTGAACAGAGTTTGCATTGGACTATGGATCTGAGAGGCATGAGTACTTCATGGAGATAGGCCAAGAGCAAGAGAAGATTGAGCAGATGATGGAGAAGAAGAGGAATGAAGAGATTCAGAACTTCAAGACCAATCAGAAACAAAAATAGAAGTACAAGGCAGCAAAAAAGAAAAACTCCACATGTGCTTGCTGAAGAATTAACTAACAGTGATAGTGAGAATGAAATTTTAGCAGATGATGACATAATAGCTAGGCTCGAGGCAATGAAGAGGCAAGGAGTGGACCCTCTTAATCACTATGAAGGAGACACTAATGTAGAAGAGCTTTATGAACTAGATGAGGAGGAGGGGGAGGATGAAGCATGAGAGAAGGAGTCAGGACAGGAGGAGCAAGCAGAAGAGGGCAGGAGAGGAGGAAGCATTGTAGGAGGAAGTAGTGCAGGAGGAAGCAACAACACAGGAGGAAGTCAGAAGAAGGGTCCAACAACCAGATCACATGGATGTGTGGATCAAATCATAGAGAAAGATTGGATACCTTCATCTGATGAGGAGAGCAACCCATGTGACTTATGTCGGGATGATAATGATGGTGCTCAACTTCCAACATTTAGGCAACCAAATGGTAGAATGAGTAGGGCCAGAAAGCAGAAGACTAGGATTTGGTATGATGAGAATAGGGAGAACCCACAAGAACAATTCATGGAGAATATTTGTTTCCTAGATGTCCAACAATTCAGGAGGGCACTTCTTAGATGTCACAACTCACAAAATAGGAACTACTCTTTTCATAAAAATTGCTCAGATAGAGTCATTGTAGTTTGTAGTACAGAAGATTGTCCTTTTTTCATTGTTGATTCTCAAATTGCACATGAGAGAACATTTTGCATAAAGAAGATGAACTTGTACCACAATTGTGCTACCATTGGACCCTGTGCCAGGGCGTGGTCTATGGCAAAAGACTGGGACCCCTGACATAGAGCCACCTGTTTTAAAACACAAGCTAGGAAAGAAGCTGACAAAGAGGAGAAGGAATCAGTATGAGAAGCCAGCTCCCAAGGACACTTCTAGCATGACATCAATCACTTGTAGTAATTGCAATTTGAGTGGGCATAGGCACACTAGCTGCCACAAAAATCTTAAGCCAGCCCTTGCAATGAGAAGGAACTAACACGAGGTAAATTTTCCAAAGACCCAAAACATGAGTTTATGCTAACATTTCTTATACTATGTTCTAATCTTTGTATGTTGTGACTACAGGAAAGCAGAAGAGTTGATGCATCAGTCTCAAGGCCATCTCCATCAGCTCCAGCACCATCCAGGGCAAGAAGTACAACTCCACCAGCAACTAGGGCAGCTCCATCAGCTCCTGCTACAACCAGGAGAGCAAGTACTTATACTGCTCCCGCTACTTCTAGGCCAACTCCATCTACTGTTGCTGCTTCTAGGCCAACTGCATCTACTGCTGCTGCTTCTACTCGAGGATCATCTATTGCTGCTGCTTCTAGGCCAACCGCATCTACTGCTACTACTTCTACTCCAGGATCATCTAGTGCTGCTGCTCAGCAATGGGCAAAGAAAAGCTTCATACGACAAAGAGCTTTAGGTACTGGAAGGCTAAGAAAACCATCTTATAAGATGTCTGAGTGGTTCAATTGTTCTCTGGACAACAAGAAGAAGTAATTCATGATGGTGATGTTGAAAACAACTTTGAGTTTGTGATGTTCAAAACAACTTTGAGTTTGTGTTGTTGATACTAGTTTAATTCAGCCTATTTTGGCTAGTTTGTGATGGCACTATGTGAGTTACCTAATTATTGCAGATGATCAAGACTATGATGATGATTTATGTTGTTTATGATTCTAGTTATAATGATGATGATGATGTCATTTAGACTTTCCAGCGCAAATTTCATCACACACAAACAATAAAATAACACTACAAGGAGACCTTAGTTTAACAGATTCGAAGTTAACACATTACAAGCCATAGTTCAATGCTACAAAAGTAACCTAGTTCAACACATTACAAGGAGTACTTCATTACAAATTTAACAACTAAAGATAATGAATCACATGGTCATATGACAGCACAAATTATTCTTCATCACAAATACCCTTGATATCCTTCAGCTTCCTCTTGTTATTTTCACCTGCTTTCTTCAGGTCAGTAATGCAACACTCCATAACACTCTTCTCAATGCTCCACTTCTCCTTCTCTTTCATCAACTCAGCAATGCAAACATCTAGCTTCTCCTTCTCTCTCTTCAGGTTAGCCCAACACCACTTCAGGGTCCTGTTATCAGTGCTCATATTTTCCTTATCTTTAATATGATTGTGCTTCATATTTCTAATGCAATTTTCTTGAGCAACATGAATGAACTTCAACTGGTCAAAAACTACCTTCAGTTTGTTGATCTTAGCATCCTTTTCCATGCTTCTCTCACCATCATTTTTGTGATTTACCTCTGGCCTCTTAGAATCATTGTGGCGATTTACCTGTGGGAGATTATCTTGGGAATCCAAGAGGTTGTTCACATCTTAAACAAGCTTGTCATAAGTCTCCTGCAACTCATTTTGTTGCTCTATAATATTGTACAAAGCAGCTAAATGTTCTAGGCATGCAATCCTATTTTCATGCTTGCTATCCCTCATACATAAACCGCAATTTATGGAGAGCATTCTGCATATGATCTGGCCACTCCTCATCTACCCACTGCACTAATACACAATTCTTAACTCCCTTCAATACAAAATAAATAGTTCAAACAAGCTGTCACAGGTTAAAGATTCGGTTAAGTTAAAGTTACAGTTAAGTTAAAGAAAAAAATTAAGGTGCAGATTCAGTTAGATCAAGTCAACTAAACAACAGATGATCTGAGCATCTTCATTCTTAGAATAAACAACAATTATTGTTGGCATTTCCATTTCATCCCTAAAATGAACAATGAACAGTAACTAGGAACAATGAACAGATTAGTGGTGATCATTGTAATGATGATAGTGGGCTTATTGTTGATGATCCTTCATCACTATCTTATTGCAATGCTTCATCTTTGGACTTTAACACTTCGAGCACTCTATGTTTCACATGGTTGTGTTAATAGTCCATGCATATCATGTAGAAATTGCTTGACCAAATCTCATGATGATATGCTTGCTATATCTTGTTGCCATGATAAAATTTATATATCTCCGCGAGTTGTTATGTTAACAATTTAGAGGAAATCCATCACTCCATGGAAAAAGATGTGGCCTTGAATGATGCTTCAAGGGATCCTACAACATCGTCTATTGTTTCTCACTTTTGCCTTATGGCTAAGTCTTCAAAGATATCTCCTACATTAAATCCCAATATATCTCATGATGATGATGTTGATGATAATATGGGTGAGGATAATGATGAAGATAGCGATAATATTACTTCCTTCAAAATTAAGGGGGAAATGATTTTTAAAGATCTTCATAAGAATAAAATTTCTCGTTCCAACTTCATGGAAATCATGTCTATTTCCATTGAGGGCAAGAAATATATTGAGGAGTTGGAAGCTCATCTCGAGGAGCATGAGGCCACCATTGAGGAAATGGAAGGTCATGAGCATGACTACACTAATGAGATAGCAAAGCTATCCCAAGCTCTTGAAAATTAACAAACCACCAAGGAATCTCTTGAGGAGACATTTGCTTTAGAATTATCAGTTGCACATGCTAAACTCTTTGAGAACTTTGAGCACCTCGAAAATGGCTCAAGGGCCATTAAGAGTTCGCTCATCAAACTTACCGAGTATCATGCTCAACTTGAAGCTTCATATGTAAAAGAACATGCCAAATTGCCTTCTCCTCTTGTTGTTAATAATGATGATTGTGCTACTAACTCTATTTCTTGTGAAGCATCCATATTAAAGCAGAATGTTGAGTTGACAGCTCAACTTGAGTTGCTATCTAGCAATTATGGGAAATTGGAAGAAAGTCATGTAATCCTCACAAGCTCTCATGATGATCTTCTAGTATCCCATAATGTGCTACAACTAGCTCATGAGGATATTAGCACTACATTTAGTCAAAATGCTTTCTTGACATGTGTTAGTCCTTGTAATTTATCTACTCATAATGTTGCTACAGCGTGTGATGAATTACTTTCCTTGCCTTGTTGCTCTAACGATGAAGCTTATACTTCCTATAGTACTTGTGTTAACACTAACCATGTAGAGGAAATGAAAGAGCTCAAGGCCCAAGTCACTTCGTTGAAGAAAGACTTGGAAAAGAGTCATGAAGGGATGTCCACACTCACAACATCTTGTGTGGGAAAAATTACCAAATGACAAACGTGGACTTGGATTCAACTCCAATAAGAAGAAAAGTCCAAGAGCAACACGAAGGAGGGCCAAGAACAAATCAAGAACTCGGTCAAGATTGTTTGCTTCAAGTGCAAGATTGAAGGACACCGTGTTAGATCTTGCCCATTAAAGAACAAGCCCCATAGTCACACGCAACAAGGGAAGCGGCCACAAGTTCAATCTCATGATCAAGTACAAGTTGAAGAAAGTCCTCTTCCAAAGAAGACTCAAGTTAATGCTTCTCATGTTGAGAAATCAGTTGAGAAGAAAGTAAAGGGTAAATTTTGCTACTTATGTCGTGAGAAGGGTCACTTTTCTTATTCCTGCACGAAAGGTAACTTGTCCAACCCAATCATTATTGATGATATCTACTCTCTTGGGAAGGATAAGGTTGGCGATGTGTTTGCCAAGTTTGTTGGTACTCAAAGTGATGTCAAGAAAAGTACCATTTGGACTGTCAATCCTATTATGACTCACCTCTTAGGACCCAACTTGGTTGGGTACCAACAAGCTCAAACTTGATCAATAGGTGATGTTGGAGGGCATTGGAGACTTGGCTACATTATGAAGAATTAAGGGGTCTTCATCATTCATCTTGTCTCAAACCAAGTCATTTTGGACTATCAAGTTTCTATCTTATAACCAATGTGCCTCCTTGCGGTAACTTGTACTTAAATTGTTTACATTGTTAGTTACTTGCCCCTTTACATGTTGTGGTTTTGTACCTTGCATGCGTTTGTATATGTTGTGCTTCCAACTTGCTTATCTTGAATAATCAATTATGTGTATGTTGGTTTGCACATCATGCACATTTGAGTCTTGTGTTGACCCTTGTTGCATCTTGTTTGTATCTTTGATGGCTCTTTTGAGAGATTAATGGATTGTCCCAGTTTGGGGGAGTGATGTGCTTTGTGCACTTCACAATCCTAAAAATATGTGTACATGAGGAATACTGAAAGGACGTGGATGTCGCCTAGAGGGGGTGAATAGGTGCTTTAAAATAATTACGGTTTAGGCTTGAACAAATACAGAATAAAACTAACGTTTAATTTTTCAAGCACAAAACCTAAAACAACTAGGCTCAACTATGTGCACCAACAACTTATGCTAAGTAAGATAAACAATTAAGTGATAGCAAGACATATAACAGGAAATGATATGGATATCACAAAGTAAAGTACATAAGTAAATGGTTCGGGTAAGACATAACCGAGGCACGCGGAGATGATGATGTATCCTGAAGTTCACACCCTTGCGGATGCTAATCTCCGTTGGAGCGGTGTGGAGGTACAATGCTCCCCAAGAATCCACTAAGGCCACCATAATTTCCTCACACCCTCGCACAATGCAAGATGTCGTGATTCCACTAAGGGACCCTTGAGGGCGGTCACTGAACCCGTACAAACAAGGTTGGGGCAATCTCCACAACTTAATTGGAGGCTCCCAACAACACCATGAAGCTTCACCACAATGGAATATGGCTTCGAGGTGACCACAAATGCTCGGGGCAACCTTCATAACTTAATTGGAGACCCCGACTCTTGCCCGGAGCTTTACACCACAATGATTGAGCTCCGAGGCACCATCAAGCTTCTAGGGGTACCAAGTACCCAAGGGTAATAAGCTTCTCAACTTCTCACTTCCACGTACCACCGTGGAGAACTGAAACCAATGCACCAAATGCAATGGCAAGAACACACGAAGTGGACAAGTCCCTCACACTCAAATCCCCCCACAACAACAAAAGCTATGGAGAAATATGAGAGGAAGAACAAGGAGCTCACAAAGAACTCCAAGATCAAGATCCAAGGAGTTCCCCTCACATAGAGGAGAAAGTGATTGGTGGAGATGTGGATCTAGATCTACTCTCTCTTTTCCCTCAAGAACTAGCAAGAATCATTTTAGGGATTGAGAGATAGCAAGCTCAAAGAAGGTCAACAATGGAGGAAGAACATGAGCTAAAGAGATAAATAGGTCCAAGGGGGAAGAAGACCTCCTTTATATAGTGGGAGAAGGAATCAAACCGTTACCCCCACTTACAGCCTGCGCACAGTGATGACCCACAAGTGTAGGGGATCTATTGTAGTCCTTTCGATAAGTAGGAGTGTCGAACCCGACGAGGAGCAGAAGGAACGGACAAGTGGTTTTCAGCAAGGTATTCTCTGCAAGCACTGAAATTATCGGTAATAGATAGTAGTGTGATAAGATGATTCGTGGCAAGTAGCAAGTAACAATAGTAACAAAGGTGCAACAAGATGGCCCAATCCCTTTTGTAGCAAGGTACAAGCCTGGACAAACTCTTATATGAGGTGAAGCGCTCCCGAGGACACATGGGAATCTCTGTCAAGCTAGTTTTCATCATGTTCATATGATTCGCGTTCGCTACTTTGATAGTTTGATATGTGGTACTTGGACAAACATCCCACTTATGATTAACCCCTCTCGCAAGCATCCGCAAATACGAAAGACGAATTAAGACGAAGTCTAACCATAGCATTAAACTAGTGGATCCAAATCAGCCCCTTACGAAGCAACGCATAAACTAGGGTTTAAGCTTCTGTCACTCTAGCAACCCATAATCTGCTTATTACTTCCCAATGCCTTCCTCTAGGCCCAAATAATGGTGAAGTGTTATGTAGTCGACATTCACATAACACCACTAGAGGAAAAACAACATACAACGCATCAAAATATCGAACGAATACCAAATTCACATGACTACTTATATCATGACTTATCCCATGTCCTCAGGAACAAAAGTGACTACTCACAAAGCATAATTATGTTCATGACCAGAGAGGTATTGAATAGCATCAAGGATCTGAACATATAATCTTCCACCGAGTAATCCAACTAGCATCAACTACAAAGACTAACTAACACTACTAGCAACCTTACAAGTACCAATCGGAGTCGCGAGACGGAGATTGGTTACAAGAGATGAACTAGGGTTTGGATATGAGATGGTGCTGATGAAGATGTTGATGGTGATGAGTCCCCTCCGATGAGAGGAGTGTTGGTGATGACGATGGCGATGATTTCCCCCTCTGGGAGGGAAGTATCCCCGGCAGGACGGCCCTGTCGGAGCTCTAGATTGGTTCTGCTCAAGTTCCACCTCGTGGCGGCGACGATTCCTCCCGAAAGCCTCCTCCTGATTTTTTCTGCAACGAAACCCTCCTTATAGAAAAAGATGGGAGCCACACGCGCAACATGGGCCCACAAGCCACCTTGGCGCGACCAGGGGGTAGGCCGCGCATGGCAGGCTTGTGGCCTCCTCGTGGCTCCCCTCTGGTACTTCTTCCGCCCAGTATTTTTTATAAAATCCAAAATAATTCCTCGTTGATTTTCACGTCTTTTGGAGTTGCGCAGAAAAGGTATCTCAAACTTGCTCCTTTTTCAGACCAGAATTCCAGCTGCCGGCATTCTCCCTCTTCATGTAAACCTTATCAAATAAGAGAGAAAAGGCATAAGTATTGTATCGTGAAGTGTAATAACAGCCCATAATGCGATAAATATCAACATAAAAGCATCATGAAAAATGGACGTATCAACTCCCCCAAGCTTAGACCTCGCTTGTCCTCAAGCGGAAGCCGAGATCAATAAATATGCCCACATGTTTAGAGATAGAGGTGTCGATAAAACAAAATACGGACATGCAGGCATCATGATCATAATTAGAACAACAATAACGTCATATAATATCTTATGCTAAAGTGATAATTCCATCACAAAGTAAAGTATGGATCAAGAACCTTATTGAGAATTAACAACCAATAGCCTTTAGTCATTGAAGCAATTTCAATTTATCATAACATCGGAAAGAGTCAAATAAGAGCTTGTAAAGCAAATCCACATACTCAATCATCCTTTCGTCTTCTACAATTGCTAAAAATCACGTGGTACTCATGAGGTCAAAGTTTCAGTTGGACACAGAGAAAGATAGGGGCTTATAGTTTCGCCTCCCAACTACTTACCTCAAGGGTAATGTCAACAATTATAATTCATGGATACTTACTTCCAAGTTGACATATGAATATAGATCTTTCCCTAGCACATGATGTTAGCCCACATAAAGGGGAAATAAGGAATTGGTCTCGATCACCATGACTCTTTTAAGGACAAAAAGTAAAGGTACAAGATAGGCCCTTCGCAGAGGGAAGTAGAGGTTGTCATGCACTTTTGAGGTTTGGATGCGTGACCTCTTAGTGTGGAGGAACGTCACTTTATATTGCCTCCTGTGATAAAGAACTTTATTATGCAGTCTGTCGCTTTTAGGTCTTCCTCATCACAGGTTCGTACAAAGCTTATTTTCCATACACTAATAGATCATACATATTTAGGGAGCAACTTTTATTGCTTGCACCGATGACAACTTACTTGAGAGATCTTATTCAATCCGTAGGTAGGTATGGTGGACTCTCAAGGCAAAATTGGGTTGAAGGTTTATGGATGCACAAGTAGTATCTCTACTTAGTGCGGAAGTTTTTGCTGATATGAGGTGGAAGCAAGCATCACATGCTAAGGGATCTCTAGTCATATAACATTGTTCGGAACCAAGCAAACATAATTCAATATGTTGTCTTCCTTGTCCAACATCTACTTCTAAGCATGTAATAGTATAATGAGTGTTCATAATCATAGACGGTGTCAAAGATGATATATTTATATGTGCACCTCTCTTTCTTTATTACTTCCTATTAATTGCAACAATGACCAAGGTCTACCTTTGTCCACCCACAACAAGTTTCAATCAACATTCTTTTTATACGTGAAGCCATCACTTCCCATAAGATCATTACATGATCTTTCATGATTTTGTTATTTTATCATTCTTTTCTTTAGATCATGGCATGAAGCAAGGCCCTTAATTAAAACACTCTTTATTATACGACTCACGAACTCGAATACATTGGGGTGACACAAAGAAAAACTCAAGCCTAGAACACTTAGAACTTTATTCTACTAGAAAAAGATAAAACCAAAAAGGAACGAACTAAGAAAAAGGTAAAGGCAAAAGATGTGATGGTGATACGATACCGGGGCAACTCCCCCGAGCTTGGCACAAGACAAGAGGAGTGCCCATACCCGTGCTTAATTGTCTTCCTTCGAAGGTGATGGTGGTGGATTTGTTGCAACCTGGGTTTGATCCTCCGTCTTCCAAGGCATAGGTGCTCCATCATGGAAAGATAATCGAGTCTCCGGAATCCTCAAATCTGCAGCCAACCGTATAGATTTAAATCTATACTCATACTCACAGTTTTTGTTCTACAGGTCATAGATCTAGGCTTGGAGGTGATCAATTCTGTCATAGAGCCTGGAGAGGTGCTTGCCGGTTTCATTGGTATCGATCTTGTGCTTGTTGGTGAACTCCGTGATCATCATGTGGTTGGCGTTGAGTCCGCGTTCCACCATCCCTTGGCACTTGAAGACTTGCTGCTCCATTGCTTCGAGCCTCGCCTCCACGCTTCCGGTCTTCTTGGGCCCCTCAACATCATAGATGTGCAGCACCCCCTCACGCATCTCGATAGATTGAGGGTGTTGCAACACTCCCGCGAGGTAGGGATTGATGATCTTCTCGAAGAACTTGTCCTTCAGACCTTTCGGGAGAATATATAATGAATTTTCTCGACCAAAAGGAGTACTCCGCAAGAAAATGGAGTCCGGGAGGCACACGAGGTGCTCACAAGCCCCCCAGGCGTGGCCAGGGGGTAGGTCGCGCCTGGCAGGCTTGTTGCCTCCTCGTGCGCTCTCCACACTACTTTAAAATTTTCTATTTTTCTAAAAATTCCAAAACGGAGAAAAAATCCTAATGGAAAAGTTTTGGAGTCGGTTTACTTACCGAATCACATACCTCTTCGTTTTTGGAGTCTGAAACAGGCTGATAAATATCCCTTATGTACTCCTCTAGAGTTATGGTATTAATAACATTGCTTTCAACATTTATGGGAGTACCTGAGATATAATGCTTGATTCTTTGCCCATTTACCACTCTCGGAAAATTACCTTCCGTGTTGTTGAGCTTGATGGCACCGGAACGATATACTTCCTCAACAATGTAAGGACCTTCCCATTTAGAGAGAATCTTGCGTGCAAAAAATCTTAAACGAGAATTGTATAGCAAGACATAATCACCTACATTGAACTCACGTTTTTGTATACTTTTATCATGCCACCTCTTAACTTTTCCTTTAAACAACTTGGCATTTTCATATGTCTGAGTTCTCTATTCATCAAGTGAGCCAATATCAAATAACCTCTTCTCACTAGCAAGTTTGAAATCAAAGTTGAGCTCTTTGATTGCCCAATAAGCCTTATGCTCTAGCTCAAGAGGTAAATGACATGCTTTACCGTAAACCATTTTGTACGGAGACATGCCCATGGGATTCTTATAAGCACTTCTATAAGCCAACAGTGCATCATCAAGCTTCTTAGACCAATTCTTTCTAGACCTATTAACAGTCTTTTGCAGAATTAGTTTAATCTCTCTATTACTTAGCTCTACTTGACCAGTGGACTGAGGATGATAGGGAGATGCAATTCTATGGTTGACATCATACTTAGCAAGCGTTTTACGGAAAGCACCATGAATAAAATGTGAACCACCATCAGTCATTAAATATCCAGGGACTCCAAATCTAGGGAAAATAACTTCTGTAAGCATCCTAATAGAGGTGTTGTGATCAGCACTACTAGTTGGGATAGCTTCTACCCACTTAGTAACGTAATCAACAGCAACTAGGATATGAGTATACCCGTTGGAATTTGGAAAATATCCCATATAATCATAACCCCAAACGTCAAATGGTTCAATGACAAGTGAATAATTCATAGGCATTACCTATTCTTCGACATTCATCACAAGACAAGACAAACTTACGGGCATCCTTGAAGAGAGTAGGTCAATAGAAACCGGATTGCAATACCTTGTGTGCAGTTCTATCTCCCGCCTGGTGTCCTCCGTAAGCCTCGGAGTGACACTTCTGTAGGATCTGTCCCTGTTCATGCTCAGATACACAATGTCTAATAACACCATCTACTCCTTCCTTATAAAGGTGAGGATGATCGCAGGAGTAATTTCTCAAATCAAAGAAGAACTTCTTCTTTTGCTGGTATGTGAAACTAGGTGGTATATATTTGTCAACAATATAATTTGCATAATCAGCATACCACTGTGTACTACGTGAAGCATTAATGAGATTCAGTTGCTCATGAGGAAAGCTATCATCAATAGGTTGTGGGTCATCAAGAACATTCTCCAACCTAGACAAGTTATCTGCTACGGGGTTCTCAGCACCCTTCCTATCAACAACATGCAAATCAAATTCTTGTAGCAAGAGAACCCATCTGATAAGTCTAGGTTTAGCATCTTTCTTTTCCATGACATACTTAATAGCAGCATGATCAGTGTGAATAGTAACTTTGGAATCAACAATGTAAGATCTGAACTTTTCACATGCAAACACGACTGCTAAAAATTCCTTTTCAGTAGTAGCATAGTTTCTTTGGGCACTGTCTATAGTTTTACTAGCATAATGAATAACATTCAACTTATTATCAACTCTTTGTCCTAGAACAACACCAATAGCATAATCACTAGCATCACACATAATTTCAAAAGGTAAGTTCCAATCAGGTGGTTGAACAATAGGTGTAGTTATCAAGGCATGCTTAAGTATTTCAAAGGCTTCCTCACAATCATCGTCAAAAACAAAAGGAATATCCTTTTGCAAGAGATTCGTAAGAGGCCTAGAAATCTTAGAAAAGTCCTTAATGAACCTTCTATAGAAACTAGCATGACCAAGGAAACTTCTTATACCTTTAATGTTTGTAGGGCATGGCATTTTCTCGATCGCTTCAACCTTAGCCTTATCGACTTCAATACCTATTTTAGAAATTTTATGTCCTAAGATGATGCCTTCATTAACCATAAAGTGGCACTTCCCCTAATTCAAGACAAGGTTGGTATCTTTACATCCCTGCAAAACTCGATCAAGGTTGCTGAGGCAATCATCAAAAGAAGACCCATAAACGGAGAAGTCATCCATGAAAACCTCAACAATCTTTTCACAAAAGTCAGAGAATATAGCCATCATACATCTTTGAAAGGTAGCAGGTGCATTACGGATACGTCTCCAACATATCTATTATTTTTTATGGTTCCATGCTATTATCTTGTCAAACTTTGGATGTTTTGTATGCCTCTTATATCTTTTTTGGGACTAACTTATTAACTCAGTGCCAAGTGCCAGTTCCAGTTTTTTCCGTGTTTTTGACCCTTTTCTGAGGAGAATTTTAAACGGTGTCCAAACGGAATAAAACTTTTGAAAAGATTTTTTCCGGAACAGAAGATACCCAGGGGACGTGAGAACCAAGGCAGAGGACACCACGGGAGGCCACAAGCCCCCTAGGCGCGGCCAGGGGGCCGCGCCTAGAAGGCTTGTGGGCCCCCTGTGGCCCGTGTGCCCTACCTCTTCCGCCTATAAATTCCCGAAAAATCCAAAACTCCGCGAGAGATCCACGAAAATACTTTTCCGCCGCCGCAAGCTTCTGTCTCCACAAGATCCCATCCAGGGCACGTTCTGGTGCCCTGCCGGAGGGGGGATTCGGATAGGGAGGGTTCATCAACACCATGGCCTCTCCGATGATGCGTGAGTAGTTCACCATAGACCTTCGGGTCCATAGCTAGTAGCTAGATGGCTTCTTCTCTCTCTTGGATCTTCAATACAAAGTTCTCCATGATCTTCATGGAGATCTATCCGATGTAATCTTCTTTTGCGGTGTGTTTGTCGAGATCCGATGAATTGTGGATTTATGATCAAATTATCTATGAATCTTATTTGAGTTTCTTCCGATCCCTCTTATGCATGATTTCATATCCTTGTAATTCTCTTCGAGTTGTGGGTTTTGTCTGGCCAACTAGATCTATGATTCTTGCAATGGGAGAAGTGCTTGGTTTTGGGTTCATACCGTGCGGTGACCTCACCCAGTGACAGAAGGGGTAGCGAGGCACGCATCATGTTGTTACCATCAAGGGTAAAAAGATGGGGTTTACATCATTGGTTTGAGTTTATCCCTCTACATCATGTCATCTTGCTTAAGGCGTTACTGTTTTCGTCATGAACTCAATACACTAGATGCATGCTGGATAGCGGTCGATGTGTGGAATAATAGTAGTAGATGCAGAAAGTATCGGTCTACTTGTCTCGGACGTGATGCCTATATGTATGATCATTGCCTTAGATATCGTCATGACTTTGCGCGGTTCTATCAATTGCTCGACAGTAATTTGTTCACCCACCGTAATATTTGCTATTTTGAGAGAAGCCTCTAGTGAACACTATGGCCATCGGGTCTACTTCACATCATATTTCCACCCTTACACTTTTACTTCGTTGCACTTTCCGCCTTTAGATCTCACTTTGCAATCAATCTTGAAGGGATTGACAACCCCTTTATAGCGTTGGGTGCAAGCTTGTTTGTGTTTGCGCAGGTACTCTGGACACTTAGCTTTATTCTCCTACTGGATTGATACCTTGGTTCTCAAACTGAGGGAAATACTTACTGCTACTGTGCTGCATCACCCTTTCCTCTTCAAGGGAAAAACCAACGCAAGCTCAAGAGGCAGCAGAAGGATTTCTGGCGCCGTTACCGGGGAGGATCAAGTCAAGAATAATCTCCCGTCAACGTGTCAATCTCTGGCACCAGGGATTATTCTAGGTGAAAGCTCATCCAAGTAAGTGTCGCAAACTCATCTCTTGCATTTACTTTTTTGCCTTTCGTTTTCCTCTCCCTCACTTCTGAAAAACAAAAATTTACAAAAATATTTGCCTTTTTCATTCGCCCTTTTCTGTCGCTTGCTTTCTGTTCGCTTGTGTGCTTGTTTGCTTGCTGAAGTCACCATGACTGAAAACACCAAACTTTGTGACTTCTCGAATACTAATAATAATTATTTTATTAGTACCTCGATTGCTCCCGCCACTAGTGCGGAATCATACGAAATCAATGCTGCTTTGCTGAATCTTCTTATGAAAGAGCAATTCTCCGGCCTTCCTAGTGAAGATGCCGCATCCCATCTTAATGCCTTCATTGAGCTTTGCGATATGCAAAATAATAAAGATGTGGATAATGATGTGATTAAATTGAAGCTTTTTTCGTTCTCGTTGCGAGATCGAGCAAAAACTTGGTTTTCATCTTTTCCCAAAAATAGTATTGATTCTTGGAACAAGTGCAAAGATGCTTATATATCCAAGTATTTTCCGCCGGCTAAGATTATCTCTCTCCGTAATGATATCATGAATTTTAAGCAACTTGATCATGAACATGTTGCACAATCTTGGGAGAGAATGAAATTGATGATTAGAAATTGTCCCGCTCATGGCTTGAGTCTTTGGATGATTATACAAATCTTCTACGCTGGTTTGAATTTTTCTTCTAGAAATATCTTGGACTCCGCCTGAGGTGGAACGTTCATGGAAATCACATTAGGAGAAGCCACAAAACTCCTAGACAGTATCATGACAAACTACTCTCAGTGGCACACTGAAAGTTCACCTACTAGTAAGAAGGTACATGCTATAGAAGAAATTAACTCATTTAGTGCTAAGATGGATGAGTTAATGAATTTGGTTGCTAGTAAAAGTGCTCCTTTAGATCCTAATGATATGCTCTTGTCTTCCTTGATTGAGAGTAGCAATGCGAGCTTGGACGTTAATTTTGTTGGTAGGAATAATTTTGGCAACAACAATGCTTTTAGAGGAAACTATGTTCCTAGGCCTTTTCCTAGTAATCCCTCTAATAACTTTGGCAACTCCTACAACAATACTCATGGAAATTACAATAAATTACCCTCTGATCTAGAGAGTAATATCAAAGAGTTTATCAACTCGCAAAAGATTTTCAATGCGTCCATAGAGGAAAAACTACTCAAAATTGATGATTTGGCTAGGAGCGTTGATAGAATGTCTATTGATATTGATGCTTTGAAAGTTGGATGTGCTCCTCCCAAGATCAACATGGATGAAACTTTGAAAGCTATGCGTGTTTCCATGAATGAGAGCAAAGAAAGAACCGCCCAAATTCGTGCTAGACATGAATGGCTTAAAAAGGCGTGTTCTCGTGATGAGAATCACGAAGATCTTAAAGTGCTTGGTGTGACTCCCATTCAATCCTTGTTTTCTAGTGTCAAACCTAATGATGATGGGGCTGGATATGAATCCACTTTGGTTAAAAACGCCCCAATGATTCGGAGTCCATCTATCTTGATGCTAAAAGCATTGAAAGTGGAGTAGAAGATATCAAAACTTTGAGTAGTAATGAAACTACTACTTTGGATTTCAAGAAATTCAATTATGATAGTTGCTCTTTGATTGAATGTATTTCCTTGATGCAATCCATGCTAAACTTTCCACACGCTTATAGCCAAAACAAGGCCTTTACCGATCATATCGTCGATGCTATGATAAAATCTCTTGAAGAGAAACTTGAGTTGGAAGTTTATATTCCTAGAAAGCTTCATGATGATGGGAACCTACTATCAAAATAAAAATCAAAAACTATGAATGCAATGCTTTGTGTGATTTGGGTGCTAGTGTTTCCGTGATTCCAAAGTCTTTATGTGATGTTCTAGGCTTTAATGAGATTGAGGAGTGTTCTCTTAATTTGCATCTTGCGGATTCTACTGTCAAGAAACCCATGGGAAGGATCAATGATGTTCTTATTATTGCAAATAGGAACTATGTACCTGTGGATTTCATTGTGCTTGATATTGATTGCAATCCTACATGCCCTATCATTCTTGGTAGACCTTTCCTAAGAACTATTGGTGCTCTCATCGATATGAAGGAAGGGAATATTAGGTTTCAATTTCCTTTAAAGAAGGGCATGGAGCATTTTCCTAGAAAGAAAATAAGATTGCCTTATGAATCCATGATGAGGTCTACTTATGGTTTGAGCACCAAAGACGACGATACGTGATTCTATTGCCTTATGCCTAGATAAGGGCGTTAAACAATAGCGCTTGTTGGGAGGCAACCCAATGAATTTATCTTTTTCTTTCTGTTTTGTTGCGTCCACACCATCATAATTCAGTTATGATTGTGTTTTTTGTGTTTATTTTTGTGTTTGATCCAAGCAAAACCTTTATGAATAGTTTGGTGATGGTTGTTTGATCCTGCTGGAAAAGACAAAAACTTTTAGCTCACGAAATTATTTTTCATTTTTATTCAGAAAGAGCTTTTGAGTTGATTCTTTTTTCTGCTAGTTGATATGCCTTTTTCCCAGGCTTTATTAAGTTTTCGGAATTTTTGAGGTACCATAAGTATACAAAGTATACAGATTGCTACAGACTGGTCTATTTTTGACAAATTCTGTTTTTGACAGATTCTGTTTTTGTTGTGTTGGTTGCTTGTTTTGATGAAACTATGGATAGTATCGGGGGGTACTAACCATGGAAAAGTGAGAATACAGTAATCTAACACCAATATAAATAGAAATCAAGATTTCTACAGTACCTAAAGAGGTGGTAGTTTATTTTCTTGTGCTAATGATATCACGAGTTTCTGTTTAAATTTTGTGTTGTGAAGTTTTGAAGTTTTGGGTGATGTTCTCATGGACAAAGGGATAAAGAGTGGAAAGAGCTCAAACTTGGGGATTCCCAAGGCATCCCAAGCCAAATTCAAAGACACCAAAAAACCTAAGCTTGGGGATGCCCCGTGAAGGCATCCCCTCTTTCGTCTTCAATCCATCGGTAAAATTACTTGGAGCTATATTTTTATTCACCACATGATATGTGTTTTGCTTGGAGCGTCTTGTATCATAGGAGTATTTTCATTTTGTTGTGTCACAATCATCCTTGCTGCACACCTTTTGAGAGAGACATGCACTCATCGTGAATTTGCTAGAATACTCATTGTGATTCACATATATCTTTTGAGCTAGACAATTTTGCTCTATGTGCTTCACTTAGATCTTTTAGAGCACGGCGGTGCGTAACTTGGTAGTTGGCTTGTGCTATAAAGTAGTCCCAAAGGTGATAGGTACCCAAAGAGGATACAGTAAAACTTCCATCTTCATGTGCATTGAGTAGAAAGAGAAGTTTGATTCCTCTCAATTAGTTTTGAGACGTGGATTTGGTAATATTAAGAGTTATGTTAGTAGGGTGTTATGAATCTAGAAATACTTGTGTTGAAGTTAGTGATTCCCGTAACATGCACGTATGGTGAACCGCTATGTTAGGAAGTCGGAGCATAATTAATCTATTGATTGTCATCCTTTGTGTTGTGGTCGGGATCGCGCGATGGTTTACACCTACCAACCCTTCCCCTAGGAGTATGCGTTTAGCACTTTGTTTCGATTACTAATAAAAACTTTCGCAACATGTATGTGAGTTCTTCATGACTAATGTGAGTCCATGGTATAGATGCACTTTCACCTTCCATCATTGCTAGCCTCTCTAGTACCGCGCAATTTTTGTCGGTGCACAAACCCACCATATGCCTTCCTCAAAACAGCCACCATACCTGCCTACTATGGCATTTTCATAGCCATTCCGAGATATATTGCCATGCAACTCCCACCGTTCCGTCTCATGACTTGTGTCGTCACTCTCATATTGTCATTGCATGATCGTAAGATAGCTAGCGAGATGTTTCAACGTCATACGCCAAGCTAGATCATTGCACATCCCGGTACACTGCCGGAGGCATTTCCTATAGAGTCATCATCGTTCTAAGCTTTGAGGTGTGAGTAACTAAAAGTGTGATGTTCATCATTATTAGAGCATTGTCCCATGTGAGGTAATAAAAAAAGAGGCCAAAGTTGCCCACACAAAAAAAAGATATGGAAAGAGGCCAAAGAGCCAAAACAAAAAAAAAAGAAAAAAAGAGAGAAAAAGAGAGAAGGGACAATGCTACTATCTCTTTCCATACTTGTGCTTCATATTAGCACCATGCTCTTCATGATTGAGAGCCTCTCGTTTTGTCACCACCATATACTAGTGGGAATCTTTACTATATAACTTGGCTTTTATATTCCAATGATGGGCTCCCTCAAAATTGCCCTAGGTCTTCGTGAGCAAGCAAGTTGGATGCACACCCACTAGTTCTCCTTTTGAGCTTCACATTCTTATAGCTCTAGTGCATCATTTGTATGGCAATCCCTACTCATTCACATTGATATCTATTAATGGGAATCTCCATAGTCCTTTGATACGCCGAGTCAATGTGACCATCTCCTCCTTTTTGTCTCACAACCTCCACCAAACTCTATTCCACCATAGTGCTATATCCATGGCTCACGCTCATGTATTGCGTGAGAGTTGAAAAAGGTTCGAGAAAGTAAGAGTGCAAAAATAATTACTTGGCCAATACCAAGGTTGTGCATGATTTATATTAGTTGTGTGGGGATGATGGAGCATAGCCAGACTATATGATTTTGTAGGGATAACTTTCTTTGGCCTTGTTATTTCGAAAGTTCATGATTACCTTGCTAGTTTGCTTGAAGTATTATTGTTTTTCATGTCAATAGAAAATTATTGTTTTGAATCTTACGATCTGAACATTCACGTCACATGAAATAAGTTACAAAGGACAACTATGCCAGGTAGCATTCCACATCAAAAATTCAGTTTTTATCACTTCCTACTCGAGGACGAGTAGGAGTTAAGCTTGGGGATGCTTGATACGTCTCCAACGTATCTATAATTTTTTATGGTTCCATGCTATTATCTTGTCAAACTTTGGATGTTTTGTATGCCTTTTATATCTTTTTTGGGACTAACTTATTAACTCAGTGCCAAGTGCTAGTTCCTGTTTTTTTTCGTGTTTTTGACCCTTTTCAGAGGAGAATTTTAAACGGTGTCCAAACGGAATAAAACTTCCGAAGAGATTTTTTCCGGAACAGAAGATACGCAATGGACGTGAGAACCAAGGCAGAGACCACCAGGGGAGGCCACATGCCCCCTAGGCGCGGCCAGGGGGCCCGCGCCTAGCAGGCTTGTGGCCCCGTGTGGCTCGTCTGCCCTACCTCTTCCGCCTATAAATTCCCGAAAAATCCAAAACTACGCGAGAGATCCACGAAAATACTTTTCTGCCGCCGCAAAATTCTGTCTCCGCAAGATCCCATCTGGGCACGTTGTTGAGGCATCGTTTATGCCTAAGTAATTTTGGTGATTGATGACAGTACCATACAGGAGTAATCGTGTGTGTCAAGGTTTCAGGTAACACTCGTCAACGGCACAAGAATACACGTCTCCTCTCTTCTGGAACGGAAGCACGACGCTCTCTACGATTCTCTTTATTTGAGTCATAGGAAAGCCGTACTATTAAGAGGGGATCCGTAGTGGAAAGGTTTGGGTGGAATCTATCTTTACACACGCACACTTCACATTCTCCCCTTCCTTGTTTGGAGCGGCCCTCACCTATTTCGTCTTGAGTTTTTCTGCAAAATGGTCCACGGCGGTAGTACCGCTGGCTCCAGCGGTAGTACCGCTGGACTGCTAGCGGTAGTACCGCTGCACCCAGCGGTAGTACCGCCCCTGGTCAGTGGTAGTACCGCTCCAGGTGTTTTGTTCCACCTACCTAGCGGTAGTTTGTGGACGGACTCTTTTGCGAAGACTTTCCCGGTGGTAGTAGTGCTCGTGCACTACCAAGGGGCCGGCGGTAGTACCGCTGGTGTCAGCGGTAGTACCGCTGGAGGCTCAGCGGTAGTACCGCTGGTGTCAGCGGTAGTACCGCTACAGCCAGCGGTAGTACCACCAGGCAGCGGTAGTACCGCTCAGGCTCAGCGGTAGTACCGCTGGTTCTGGGGCAGAGAGTGGGAAAACGGTCTGATTTTTCCCCCCACTATATAAAGGGTTCTTCTAGCTGAGGAACCCTATCTCTTACCTCTCTAAGCTCCATTGTTGCTCCACAAGCTCTAAAGTGCCCGATCTCTCTCCCTAGCCAATCAAACTTGTTGATTCTTTAGGGATTGGTTGAGAAGGCCTAGATCCACACTTCCACCAAGAGAAAAGTTGATCCCCCCTCCAATCCCTTGCGGATCTTGTTACTCTTGGGTGTTTGAGCATCCTAGACGGTTGAGGTCACCTCGAAGCCATATTCCATTGTGGTGAAGCTTCGTGGTTTAGTTGGGAGCCTCCAAGCTATGTGTGGAGTTGCCCCAACCTTGTTTGTAAAGGTTCGGTCGCCGCCTTCAAGGGCACCTATAGTGGAATCACGGTACCTTGCATCGTGCGAGGGCGTGAGGAGAATACGGTGGCCTTAGTGGCTTTTTGGGGAGCATTGTGCCTCCACACCGCTCCAACGGAGACGTACTTCCTGTCAAAGGGAAGGAACTTCGGTAACACATCCTCGTCTCCATCGGTTCCACTTGTGGTTATCTCTAACCTTTACTTTGTATTTGCTTTTGCTTGTGACTATATCTTACTTGTCTTAATAGCTCTTGTTGTTAGCTTCTATAGGGGTCACCTCTTTGTCATATTATTTGTGAACCCGTACAGTGTTTACCTTAACTTGTTAAGATTAATTAAAAAGTGGTCGTTGTCTATTCACCCCCCCCCCTCTAGCCAACCATATCGATCCTTTCACACGTTCTGGTGCCCTGCCGGAGGGGGATTCGGATATGGAGGGCTTCTTCATCAACACCATGGCCTCTCCGATGATGCGTGAGTAGTTCACCATAGACCTTCGGGTCCATAGCTAGTAGCTAGATGGCTTCTTCTCTCTCTTGGATCTTCAATACAAAGTTCTCCATGATCTTCATGGAGATCTATCCGATGTAATCTTCTTTTGCGGTGTGTTTGTCGAGATCCGATGAATTGTGGATTTATGATCAGATTATCTATGAATCTTATTTGAGTTTCTTCTGATCTCTTATATGCATGATTTCATATCCTTGTAATTCTCTTCGAGTTGTGGGTTTTGTTTGGCCAACTTGATCTATGATTCTTGCAATGGGAGAAGTGCTTGGTTTTGGGTTCATACCATGCGGTGACCTTACCCAGTGACAGAAGGGGTAGCGAGGCACGCATCATGTTGTTGCCATCAAGGGTAAAAAGATGGGGTTTACATCATTGGTTTGAGTTTATCCCTCTACATCATGTCATCTTGCTTAAGGCGTTATTGTTTTCCTCATGAACTCAATACACTAGATGCATGCTGGATAGCGGTCGATGTGTGGAGTAATAGTAGTAGATGCAGAAAGTATCGGTCTACTTGTCTCGGACGTTATGCCTATATGTATATTCATTGCCTTAGATATCGTCATGACTTTGCGCGGTTCTATCAATTGCTCGACAGTAATTTGTTCACCCACCGTGATATTTGCTATTTTGAGAGAAGCCTCTAGTGAACACTATGGCCCTGGGGTCTACTTCACATCATATTTCCAGCCTTACACTTTTACTTCGTTGCACTTTCCGCCTTCAGATCTCACTTTGCAATCAATCTTGAAGGGATTGACAACCCCTTTATAGCGTTGGGTGCAAGCTTGTTTGTGTTTGCGCAGGTACTGTGGACACTTGGCTTGATTCTCCTACTGGATTGATACCTTGGTTCTCAAACTGAGGGAACTACTTAGTGCTACTATGCTGCATCACCTTGTCCTCTTCAAGGGAAAAACCAACGCAAGCTCAAGAGGCAGCAATTACATAAGTTAAAAGGCATACGTCTGTAAGCAAAGGTACCGAAAGGGCAGGTAAAAGTGGTTTTCTCCTGATCAGATTGTGCAACTCGTATTTGGGAGAAACCAGAATAACCATCTAGAAAGCAGAAGTGTGTGTGTTTAGACAATCTCTCTAGCATTTGGTCGATAAAAGGCAAAGGGTAATGATCTTTCCTAGTGGCTTTACTCAATTTCCTAAAATCAATCACCATCCTATAGCCAGTAATAATCCTCTGTGGGATCAATTCATCTTTATCATTAGGGACAACGATAATACCTCCCTTCTTAGGGACGCAATGCACCAGACTTACCCAATCACTATGAGCAACAGGACAGATAATACCTGCTTCCAGGAGCTTTAGTATTTCTTTTCTTACTACCTCTTTCATCTTAGGATTTAATCTTCGTTGATGATCGACAACTGGTTTGGAATCAGGATCAGTTTTAATTTTGTGCTGGCATAGAGTGGGACTAATGCCCTTAAGATCATCAAGAGTATATTCAATAGCAGCATGGTGCTTCCTCGGAGTTTTCAATAATTTCTTTTCTTCATGCTCTGAAAAGCTAGCACTAATAATAACAGGATATATCTCTTTTTCATCAAGATAAGCATACTTAAGAGTATCAGGTAACTGTTTAAGCTCGAACACAGGATCACCCTTTGGTGGGGGTGGATCTCCAAACAGTTCAATAGGCAAATTATTCTTAAGGATAGGATGTTGTTCAAAGATAAGTCTATCTATCTCATTCCTTTCATCCATATGCATATCATTTCATGCTCAAGCAAGTATTGCTCTGAAGGATCAGTAGGAGGCACAACAATAGAAGCTAGGGTAATAATTTCATCCTTACTAGACAATTATTTTTCATGAGGTTGTCTACCAAACTTCGAGAAATTGAATTCATGTGACACACCTTCAAAGCCGACAGGACAGTTTGCTTCTCACAGTCAATATGAGCATTGACAGTACTGAGGAAAGGTCTGCCAAATATGATGGGACAAAAGCTATCTTGTGTGGTAGCAAGAACGAGAAAATCAGCAGGATACTTAGTTTTACCACACAAGACTTCAACATCTCTAACAATTCCCAAAGGGAAGATAGTATCTCTATTGGCAAGCTAAATAGTGACATCAATAGGTTCCATCTCGACAGGTGCAATCTCGTCTTTAATTTCATCATATAAACATTGAGGTATTGCGCTAACACTAGCACCCATGTCACATAAACCATGATAACAATGATCTCCTATCTTAACAGAAACAACAGGCGTGACAACAACATGCCTATGTTTGTCTCTAGCATGAGGTTTAGCAATTCTAGCAGCATCTTCACAGAAGTGAATATCATGGCCATCAACATTGTCGGACAGGAGATCTTTGATAATAGCAATTCTAGGTTCAACTTTAATTTGCTCAGGGGGTGTAGGTGTTCTAATGTGGCCCCTTCGTATCACAGTTGAAGCTTTAGAATGGTCCTTTATTCTAACAGGGAAAGGTGGTTTCTCAATGTAAGCACTAGGAACAATAGGATCATTATAAGCAATGACTTTCTCTTCAACTGGATTGGGTTTAACCACATTGACTTCTAAGGGAGGATGATACTTAAACCACTTCTCTTTAGGGAGATTAATATGAGCAGCAAATGATTCACATAATGAGGCTACTATCTCAGAGTCAAGTCCATGTTTAGCGCTAAAATCACAAAAAGTATTTGTTTCAACAAAGGATTTAATGCAATCAAACTTAAGATTCATACCTGACTCCTTACCTTCATCAAACTCCCAATCTTCAGAGTTGTGTTTAATTCTTTCCAATAAATTCCATTTGAAGTCAATATCTCTCTTCATAAAAGAACCTGTATAAGAAGTGTCAAGCATGGTGCGATTATCATGAGAAAGTCGAGCATAAAAGTTCTGAATAATAATTTCTCTCGAGAGCTCATGGTTGGGGCATGAATATAACATTGACTTAAGCCTCCCCCAAGCTTGACCGATACTTTCTCTATCACGAGGCCAAAAGTTATAGATATAATTCCGATCACGATGTACCAAATGCATAGGATAAAACTTTTGATGAAATTCCAATTTCAATCTGTTGTAGTTCCATGATCCAGTATCATCACATAGCCTATACCATGTCAATGCTTTATCCCTCAAAGATAAGGGAAATACCTTCGTCTTGAACTCATCCTCGGGCAAACCTGCAAGCTTAAATAAACCACAAACTTCATCTACCTAGATTATATGCAAGTCGAGATGTGATGTTCCATCTCCTGTAAAAGGATTATCCAACAGTTTCTCTAGCATACCCGAAGGAATTTCATAACAAATATTTTCAGTAGGTGCAGTAGGTTGAGGAGAAACTCCTTGTGCTTCCGTTCGAGGTGAAGATGCCCCGAACAAGATCCTCAAAGGATTAGTTTCCATTGTGACAAGTGACAATAAATTTCAGCACACTATATAAATGTTTCCTTACCAAATTCCACTTACCAAAGGCACTTCACTCCCCGGCAACAGCGCCAAAAAAGAGTCCTGATGACCCACAAGTGTAGGGGATCTATCGTAGTCCTTTCAATAAGTAGGAGTGTCGAACCCGACGAGGAGCAGAAGGAACTGACAAGTGGTTTTTAGCACGGTATTCTCTGCAAGCACTAAAATTATCGGTAACAGATAGTTGTGTGATAAGATGATTTGTGGCAAGTAGCAAGTAACAATAGTAACAAATTTGCAGCAAGATTTCCCAATCCCTTTTGTAGCAAGGGACAAGCCTGGACAAACTCTTATATGAGGTGAAACGCTCCCGAGGACACATGGGAATTTCTGTCAAGCTAGTTTTCATCATGTTCATATGATTCGCGTTCGCTACTTTGATAGTTTGATATGTGGGTCGACCAGTGCTTGGGTGCTGACCTTACTTGGAAAAACATCCCACTTATGATTAACCCCTCTCGCAAGCATCGTGCAACTACGAAAGAAGAATTAAGACGAAGTCTAACCATAGCATTAAACTAATGGATCCAAATCAGCCCCTTACGAAGCAACGCATAAACTAGGGTTTAAGCTTCTGTCACTCTAGCAACCCATAATCTACTTGTTACTTCCCAATGCCTTCCTCTAGGCGCAAATAATGGTGAAGTGTTATGTAGTCGACGTTCACTTAACACCACTAGAGGGAAAATAACATACAACGCATCAAAATATCGAACGAATACCAAATTCACATGACTACTTATATCATGACTTATCCCATGTCCTCAGGAACAAAAGTGACTACTCACAAAGCATAATTATGTTCATGACCAGAGAGGTATTGAATAGCATCAAGGATCTGAACATATAATCTTCCACCGAGTAATCCAACTAGCATCAACTACAAAGAGTAATTAACACTACTAGCAACCTTACAAGTACCAATCGGAGTCGCGAGACGGAGATTGGTTACAAGAGATGAACTAGGGTTTGGAGATGAGATGGTGCTGATGAAGATGTTGATGGTGATGAGTCCCCTCCGATGAGAGGAGTGTTTGTGATGACGATGGCGACGATTTCCCCCTCCGGGAGGGAAGTTTCCCCGACAGGACGGCCCTGCCACCTAGGTTTCGCCTCGTGGCGGCGGCGATTCCTCCCAAAAGCCTCCTCCTAGTTTTTTCGGGAACAAAACCCTCCTTATAGCAAAAGATGGGAGCCAGAAGGGCAACAGGGGGCCCACAAGCCACCTAGGTGCGGCCAGGGGGGTAGGTCGCGCCTGGTAGGCTTGTGGCCTCCTGGTGGCTCCCCTCTGGTACTTCTTCCACCCAGTATTTTTTATAAAATCCAAAATAATTCCTCCTTGATTTTCACGGCTTTTGGAGTTGCGCAGAATAGGTATCTCAAACTTGCTCCTTTTTCAGACCAGAATTCCAACTGCCGGCATTCTCCCTCTTCATGTAAACCTTATAAAATAAGAGAGAAAAGGCATAAGTATTGTACCATGAAGTGTAATAACAGCCCATAAAGCGATAAATATCAACATAAAAGCATGATGCAAAATGGACGTATCACACAGCGGTACTACCGCTGGTGAGGCATGGTACTACCGCTGCCTCTAACGGTACTACCGCTGACGAGGAGCGGTACTACCGCTGCCCCTAGCGGTACTACCGCTCGCAAGGAGTGGTACTACCGCTTGGCGCACATGGTACTACCGCTAGGGAAGGAGCGGTACTACGCACAGCCACGATAGTAAAGATATTACTCTCGGGCCTACCACCGCTTGGAAAAGTATTCGCAAGAAGTCCAACGTGGTACAACCGCTTAGAGAGAGGTACTACCGTCCCGAAGCGGTACTACTGCCCACCTGGAGCGGTACTACTGCTCGCAACTAAAACATCCATAACTTTCGCATACGAGCTCCGAATCTAGCAAACCAAAGCTTGTTGGATTCAGGATCACAAGGACAATCTTAAGAACATGCAGATATGAAAAAGCCAATGATATAGAGATATGGATCTCTATGAATGAAGAACCGGCAAAAACTCCAACATCGAAAACATCATAGAAGATGCATATGGACTCCGTTTTCGATGAACTCGAGCTTGTCATGAAGATGACCATAATCTCTAAAACTCGCCAAGAGAAAAACCAAACAAGAACTAATAAGTATGATGCAAGGATGCAAATGGTTTGAGCTCTCAACGAACGATACAATCAAGCTACTCCCTCGAGGGACCCCCTTGATAGTACGGGAATCTAACCTACAACAGAAAACCTATCAAGGGCAAACCTATACCTTGCACCTCATCCTCTTGAGCTAGATGACGATGATCTTGGCTTCCTCGAGATGGACCACCTTTCTTGATTGTGTTGGCTTGATGAAGACTAGTTGATTGTTCCCCCATACGCAATATGGGTGAGCCCCTCTTCAGCATATCTTCACAAGTCCATTGGCACCACAATGGACGGCAAGCTTCAAGCAAGATATCTTCGTGCTGATCCACTTGAACTTGCACACCGCAATCTTGATGACGATCACCACTTTATGTCATCCTCCATGGGTCGTATGAGATCTTCCTCTTGACGCAAGCCCATGGAAACACACCTAACCCCACATAGAACTCTCACGAAGACCATGGGTTAGTACACAAATACGTAATGGACAATGCTTACCATACCATGGGATCTCTTGATCCCTCTCGGTACATCTTGTACGCTTTGTGTGTTGATCATCTTGATTTACTCTTTGTCTGACGATCTTGATCAACCTTGTGACTCTATGACCATTCTTTGGATAATACCTTGAATACCACCTTGGTCATCATATAAACTCCTTGAACCCGACAGATGGACTTCAAGAAGTGCCCATGGACAAATCCTATAAATATAACTTCAGACAACCATTAGTCCATAGGGATTGTCATCAATTACCAAAACCACATATGGAGAAATATGCTCTAACAAATACCACTTCGTATTGATATTACAAGATTATCTAGTCTCTATGTGGTATGTCTTACTCATGAGAAATTCAAATTCCAAATGGTCCATTAATTATATCTTGTTGGTTTTTATTTGCCACGTGTTAATATTTTGGGTTATCACATTATGGGGGAGTAATATGCTATGTGCATATTACAAGCCTAGAAAATGTGTACATTTGAGGTATTTCCACTTAGTGTTGATATTGTAAATTATCTTGTTCCTAGGTGGCATGTTAGGTCTAAAAGTGCCATTTTCTTGTGTTTTAGGAGTAAATATGATGTTGGATATATTTGCAATCTGCCAATGGGAATTATTTCCAAATAATTCTTATCCTTTGACAATTGGTATTCCCTTCATGTGGTAGAAATTGCTAATCATCTTTACAATGGAATTTTTGTATCGTTTGTCTTCCTTTCCCCATGTGGATCTTTTTGAGCATGTCTAGTGTTTCTATAGATGTAGAGAAAGTGATTATCCAATCTTGTGCATTTTTTATTCAAATGCAAATTCTATATAATGCACATCTCTTGGGGGAGCTATCCTATTTTCTTTAGAACACTCTTTTTATGTGTTTATCATAAAATCTTTTGATCCCCATCAAGTGTGTGTTGGTGGGAGGCAAGTCTATCTCTTTGTGGTGCTTTGTGTCATTATGAAAATTTATCGAGTGTTTGGTTTGTTTGGAACCTAGCTCTCTTTCGGGAACTTTATACCTCTTATTTGCTTTCCTTCAATTGGTATCTTGTTTCCTTTTATTTGGTATGTGTCAATGGATATCACATTCATTGATGTATCTTTTAGTTGATATCCTTCAAGTGATAATTTGTCGTTTGGTATCTTATCTTCACTTGATACCTTTTCTTTTGGTATCTTATCAACTATGTGTTGATTTGATTCTTGAAAGCCTTGAGCATGCATATTTACTACATGTACTTTCTTTGGCATGCTTTCTTTCTTTGACCCAATATATAGGGGAAACTCCACCATGTCATAAATTGGCTAAAGTGTGCATCAAATTAAATTTCATATCCATATGCACATATTTATGTATAGTTTGTACTACGTGTTGTTGGTGCTCTGATTCTTTGGTCCTAATGAGTTTGGGCACCATTTTGTTTTGTGTTGTTGTTCTAGGAACAATTGGAGATGCATCGAATTCTAGGCTCTCATACAAGGAAGGTGTTGACACCATGTGCTTATTGGAGCCAAGCTAGTATTATCGATGAACCATTATCTACTACAACAATCCAATGCTATCTGGGTAACAAGTATCTACTTCATGCATACATTTCTTGCATTCAACCTTTTGTAGGTTGCATCATGGCATGAATTTCTTGTTTCGTTCTTGTGATACTTGTTTCCTTTATCAAAGCATCTCAACGATGATGTCTTATTGCTAGTTGTGATGTATTTGATGTTCATGTGTTGGAAGTTCGTTTATGTAGAATAATAAAATATTAGGCCATGTGCTATGCTTTCAAGCAAAGATCTTATTGGTATATTTATGACTTCCTTTTGGATATCTTGTTCGTTCCTTATTGTAACTATTTTGCGTGCACATCCTTCTTTGCGGATATATATCATCATGATTGACTTCTACCTAGAATGTTTACGCACGAGAGAAGTTACATCTCTAGTTGATATCCTCTTTTCTTTCACGTCCACTGTTGCATTTCCTTTTTCAATTTTTGGTGGTTTCGTGAAAGGATTTGTCTTGAGTGCGGATCTTATATCCTTTCATCTTGACGCACTCTTTGGTGGTGAAGATTATTTATCCTCATGCTTGTCTTGACGAGGGTTTTCCATTTCGATTGGTATCTCTCCTCTTGACAAGGATATTATTTCCTATCTTCACCATGGGTTGTCACAAGCGTTGGTTCTCAATTTGTTTATTAGTAAGCTTGTGAACCCATTTGCTAGTAGTGTGTGTGTGGGAAGGGTATGTCTTGCACTTTGTGCCTCATTTCATCAAGACTATGTTGATGCTTAATGCTCATCCTTATATTATTATTCTTAAAGTGCTTTGCCATGACTCACACACATCATTTTGGTTGAGACTATTCTTAAGTTTGCCTCTTTTACATGTTGCTCAACCATATGTTTGGTGCAAGTGCTATGCTTATTGGCTTATCTACTTGCTTGCACTTGTCGTGTGTTTTATTGATTTTGGGGAAGTAATGATCTTATTTTTTTGCACTTCTATCAAATACAAAATAAAAATCTTAATAGTGCACAAATCATGGGGAGAGTATCTTAGTTTTGATAAAACACTCCTTTTCCCATATCATAATATCTTTTATTCATGTGGCTCATAGGACGATGTGATTTTTTGTTTCTATTGGTATCTTTTGATTGCTTGCTTCACTCTTTGGTATGTATCTATGACATATCATCCTTTTTGCAATCTTTGGATGCTCAATATGGTTTGTCTTCCTCCAACTATTTATCATAGGATATGTGTATTTCATTGCACTCATATTTTGAGAAATGCACAATTTTTGGAGGAATACCTATTATATTGGCTTTCTAAGCTTTTTGTCCATTTTGGCAATCGATTCCAATGAGGGAGAAGTCTAGAGAGTTTAGTTTGGAGATATTAAGAGAGTTTTGCTTTTGTTGCTTAAGCATTTGCATCTCATACACATGCATTATTGCTTTGCATGTGTGTGCTTGGTTATGCTTATTTCCTTATATAAACTATCTTGAAAGTGATTGTCATCCATTACCAAAATGGGGGAGTTTGTTAGAGCATATTTCTCCATATGTGGTTTTGGTAATTGATGATAATCCGTATGGACTAATGGTTTCCTTGAGTTATATTTGAAGCATTTGTCTGTAGGCACTTCTTGAGGTCTATCTGTTGGTTTCAAGGAGTTTGTATGATGACCAAGGTGGTATTCAAGGTTTTATCCAAAGATTGGTCATAAAGGCACAAGGTTGATCAAGACTAAGTCAAAGAGTGAATCAAGTTGATTGACACACAAAGCATACAAGATGTACCGAGAGGGTCAAGTGATCTCATGGTATGGTAAGCATTGTCCATTACGCTTTGTGTACTAAACCATGGTCTACCTAAGAGTTATATGTGGGGTTAGGTATATTTCCATGGGCTTGTGTCAAGAGGAAGATCTAATATGACCCATTGAGGATGACATCAAGTGGTGATCGTCATCAAGATTGCTGTGTGCAAGTGTAACATCCCAAATTTTGGAATGTTAAAATAATTATTAGATTGTTTGTTTGTTTGCTTGCGTGATTGAAACTTGTGTGAAATTTGAAACTTTTCAAAAACTTTTGAATGAGAGGGAATAAAATGACTTTCCCCTTCTCCGGTAAATTCAAATTCATCCAATTAAAAGCAATGAGAGAAGATGACATGACCTCTTCAACTATAAAGAATTTGAACGGAGTTTTTCATTTGAATTCTTTCAAATATTTGCCCTTGCTTCTATATTTTTCTTCCCCGAGAAATACCCCAAAAATAATTCTTGCCAAGCAAGAAAGAGAGGAGGAACATGACCCTCCAAACCGGGGATATTCCTTTGAAATATTTGGACCATAAAACCCAAGGTTTATTTGAAAAATATTTGCAAAAAGAAAATAAACCAATTTAGGGATTTTCTAAAAAACATTTTTTTGAAGTATTTATTTTGGTACTGGAAAAATGCCCATCTTTTTGGATTTATTTTTCTGAAAATTTTAATATATTATACCCCTATATTCCGAGGATATTCTATTTCTTTTTAATCGTATTAATTCCTGTTTTAATAAAAAGGGAAAGAGATCTCTTATTTTAGGAATGTACTTGGGCCACATTAGGAAACGCATCAGGCCCAGATACCCCTTCTTCTTCCTCCTCTCGTTCCCTTCCTTCCCAAGCAATGGCAGAAGCTTCCTAGAAGCTTCCCTCCCCCGATTCGCGAGATATGTTGCCTCCCCTCGCCTCCCACCACCCCTATAAGAGAGCCCCGACTCTCCTCGTTCCATTTTTCCCCATCACCTCGCCTTCTCCCTGCTCGTACCCACGGCGCCACCATCCTCATCTTCCTGTCAAGAACGGAGTACAGTAGGTCTCGTGGCGCTTCCCCATCACCCTTGCCGAGCCTCTCCAGCGCCCACCCCCTGCCATGCTACTCCTCCGCCGATTCCCCACCCCGCCGGCAACCTCCCCACCTCACCGGAGCAACTACCTCGCCGGAGTTCTTCCTCTCTCTCACCCATGGTGAGATTCACAAAATCCCGTGTTGCAGTTTTTTCAGAAAATTGCAATTTTAAAAAATTCATATCCATTAGGCTATAACTCCGAACTAGGTGATTCTTTTTGCGTTGGATCACAAATTGTATGTAGTTTCTGCAGATATATAATTTGTCTATGTTTGGATTTATTAAATTTGAATTAGATCAGATTTGAATTAAAGCTTGTTTTGCTTATTCCGGGAGTTTAAAAATAGCTTTTAATTTGATTCTTTTTGCTGCTGCTTCCTATTGACCATATATTTCAGTAGTTTAAGTTTCCATTTTTTTTAAATATTTTTACTTAGGGTTTTAAGCAAAACAGATTCTGTTTTAGCCTTTTTTGTTTTCTTGTTCTTTTGTATTAATTGTTCTTAATTTGTTTTTTTTTTAATTGTGACAAGTTATATTTTGTTTTCTGATATTTACCAGTAACTTTCAACAACGACAAAATTTTATTTTATTTATTCTTATTTGGTTGCATGGAATCAATTCTAGTTCTATACTAACTTGCGATTTGATTGCATTGCTAGTTTGATTTCCTATTTTGAAAATACTTATAAAATAATATTGTTTTGTAAATTTTACTTCTGTTATCTTAGTTATTTTATATTTTGTTTTTTGTTATTTTTTCCATTTTAGTGTTTTATTTTCAGTTAGAACAAAAACTATATAGTGTTTGATGTAGTAGAAGACTCCCTAGTCTTATTTGAAGTTTCCTTCGGATTCTCATTTCACTCTCTCCTTTGTTTTGATTGCTAGAATGATTGCTAGTATGAGTGCTTATGTGAATGATATGTTTGTTATATAGATTTCATCGGAGAGTGACGAGTAGTCTATCAAGTTATTTCTCGAGAAATTCTTCTTCGTCAACATCACCAGGCAAGTCATTTGATCATGTATCACCTATGTTTTATGCATCGTAGTTCTACCATCCTATGCCCAATTGCATGCTGACTAGGTACTTGGAAATTACGGTTACATATTGTAGTATCATGTGGTAGGCACGCAACAACCCCGTTACCTGGCCCGGGACGACAAATTTCATATTGCTATGCTTGAGTAGACGGGATTCTGGTTGAGAGTTTATCATGAGTGATGCGAGAATAATTTAATAACCAAGACCGGTTAAGTCAAGAATTTTCAAGACCTCGTGATGCAATGCAACTCTGGGTGAAGGACGGTTGATCGGCTCCCTGGAGAAACCAGTGGATGACCCGGGATGCTGGAGACGGCCATGACATCCTGCGGAAAGCTTCACCCAGGCTCAAAGAGACGGACGGATATTTTCAAGACCCAAGGCTTACCTGCACAGCCACAAGTCATTATGGGCTCTGCCTTGGTTGGACAACGCGGCGACTCTGGACAGGCGGTGCTAGCAGATGTAGAAGAACGGTAGGAATGGATGGGCACCGACAGGGATTCAGAGGGACCCGTTGAAAGACCATGTTTTGATCATCCGGTCTTCAAACACCCTGACGTGCGAGGACATACACAGAGGCGATCAAATCTTGTGTGGAACGTGTGCAAAACTCTGTAGAGTACTCAAACCTAATCGATTAGCCGTGTCCACGGTCATGGACATCTTGAGCCAAAGGAACTGAAGTTATCTGAAATTCTCAACACAAATAATAATATTGATGTGGGTATTATTGACAACATGGGTACGAGAATTGGTTGGTGGAACCATCTCGTTAACAACCAACAATGTAGTAACATTTTGCTTTTATCCCTCTCTTGATGTAGGAGAAAACTTGCTTTTCGCTAAAAACTTATAGCCCCACCTGCCATATATGCATATAGTATAGATGATTAATTTTCCCCCTCTCTTTGATGACTTGCCGGCATATTCTATATGCTGACCTACACGGCTGCAACGTCTTATGTTGCAGATATTTTTCTTCGACGAGTAAGAGTACGATTCAGGGTTACGGTCTACACTCAACTTGCCGTTGGTGTTTATTGGGACTCCACCCCCTTGACTGCTTCCGCTGAGATATTTAAGGTATATATCAGTTTTACGCTATTTCCATGTGATTGCACTTTGATATATACATTGATGTACTGTGTGTGCCAGCATACTGATCCAGGGATGGCACAGATACACAGAGGCTTGACTCGTCTTGAGTCGGGTCGCTACAACAAGTTCAAGTGGAGCATCATGAAGAGATCATGCTTGAAGCTTGCCGTCCATTTGTAGTGGCAATGGAATTGTGAAGATGTGCTTAAAAGTGGCTCACCCATAGTGGAGTATGGGGGAGCAATCTACTAGTCTTCATCGAGCCGGCGCAACCAAGAAAGGTGGTCCATCATGAGGAGGACAACATCGCCATCATCTAGCTCAAGTGGACTACGCGCAAGGCAAAATTTTGTCCTTGATAGGTTTTCTATTTTACCGGTCTCACTTTGTTAGTTGGAAGACCCGGTTATTGGATGGATTGTCGTACTATCAAGGGGGGCTCTCAAGTGACTAGCTTGATCGCATCGTTCGTTGAGAGCTCAAACCATTGCATTCTTGGAATCATAATCATTCTTGGTTCTTGATTGGTTTTCCATTATGTGGGTTCTTGAGCTTCTGGTCATCTTCATGACAAGCTTGAGTTCATCATAAACAGAGTTCATGTGCATCTTCCATGATGTTTTCGATGTTGGAGTTTTTGTTGGTTCTTCTTTCACAGAGGTTTCACATATCTATATCATTGGCATTTTTATAACTGCATGTTCTTGTCGCTGTTTGAATAGTACTTGTTGTGTGCTATCAAACAAGCTTAAGTTTGCTCAATTCGGAGCTCGCATGCGAAAGTTATAACATTTTTCATGCCATGACAGGTTTTCTCTCTCGAGCAAAGTACCGCTGGGGAAAGAGCGATAGTACCTCCCAGGCGTACTGTCGCCCTCCCCTATCGGCCTCTCTTCCGCTAATTTTCCCTTTCTGGCATATTGGGCGTCGTTGCCTACTTTAAGCGGAAGTACCGCTAGGGGCAGAGCGGTAGTACCGCTCCGACGGTACTGCCTCCCTCCCTTGTCGGCCCCTCTTTCTCTTATGTCTCCTCTCTAGATTCTGAGATGTCGTTGCTCTTTTTAAGCAGAAGTATCGCTGTTGTCCTAGCAGTAGTACCACTCCAGCGGAAGTACCGCTCGGCCAAGCGATAGTGCCGCTTGTGCACGACCAATGCTCATAACGGTTGGATTTCGGAACACCTATTTAAGGGGTCTTCTTACCCAATGATTTTCCATCAGTTGAGCTCGTGTATACCCCCATTGTTGACCTTCTTTGAGCTTTCTAACTATCAATACCTCCAATGATTCTTGCTAGTTCTTGAGGGGAACCCCTTGGATATTGATCTTGGAGTTCTTTGTGAGCTCCTTGTTCTTCCTCTCATATTCCTCCATAACTTTTGTTGTTGTGGAGGAATTTCAGTGTGACGGACTTTACCACTTTGTGTGTTCTTGCAATTGCATTAGTTGCATCGGTTTGAGTTCTCTACGATGATACGTGGAAGTGAAAAGTTGAGAAGCTTATTACTCTTGGGTGCTTGGTACCCTAGAGCTTGTTCTTCTTGGGTGCTTTGGCATAAAGCTCAGGTCAAGCGTCGGGGTCTCAAATTAGGTTGTGGAGATTGCCCCGGACAGTTGAGGTCATCTCGGAGCCACAATCCATTGTTGTGAAGCTTCTTGGTGCTGTTGGGAGCCTCCAATTAAGTTGTGGAGATTTCCCCCACCTTGTTTGTATGGGTTCGGTGACCACCCTCAAAGGTACCTTAGTGGAATCACGGCATCTTGCATTGTGCGAGGGCGCGAGGAGATTACGGTGGCCTTATTGGCTTCTTGGACAGTATTGTGCCTCCACACAGCTCCAAACAGAAATTAGCATCCGCAAGGGTGTGAACCACGAGATACATCATCGTCTCTGCGTGCCTGTGTTATCTCTTACCCGAGCACTTTACTTATGCACTTTACTTTGTGATAGCCGTACTATTTCCTATTATATGTCTTGCTATCACTTAGTTGTTTATCTTGCTTAGCATAAGTTGTTGGTGCACATAGGTGAGCGTAGTTGTTTTAGGTTTTGTGCTTGACTAATTAAACATTACTTTTATTCCGCATTAGTTCAAGCCTAAACCGTAATTTTAAAGCGCCTATTCACCCCCTCTAGGCGACATCCACATCCTTTCACTCCGGCCACGCCGATGGCAGGGATGTCCTCGGTCAAAATCATCTTCATAGGTAATTTCTATGATCCCCGCGATTAAAAGCAAAATAGATCATGCTATGTTAGACATCTTGCCATATTTTTTTATGAATAGGAAAAAAGAGAAAAGATACAAAACATATCATGGTGTGTTTCACGATGTTGGTCTTGGTAAAACGATGCACAAATGTCCTCCCCAAGTAGTGCACACTTGATGGTAGGATCGCGGCGAGTTTTTTTTCATCCTCATTAAGCTATTTCATTATTTGAGAGGAAATTACACAATTGTATGGATCATCATCGTCATCATCTTCCTCATTCTCATCCTCATGCTCTTGGTTGCTATCGTCATCCTCGCTAGCATCATCATCATCATCCTCAGAATCTTCAGCATCATCCTCGTCACGCTCATCATCTTGGTCAGAGGAATACTTAATCCTTAACTTGTTGACCGTTTTCTTCAAGTAAAAGCATCTGTACTCTCCCCGGTGAGCTTATTATTTGAAATGTACTTGGTCCATCTGTCTCCTCCTATGACGGTTTTATCCTTTTGTTTACAAACATCAATTTTGAACAATTGCCCTTCACCATCCAAAAAGTTGAAACTATCACCAATTAAATTATTGAATTGGACCCGTAAGTTGCATGGGATACCCTATGGAACAATTAAAAATAATGCAATTAGTAACTAATAGTACAACAGATCAGCAACTGGTTAGAATTGAATAATGAAGAGAACATTGTTACCATAGAATTTTTTTAATTCATCCTCAAGAAGACCCTGAATTCTACTACATGTGATAAACTATCGCTACATGGATTTTTGCAGACATTGCACACCTTAAGCTCCATGATCGCCTCCTTCAAAAAGTTAAACAATGTTATCATTGGTGCGTCATAGCAATATATATTACTAAGCAGGCTTATCACGAAGTCACAAACACATCTAGTATGCCATAGCAAGATTCATAAGTACTACATTAAGGCTCAAACATCTAAAGCACGGAGTTACACGACTAGGCACAATAGAGAGATCAACTCCTAATCTAATTCTCGTCATCCTTCTTGGTGAGATCATCCCAGTCTATCAGGTCATCCTTGGCATCCTTCTGGTTGCGTGCGGTGATCAGCAACGCCTCGTTAATGTCATACATATGTGAATCCTCCCAAAGATACTGTTCCACCAAGGGATCGGTGCTCTGACGTTCACGGGCCATGAGGAGCGCCTCACCCTTCACATGCTCCTCCTCCTCGGCCATGGAGACATTCCTCATGTTAGGAGGCGCTATCTCACTCACATGCCAAGCATCCCGAGGAAAGTTAAGATGGCCACTTCTTTGCCCTAGTACTCGAGTGCATTGGCATCGTAAGCGCGCGCCGCTTCCTTGGCGATGTTTAACGTGTCGAGCTATTGTTTCTTGCCAGTGATGAGATTCCGGATTTGTGCGCCCAACTTCCCCGAGGGCCTCTAGACAAGACCACGGTACCTTCCATTGTCAGTCGTTTCTGGAACCGAAGAATTCTTCAAGAACACAATCTGTATTAAAAATAAACAAAAAATTGGGCAAGACCACGGTACCTTCCATTGTCACTCGTTTCTGGAACCGCAGAATTCTTCAACAACACAATCTGTGTCAAAAAATCTCCATAAAATGGCACAACTACTACAACACGTTCTGAAATCTTGAGCGTTCTAACAAAATTTTAACACTTATAGTATGAATCCCTATAAAGAAATGAATACAACTACTATATGGCACAATATAAATATCAACTTTGTTTTAAAAAGATTGATTCCATGTTATAAATTGATATTGTCCTATCAACTTTATTTGTTCATAACTTAAAAAACACTTTATTTGGTGATAGATCCTACCTTTATCTTAATGCGCTCATATAAGATAATACTTTCACCTACGACAAAGTGGCTGCATGCTAATACTTTGATCTTAATGTCTTCTCTCAAGGCTAATACTTTCACCTACAGTTCAGTGGCTGCGTGTGATCAATGTTCGATATCTGCCCTTACTAAAAAAAATTGAACTAGTTGAATTATATACTCTAACCCTAGCCACATGTGTGTGCGTGTGCATGGCTATTGTTGTGGTTGTCGTATGCGTGGCGACGCAACCGCATGTGGCAATGAGGAAAGAAGGAGAGAGAGAGAGAGGCAGGGAAGGTACGGATGGCAATTTATTACCTATCGAGTGGACGATGACGAGGCGGATCTGAGCGACGGCGACGGGGCGAATCGAAGCGACAACGGCAGCGGACGGGGACATCGACGATGGCAGCAGACGGTGACATGCGAGACTGAGAGTGGGAGAGAGTGAAGTGTGCCCCCGCCGATGATGGAGAGTGAGAGTGAAAGAGAGTTAAGTGAACTGTGTGAGAGAGAGGAGCATGCACATGTAGTCGGGTGAGTTATCGTGTGCGACGGGCGTGCCAATGCAACAGGCCCGCCACTATTGATTTGGGGTGGCGGGCAGAAAATCGATTTTGAGTTGTGGCGTGGAGCAACACGCGCTTGCGAGTGCAATCTTCCTGATCAGTGGCGGCTGGCTACTAACCCGCCACTTCAAACATTCAGCACGTGGCCATACTCAGTGGTGCTGATTTTTGGCGGATAGTACAAAACACCTGCCACTACAAGAGTACAAGCTCTCACGGTCACTTCTTGGCTAATTTTTTTTTAATATTTTTTTTATTCTTTTTGAAAAATAATGCGCCCATTTGAATATTTTCAAAAGTGTGCCTTCCTCGGCCCTGGCATGACCGACAGGATGCTGTCGGCATCGGGGCGGCCGACAGGGGGCCGGTCGGCCCAGTGGCGGCCGATAAGCGCCTCTCGGCCACGTGGAGGCCGACTACTGGCCAGGCCACGTCGATAGGCTAGTCGGCCCTGCCTGTCGGCCCTAGCGTAGCTGATAGGGCTATCGGCCTGGGGGAGGCCGACTAGTGGCCAGCCAGCCGACCCAGTCCCTCCTCCTCTCTTACTCCTTCCTCCTTTCTTCCTCCTTCCTCTTCCTTCCTTCTCCTTTCTACCTTATCTCCTTTCTTTCTTTCTCCTCGTACCTTCTCCCCCACCCAAAAAATCTGCCATTTCCACTTTTTAAACCGTACATTTGTTGTGTAAGGAGGAGGGCATCCGAACTATCCTTCTCACTCGCGATGGGGTAGTTTGTGGCGCTTGTTTTGAAGCTATTTTTGGTGGTAGTGGTGGAGGTTGAGGTGGAGTTTGTAGTGGTGGTGGTGGGGTGGTGTTGGTGGTGTGGGCGTAGTTGGTTGTTTTGGTGGAGTTGGAGGTGGTGGTGTGGGATTAATCTCGGTGTTCGTCAAGAGTCGTTCGTCGTTCTTTGTTTCTGCGCACGCTTCAAGGGTAAAATATTTTTGTTGTTTAAATAGTTTTAGGTGCTCTGGTAGATTAGTATAAATTTAGTTGTTTAACTGGTTGTAGGTGCTCCGGTAGATTAGTATAAATTTAGTTGTTTAACTAGTTTTAGGTGCTCCGGTAGATTACTATGAATTTAGTTGTTTAACTAGTTTTAGGTGCTCCGGTAGATTAGTATAAATTTAGTTGTCTAACTAGTTTTAGGTGCTCCGGTAGATTAGTATAAATTAAGTTTAATAAATGAAGTAGTTTAAATATTTTTAGGTTCTCCGATAGATTTGGAAAATATATTTCGGTTTGTCGTTCTTCTAATTTTTTTCCTTGTTGAATAATATGTTAGGTCAGCAGAGATGTCTGATTTAGTGACGTTATGTTTGCACTATGGTCGTGGTACCGTTCAAACAAATGAGATGGGAGCTGATCTTAGTGAGTTTCAGTACACAGAGGTGCAGGTATCCTCCCCTAAAACATGGTCTGTTACTCAGTTGACAGAATGGCTTGCGCAATGTTTAGGGTTCAATACTGAAACACACACCGTCAGTGTTCATGCATTATGGACCCGGTCCACTGGTAATATTTTCTGGTATTTGAAGCATATAGAGCGGGACGACCAGTGGGTGCGCTTGTTACAATCTTGCGAGCGTAGGAGATGTCATCCTCTAGCCTTACTTCTCCCCGTGCTAAAGCCGGTTACTGAACCTGAAGTGGAACGTAGCTCTGAATATGGTGAGAGCGGTGTAGGGATGCATGATTCACAGTCAATTCATGCGTCCCATGCTGGGGATGATTTTTACGAAGCAGGCCAGAGTAGTCACGCAGAAGGGGGAGATGCGGATGATTATCTCAGCGGTGAGGCGGATGCCGACGAGATAGATGGGCACATGCAAAACGAGATGCATGAAGAAGATATAGCGGGTGATATTTCCGATGAATCCGCCGAATTAGATGGAGAAGAGCACGCACATGAAGTGCCTATTCCTGCATCATGGAATCAGGACTTCTCATCTGCAATGTTGGTGAACGACGGTCATGATTCTTCCTGGCAGTATCACCAGAACAACATTGCAACAGGTGCCCTCTACCCGAACAAACAAGCTCTGAAGGATGCCATCCTTAATTGCGCAATGTACACTCAAAGGTTATTTGTTGCTCAAGTATCTTGTCCGGATAAGTTGACAATGGTTTGCAGAAATCAGGGTTGTCCCGCATGGGTGTATGGCTATCTCCCTAAGTACGATACAAGCTGGGTCATAAGTGACTTAGTTAGTCATAATTGTGTTATTCCATGCATCCCTCAAGATCATCCCAACCTTACTTCCACTGTGATAGCTCGCTTGCTTTACAGCGAGATTGTGGAGTGCAAGGCGATGGAAGTGAAGTCTATCCAGAAAAAAGTCTTCGTCAGGTTAAAGTACAACATATCATATGGCAAGGCTTGGAGGGGTAAGCAGAAGGCACTGGAGACCAGATTTGGTTCATATTTTGATGCATATGACTCTGTTGTTCGGCTCGTGCACACACTGCAGAACCGGAATCCTGGCACGTATGTTGACATCCAAGAGTTGTACCTGCCAGAGTTCCCAATGGGTAGGGTGTTGCATCGGATGTTCTTCTCTTTCGGTGCCTGCATTGAAGCTTTCAGACATTGTCGACCGGTGATATGTGTTGATGGCACATTTCTCACTGGCAAGTACAAGGGTCAGATCCTCACAGCCATAGGTCAAGATGGGCAAAATCAAGTCGTCCCACTTGCATTTTCTTTTGTGGAGAGCGAGAACATCGAGAGTTGGACATGGTTCTTCAGGCAGTTGAAAATAGTTGTTGTGCAAGATAAGCAGAATGTGTGCATCCTTCATGATAGGCATACAGGTATACTCAGCGTGATCAAGACATTGTCAAACCCTTATCCCGGTGAACAAACTCCTTGGCAGGACATTCAGAGTCGTTGGTGCATGCGCCATCTAGGGGCAAATTTCTTCTCGCAATTTAGAAATAAGAACCTCATGAATCTATTCAAGAAACTCTAGAAGCAGAACCAACAATGGAAATATGAGCTGATACGTAACAGAATAAATGTTTGCACACAGAGACATGTTAGGGACAGGAGAGCTGCAAGAGATGCTGCTGTCAAGGCACATGTTGAAGCAGTAGCTGCACAATTAGCAACTAGAGCTGCTACCGTGGAGGAAGAGCCGGTTGGGCTTCGTGACTTGCCAGGATTTGACCCTCCTGGTACAAGGAGAATGCTAGCGAGGACGATTAAAACCTTCGATCAGTGGATAGAGCATGAGCAATTGGAGAGGTGGTCTCTCTTGCATGACACACATGGAGCCAGGTACGGTGTCATGACTACCAACCTGGCTGAAAAATATAATTTTGTCCTAAGAGGGAACAGAGCTTTGCCACTTACAACGATCGTTGAGGGCATTTTCTATGGCATAGTGAAGTATTTCAGGGAAAGGCGTCAAATTGCTGCGGAGCATATGACAAACAATCCGAACACACGTTACTGTTAAAGGGTTATGAAGTACATGGATGAAAAGACGAAGAAAGCCCGATCACACAGTGTTGTCGCCATTGGAAATCTAGAGCGAAGGTTCGAGGTTCGCTTAGCTAACAACAAATTCGGATGTGCAAATGAGATGAGAACACACGAGGTGAAAATTGGAAATGAATTGTGGCCAATGTGCGAATGCACATGCAACAAACCAAAGTTGCTTCACCTACCTTGCTCGCATGTACTTGCTGCTTGCGGGCTCATAGGTCTTGACGCAATCTCTTTTGTGTCTCCGTATTTTCTGAAAGAGGCTGTCCTCAATACCTGGACAGGTGAGTTGATGGGTTTCCGATCAATGGGTAACTTCAACACTATTGAGCCTGCTCAAAGGCGATACATTCCACATCCTGCGCATATGCATACAAGTAGAGGGAGGCGGCAGAGTCAGCGCATCCGGAATGACATGGATGAATCTAAGGCCGGCGGGCGCACCGTGCAATGCATTCTATGTAATGAATTTGGGCATAGGGATCCTGATTGTCCCACCTTCGTCACTGCAAGGGGCACTAGGCGTGGACGAGGCAGCCGAGGAAGAAGAGGAGGAAGAGGGAGGGCAAGAGGAGGAGGAAGAGTTTAAAATTTGTACTATCACTATGTTTTAATTTTGGACTAGCACTATGTTTTAAGTTTGTACTATCACTATGTTTTAATTTTGTACGAGCACTATGTTTTAAGTTTGTACTATCACTATGTTTTAAGTTTGTACGAGCACTATGTTTTAAGTTTGTACTCTCACTACGTTTTAATTTTGTACTATGTGTTGCACTACGTTTTGTATTGTATAGCAATGGAGGGAATGTATCTTCTTAATCCGGACCTTGATAGTAAGCATCGTGCTTCGCTATTAACTGAGCAGAAGCTCGTACCACTAGTCACTCGTACTTCTAAGGTGGACTGGAGTATACATCCGCTGTGGGTTGAAAGGTAAAAATGTTTTTATTTTAAACTTTAATCATTGTATTAAATATGCATTGTAAGTAACATAAATTTTATGATTGGTGGATATGCAGACTCAAATGGGCCGGGCTTTTACCGTTCGCACGTCTAGTTGAGGCCACTGAGACTTCGCGGCACCTCAGCATTGACTCTTCTTTGCTCACTTGCTTAGTGGACCGATGGAGGCCTGAGACCCACACTTTCCACTTCAGATGGGGTGAGATGGCTCCTACTCTGGAAGATGTCTCAATGTTGCTCGGACTTCCGTTGGCGGGAAATGCGATAGGACCGTTGGAGGACCCGCCAGATTGGCAACAAACTTTGGCAACACGTTTGTTCAATATATATGATGGGGCTCCAATACTGGCGTCAGAGGCACACGGACCTAAGTATGACTGGTTACAACATTTCAGGGTTAGTTCCTACCACGCATATCTATCAAAGGTAAATGTTTCAAGTTGCAATATTTCCAGGTTATTCACAAGTCCGTTTGTCCTTACATGATTGCAGACCGAGAGATTTCTAGGTTATTCACAAGTCCCTTTGAGTGCTATACAGATTACTCGTATCCTCGAGGCGTACCTATTGTGGCTTCTCGGGAAGGTGATGTTCACAGAGAACCATGTCACTACTTTGAGTGTGCGTTACATCCCCATTGCACTGGAAATCGCGACTGCTGAGTCAGCTGAACAGATCCCACCGAAGAGTTGGGGATCTGCGGTATTAGCTGCTACCTACCGAGGTATGTGCAACGCTTGTCAGCTTTCCATGGCCAAGTTGGCCATTCTTGGTTGCCCACTGTTTTTACAACTGTGGTCCTGGGAGAGGTTCCCTATTGGACGACCAAACATAGATGTGGACCACAGTTATCATGCGGGCAACATGCTTGACGGTGATGACATCGACTTGCCAACTTTCGGCCTGTGTTGGACGTGTCGCAAGGTATGTCCCCTTGTATAATGTTATCCACCTTCTTAGTTTACACTATTGTTGAAACTAACTTATGTCTTGCGCAGAAACGGTATCCTAGTGAACAGACTAGGCGAGCCTACACTGCACTAAATGAGTAGTTTGATACGTACACGGGAGTTATTTGGCAACCGTACACGGAAGCAGCCAGAATTTCTAGATATCCCGGTGGTATTTCTGTGCTATGCACGAGAGATCGGGGTTACTGTATGACGAAATCGAAGATTATCTTTGATGTCTTTGTTGAGGAGATGGCGCAGCAGCGCATTATGAGACAGTTCGGTCTTCGGCAGTTGGCTCCTCCGCCCAACACAGAGAACCTGCTGTTAGTAGTAGTCCAGAGGTATGTTATACTAACTATATATTACATTTTGTTTCTCTATGGCCTATGGTTAAACATCATCATAAGTTACAGGATGACAAGGAAGGGAACCAATAGGACACGGGCTCAGTGGCTACAAAGGCTTGAAGAGTATGTTTTAGAATGGGAAACTGCCACTGAACGTAGGTGGCATCAACAAGAAGCATTTGATCTCGCTGAATACAATGCATATTTTGAGGGGTACATGAGAGGAACACGATTACGCATTGTTCAGCACTCCAATACGGATGAGATTCCGGACCCGCATACGTCTGATACGTACCCGGCGTATGATACTTCTGGCTCCAGGCAGTATGCGGTAATATTTATTCTCTTTACTTATGTTTTAACTATGTTAAAAGTTGTTGTTACTTGCTTCATCATCGGTACTTATTATTCTTAATGACAATTTCAGGGTGAGTTGGCATACAGTCTTCATACTGACGTGATGAACTTTGATCGACAATTGTCATCCGCACCTCTTATGGTACCTCGGTCTCAGATTCAACCATGGCTCAAGAGGCTCGAGAAGAGGATAAGAGATATCTATAAAGCTATCATGTGCACGCGCACTTCGGATGTTGTGCATCACCAGCCGCAGCCTACGCCAGTGCCGCGTCCCTCCGTGCATCGACATCAGCCACGTCCACGTCTACAAGGAGTGGAACCGACGCCACATCCACCCCCACCTGACCAGCCTGGCAGTTCAGCGTGGCATCAGCCACAGCACCATGCTTCGTCATCGAGCTTCATGTTTCAGGAAACTCCGCAACATCACAATCCTACTCCTGGTTTCATGTTTCATCCACATCCAACAGGTATGGTCCCTCCTGCATATCATGATGTGTCGGCGTCCGGATCCGGGTTAGGGAGTGAACCAGATGAGCCACCATCACAGCAAAACATGTGGTTGGACATGTTTTCGACTCCTCCACCATGGCCCACACGGGATACACAGTATGACCAGGGTGGATCCGAGATTCCTCCTCATAACATTAGGCCCCCCACAGGTGGGGATGGAGTACACCCCCCACACCCCCAGAGCACCAACCGAGACGTCTTGAGTGAAGCAAACTCTTTGCCCTGCTATGTATCACTTCAGACTTATGTGTATTTTATGTATGAGACTTATGTGTATTTTATCTATGAGACTTATGTGTATTTTATCTATGAGACTTATGTGTATTTTATCTATGAGACATATTCCTATCTATTTCTATGCTCAGTTGGTTCATCGTGGATAACACATATACTACCAATAACTTGAGATTACAAACAAAGTAAGATTCCGGAGATACATAAAATAAGATACATGAAATAAGATACATAAAATAAGATACATTAAGATGCATAGTTCATACAAGAACTACATAAAGTCATCATCATCTTTCGATGATGCAGAGCTCTGGCCCTTCGACGAAGCGGTACTCTTGGCACTCGTTGATGCTGCCCTCTTGTCCTTGCTACTCGGCATGAAGATATCGTCTTCGTCCTCGCTATCGTCAATCCATAAAAAGGGATGTTTTACTCCACCTCCACCGCGTATGTGCTGCCCTTTCTTCTTCCACCTTTCATTCAACCGCAGAAGTTCCTTCCGAATCTCCTCATATATCCTTGCAGGCCACCCCTTCCTAGCTAATGCATGAGCAACCTCATTCAGTAGCGTGTCACTACTGATGAGTTCGTCCCATGAAACTATTCTATTGTCTATCTTGAAATTGCTAGCCAAGCATAGAAGACACTCCAACATACCACTGTGAAAACTACGATCGAAAGGATGATGAGACATTTTGAGCACACTCCTTACCAACCTTGCTATGGAGAGGGTTTTATAGGTGCTGAAGAGCGGGAAATAAATGGCGGGAAAGCGAGGCGGGAACAAAATGGCGGGAAAGCTAGGCGGGAACAAAATGGCGGGAAAGCAAGGCGGGAACAAAAATGCTCAATTGGTTCTTCGTGGATAACACATATACTACCAATAACTTGAGATTACAGACAAACTAAGATAGATCTTGCCGGAATTAAAATACAACTTGCTGAAATTAAGATACAACGTGCTGACACAACTTGCTGAAATTAAGATACAACTTGCTGAAATTATAATAAATCTACTAAGTCCAGCGTGGATATTTTCCTTTTCCATCACCGGCTTCTTCTCCTGCTTTGGCCGCACGAGCCCTTTCTCTCTTTCTCTCCCTCTCAGCTTCACGGTCCTGTTCCCGCTGTCTGTAAACCTCCTCCAACCGAAGTTTCTCTTCTTGGTTCTTCCTTATCATCTCATCAATAAAATCCCTCTGCTCCACATAGTAATCTTCCCACTCTTTCTTCTGCTCTGCTTTCTCCTCTGCTTCAGCCTTCGCGCGACGCTCTTCCAAGTCCAAGCTAGCCCATGCACGGCGACCTCTTTCACGAATCTCAGTCACCGCCCAGTCCGGCATTTCCGTGTCAATCCAACGATAGTACATGCAGAGAGGAGGAGGAGACTACAAAATATATATATAAATATCAAGTAAACAATAATATCAACAACATATTTACTCTGGATAACTTGAGCATACCGGAGGCCTGAGGTACGCAGGCGCACATGAAAAACTTCATGCCCAACCAATCTGAAAAATCCATCACCTCCTTCACCTTGCAGAGATCACCGCACCAACATCGAACTGCTTCCACACCCCGATGCAAACTCGCACTCTGCATTTTCTTAGGCCTGATGCTCTGATCCGAGCAAGGCAAACTCATATTCACTGGATGATGGAGGATGGAAGGCAGTGCTAGTGTTCTCAAGTGAGGCTGGATGATGGAGGAAGGCTGTCCAATGCCTCCTTTTATAGACTTAGATGACCAGGAATATGGCGGGAAAAAGAGGAGGGAAATGAGGCGGGAAAGATTTGGCGGGAAATAAGAGAAATAGTTGGCGGGAAACGAAACGGGCAAAATTTGGCGGGAAAGGTGGTGCGAAAAATTAGGAGCGCAAAAATCTAACGTTCAAAATACACATAAGTTTCTTACATAAAATATCATCGCGAGTGAGACGGATAGTTTGGATGCCCTCCTCCTTACACAACATAAAATATCATCGCGAGTGAGACGTTCAAAACAGTTCATGTAAGCTAGTCCTTTCATCCTAGTTGTTATCTGTTCATGCCCAAATTTAATCTTTTTTTTGCGAATGTTCAAAATCTATTTTGTTATCTGTTCAAGAAGTAGGAAATTGTAATTTTAGTTCCATGTGTCTATTGCTATTTATCCAAGAAAAGGAGTACATCATTTTAGTACCATTTTTTCATTGTTTGAATTCTTCTTAGAATTAATAGAATGATTATTCCAAAGAGGAAAAAAGATGACACTTCCCTCCAAAACAGCAAAAATAAATAAGGGGAGAAATAAGGAGAAGAAATAGAGGAGGGAGAAGAAATAGAGAAAGGAGGGAGAGGGGGAGGGGCTGGCGCTGCGACTAATCGGCCAGGGCCAGGCCGAGTGGCCTATCGGCTTCCCCAAAGCCGAGTGGACACTAATCGGCCACGTGGAAGCCGAGAGCAGCCTGTCGGCTAGGGCGAGGCCGACAGCACCCTGTCGGCTATGGCGAGGCCGAGAGCTCCCAGTCGGCCACGGCGTGGCCGAGGCAGGTATATATCTCGAAATTTTTGATTGGTGCATTATTTTTCAAAAAAATTAAAAAATGCAATATTTAAAAAAAAAATTAGCCACTTCTTGTCACCCGCCACAACTACTAGCAGTGGCGGGTGACAAAGGCACCCACCACACAATAGGGTTGACCTATAAGCCTTTTTCTAGTAATGTGACCACAATATAATTGACAAGATAACAAACTGGTCATGTGACAGAGATTTCATGAGTGTAAAGAACTATTGCTTTGCATTTGGTTCCTCAATCATCCACATTTTATGTGCAAGGTCTTCCTCTACCACGCCCATATCCACCTCGACATTGTGCACAGTAAAAGAGAATTCTTCCACCAATCCTCCATCCTGCATAAGCCGCATGTGGTACTTAAATGGACTAAAATCAGTGCAGCCCATTTATCACATGTTGTTTTTTCTTCAAAAAAGGGTAAAAAAGTCTGTACATTATAATCACAATAATACAAATAAAATTCAACTATTCTAGTGTTATAAATATGCTACATAAAATTATAAATTAACAAATATCATGTAACTTTAAAATATTCACGTATTATCTAAAAAATCTACACATAACTAAAATAATATATATGGAATATAACAAAGTTTTTGTGATATCAAATAACTAAAATTCTTTTTAAATTACAGTGTGTGGATTCTATTTTAAATAACTAAATTTTTAAATAATATAAACATATTTTTATAAATCATACATAAACATTTTGTACAATTTATAATATATTTTGTATTCATAAGTAAATATTGTGTTATTTAATAAACCATTTTCAATATTATCCATGAGTGTAAATTTTAAATATATACTAAGCAGTTTTATACACTCGTGAATTATATCTAAAGTAGTATTTTCTACATAATAAGTGAATACTCTAAAATTATAGGAGCATTTTTTAGTAAGTTTCTATTGCATACCTGTATAGATTTACTTTGTATGCACACGTATATTTGTGTGCCACAAATATGTATAATCCACATGGTATGGGGCCTGGTTTATAGATAGTTTTGTTCAAAAATATGTGCACATGCATATTTCTATACCTCGAGATAATTATTAATAACATATGAGTATCCAGATCTAATGTGTATTGTTATTATAATAATTACCTGAAATTTACATTTTGTAAAGAAAATAAAAATATTTGCCAAATGGGCCATATGCGCTAAACCCACCGGAGGACTCACAATACCGTGGAAAGTGCATAGGTTCGCAAATTAGACAATTCAATCAGAAAACCCAAATGAAATCACAATATAAAATGTTCAAATTATAACTTAAACCCGAATTTAAGTAATACCACAGCCATTTTCATGACAAAAAATCTTTAAATTTGAATAAATATTACAATACCAAACTATTCGCTCCAAAGGAAATGGAGCCGCCATTAGAGTGGAATCCCTTAGATATGAAGGAAATGAGCTCGCAAATCCTGGATTCCACAAAAAAAATCTGGAACGGTTGATATTAAGGGATCTGTTGGGGACGGCCAAACCTCTTTCATCCCGCAAACCAACAGTTATTTTACCGTTGGCTCAGTTTGCAACGAGTTAGCGAGCGCTCCCTCAGAAGCCTTACAGCGATTGCTCCCGCGCGCCATCATTTGACGCGTTTCCAGCCGCCGCCATGTGTCGTGTTCTGAGCGTTTCATTCGTATTTTGTTTTTTTTTCGCACGCGATTTCACCTTCCTTAAGTGATTTTTTTTTATTTTTTTGGTGTTACGGTTTTTCACCGGTCTTTCGTAACTTTTGGACGGAAAATAAAATTTCAATTTTTTTTCACGAAAAACGCATTTCTGTTTTTTTACGTGAAAAAAAACGTTTTCTCTTCTTTTTTTGCGAGAAGAATGGTTTTTGCTTTCGCGAAAGACACAATTTTACCTTTGCAAGAGGCACGGCCGTGCATCTCGGAAAGGAAAAAACGTGTTTTCTGATTTATTTTAGAGGCACGGTTTTGCCTTGGTGAGAGGCACACCTGTGCCTTTCGAAAAGGAAAAAACGTGTTTTTTTTCGAGAGGTACGGTTTTGCTTCCGCGAAAGGCATGGTTTTTTATTCGGTTTTTTCATGAGAAAACAAGTTCGTCAAAACCTATCAACATGGGATCTAGTTTTGAAGATCTTGACGCGAGAAAGCTAACGATGAAAACGGTTTGAAATTTAGACGCACGGTTTAAGAGATAAAATGTTTTGAAAATATGAATCTACGAAAAAGGAAAAACTCCCCGGTTGCGACAAGTGGCGCACTGCCACTTGTCGCAACCGCTAAAAGTCGAAGTAATCGTTGGAACTTGTATTCGCTAACTAGTGATTTCGGGAGATTACTCTGTTGCTGCTGTGTCATGGGCCAAAGTAGGGCGTGGGCCCATTCATGTCAATGAAGAGACACCCCCAATGGACGATCCAGATGGCTATTAACCTGAGATCTAACGGTTGTGAACGCTTGTCACTTGAGTGGGCTCAAGAGCCGGATAGCTAGCTACGCTTCAACTTGGAGGAGATTCATTGTAAAAAAAATGTGAATTCTTATCTAAATGAGAATTAGCTATGTCACATATAAATTGTCTATCACAAGACAAGGAAATGTAAAAATCGAGCAAACTGTTTTGATCGACCTCTAGGCCTACTTGTTTTTTTATGTATGTCTGGGCCTGAGCTTTACTCTGCGTGAGTGTGGATTTTTTTCATGATTTTGACCCATGGGATGAAAGTATTTCACGGAATGAACTCTGATTGAAACCATTTCACGATCTGACATTTTTTGAAACGCCAGAGCCCGTGGCGTTGCAGACGCACATAGAAACGCCAGTCTAATGTGGCGTTGCAGACGCACATAGAAACGCTAGTCTAATGTGGCGTTGCAGACCCACTCAAACGCCAGTCTAATGTGGCGTTGCAGGACACGAGTGAAACGCCATGGTCCATGGCGTTTCAGCAGTACACATGTTGCTGGCAGCATGCCGTGGGCTGGCTGGATGTCGTCGCTGCATTTCATAGTGGGTCTGCAACGCCAACACTGTTGGCGTTTCACAATCGGTCTGCAACGCCACACTAGACTGGCGTTGCAAGAAAGAAAGAACGCCACGGTAGACAGGTGTGTCACTGTAGGGCAGCAACGTCAGCACTGTGGCGTTTCACAGTGGGTCTGCAATGCCACTGTAGACTGGCGTTGCAAAAAAGAAAAAACGCCACGGTAGACAGACGTATCACTGTAGGACAGCAATGCCACGGTAGACAGGCGTTGCATAGTGGGACAGCAACGCCACGGCTTGTGGCGTTTCTAAAAAGGTCAGATCGTGAAATGGTTTCAGATCTGGTTCATTTTGTGCTCATGTTCAGAAAAAATGTTAAAACCGTGAAAAAATCCGGTGAGTGTGGGGCTATTTCTGTGTCGTTTTTTCACGTGGACTGCATGGAGAACAGGGACAGAGGGAGTCATTTCGGGGAGCTCCTATGCAACGCTGCACGCATCGGTTAGCGATCCAGTGCCTGCAGCGTTTCTAGCATGGGCCGGTCCACTAAAGTGTTGTCCAGTTTCTTTTCTTCTTTTTGATTTTTTTTGTTATCAAATTTTTTTAATTAAAAAGGTTTACATATTGAAATAATAAAAATATTCATTTGAAAAAATTCATATCTTTAAAAGAAAGTTTATTAATTTTGAAAAAAGTTCATCAATTTAGAAAAGTTAATTAAAATTTTATAAAGTTCAATAAATTCTAAAAAAGCTAATAATAATCTAAAACAAGTTCATGCATTTTTTTAAAAAGTTCATTGAACTGAAAAAAATGTTCATCCATTTTCAAAAAGATTTTCATGAAATTTCAAAAAAATTCATCAATATTCATAAACGTCCATGAATCATAAAAAGTATTCATTGATACTTTAAAAAAGTTCATCAATATTTAAATAAGTTCATAGATTTTTTTAGAAAAACATCACAAGCGTCTAAATGGGCCGGCAAAGTTCGAACGACACATGCGCCAGTTAACAAAAATGCACATAAACTAGCGCATGTGGCGCTAAATAGGAAATGCCACCTTTTCGTCTCATTATTCTGTTTTTTGGTTTTTAGTTTTTCATTTATTTATTTTTATAAATTGGTTTTGCTAGGATCTTGTGGCTGTAGTTTTCGTCCAAATTCCGAAGGTTGGTCTAATGGGAGTATCATAAGTACTATCATGCATGTTAATTAAGTAGACTTGATGAGGTGGCATAAAATTAAATGAAGAAAGAGAGGATTGAGTATCATATTGTGATACCGTATCATATTAAATATTATGCTACTATGTGTTAGGCAATAAACAAATTGTTCTGTGATACTAACACATGATATTATGCATTACGGATATAGTATCATGTACAAATATCTTATGCATGATACTAGTGTATGATACTTTCGATTACAACCAGCCTAATATCTCGTCACCGGTTGATGTATTCATGTATCATCACGTTCTGTTTGTCCACACTAGGCCCATTCGCGTCGTGCGGCCGTCTTTTGCCGTGCTTTTTTGCTTGCGCTCCTGTCGCCACTTAAATCTATTCTGCGTTGTAGAATGCGTAGAGACATGTTGTTGCATTTATTGATGCATATTTCCTTTTTTTTCCTTTCAAGTTGGTTGTTGAACTGACATGCTTCATGAAGAAGACCTGAATTTCTTTTGCCTTGATATGCTAGTAGACGTGACCAATTTGAGCCTTAGTTGTAAGTTCATCCTTAACACATAATTAGGGACACACCTTTCTTTGCCCTCGGTTGCAACTCCATCCTCCCATGTATTTCTTGTCGTATCAGTTGAAAGTCCAACCTCGATACACAACTGGCTGGATCCATTTTTTTTTCAGTTGCAAGTTCATCTTAAACACATAACTGAGGTCCCAAACTTTTTTGTCCCATTTGCAACCGCACCTTTTACATGCAACTAGGGACCATCTTTTTAGTTCCAGTTGCAAGTCCACTCTTGATATCCAGTCGGGTCCGACCAAATTTTCTCCGAGTTGCAAGTCCATCCTCGACACAAATGTGGGTTCGACTTTTTTTTCCTAGTTGCAACTTGACTCATGATATGCAATTGGGGCCCCCGAGTTTTTTTATCTCACTTAAAAGTCCACCATCAATGCATAATTGGGCCTGAACCTCAATTTTGTCCTAGGTGAAAGTTTACTCTTGACACACAACGGGAGGGCCTAACCTTTTTTTTCATAGTTGCAATTCCACCCTCAACGTGTTACTGGAGGGCTCGCCTTGAATTTTCTTGTGCTAGTTAAAATCCCACCCTTAATACGCAACTAGGATTGAACCCCATTATTTGTTCTAGTTGTATGTCCACCATCGACATGCAACTGGGAGGGCCATTTTTGTCCCAGTTGCGCTCCACCACCGACATGCAACTAAGGGGGTGACATACATCTTTTATGTGAATTGCAAGTCCATCATCGATAAGTAACTAGCCCTGTCCATTTGTTGGCCAAATTCCATGTCCATCCTCAATATGCAACAAGGGGGGCACGTTTCTTGTCCCTAGTTGCCCAACTCCATCCTTAACATGCACTTGGGGGCATTGCCCTTTTCATATCCTAGTTCCAAGTCCATTATCGATATGCAACTGGGTATGATACATTTTTGTCCAACTTGCAAGTTCAATTTCACCTCTGACTGCAACTCGGAGCCCCACCATTTTTTACCCCAGTTGCGGGTCCATCCTCAACATGCAACTCGGGGGCTCGGGATATGTTTGACCCAGTTACAATTGCATCCTCGACACAGAACTTGACTAGACTTCTTTTTGCTCCAATTGCAAATACACCATCACCATGTCGCTCGTCTTGACTTTATTAGCAGTCTTGCCAAATCTCATCTATATGAATTTTAGTCATGTCACATCTAAATTGTCAACCACGGGACTAAAAGGCTCCAAGATTCATGTACTTTTGAGATTGGTTTGCATAGCATCGCTGCGCCTGCATGGGGAACTGTTGTTTTGCCCCCATTTGAGTTGTCTTCATTTTTTATGTGTACTTCTTGCGATCAAGAATAGATGCACATGCACATATTTTTCGGCTTTTTAATTCATAACTAGGCGTGATGTTTTCTTTGTATCACAATGGGCATGAAAATTTTGTAGACTTGGTTTTTTAAGGCAATTTTGCCTTAGTTGGAAGTTCGCCCTCAACTTACAAGTGAGACCAACCATTCTTCTTCTCACCTCACTTACATGTCCACTATCAACTTGCAGCCGGGCCCTTTTTCAAACTCAGGTCCAAGTCTAACCTCAACCTGTAACAGGGGCCAAAATTTCTTTCGCCCGGTTGCAAGTCCACGGTCGACTCACAACTAGGCTTGATGTTTTTTTTCTTACTAACAAATTCATCCTTAACTTGCAAAAAATCTTTCAAAATGAAAGTTATCCTGCATTCATTAAGGAAAAAAGAGTTTCTTAGTTAATTAGGGAAAATCGAGCGAAAACTAGAATGGCCAGTTGATCATGGAAAATCGGGCGAAAACCATCACAACCGTTAAGCAGCACACACAAGATACCCCACACACACCACTCCAAGGAGGGCCTCATCGAGACAACACATGCGTCATTGTCATCACTTCTCTCCTGGAGATGTCATCGTCATCCCTAAATCCTGAGCAAATGACCCCCACTTCACGGTACGGGATCGTGGATTGAACACACATTGCAGAGTACGTGTGAAGATGTATGAAGATACGTGCGAGAACTCAACCACCCGCGACCAGACAACGTAGCTCTGACTCTTACGAAGAACTACGAAGGACAAAACCATACACGTCTGGCGTCACAGAATATCACCGAACGATTCACCTGCAACAAGTCATCGTATACCATGTGGCCCTGCCTCGACAACTTCGACTTCAGAGTAAAAAACAGACCGAGGCAAACCCATGAACATGCCAGAGAAGAGACGACTACCTCAACCATTGCCGCATTGCCAATATCGCACCGACCATCATCATTGACACAAAAACCTAGCCGCCACAACCGCCGCCATCCATCAATCTCACTTACTGATGCCGAGCTCCCAAGACGAAGATAACAAATCAAGGGTTTCCCTCAAAGAGGCGAAGATGGTCGGATCCGTGCGGGAGGGGTGCATAAATAAAGCAACGATGCCTTCAAGAAGGTCAACGACGACGGTCGCCGCCGCAATCGCTGGTCATGACACAAAGTCGAGACATGGTCTTGGCCCAATCTCGCATACCACCTCAATCGCACATCATCCTGCATCAGCGCAGACAAGAACACCAAACACCACTACCATCGAAGCTGCCCATTGACGAGGAAGAAGCTCCAAGATCCACCGTAGCCAACCACACCTCACAGATACCACCAACGACCAACCTTGAGAACGAGTCACCAAATCTATCAATGGTATTCCGTATGCCGAGCCACCAGGTGCAGCTAACATAGTGCGGAAAAGCCTAGCTATGGCGTGGCAAAAATAGCCTTGCTCGCATGGACACCCGACGTCACCAATTGCGCGCCACATTTAAAAAATAGTGATGGTGTTGGAGGCTACGCCAGCAGTATGTTACATGTTGTTGGCGTCCACATAGTCCAACACTAGCATTTGTTTTTTGGATAATAAAGAACAGTAATTCAGAAAAGGTACTAATCAATTAAACTTCACAAAAGGTAGTGATCAATTAAACATACTCATAAACTGAATAAGAGTTCAAAACTTAGTACTATTCAACTCCACATACTCATAAACTTCAGAGCTTAAAACTTCACAAAAGATAATGAAATAATTAAACTACTCTTCATCAAGGATTATCTTCAGCTGGCGAATTTTCTTCCGATTGCTCTCTTCATCATTTTTAAGTGAACAACTTGTGTCTGTAGCTCAACCGTTTATGTCCTTAGTAGTTTTTTATACTACTTCAGTTTATCCATCACCTCAGTCAAGTTATCCCTCTGCTCACTCAGTTTGTTCAACTTAACGAGGGCATTAGCACCCTGTGTGAGCAGACTATTCCTTTCATTTTTTACATACGCATTGTTTTCTTCCAGTTTTTGGATGTACTATTCTGAATGCTCTAAGTGCTGCTTATTCCACTTGTCCACGTCATACACTGATTTGTTGTTGCTTGTAGAATTGTCCATTTGGTCCTGTTTAAAATTATGCACACAAGAAAATTAAAACTTGTAGTAGCAATTATAAAGCACTGAAAACATCTAAACTTTGAAAGATTGAGACATATGCTATCAAATCGATCTAATATAAAGCACTGAAAACATATCTTAGAATTAATATGAACTCACCATCTTAATTAGAATGAAGATTTTAAAAATAACATGCATTCCATGTGTTTCTCGACATTTTTAGATTGTATTGTATATGAGAAACAAATATACTTGATAACATTCACATCTAGAATTCTGAAAGCTCATATGTGTACTGTTGGAATTATGCCCTAGAGGCAATAATAAATATAGTTATTATTATAATTCCTGTATCAAGATAATCGTTTATTATCCATGCTATAATTGTATTGAATGAAGACTTATATAAATGTGTGGATATATAGACAAAACACTGTCCCTAGCAAGCCTCTAGTTGGCTAGCTAGTTGATCAAAGATAGTCAGTGTCTTCTGATTATGAACAAGGTGTTGTTGCTTGATAACTGGATCACGTCATTAGGAGAATCACGTGATGGACTAGACCCAAACTAATAGACGTAGCATGTTGATCGTGTCATTTTGTTGCTACTGTTTTCTGCGTGTCAAGTATTTGTTCCTATGACCATGAGATCATATAACTCACTGACACCGGAGGAATACTTTGTGTGTATCAAACGTCGCAACGTAACTGGGTGACTATAAAGATGCTCTACAGGTATCTCCGAAGGTGTTCGTTGAGTTAGTATGGATCTAGACTAGGATTTGTCACTCCGTGTGACGGAGAGGTATCTCGGGGCCCACTCGGTAATACAACATCACACACAAGCCTTGCAAGCAATGTGACTTAGCGTAAGTTACGAGATCTTGTATTACGGAACGAGTAAAGAGACTTGCCGGTAAGCGAGATTGAAATAGGTATGCGGATACTGACGATCGAATCTCGGGCAAGTAACACACCGAAGGACAAAGGGAATGACATACGGGATTATATGAATCCTTGGCACTGAGGTTCAAACGATAAGATGTTCGTAGAATATGTAGGATCCAATATGGGCATCCAGGTCCCGCTATTGGATATTGACCGAGGAGTCTCTCGGGTCATGTCTACATAGTTCTCGAACCCGCAGGGTCTGCACACTTAAGGTTCGACGTTGTTTTATGTGTATTTGAGTTATATGGTTGGTTACCGAATGTTGTTCGGAGTCCCGGATGAGATCACGGATGTCACGAGGGTTTCCGGAATGGTCCAGAAACGATGATTGATATATAGGATGACCTCATTTGATTACCGGAAGGTTTTCGGAGTTACCGGGAATGTACCGGGAATGACGAATGGGTTCCGGGTGTTTACCGGGGGGGCAACCCACCCCGGGGAAGCCCATAGGCCTTGGGGGTGGCGCACCAGCCCTTAGTGGGCTGGTGGGACAGCCCAAGAAGGCCCTATGCGCCATAGGAAGAAAATCAAAGAGAAAAGAAAAAAAAAGAGGAGGTGGGAAAAAGGGGAAGGACTCCTCCTTCCAAACCTAGTTGGACTCGGTTTGGAAGGGGAGGGTTGCCCCCCTTGGCTCGGCCGATCCCCTTGGGAGTCCTTGGACCCCAAGGCAAGGCTCCCCCTCCTCCCCCTATATATACGGAGGTTTTAGGGCTGATTTGAGACAACTTTGCCACGGCAGCCCGACCACATATCTCTACGGTTTTACCTCTAGATCGCGTTTCTGCGGAGCTCGGGCGGAGCCCTGCTGAGATAAGATCATCACCAACCTCCGGAGCACCGTCACGCTGCCGGTGAACTCATCTACCTCTCCGTCTCTCTTGCTGGATCAAGAAGGCCGAGATCATCGTCGAGCTGTACGTGTGCTGAACGCGGAGGTGCCGTCCGTTCGGCACTAGATCGTGGGACTGATCGCGGGACGGTTCGCGGGGCGGATCGAGGGACATGAGAACGTTCCACTACATCAACCGCGTTTCTTAACGCTTCTGCTGTGCGGTCTACAAGGGTACGTAGATCGAATATCCCCTCTCATAGATGGAAATCACCATGATAGGTCTTCGTGCGCGTAGGGAAATTTTTGTTTCCCATGCGACGTTCCCCAACAGTGGCATCATGAGCTAGGTTCATGCGTAGATGTCTTCTCGAGTAGAACACAAAAGTTTTGTGGGCGGTGATGTGCGTTTTGCTGCCCTCCTTAGTATTTTCTTGATTCCGCGGTATTGTTGGATTGAAGCGGCTTGGACCGACATTACTCGTACGCTTACGAGAGACTGATTTCATCGCTACGAGTAACCCCGTTGCTCAAAGATGACTGGCAAGTGTCAGTTCCTCCAACTTTAGTTGAATCGGATTTGACCGAGGAGGTCCTTGGATGAGGTTAAATAGCAACTCATATATCTTCGTTGTGGTGTTTGCGTAAGTAAGATGCGATCCTACTAGATACCCATGGTCACCACGTAAAACATGCAACAACAAAATTAGAGGACGTCTAACTTGTTTTTGCAGGGTATGCTTGTGATGTGATATGGCCAATGATGTGATGTGATATATTGGATGTATGAGATGATCATGTTGTAATAGATAATATCGACTTGCACGTCGATGGTACGGCAACCGGCAGGAGCCATAGGGTTGTCTTTATACTAACGTTTGTGCTTGCAGATGCGTTTACTATTTTGCTAGGATGTAGCTTTAGTAGTAATAGCATGAGTAGCACGACAACCCCGATGGCGACACGTTGATGGAGATCATGGTGTGGCGCCGGTGACAAGAAGATTGTGCCGTTGCTTTGGTGATGGAGATCAAGGAGCACGTGATGATCGCCATATCATGTCACTTATGAATTGCATGTGATGTTAATCCTTTTATGCACCTTATTTTTCTTAGAACGACGGTAGCATTATGAGGTGATCTCTCACTAAAATTTCAAGACGAAATTGTGTTCTCCCCGACTGTGCACCGTTGCTACAGTTCGTCGTTTCGAGACACCACGTGATGATCGGGTGTGATAGACTCAACGTTCACATACAACGGGTGCAAAATAGTTGCGCACGCGGAACACTCGGGTTAAGCTTGACGAGCCTAGCACGTGCAGACATGGCCTCGGAACACATGAGACCGAAAGGTCGATCATGAATCATATAGATGATATGATTAGCATAGGGATGCTTACCACTGAAACTATACTCAACTCACGTGATGATCGGACTTGAGCTAGTGTAAGTGGATCATGAACCACTCAAATGACTAGAGAGATGTACTTTTTGAGTGGGAGTTTAGTGAGTAATTTGATTAAGTTAAACTCTAATTATCTTGAACATAGTCTAAGTCCACTTTGAATATATTTGTGTTGTAGATCATGGCTCACGCGACAGTCACCCTGAATTTTAATACGTTCCTAGAGAAAGCTAAGTTGAAAGATGTGTTGGAAATATGCCCTAGAGGCAATAATAAAATGGTTATTATCATTTTTCCTTGTTCATGATAATTGTCTATTGTTCATGCTATAATTGTATTAACAGGAAACAGTAATACATGTGTGGATAAATAGATCACAATGTGTCCCTAGCAAGCCTCTAGTTGGCTAGCTCGTTAGTCAATAGATGATCATGGTTTCCTGATCATGGACATTGGATGTCATTGATAACGGGATCACATCATTGGGAGAATGATGTGATGGACAAGACCCAATCCTAAGCCTAGCACTAGATCGTATTGTTCGTATGCTAAAGCTTTTTCAATGTCAAGTATCTTTTCCTTCGACCGTTAGATTGTGCAACTCCCGGATACCGTAGGAGTGCTTTGGGTGTATCAAACGTCACAACGTAACTGGGTGACTATAAAGGTGCACTACGGGTGCCTTCGAAAGTGTCTGTTGGGTTGGTACGAATCGAGATCGGGATTTGTCACTCCGTGTGACGGAGAGGTATCTCTGGGCCCACTCGGTAGAACATCATCATGAGCTCAATGTGACTAAGGAGCTAGTCACACGATGACGTGCTACGGAACGAGTAAAGAGACTTACCAGTAACGAGATTGAACAAGGTATAGGTATACCGACGATCGAATCTCGGGCAAGTTCTATACCGACAAACAAAGGGAATCGTATACGGGATTGATTGAATCCTTGACATCGTGGTTCATCCGATGAGATCATCGTGGAGCAAGTGGGAGCCACCATGGGTATCTAGACCCCGCTGATGGTTATTGGCCAGAGAGGTGTCTCGGTCACGTCTGCCTGTCTCGTGAACCCGTAGGGTCTACACACTTAAGGTTCGATGACGCTAGGGTTATAGGGAATTATTATACGAGGTTACTGAAAGTTGTTCGGAGTCCCGGATGAGATCCCGGACGTCACGAGGAGCTCTGGAATGGTCCGGAGGTAAAGATTGATATATAGGACAGATGGTTTCGGACATCGGAAGTGTTCCGGGTGTCACCGGTAACATACCGGGACCACCCGGACCACCGGAGCTGGCCCCGGGAGACCACCGGAGCTGGCCCCGGGGGACCACCGGAGCTGGCCCCGGGGGACCACCAGAGCTGGCCCCGGGGGACCACCGAAGGGGGGCAACGACCCCGGGAGATAAGGTGGGCCAAGTGGGGGTGGGAACCAGCCCATAGATGGGCTGGTGCGCCTCCCCACTCAGCCCAATGCGCAGGGGAGAGAAAAAGGGGGGCAAACCCTAAGCAGGTGGGCCTAAGGCCCACCAGTTGGTGCGCCACCCCCTCCTCCCCCTCTGGCCGCCGCACCTCCCATCTGGGGGGCTGCCGCACCCCCTAGGGGGGGAACCCTAGGGGTGGCACCCCATCTCCCCTTCCCCTATATATATCGGGCACTTTTGGCCATTGAGTCACACGGTTTTTCCTCTCTCTCTCGGCGCAGCCCTGCTCCTCTTTCTCCTCCTCTCTGCCGGTGCTTGTCGAAGCCCTGCCGGGAAACCTCGTCTCTCCATCGACACCACGCCGTCGTGCTGCTGGAGTTCTTCCCCAACCTCTCCCTCCTCCTTGCTGGATCAAGGTGCGGGAGACGTCACCGGGCTGCACGTGTGTTGAACGCGGAGGTGCCGTAGTTCGGCACTAGATCGGAATCGCTGCGAGTACGACTCCATCAACCGCGTTCTAGCAACGCTTCCGCTTAGCGATCTTCAAAGGTATGAAGATGCTCTTACCCCTCTCTCGTTGCTGGTCTCTCCATAGGAAGATCTGAATATGCGTAGGAAAATTTTGAATTTATGCTACGTTACCCAACTGTGGCATCCGAGCCAGGTTTTCTATGCGTAGATTCTATGCACGAGTAGAACACAAAAGTTGTGGGCGATGATTTGTCAATTTGCTTGCCGCTACTAGTCTTATTCTTTTCCGGCGGTATTGTGGGATGAAGCGGCCCGGACCGACTTTACACGTACGCTTACGTGAGACTGGTTCCACCGACAGACATGCACACCGTGCATAAAGGTGGCTAGCGGGTGTCTGTCTCTCCTACTCTAGTCGGATTGGATTTGATGAAAAGGGTCCTTATGAAGGGTAAATAGCTTTGGCATATCATCGTTGTGGCTGTCACGTAGGTAAGAAGGCGTTCTTGCTAGAAACCCAAATCAGCCACGTAAAACTTGCAACAACAATTAGAGGACGTCTAACTTGTTTTTGCAGGGTTTGACATGTGATATGATATGGACAAAGTTGTGATGTTGCATGTATGATGTATGAGATGATCATGTTATTGTAATAGGTTTCACGACTTGCATGTCGATGAGTATGACAACCGGCAGGAGCCATAGGAGTTGTCTTAATTTATTGTATGAGATGCAACGCCATGTGCTTACTACTTTTACTTCATTGCTAACGGTTAGCTATAGTAGTAGTGATAGTAGTAGTTGGCGTGACGACTTCACGGAGACACGATGATGGAGATCATGATGATGAATATCATGGTGTCACGCCGGTGACGATGATGATCATGCGATGCCTGAAGATGGAGATCGAAAGAGCAAAGATGATAATGGCCATATCATGTCACTATATGATTGCATTGTGATGTTTATCATGTTTTACATCTTATTGCTTAGAACGACGGTAGCATAATAAGATGATGCCTCTTAAAATTTTGAGAACGTATTCCCCTAAGTGTGCACCGTTGCGAAGGTTCGTTGTCTCGAAGCACCACGTGATGATCGAGTGTGATAGATTCTAACGTTCGCATACAACGGGTGTAAGCCAGATTTACACACGCGAAACACCTAGGTTGACTCGACGAGCTTAGCATGTACAGACATGACCTCGAATACAAGAGACCGAAAGGTCGAACATGAGTCGTATGGTTGAATACGATCAGCATGGAGTTGCTCACCATGGTGACTAGTCCGTCTCACGTGATGATCGGACACGGGTTAGTCAACATGGATCATGTGTCACTTAGATGACTAGAGGGATGTCGATTTAAGTGGGAGTTCATACTTAATTTGATTAAATGAACTTAATTGTCATGATCTTAGTCTAAAAGTTGTCTTTATAAATATTGTAGATGTCCAACGTCAACCTCAATTTCAACGCATTCCTAGAGAAAAACAAGCTGAAAGATGATGGTAGCAACTATGCGGACTGGGTTCGCAATTTGAAGCTCATCCTTGAAGCAGCTAAAAAGGCTTATGTCCTTGATGCGCCACTAGGTGACCCTCCCGCTCCCGCAGCAGCCCAGGACATTCTGAACGTCTGGCAAACGCGGAGTGATGACTACTCTCTGGTTAAGTGTGGCATGTTATACAGTTTAGAAACGGGGCTCCAAAGGCGTTTTGAGCAACACGGGGCATATGAGATGTTCCAGGAGCTGAAGCTAGTTTTTCAAGCTCATGCCCGTGTCGAGAGATATGAAGTCCCCGACAAGTTCTTTAGCTGTAAGATGGAGGAGAACAGTTCTGTCAGTGAGCACATACTCAAAATGTCTGGGTTACACGGTCGTCTGACTTCACTTGAAGTCGAACTTCCGGATGATGCTATAATTGACAGAATCCTCGAGTCTCTCCCACCAAGCTACAAAGGCTTTGTGCTTAACTACAACATGCAAGGGATGGAGAATACTATTCCCGAGTTGTACTCGATGCTCAAGTATGCAGAAGTAGAAATCAAGAAAGAGCATCAAGTGTTGATGGTCAACAAGACCACTAGTTTCAAGAAAGGCAAGGGTAAGAATAACTTCAAGAAAGACGGCAAAGCTGTTGCCGCCCCCGGTAAGCCAGATGCTGGGAAGAAGAAAAAGAATGAACCCAAGCCTGAGACTGAGTGCTTCTATTGCAAGGGAAAAGGTCACTGGAAGCGGAACTGCCCCAAATACTTAGCGGACAAGAAGGCCGGCAACGTTAAAGGTATATGTGATATACATGTTATTGATGTGTACCTTACCAGCGCTCATAGTAGCTCCTGGGTATTTGATACCGGTGTTGTTGCTCACATTTGCAACTCAAAGCAGGAATTGCGGAATAAGCGGAGACTGGCCAAAGACGAGGTGACGATGCGCGTCGGGAATGGTTCAAAGGTCGATGTGATCGTCGTCGGCACGCTACCTCTACGTCTACCATCGGGATTAGTTTTAAACCTTAATAATTGTTATTTAGTACCAGCTTTAAGCATGAACATTGTATCAGGGTCTTGCTTAATGCGAGACGACTACTCATTTAAGTCAGAGAATAATGGTTGTTCTATTTATATGAGTGATATGTTTTATGGTCATGCTCCGCTGGTGAATTCTTGATGAATCTCGATCGTGATGTTACACATATTCATAGTGTGAGTACCAAAAGATGTAAAGTTGATAATGACAGTCCCACATACTTGTGGCACTGCCACCTTGGTCATATCGGTGTTAAGCGCATGAAGAAGCTCCATACAGATGGACTATTAGAGTCTCTTGACTTTGAATCATTTGACACATGCGAACCGTGCCTCATGGGCAAGATGACTAAGACTCCATTCTCAGGAATAATGGAGAGAGCAACCGACTTATTGGAAATAATACATACTGATGTGTGTGGTCCAATGAACGTTGAAGCTCGCGGTGGTTATCGTTATGTTCTCACTCTCACCGATGATTTGAGTAGGTATGGGTATATCTACTTGATGAAGCACAAATCTGAGACGTTTGAAAAGTTCAAGGAATTTCAGAGTGAGGTTGAGAATCAACGTGACAGAAAAATTAAATGTCTGCGATCTGATCGTGGAGGAGAATATTTAAGTCACGAGTTTGGCACACACCTAAGGAAGTGTGGAAACGTTTCACAACTGACGCCGCCTGGCACACCGCAGCGCAACGGAGTGTCTGAACGTCGTAATCGCACTTTATTAGATATGGTGCGATCTATGATGTCTCTCACCGACTTACCGCTATCATTTTGGGGATACGCATTAGAAACTGCAGCATTCACTTTAAATAGGGCACCGTCTAAATCCGTTGAGACGACACCGTATGAACTATGGTTTGGCAAGAAACCTAAGTTGTCATTTCTTAAAGTTTGGGGCTGCGATGCTTATGTGAAGAAACTTCAACCAGAAAAGCTCGAACCCAAAGCGGAGAAATGCGTATTCATAGGATACCCTAAGGAAACTATTGGGTATACCTTCTATCTTAGATCCGAAGGTAAAACATTTGTTGCCAAGAACGGATCCTTTCTAGAGAAAGAGTTTCTCTCGAAAGAAATAAGTGGGAGGAAGGTAGAACTTGATGAGGTAATTATACCCCCTCTCGAACAGGATAGTAGCGCAGCGCGGGAAGTTGTTCCTGTGGCGCCTACACCGACTGAAGAGGAAGTTAATGATGATGATCATGAAGCTTCAGATCAAGTTACTACTGAACCGCGAAGGTCCACGAGGGCACGCTCCGCACCAGAGTGATACGGCAACCCTGTGATGGAAATCATGTTGTTAGACAACGGTGAACCTTCGAACTATGAAGAAGCGATGGCGGGCCCGGATTCCAACAAATGGCTTGAGGCTATGAAATCCGAGATAGGATCCATGTATGAGAACAAAGTATGGACTTTGGTGGACTTGCTCGATGACCGGCGAGCCATAGAAAATAAATGGATCTTCAAGAAGAAGACTGATGCAAACGGTAATGTAACCGTTTACAAAGCTCGACTTGTCGCAAAGGGTTTTCGAAAAATTCAAGGAGTTGACTACGAAGAGACTTTCTCTCCCGTAGCGAAGCTGAAATCAGTCCGAATCATGTTAGCAATTGCCGCCTTTTATGATTATGAAATTTGGCAAATGGACGTCAAAACAGCGTTCCTTAACGGGAACCTTAAAGAAGAGTTGTATATGATGCAACCAGAAGGTTTTGTCGACCCTAAGGGTGCTAAAAAAGTGTGCAAGCTCCAGCGCTCCATCTATGGGCTGGTGCAAGCATCTCGGAGTTGGAACATTCACTTTAATGAGGTAATTAAAGCGTTTGGGTTCATACAGGTTTACGGAGAAGCCTGTCTGTACAAGAAAGTGAGTGGGAGCTCTGTAGCTTTCCTCATACTGTATGTGGATGACATATTATTGATGGGGAATAATATAGAGATGTTGGAGAGCATAAAGGCCTATTTGAACAAGAGTTTTTCAATGAAGGACCTTGGAGAAGCTGCATACATATTAGGCATCAAGATCTATAGAGATAGATCAAGACGCCTCATAGGTCTTTCGCAAAGTACATACCTTGACAAGATATTGAAGAAGTTCGATATGGAAAACTCAAAGAAAGGGTTCTTGCCAGTTTTGCAAGGTATGAGATTGAGTAAGACTCAGTCGCCGACCACGGCAACAGATAGAGAGAAGATGAGTTTTGTCCCCTACGCTTCAGCCGTGGGCTCTCTAATGTATGTCATGCTGTGTACCAGACCTGATATAAACCTTGCCATAAGTTTGGTAGGGAGGTACCAAAGTGATCCAGGTATGGAACACTGGACAGCGGTCAAGAATGTCCTTAAGTACCTGAAAAGGACTAAGGAAATGTTTCTCGTTTATGGAGGTGAAGAAGAGCTCGTCGTAAAGGGTTACGTCGACGCTAGCTTCGACATAGATCCGGATGACTCAAAGTCACAAACCGGATACGTATATGTGTTCAATGGTGGGGCAGTGAGCTGGTGCAGCAGCAAGCAAGAAGTCGTGGCAGCATCTACATGTGAGGCGGAGTACATAGCTGCTTCAGAAGCGGCTCATGAAGGAATTTGGATGAAGGAGCTCATCACTGACCTTGGAGTGGTTCCAAGCGCGTCGGGTCCTATGACACTCTTCTGTGATAACACTGGAGCCATTGCCATAGCCAAGGAGCCCAGGTTTCACCGAAAGACGAAGCACATCAAACGCCGCTACAACTCCATCCAGGATCATGTCCAGAGTGGAGTGATAGATATTTCTAAAGTACACACGGATCTGAATATTGCAGACCCGTTGACTAAACCTCTTCCACGAGCAAAACATGATCTTGAACATAGTCTAAGTCCACTTTGAATATATTTGTGTTGTAGATCATGGCTCACGCGACAGTCACCCTGAATTTTAATACGTTCCTAGAGAAAGCTAAGTTGAAAGATGTGTTGGAAATATGCCCTAGAGGCAATAATAAAATGGTTATTATCATATTTCCTTGTTCATGATAATTGTCTATTGTTCATGCTATAATTGTATTAACAGGAAACAGTAATACATGTGTGGATAAATAGATCACAATGTGTCCCTAGCAAGCCTCTAGTTGGCTAGCTCGTTAGTCAATAGATGATCATGGTTTCCTGATCATGGACATTGGATGTCATTGATAACGGGATCACATCATTGGGAGAATGATGTGATGGACAAGACCCAATCTTAAGCCTAGCACTAGATCGTATTGTTCGTATGCTAAAGCTTTTTCAATGTCAAGTATCTTTTCCTTCGATCGTTAGATTGTGCAACTCCCGGATACCGTAGGAGTGCTTTGGGTGTATCAAACGTCGCAACGTAATTGGGTGACTATAAAGGTGCACTACGGGTGCCTTCGAAAGTGTCTGTTGGGTTGGTACGAATCGAGATCGGGATTTGTCACTCCGTGTGACGGAGAGGTATCTCTGGGCCCACTCGGTAGAACATCATCATGAGCTCAATGTGACTAAGGAGCTAGTCACACGATGACGTGCTACGGAACGAATAAAGAGACTTACCAGTAACGAGATTGAACAAGGTATAGGTATACGGACGATCGAATCTCGGGCAAGTTCTATACCGACAGACAAAGGGAATCGTATATGGGATTGATTGAATCCTTGACATCGTGGTTCATCCGATGAGATCATCGTGGAGCAAGTGGGAGCCACCATGGGTATCCAGACCCCGCTGATGGTTATTGGCCAAAGAGGTGTCTCGGTCATGTCTGCTGTCTCCCGAACCCGTAGGGTCTACACACTTAAGGTTCGATGACGCTAGGGTTATAGGGAATTGTTATACAAGGTTACCGAAAGTTGTTCGGAGTCCCGGATGAGATCCCGGACGTCACGAGGAGCTCCGGAATGGTCCGGAGGTAAATATTGATATATAGGACATATGGTTTCGGACACCGGAAGTGTTTCGGGCGTCACCGGTAACGTACCGGGACCACCGGGACCACCGGAGGTGGCCCCGGGGGACCACCGAAGGGGGGCAACGACCCCGGGAGATAAGGTGGGCCAAGTGGGGGTGGGAACCAGCCCATAGATGGGCTGGTGCGCCTCCCCACTCAGCCCAATGCGCAGGGGAGAGAAAAAGGGGGGGCAAACCCTAAGCCAGGTGGGCCTAAGGCCCACCAGTTGGTGCGCCACCCCCCTCCTCCCCCTTTGTCGCCGCACCTCCCATCTGGGGGGGCTGCCGCACCCCCTAGGGGGGGAACCCTAGGGATGGCACCCCCTCTCCCCTTCCCCTATATATATAGGGCACTTTTGGCCATTGAGACACACGGTTTTTCCTCTCTCTCGGCGCAGCCCTGCTCCTCTTTCTCCTCCTCTCTGCCGGTGCTTGGCGAAGCCCTGCCGGGAGACCTCGTCTCTCCGTCGACACCACGCCGTCATGCTGCTGGAGTTCTTCCCCAACCTCTCCCTCCTCCTTGCAGGATCAAGGTGCGGGAGACGTCACCGGGCTGCACGTGTGTTGAACGCGGAGGTGTCGTAGTTCGGCACTAGATCGGAATCGCTGCGAGTACGACTCCATCAACCGCGTTCTAGCAACGCTTCCGCTTAGCGATCTTCAAAGGTATGAAGATGCTCTTACCCCTCTCTCGTTGCTGGTCTCTCCATAGGAAGATCTGAATATGCGTAGGAAAATTTTGAATTTATGCTACGTTACCCAACAAGATGATGGAAGCAACTTTGTAGACTGGGCTCGTAATCTTAAGCTAATCTTACAAGCTGGGAAGAAGGATTATGTCCTTAATGCTGTGCTAGGAGATGAACCACCCACTACGGCTGACCAGGATGTTAAGAACGCTTGGTTAGCACGTAAGGAGGACTACTCAGTAGTTCAATGTGCAGTCTTGTATGGCTTAGAACCGGGACTTCAACGTCGCTTTGAGGTCATGGAGCATTTGAGATGTTCCAGGAGTTGAAGTTTATCTTTCAGAAGAACGCCCGGATCGAGAGGTATGAGGCCTCCGATAAATTCTATGCTTGCAAGATGGAGGAGAACTCGTCTGTCAGTGAACATGTGCTCAAAATGTCTTGGTACTCAAACCGTCTAGCTAAGCTGGGGATTGAACTCCCGCAAGAGGCTATCACTGACAGAATCCTTCAATCACTTCCGCCAAGCTATAAAGGCTTTGTGTTGAACTACAACATGCAAGGGATGAACAAGTCTCCCGGCGGGTTGTTTGCGATGCTGAAAGTCGCAGAGTCTGAACTCCATAAAGAGCATCAAGTGTTGATGGTGAATAAGACCACTAGTTTCAAGATAAACGGCAAAGGCAAGAAGGGTAATTCAAAGAAGAGCGGCAAGCCTGTTGCCAATCCGACGAAGAAACCCAAAGCTGGACCTAAGCCTGAAACAGAGTGTTACTATTGCAAGGGTATGGGTCACTAGAAGCGCAAATGCCCCAAGTATCTGGCTGATAAGAAGACGGCCAAAGAAAAATTAGGTATATTTGATATACATGTTATTGATGTGTACTTAACCGGCTCCCGTAGTAGTGCCTGGGTATTCGATACCGGTTCTGTTGCTCATATTTCCAACTCGAAACAGGAACTGCGGAATAGACGAAGGCTGGCGAAAGATGAAGTGACGATGCGCGTAGGAAATGGTTCCAAGGTTGATACAATCGCCGTCGGCACAGTTTCACTTCAGTTACCATCAGGATTAGTTATGAACTTGAATCATTGTTATTTAGTGCCTGCGTGGAGCATGAACATTATATCTGGATCTTGTTTATTGCGAGACGGTTACTCTTTTAAGTCAGAGAATAATGGTTGTTCTATTTCTATGAGTAACATCTTTTATGGTCATGCACCCAATGTGAGAGGATTGTTCATATTGAATCTTGATAGTGATACACACATACATAACATTGAGACCAAAAGAGTTAGAGTTAACAATGATAGCGCCATATTTTTGTGGCACTGCCGCTTAGGTCATATTGGTGTAAAGCGCATGAAGAAACTCCATGTCGATGGACTTTTGGAGTCACTTGACTTTGATTCACTTGACACGTGTGAACCATGCCTCATGGGCAAGATGACTAAAACTCCATTCTCCGGAACAATGGAGCGTGCAAGTGACTTGTTGGAAATCATACATACCGATGTGTGCGGTCCAATGAGCGTGGAGGCATGCGGCAGATATCGTTATTTTCTCACCTTCACTGACGATTTGAGTAGATATGGTTATGTATACTTAATGAAGCACAAGTCTGAAACATTTGAAAAGTTCAAGCAATTTCAGAGTGAAGTTGAAAATCATCGTAACAAGAAGATCAAGTTCCTACGGTCTGATCGTGGGGGTGAATATCTGAGTTTCGAGTTTGGTGCTCACTTAAGACAATGTGGAATTGTTTCACAGTTGACACCGCCTGGAACACCACAGCGTAATGGTGTGTCCGAACGTTGTAATCGTACTTTATTAGAGATGGTGCGATCTATGATGTCTCTTACCGATTTACCATTATCATTTTGGGGTTATGCATTAGAAACAGCTGCATTCACTTTAAATAGGGCACCATCAAAATCCGTTGAGACGACATCATACGAACTGTGGTGTGGCAAAAGGCCAAAGTTGTCGTTTCTTAAAGTTTGGGGATGTGATGCTTATGTCAAAAAGCTTCAGCCTGAAAAGCTGGAACCCAAAGCGGAAAAGTGCATCTTCATAGGTTACCCAAAAGAGACAGTTGGGTACACCTTCTATCTCAAATCCGAGGGCAAAGTGTTTGTTGCTAAAAACGGAGCTTTTCTCGAGAAGGAGTTTCTCTCGAGAGAATTGAGTGGGAGGAAGATAGAACTTGATGAGGTTGTCGAACCTCTCATCCCTCTAGATGGTGGCGCAGGGCAAGGGGAAACCTCTGTCGTTGCGACACCGGTTGAGGAGGAAGTTAATGATGATGATCATGAAACTCCGGTTCAAGTTTTTGTCGAACCACACAGGTCGACGAGACCACGTGCTGCTCCAGAGTGGTACGGTAATCCCGTCATGTCAATCATGTTGTTAGACAACAATGAACCTGCAAATTATGAAGAAGCAATGGTGGGCCCAGATTCCAACAAATGGCTAGAAGCCATGAAGTCCGAGATAGGATCCATGTATGAGAACAAAGTGTGGACTTTGGAAGTACTACCTGAGGGCCGCAAGGCTATTCAAAACAAATGGATCTTTAAGAGGAAGACGGACGCTGACGGAAATGTGACCGTTTGTAAAGCTCGACTTGTGGCAAAGGGTTTTTCACAAGTTCAAGGAGTTGACTACGATGAGACATTCTCACCCGTAGCGATGCTTAAGTCCGTCAGAATCATGTTAGCAATAGCTGCATTTTTCGATTATGAAATCTGGCAGATGGATGTGAAAACGGCGTTCCTTAACGGTTTCCTTAAGGAAGAGTTGTATATGATGCAACCCGAAGGTTTTGTCGATCCTAAGAATGCTAACAAAGTGTGCAAGCTCCAGCGATCCATTTATAGACTGGTGCAAGCATCTCGGAGTTGGAACAAACGCTTTGATGAGGTGATCAAAGCATTTGGGTTTATACAAGTGGTTGGAGAATCTTGTATTTACAAGAAAGTGAGTGGGAGCTCTGTGGCGTTTCTAATATTGTATGTGGATGACATATTGCTGATTGGAAACAACGTAGAGTTTTTGGAGAGCATAAAGGATTACTTGAATAAAAGTTTCTCTATGAAGGACCTAGGAGAAGCTGCTTACATTCTAGGCATTAAGATCTACAGGGATAGATCAAAACGCCTGATAGGACTTTCACAAAGCACATACCTTGATAAAGTTTTGAGGAGGTTCAAAATCGAACAATCCAAGAAAGGGTTCTTGCCAGTTTTACAAGGTATGAGATTGAGTAAGACTCAGTGCCCAGCAACTGATGAGGATAGAGAGCATATGAGCACCGTCCCCTATGCTTCAGCCATAGGTTCTATCATGTATGCAATGCTGTGCACTAGACCAGACGTTAGCCTGGCCATGAGTATGGCAGGTAGGTTCCAGAGTAATCCAGGAGTGAATCACTGGACGGCGGTCAAGAATATCCTGAAGTACCTGAAAAGGACTAAGGGGATGTTTCTCGTGTATGGAGGTGACGAAGAGCTCGCCGTAAAAGGTTACGTCGATGCAAGCTTTGACACAGATCCGGACGACTCTAAGTCGCAAACCGGATACGTATTTATTCTTAATGGGGGTGCGGTAAGCTGGTGCAGTTCCAAGCAGAGCGTCGTATCATATTCTACATGTGAAGCGGAGTACATGGCTGCCTCGAAGGCGGCTAAGGAGGGTGTCTGGATGAAGCAGTTCATGACGGATCTTGGAGTGGTGCCAAGCGCACTGAATCCAATAACCTTGTTCTGTGACAACACGGGTGCCATTGCCCTAGCAAAGGAACCACGGTTTCACAAGAAGTCCAGACACATCAAACGACGCTTCAACCTCATCCGCGACTACGTCGAAGGGGAGGACGTAAATATATGCAAAGTGCACACGGATCTGAATGTAGCAGACCCGCTGACTAAACCTCTTCCACGGGCAAAGCATGATCAACACCAGAACTGTATGGGTGTTAGATTTATTACAATGTAATTCGCATGATGATGTGCGGGCTAGATTATTGACTCTAGTGCAAGTGGGAGACTGTTGGAATTATGCCCTAGAGGCAATAATAAATATAGTTATTATTATAATTCCTGTATCAAGATAATCGTTTATTATCCATGCTATAATTGTATTGAATGAAGACTTATATACATGTGTGGATATATAGACAAAACATTCTCCCTAGCAAGCCTCTAGTTGGCTAGCCAGTTGATCAAAGATAGTCAGTGTCTTCTCATTATGAACAAGGTGTTGTTGCTTGATAACTGGATCACGTCATTAGGAGAATCACGTGATGGACTAGACCCAAACTAATAGACGTAGCATGTTGATCGTGTCATTTTGTTGCTACTGTTTTCTGCGTGTCAAGTATTTGTTCCTATGACCATGAGATCATATAACTCACTGACACCGGAGGAATACTTTGTGTGTATCAAACGTCGCAACGTAACTGGGTGACTATAAAGATGCTCTACAGGTATCTCCGAAGGTGTTCGTTGAGTTAGTATGGATCTAGACTGGGATTTGTCACTCCGTGTGACGGAGAGGTATCTCGGGGCCCACTCGGTAATACAACATCACACACAAGCCTTGCAAGCAATGTGACTTAGTGTAAGTTACGGAATCTTGTATTACGGAACGAGTAAAGAGACTTGCCGGTAAACGAGATTGAAATAGGTATGCGGATACTGATGATCGAATCTCGGGCAAGTAACATACCGAAGGACAAAGGGAATGACATACGGGATTATATGAATCCTTGGCACTGAGGTTCAAACGATAAGATCTTCGTAGAATATGTAGGATCCAATATGGGCATCTAGGTCCCGCTATTGGATATTGACCGAGGAGTCTCTCGGGTCATGTCTACATAGTTCTCGAACCCGCAGGGTCTGCACACTTAAGGTTCGACGTTGTTTTATGTGTATTTGAGTTATATGGTTGGTTACCGAATGTTGTTCGGAGTCCCGGATGAGATCACGGGCGTCACGAGGGTTTCCGGAATGGTCCGGAAACGAAGATTGATATATAGGATGACCTCATTTGATTACCGGAAGGTTTTCGGAATTACCGGGAATGTACCGGAAATGACGAATGGGTTCCGGGTGTTCACCGGGGAGGGGGCAACCCACCCCGGGGAAGCCCATAGTCCTTGGGGGTGGCGCACCAGCCCTTAGTGGGCTGGTGGGACAGCCCAAGAAGGCCCTATGCGCCATAGGAAGAAAATCAAAGAGAAAAGAAAAAAAAGAGGAGGTGGGAAAAAGGGGAAGGACTCCTCCTTCCAAACCTAGTTGGACTCAGTTTGGAAGGGGAGGGTTGCCCCCCTTGGCTCGGCCGACCCCCTTGGGAGTCCTTGGACCCCAAGGCAAGGCTCCCCCTCCTCCCCCTATATATACGGAGGTTTTAGGGCTGATTTGAGACAACTTTGCCACGGCAGCCCGACCACATATCTCCACGGTTTTACCTCTAGATCGTGTTTCTGCGGAGCTCGGGCGGAGCCCTGCTGAGATAAGATCACCACCAACCTCCGGAGCGCCGTCACGCTGCCGGTGAACTCATCTACCTCTCCGTCTCTCTTGCTAGATCAAGAAGACCGAGATCATCGTCAAGCTGTACGTGTGCTGAACGCGGAGGTGCCGTCCGTTCGGCACTAGATCGTGGGACTGATCGCGGGACGGTTCGCGGGGCGGATCAAGGGACGTGAGGATGTTCCACTACATCAACCGCGTTTCTTAACGCTTCTGCTGTGCGGTCTACAAGGGTACATAGATCGAATATCCCCTCTCATAGATGGACATCACCATGATAGGTCTTCGTGCGCGTAGGAAAATTTTTGTTTCCCATGCGACGTTCCCCTACATGTACTACATAAGAATACATAGACTTACTAGGCATTATGAATTTGAGTAAAATTTGCAATTGTTCCCTTTTGAATAGATTGTCATCCATTTCATAGGTTTGTACTCACTCTATAGTTTGGCTCAATAAGTTCTGAAATTTTTCCATACCATAGTCCAATTTGAGCATTGCACTGCAACTGCAACTGCACTGCACTCCACACCATAGTCCAAGAGATTAGATGTATTTGCACATTCTAACAAACTAGCAAGTTTTCTATTTTGTCCAACCAACCCCACCACTAACGCTAAACCCTAACCATGCATACATTTCCTAACCCTAACCCTAAAAAATGAGAGAGGCATGGACGCTGGGCTTACTGTGAAGGTGCTCGGGGGTGAGGAGGTGTGCGGGCGGCGTCGGGCGGGGAGGCGACGGGGATCAAGAGGAGAATGGGTGGAGTTGGAGATCGAGAGTGAGGACTGAAGGATAAGATTTTTTACTGCAACGGAAGGTGTTAAAACCGACTAGTTCTAGCTTGGGTCTAATGGGCCTAATGTGCAACGAGCACTAAGCAAATAGCTATGACGTTCAAATTTAGCCAACGTCAGCACTATTTGAAAATATTAGTATTGACGTTGATGAGAAATGTCGTGCCATGAACAAGAGTTGTGGCTAGACATTTCTCCACTAGTGTAAGCAGCAGAAACTGACGCACCCCATGCACACCACTACAGCCACCGCCATCGTAGACCAGATCTACATCACTCGCAGGCTCGCAGCTGGAGGCACTCTTTGTCGCCAATCCAGGCCTCCAATCCGCGCATCACCAGGGCGTCCGCACAACTTCAAATCACGCAGGAATGCACCGTTGTGCCCCTTGAAGCCAAGCCCCCGCCCGAACACGTCACGGCTGAGCCCCTCCACCATGCACCAAGCCTCCTGCACAACACACACCGAGAGCCAGAGCAGCTGCCGTGCTCCTGTACTCCCGCCGTTCCCGTGCTCCTGCATCAGATCGGCGATGCTCCGCACGGCCCCGCGCCGGATGCGCACTTCGCCCAGCGCCCGGCCACCTCAGCCGCGCCCGTGTCACACCTGGCTGTTGCGAGCCGCCGTCGCGCCGCCCTACTCCCGGGCCGGCCGGAGCCTGATGTCCCTTCTCGCAAGATCCGCCCTAGCGCCACACCGAGTGATGCCCCCTCCCCCGCTACCCTCGCTCGATCCTGAACGGGCTTTGCCGTCGGGCTCCTCGGGCTGACGCGAGGTGAGGGAAAGGAGGGTGGTAAGCAGGCGCCGGAGGGCGGTTCCCCGTGTCCCGCGAGAGAGGCGACGCAAGGGTACTAGCGTCGTTTACGCTTCTTAGTTATATACTAGAATTGCTACTCTGTCACTTGTATGTGGAAGGAGCATGAAGGCATCAAGGAGAACACCAGACCTAGTATATGATTTCCAAACAGGACCCCAAATATTTCTATATGTATTTTTTTTAAACGGAGACAAAAGCTTTGCCTCATCCTTCTATATGAGTTGTCAAATACTGAGTATAACACTATTTGCATTAGTCTTTTGTCATGGCTTTTCAGTTTGATTTGTGTCTTATAAATGACCAAGAAAAATGTGTTGCAAGAAAAAGATGCAACATCCCCGTGGCATCCATTTAGCGCTAGCTATTGTAGCTTGAGACGGAGTGGACCTACACCATGCCTCCAAGATGCACCAGGATTGCTCTAGCACGTGGAGCCATGAGTGATCTGTTGGAAATAAATGAGTGATCTGTTATAGCCTGGCATGCTCTAGCACGTGTGCACAAGGTACAAAAATTTCCCAACTCAGCAGCCACCTGTATGACCCATTTATTTCTAGCCAGGCTACTTCTTCTATTTGTCTTGCATCAGTATATATCTGGCCAGCGATGTGAAGCGCGGAACTGAATCACGCGGACGTAGGACAAAAGCACTAATCACAAAGCCACCACACGGCTAGATAGCCGTGCGTATGTACGTTGGTTAGATTTTTCCAACAAACAAACAAACAAACAAACGAAGTCAAACAAATATGCCATAAACAGTTGTTGGTGTCATTTTAGATGGGCCATACTTACGTCATATATTTAGATAAATTATAAACGCACCGAAAAATAAAAGCAGTGTTCCCGTTCTCTGCATCATAGAGATGGGCCATACTTACGTCTCACTTATTATACCTGTTTATTGGAGGTCACACAGGTAACCTAACCACAAGGTGAGATAGACTAGACCACAAATAGCATCATGACAAGCATAGTAAAAAAAAGTGGGATATGCAGTGCATAACAGTAATCCTCACTAAAGTCTTTGAAGCGTATCACTGCCAAGGCATGCAAATCGGACATGAACTCATTGGTAGCCCAGTCAAGTTTCTTTACATCATATTACATCGGCTCCTTCCGGTAACAATACGCATGACCGCAACCAACTGGTACATGAGAGCAGCATATGCGTGCAAGATTGAACTTTCTGTTATAAAACACAACATTATTTCTACATATACAAATGGACAAAGACACTATTTGCAGTCTTGCCCATAATCTTTCTTGTTATAAAACACAACATTATTTCTACATATATAAATGAACAAAACAATATTTGCAATCCTGCCCATAATAAGTGATGGCAACGAATTATTTGCCCCTTGCGGCCACGTCCAGAAAATCATGCCCAATAATGTGGATCAGCATAGTAAATCACTTTAGTGTTAGAGAATCTACAGCTCGACCCATGAAATTGCTCTTATATTTTGGACGGACGGCCAAGCCTTAATAAAACGCGACTCAACCAATCCCCTCAAAGCCAATCCTAAATGTGTGGGTTGTCAGATACGCCACAAACTCTGCCCACAATTGAAATAGATATGCAAAGCCTTGGGCCCGCGAGGATGCATCCTCCGTGTTGAACTAATGAGCGGGGCCCACATTAAAACGCGCATAAACTTATCAGGTCCGACGTTAGCTTACTGGTGCAAATTCATGTCACCGCTCCGGTTCACCGCCCGAGGGGCCAAACCCGGCTAATTAAGCCAGACGCCTCAATCCTAGTCGCCCTCATTTCCATCCTCTCCTTTTGTCTACACCGCCACCACGACCCCGCCTGCGCCCTATTTTTAGCTTCAAGCTCGCCGTCTGTACGTAGCCATGGTCCGCCAAAAGGTTACGTACTACAAGGTGCTGACCCCACAATGTCAGACAGAGACCAATGCAGACATGTAGGCCATCCAGGCACGACGTGACGCTCAGATTGCAACCAGCTTGCCTCTCAATTCCTCGAAGGAAAAGTAGGAGGACGCGACAAAGTAGGCGGTGGCACCAGGAGCCCCAAAAGTGGAGATGGAGGAGGTGGAGTCGTGGGATGAAGAGGAAGACGAGAGAGATCCAGCGTCAGAGAAGGCCAGTTTCGCCATCGAGGACGCGCTCGAGATCTTCCAAACTAAGGAAGCAGCAACATGGCATCCATGACTCCATCCGGTCGGAGCTCGAGGTCGAGGCCAACTGCAAATACATCCATGAGGCGGACGTGGCATGTGAGGAGCTCTTTTCTGACAAAGAGGACGCACGAGAGTTTCGTTCTACCGGCAATGATCATGGGGGCGATGACTTAGTCAAGGACGACGAGTAGATCGGCTAGCTATGTAAGTATATGAATTTTGCGTTGTATTTGCGAGCATAGATTTGAGAATCAAAAAATAAAGGCTATGGTTGCAATGTGTAAAAATTGAGGGGTGACCGGTCACTATCCGGAATGTCCACGGACATACAGAGGCTTGGATTTGTGATGTCCTCCTCTTAGGGCATCCCCACCGCCAACCCTCAAACGTCCTACAACCATCCAGACCGCATGGTCCGTACTTGTTTTGTCATCCAACGCGGTCCTCCATCGGTCCATTGACCCATCTAGAACAACTTTTTCCTACATACCGGAGACAAACTAGGGGCGGTGGCTTTGCGGGCATCTAGACCGCTGTCACGCCCACTTCTGACGATCGTGTCCCACTCAAAAACCTTCACTCACCCGCACGTGTTCCCACTTGAAGCTAGCTGCCTACAGTCACATCACTCTTGAGCATCTGTTCCGCATTGATGCCAGACGTGACCTCTCACTGGCTCCGTCAATGAAGCGTCGTGCCTGCCTATGGCGTCACCCGCGCCATGTTCCCAATGTACGCGTATATTCAATGCCAGAGAGACGTTTACTAGTTGGGACGGGATGGATATCTAGCACACTCGTTCAATGCATGTCCCTCCATCTGCCGCCATTAAACAGGTTCGTCGGTGAAGAAACCAACTCCATCGCCCATGCATTGAAGTGTCAGAATGCTTGGCCTCATCGGCATCCAGTATTTAAAGGACACACTAGACGAAAAACACTCTACAACTACATCTACTCCACATGTTCATCATGTGCATCACGTCGGCCTTGACCTCAAGTGGGAACGCTCTATGGGAGAGCCTGTCATCGAATATGAAGCATGAGATGGCCACCCGTGCGGTCGCCTGTCAAAGCCTTGTGCTAGGCGAGCCAAGGCTGATTTTTTTTATTTCATGCCAATATTCTACAACTTTCATATACTTTTGGCAACATTTTATATTATTTTTGAAACTAACTTACTTATCCAGTGCCCAGTGTCAGTTTGTATTTTTCTGTGTTCTCATAGAAAATATATATCAAACGAATTCCAAATGCGATAAAAAATTTACACATATTTTTTGGAATATATGTGAATTTTTGGAAAGAAGAGTCAATGCAACGTAGTGCCCGAGGGCACCACAAGCCAATAAGGCGCAGCTAGCATGGTGGCCGTGCCCTGATAATTTGTGGCTCCCCCTTAAGCGGGCCTTACTTTCTCCACATGAATGATATTTTTGCGATAAAATTCCCCTCAAAATTTCAGTTCAACTGAAGTCACGGATCTCCGGATATTTAAGTAACGGTGAAGGGCTACAAAATAGAGGCGAAAACATGGAAGAAACAAAGAGAGGGATCCAATCTCGGAGGGGATCCTGCCCTCTAGGAGCCATTGAAGCCATGGATCAGAGGAGAATCTCTCCTCCCATCTAGGGGGAGACCAAGGAAGAAGAAGAAGGAGGGGGCTCTATCCCCCTCTCTCCCGATGGCGCCGGAGCACCGCCGAGGCAACCATCTTGACGGAGATCTACACCAACAACTTCGCTGTCGTGATCACCAACTCTTTCCACCTATAAGGGGCGGTGTAAAACATCTCTTCCCCGTTGTAATCTCAACTTAAAGATGGTGCTTAATTGTAACGACTAAGATGCGTCCCTTTCCTATTTTGGGGGCGATGCCCCGAAAGGGAAAGAGGCGCATCTAAACGTTTCACAAGCGAGATAATCATAACATTACATATCTGAAGAATGACAAGTAGGGCATACACTTGCCATCTGACATAGTATAACATAAGGTTTACAACCACACAATTATTCAGAACAAGTTTAGTCCCGCTACGGACAACATGAAACAAGTAAAAGAGCTATGACATCCTGCATGCTAGCCCGCGACCACGACCACGACCTCAGTCCTCCGGATAGTTCACGTACAGTCGGTTAGACTCCTCATCGTACTTCCACGCGAGCTGGGTGCCCTCGGGATCTCCTTCGTCGGGCGTACCTGTACCTGTTGGGGTTTTGTAGTAAACTGTGAGGCACGGGGACTCAGCAATCCGATGACCTTGGTACCGAAACTAGTCAAGTTATTAGGTGAGGAAGGTTTAGTGTATAGGTTGCAACATCCTAAGCTTGTATGGTGGCTAACTTACGATGATCAGAGTATTTGATATGGTGGTCTACGCGAGCGGTCGAAGACTAGACGATCACTAAGTGATCCTGAACACCTACTTACGTCAAACATAACCCCACCATGTTCCCGATCGAAGAGAGGTCTTCGAAGGACACAGTCACGGTTACACACACAGTTGACTGTTTTATTAGAGTTACTTTTAAGTTGTCTAGAACCGGATGTTAACAAATTATCCATGTTTGCCACATAACCGCGGGCACGGCTTTCCGAAGGATTAAACCTTGCAGGGGTGCTCCAACTAGTCCATCACAAACTGTCACGGGCCGCAAAGTAATCCTCTATCACGAAACTCATGATCTCGTCGGATTCCTTAGAGGAAAACCTCAACTTTGAGGAGACCCAAAGTTTCATCGGGATTCCTATACGCAAGATATATCGCTAAGGTAAGACGAACCTAGCAGGACCTCCCGTCGTGTCGACGACCCCGATAAGAGCCACGTATCTCAGTCTCAGGACACGACGGATGAGCTAGACGTCGGGTTGGCTAAACCACTGGGTGGCCGGGGGGCCCCGGACATCGCTCAGGTGGGACAAACACTCATGAGGAGCACTGGCCCGGGGTGTTGATTAAATTCCTCGGGGTAGCTATTCCCTATGCAAATTATTATTAGGTGATTAGCAGATTAAATCCAATGTTGGGTCCTGCCGGACAAGCCTTAACACTACACAATTTATCAAGGGGGTCCCCATAACAACCCCGAATGTGTTACGAGCGATCAGTTATGGAATCAAACACCGGTAGCCGAAATTAAGGCGGCAACAATGGAACAAATCACCCGGCAAAAGGCTAGGCCTTCCGCAATTTACCAAGTAGATAGGCGCATTAGTTAAATAGCAGTTTAAACATAATGATATCAAAATTACTCATGTTATCACATGAGACAGCTGGCACGTGCAGCTAGCAAAGCTATTCATTAGAGGTTGAGCAAGCCTACTTAGCCAAACAACTTTTGCTAGAAGAGGAAGGTGGTTGGGTTTCATGGCAATGTCAGGAGGCATTTATATCAAGTGGTAGGCAGCGAGCATATATCGAAGGAAACGTGATTCTAAGCATAACAAAGCTAGATACGGTATCAATGTCATGGTCATCTTGCATGTGATGTCTTCAGCTTGGAACTGCTCGTGATCTTCCTGCACGTACTCTCCAGAATCCACGTACTCACTCTCCGATCCCGATGCTACCCAAGATAAAAATAACAGCCAATGAACACCAACACAACATGATGCAACAAACAATATGATGCATGAGTGAAGAAGAAAGCATGCATCACCATTCTAGTCACTTCCATATGCATGATATGAGTTGATAAACTTCTGGGCAGAACTTCATACTAAGCTATCTTGACATGCATGAGGATGGCATGAACATGTGCATCACGAGAAAAGAAAGAAAAAAACATAGAAAGAACGTAGAGAACGGAGCTACGGATCAATCGGAAACTACGAAACAAGATATGGAGTCCTACGGTTCAAATCCACCAGAAGCACACTCCAATGGCACTCTCCTGGTGTTCCCAGGTTGCCACATGATCAAACAAACAAATACCAGTTGAGTGGTGCATGGAATCACACCACACCACCAACAATGCCCACACAAGCTTCAAAACAACTAAAACATGCAATCTGTTTTTTAACAGCAACATAGCAGTTTGTCTACAACATTCAAAGTACCTACAGCCACCCAAATGATCCAAACAAGATATGAGGCAAAAGCCATTCAAAAGCTCTACAAGCCTGAGCAAGAAGCTACTGCAAAGGCATCACACATGAGAATATCTATGGACACAAACTTGGACAAAAATAACAGATTCTGGGACTTAGTGAAAATCTCAGATTTTCACCAGCTGCTTATGCTCTGAAGCATTTTGGCAGCCTCCAAAATGATATCTACAGGAAGTGAAAGAGCATGAAATTTAACAGGGAGCTATACAAACACAAAAGCTCAGAAACCTTATTTTGTTGCATGGGCTGATTCCCAACACATGAGCTTGTGCAACCAAAACAACAAGGGAAGAAAATAACAGCCGATTCTCAGACTTAGTGAAAATCACAGATTTTCCCAAAGCTGACAATTTCAGCCAAGTATCAACTTTGACAAGGCACAACAAGTGCATGCAAACTTCTATATACAAAACAAAGACCCCATGTTGTAGAGAGGTTCACCCACTACTGCCACATCAAGGATTCATCCTCATAGGGTCAACACACCACATGATACTAAGCTCTAAACATGGCATCATGACAGAAAAAATGACAGTTTATGAAGTTGCTCTAAAGTGAAATCTGATACCACTAGTGGATTCCTGGGATGATTCTACCCCAAAAGCGTATATAATACATGGGAACTTGCATGTAACAAGTAGGCACAAAGCTAGCTCGAAAAACAACATAGAATCCTATATGCTTAAATAAGACATTATCACATGTGTAGCAAGCATAAGTAGCAACACCTACACCTACACATGCACACACACAAGCCCATCTATGACCACATCACACCATAGTGGCAAGCATGAGGGGTTAGCCCTCATGCACAAGTGCATATGTGCACTCATGCCCACACACACACAAGCTTGACACCTACACCTACACACAAACATGTGTGCTCACACACACACACCATCAAGAGGTGCATCAAGAGGGGCTGCCCTCTTGCACATATGCATGTGCCACCATATGCACACTCACACCCACATGCACATGTGTGCAAAACTTCACTCATGTGCACACACACACACCACACACACACACACACACTCATTTGCACACATACACACAAATGCATACACACCCCACACCATCACACATGAATAAGCTAGGCACTAAATAAATACTCCTAATACTCTAGCTAAAAGGAAAACAACCATGCTTGCTGCCTAAGAAAGAAATAGGTGAAAGAATAAAACACATGGCAGCAAAATAAAAGGGAGTTCACTGGGATCGAACGCAAGACCCTCCTGGTGCACTGACGGCACCACACCACTGCACTAGCACGCTGGATCTGACTAGAGAAGGGAAGGGGGAAAGCTATCATTCCCCTGTAAATCCACTACACCGCAACAACAGAAAACAAAAAGGGGCTCCTTCGGGGATCGAACCCACGACACGCATGCGCAAAACAAACCCCTACCACTCTGCTATGCGAACGACACTTAACAGAGAGGGGGCGCTACTCTTTTGAGTATCCCCCTATGTTCCTTCTACAGAACGACGGCGGACGGAACAGGGGCACGTCTCCGGCGACACTACGCGCAAAATTGAGAGGGGAGATCTTGTGGGGAGGAAGAGGGAACCACCAGGGATCCATTCCTGGCCTGAGCTCACCGGGAGGCACACTACAATGGCGGCTCGACAGAGCACCTACTTCCGGTGACGGCGGCGACAGCAGAGAGCTACCACCATGCTACGCGCATCTGGAGACTCTACGCGAGGGGAAGAGGAAGAAGGGGGAGGAGCTGCTCACCCTGGCATGCTCGGGGAAGGGCTTGCTACCAAGAGGAGGAAGAAGGGGAAGACACCCGCGATGACCCGAAGCTCCGCTCCGGCGATGTCGTCGTGGAGGACGCGCCAGGAAGGGGAAGCAGCCCCGCTAGCGATGGGAATGGAACGGGGGGAGAACCCCCATCCTCGCGGACGCCTCGGACGCCGCAGGGAGAGGCTGCCGGCGACGAGGAGGACGCGGGATAGACGGCGCCGACTCTCTGAACTCTATGAATCTCTCTGGAACTTACCTACAAAGGGAGAGGGAGAGAGATGGGAACGAGGGTGGCGGCGGCGTGGAGGAACCCTATACACACTGCCGAGGGGGGAGGCACTAAATAGAGGATGATGGGACGGCCTCGACATCCGTGAGACGACGGACGCACGCGGTCTCTCTCTGAACCTAACGGAAAGCAGGGAGGAGGAAGGGAACGACGCCAGAGAAGAAGGGAGGGACGCCGAGCGGGCTGCGCGCGCGAGGAGAGGAGAGAATGGGCCAGGAGACACGAGGAGGCCCATCTGCTGGCGCCAGATAAACACAGGGAAAAACCAAAAGGTTTTTTCCATTTAGAACAGAATCACAGCAAAATAAATCACCTAGGGCATACTGGGGTTCCAAAAATAAAAATAAAACAACCCTGGTCATAAGGGAATTATGACCCAGTTAAATAAAATACAAAGATGATTTTTGGAGCAACTAAAATAATTACAAAACAGAATTAATTTAATCTGTTTTGTAGATAAAACCAATGATGCCAAAGTTTTTGCAAGCCCCAAGTCACATCTCCACATCCACAAGAAAAGGCACTAAATGATCTACATTTTAAAATCGGGTTTAAATCAACTCAAACATGAGCTCACAAAATAGGGAGAAGGCTTCATTTGAATACTAGTTTGAAAACACCCAAGTTTGAAACCAAGCTTTGCAAACACCACATCATCACACCACATACCACATGCACTCATCATGGAACCAACAACAACAACAACAACAACACAAAGGAGAGACATGGATGCCATGATGCAAAGGTGATGACACCACATAAGAACACATGAAATGATAACTCTCATATAGCATGACCACATGGATCCAAACATGAAAGGTTTCCAAATATGGCAAGGTTGCATCTGGGGCATTACAAACTCTCCCACACTACAAGAAGATCTAGGACTGAAAGAACTATGGAAATTCGGAACGGAGGTGATCCTCGCGCTCCCAAGTGGCCTCTTTATCGGAATGATGTGACCACTGCACCTTGAGAAACTTGATTGACTTATTGCGGGTCTTGCGCTCAGTCGTCTCAAGAACTGCAATTGGATGCTCATGATAGGATAGGTCGGGTTGAAGGTCGATATCCTGAAGATCAACTGTGCGCTCGGGAGTCTTGAAGCATCTCCGGAGCTGAGAGACATGGAACACGTTATGCACATTTGCGAAGTTTGAAGGGAGCTCAAGTTGATAAGCAAGGTCGCCTCTCTTGCCAGCAATTCTGAAAGGCCCAACAAAACGAGGAGCAAGCTTGCCTTTGATGCCAAAACGCGAGTGCCCTTCATAGGAGACACTTTGAGATAGACGAAGTCATCGAGCTCATAAGACATGTCACGGTGCTTGCTATCATAGTAGCTCTTCTACCAGGACTGCACTGCTCTGAGATTATTCCGAATGACCCGACACATATCTTCTGCTTCTTCGATCAAGTCATTCCCAAGAATCTGACGCTCGCCAGTCTCTGACCAGTTGAGCGTGGTACGACACTTCCTGCCATAGAGAATCTCAAACGGAGCTTTGCCTGAACTTGCCTGATAGCTGTTGTTATAAGAGAACTCAGCGAAAGGTAGGCAGTCTTCCCACTTCATGCCAAAGGAAATGACATAGGCTCTTAGCATATCCTCGAGGACCTGATTGACTCTCTCCACTTGCCCACTAGTCTGAGGATGAAAGGCTGTGCGGAATCGAATCTTAGTACCCATCGCAGACTGAAATGAGTCCCATAACTTGGAAGTAAAGATGCTTCCGTGATCCGAAGAAATCAGCATTGGCATGCCTTGCAAAGAGACTATCCTCGAAGTGTAAAACTCTGCAAGCTGAGCTCCGGAGATAGACTCCTTGACTGGAAGGAAATGAGCTACTTTGCTCAACTTGTCGATGACGACGAAGATGACATCGTTACCCTTCTTGGACTTCGGAAACCCGGTGACGAAATCCATCTCAATATGGTCGAACTTCCACTCGGGAATGGGCAATGGATGCAAAAGACCTGCTGGACATTGATGCTCTGCTTTCACCCTTCGACATACATCACATTCATTTACGAACTGAGCAATTTCACGCTTCATGCGAGTCCACCAGAAGGTCTGTTTCATATCCTGATACATCTTGGAACTTCCTGGATGTATGGAGAGAAGAGAGTTATGAGCTTCTTCCATGACAACCTTTCTGAGATCCCCTTTCGGAACGACAAGACGATCCTTAAAGAATAATGTATCTCTCGCATCAACACCGAAGCACTTATATTTGGGAACTCCCTTTACCAAGCCAATCTTAACTTTCTTCACCATTGCATCAAGAAGTTGAGCTTGTCGGACCTGGTCTTCCAAGGTAGGAGAAATCTGAAGATTTGCAAGAAATCCCTGAGGCACTAACTGAAGGTTGAGCTTTCTGAAAGATTCACAAAGGTCAGGCTGGAGAGGCTTCATAATGAGACTGTTCCAGTAAGCCTTCCTGCTCAAAGCATCTGCCACAACATTAGCTTTTCCCGGAGTGTACTCAATGCTCGGATTAAAATCTTGGAGCATTTCCACCCAACGAGTTTGCCGAAGATTGAGGTTAGGCTGGGTGAAGATGTACTTGAGACTCTTGTGATCGGTTAACACTTCAACCTTTCTTTCCAACAAGAGGTGTCTCCAAGTCATCAGAGCATGTACCACTACCGCCAACTCAAGATCATGAGTGGGGTAATTCTTCTCACTTGGCTTCAACTGCCTCGAGGTATAAGCTACCACTTTCTTGTCTTGCATCAACACCGCACCAAGACCTTGAAGAGAGGCGTCGCAGAACAATTGATAAGGTTTGGAGTCATCAAGAGGAACCAAGACTGGAGTAGAAATGAGCTTCTCTTTGAGTGTGTCGAAAGCCAACTGACACTCTGGAGACCAGACATACTTCACACCCTTATGAAGAAGACTTGAGAGAGGATTAGCAATCTTGGAGAAATTCTCAACGAATCTTCTACAATAGCTTGCAAGCCCGAGAAAGCTTCGAAGCTGCTTCACATTTTGTGGAGGCTCCTACTCAATAATGGCCTACACCTTCGACGGATCAAATTTGATGCCCTCGGCAGAGATGATGTGCCCAAGGTAGACAACTTCCTTCAACTAGAACTCACATTTGGAAAACTTAGCATAGAGCTTATGCTCTTTTAGCTTATCAAACACCAGCCTGAGATGTTCTTCATGCTCTTCCTTAGTTTTCGAAAAGACCAGAATATCATCAAGATACAACAAGATGAATTCATTCTTGAATGGGGAGAAGATATAATTCATCATCCGACAGAAGGTCGGTGGAGCATTTGCCAGACCAAAAGCCATCACTGTATACTCATACGAGCCAAAGCTTGTCCTGAAAGCAGTCTTTGGAATGTCCTCTTCGCGAATGCGAATCTGATGATAATCCATCCTGAGATCAAGCTTCGAGAAGATCTTAGCCCCTTCCAATTGCTCGAAAAACTCATTGATGTTAGGAAGTGGATACTTGTTTTTAATCGTCTTCTTATTCAATGGGCGGTAATCAACACAGAGTCGTTCCGTACCATCCTTCTTCTTGACGAAAATAACTCCACAGCCCCAAGGAGACAAGCTTGGTCTGATCAGGCCCAGATGCTCCTGCTCATCAAGTTGTTTCTTCAGCTCCTTCAGCTCTTCTGGACCCAGTTTGTATGGCCGTTTGCACACAGGCTCAGTACCCGTTTCAAGCTCAATTAAGAACTCAACTGCTCGGTGCGGAGGCATTCCTGGCAGTTCTTCCAAAAAACATCTTCATATTTGCAGACCACTAGGACTTGCGAAATTGGAGACATCTCACCCTTCTCATTCAAGGAAAACAGACGGACTGTATCATCACGCGCTGCAAAGATAATCACGTCCTCCAAAGAATGAGTTAGCTTCACTTATTTAGCTTCACAATCAATAGACGCCTTGTTCATAGCCAACCAATCCATCCCAAGGATCAAATCAATATAAGACTTGCCAAGAACAATTGGAGAAGCCAGAAAAGCATAATTACCCATCTTGACACAGACATCTAGGGCTCGAGTACTAGCATGCATGAACTTGCCCGGAGATACTACTGACAATGGTCTAGGAAGCTCCTCAACATGAAAATTATGCTTGGATGCAAATGGAATGGAGAGGAATGAATGTCAAGCACCAGAATCAAACAAAACCTTAGCAGGAATATCATTAACCAAGAGATTACCCAAAATCACGTCTGAGGAGTTCTGTGCTTCAGCTGCATTCACCATATTGACTCTTGCAGACCTGGGGTTGAACTTCACTATAGCATTACTTGGAGGCTTGCATGGAGGAGGAGGCGGAAGACGCAGCTGAGAGGTGCACTTGTTGGCATAGTGACCCTTCTGCCCACACTTGTGACAAGTAACATCTGCCGGCTGACGGAACTGCGTCTGAGGATTCCCTTGCTTCTGCTGCTGAAACCTCTGCTAGAAAGCTGGATTGGGTGGGTGGGAAGAACCACGACCACCTGCTTGCTTGAACTGCTGAGTGTGCCGAGGAGGAGGAGGAGACACCCAATATTCCTGCTGCTTCTGGACCACCTGAGTAGAGGATGATGAACTAGAATCTCTAAAATGCTTCTTCGAATTCTCCACCCTGAGCAAAGCTGCCTCAGCCCTGGGACCCAAGTTATAGAACTTATCAAACTCATCAGGATCATGCAAGGCGAGGGCCAGCTGCAAGTCCTCTTTCAGACCACCTCTGAACTGATAAATCTTGCTCTTCTGATCTGAAATGTCCTGCAAGGCATATCGGTCCAGCTCGTGGAACTCGACGTTGTACTTGTACACGGAGGAACCACCTTGCTTCAAGCGTCTGAAGTTCTCACGCATCTCTTCCACAAAGCTAGACGGGATATAGTGGGACCTGAAATCTCTGTAGGACTCATCCCAAGTGATCACTCTGGCACCCCTGGAGTCCTTCAACTATTGCCACCAAACTGCTCCCCGCCCTTGAGCTAGAATGTTGCAAAATTGACGAAGTCCTCTGGACGTACATTGCTGCACTCAAAGTGTTTGTTCATGTCCCGAATCCAGTCCTCAGCGTCAAACGGCTGATCACACGACGTGAAGGTCTTCGGCTGGTTTGCCAGGAATTGACTCAGAGATGCAAACTGATTACCACCATGGTTGAAATTGCCATGCTGCTGATTAGTCCTCTCTTGCAATAGTTGGATTAACATCTGAGTGTTAGCATTTGTTGCAGCCATCACCGCTTGCTAAGCCTCTGCAGGAGGACGCGGCGGAGGAGGAGGAGGTGGAGGTGGTGGTGGCAGCATCTCAGCACCCTCACGGCCCGGATTCTAACGAGTTGGTGGAGCCATCCTGAAGACGGACAACACATTAGCCTAGAGAACAATATTGAAGGTAAAGATGAATCAAAAGGCAGGAATATCTGAACAAGAATATTAGCAATTGCACTCGCACAAAATAGTAAGAATGCTTCCTCAAAGTGACTGTCGACAAAATTCTGATTAAAGACCACTTGCAAACCAAGTATGAGCTAGAACTGCTCGGAACAAATGTATGATCGAGATTTCATCTGATATCTTCGTGGATATGATCGCACGGGCTCGAATTTACAGTAGCCATCCTGTGCAAGGTAGTGCACACGACTTACGAAGCGTCCCCGAGTCGTAGCAAGCTACAAGGACTCTTTAAGACACAACGAGAACCGCTGTAAGACGACTGTGAACAAACGTACCCACTGAATGTTGAATCCCAACCTCACATCATGCGTCTGTAGGAAGATTGTCCTATAAGTCACTACTTGATATCCCACCTATGAATTCCCGAAATATCTGGTCATGCAATCTGGTATACGGATACAAGGAGTAATATTTCACATAACTCCTATACTAACCCGTCCAGTGTATCACATCCGCCAACACATAACCAGAATCTCGGACCTTCATCTACTACGGACCCTCGTGATCACAACGATACAAAGTGTGACGATACATCCGGAACTCTGTGCACCAGTACTGGGGAAGCCGGAATCCTCCCCGTCCTGAGATACTAAGAAATCTGAATGATGGCGATGTGCACAAGAATCCCCTGGAGCTCAACTCCCCAGAAGAAATCAAGTCAGACAGGAGGCACCAAGACAGAAATCCGTCACATCGATATCATATAGATTTCAAAGTACCCGCGTGATCCTAATTTTTTTTTGAGTGAGAAGAGGAGTAGAATTAAGATTTCCTAAGTTGAGAACCTCACCAGACCATAGAAAAGGAGAAAAAAGAAACCTACTCTCCGATATAACTAAGACTCAAAACATTTTACTAGACTCGACTCGGCCAAGTTCGATCACACAAAGGCTCCTAGGGCCGTAAGGCTCTCATTACCAACTTGTAACGACTAAGATGCAGCCCTTTCCTATTTTGGGGGCGATACCCCAAAAGGGAAAGAGACGCATCTAAACGTTTCGCAAGCGAGATAATCATAACATTACATATATGAAGAATGACAAGTAGGGCATACACTTGCCATCTGACATAGTATAACATAAGGTTTACAACCACACAATTATTCAGTACAAGTTTAGCCCCGCTACAGACAACATGAAACAAGTAAAAGAGCTATGACATCCCGCATGCTAGCCCACGATCACGACCACGGCCTCAGTCCTCTGGATAGTTCATGTACAGTCAGTCAAACTCCTCATCATACTTCCACGCCAGCTGGTGCCCTCGGGATCTCCTTCGTCGGGCGTACCTGTACCTGTTGGGGTTTTGTAGTAAACTGTGAGCCACGGGGACTCAGCAATCAGATGACCTCGGTACCGAAACTAGTCAAGTTATTAGGTGAGGAAGGTTTAGTGTATAGGTTGCAGCATCCTAAGCTTGTATGGTGGCTAACTTACGATGATTAGAGTATTTGATATGGTGGTCTACGCGAGCGGTCGAAGACTAGACGATCACTAAGTGATCCTGAACACCTACTATACGTCAAACATAACCCCACCGTGTTCCCGATCGAAGAGAGGTCTTCGAAGTAGACAGTCACGGTTACGCACACAGTTGACAGTTTCATTAGAGTTACTTTTAAGTTGTCTAGAACCGGATGTTAACAAATTATCCGTGTTTGCCACATAACCGCGGGCACGGCTTTCCAAAGGATTAAACCCTGCAGGGGTGCTCCAACTAGTCCATCACAAACTTTCACGGGCCATAAAGTAATCCTCTATCACGAAACTCGTGATCTCATCGGATTCCTTAGAGGAAAACCTCAACTTTGAGGAGACCCAAAGTTTCACCGGGATTCCTATACGCAAGATATATCGCTAAGGTAAGACGAACCTAGCAGGACCTCCCGTCGTGTCGACGACCCCGATTAGAGCCGCGTATCTCAGTCTTAGGACACGACGGATGAGCTAGACGTCGGGTTGGCTAAACCACTAGGTGACCAGGGGGCCTCGGACATCGCTCAGGTTGGACCAACACTCATGAGGAGCACTGGCCCAGGTTGTTGATTAAATTCCTCGGGGTAGCTATTCCCTATGCAAATTATTATTAGGTGATTAGCATATTAAAACCAATGTTCGGTCCTGCCTAACAAGCCTTAACACTACACGATTTATCAAGGGGGTCCCCATAACAACCCCGAACGTGTTAGGAGCGATCAGTTATGGACTCAAACACAAGTAGCCAAAACTATGGCGGCAACAACGGAACAAATCATCCGGCAAAAGGCTAGGCCTTCCGTCATTTACCAAGTATATAGGCGCATTAGTTAAATAGCAGTTTAAACATAATGATATCAAAATTACTCATGTTATGAGATGAGACAGCTGGCACCTGCAGCTAGCAAAGCTATTCATTAGAGGTTGAGCAAGCCTACTTAGCCAAACAACTTTTGCTAGGAGAGGAAGGTGTTTGGGTTTCATGGCAATGTCAGGAGGCATTTATATCAAGTGGTAGGCAACGAGCATATATCGAAGGAAACATGATTCTAAGCATAACAAAGCTAGATACGGTATCAAGGTCACGGTCATCTTGCCTGTGATGTCTTCAGCTTGGAACTGCTCGTGATCTTCTTGCACGTACTCTCCAGAATCCACGTACTCGCTCACCGATGCCGATGCTACCCAAGATAAAAATAACAGCCAATGAACACCAACACAACATGATGCAACAAACAATATGATGCATGAGTGAAGAAGAAAGCATGCATCACTACTCTAGTCACTTCCATATGCATGAGATGAGTTGATAAACTTCTGGACAGAACTTCATACTAAGCTATATTGACATGCATGAGGATGGCATGAACATGTGCATCACGAGAAAACGAAGAAAACACATATAAAGAACATAGAGAATGGAGCTACGGATCAACCGGAATCTACGAAACAAGATATGGAGTCCTACGGTTCAAATCCACCACAAGCACACTCCAATGGCACTCTCCTGGTGTTCCCAGGTTGCCACATGATCAAACAAACAAATACAACTGGAGTGGTGCATGGAATCACACCCCACAACCAACAATGCCCACACAAGCTTCAAAACAACTAAAACATGCAATCTGTTTTTTAACAGCAACATAGCAGTTTGTCTACAACATTCAAAGTACCTACATCCACCCAAATGAGCCAAACAAGATATGAGGCACAAGGCATTAAAAATCTCTACAAGCCTGAGCAAGAAGCTACTACAAAGGCATCACACATGAGAATACCTATGGACACAAACTTGGACAAAAATAATAGATTCTGGGACTTAGTGAAAATCTCAGATTTGCACGAGCTGCTTATGCTCTGAAGCATTTTGGAGGCCTCCAAAATGATATCTACAGGAAGTGAAAGAGCATGAAGTTTAAGAGGGAGCTATACAAACACAAAAGCTCAGAAACCTTAGTTTGTTGCATGGGCTGATTCCCAACACATGAGCTTGTGCAACCAAAACAACAAGGGAAGAAAATAACAGCAGATTCTCAAACTTAGTGAAAATCACAGATTTTCAGAAAGCTGACAATTTCAGCCAAGTGTCAACTTTGACAAGGCACAACAAGTGCATGCAAGCTTGACACCTACACCTACACACAAACATGTGTGCTCACACACACACACACCATCAAGAGGTGCATCAAGAGGGGTTGCCCTCTTGCACATATGCATGTGCCACCATATGCACGCTCACACCCACATGCACATGTGTGCAAAACTTCACTCATGTGCAAACATACACACCACCACCACCACCACACACACACACTCATTTGCACACATACACACAAATGCATACACACCCCACACCTTCACACATGAATAACCTAGGTAGTAAATAAATACTCCTAATACTCTAGCTAAAAGGAAAACAACCATGCTTGCTTCCCAAAAAAGAAATAGGTGAAAGAATAAAACACATGGCAGCAAAATAAAAGGGAGTTCACTGGGATCGAACCCAAGACCCTCCTGGTGCACTGACGGCACCACACCACTGCACTAGCGCGCTGGGTGTGACTAGAGAAGGGAAGGGGGGCAAGCTATCCTTCCCCTGTAGATCCACTACACCGCAACAACAGAAAACAAAAGGGGCTCCTTCGGGGATCGAACCCACGACAACGCATGCGCAAAACTAACCCCTACCACTCTGATATGCGAACGACACTTAACAGAGAGGGGGGCGCTACTCTTTTGAGTATCCCCCTCTGTTCCTTCTACAGAATGACGGCGGCCGGAACAGGGGCACGCCTCCGGCGACACTACGTGCAAAATTTAGAGGGGAGAGCTTGTGGGGAGGAAGAGGGAACCACCAGGGCTCCATTCCTGGCCTGATCTCACCGGGAGGCACACTACAACGACGACTCGACAGAGCACCTACTTCTGGCGATGGCGGCGACAGCATAGAGCTACGGCGACGCTACGCGCATCTGGAGACTCTACGCGAGGGGAAGAGGAAGAAGGGGGAGGAGCTGCTTACCCTGGCGTGCTCGGGGAAGGGCTTGCTACCGAGAATAGGAAGAAGGGGAAGACGCCCGCGATGACCTGAAGCTCCGCTCCGTCGATGTCATCATGGAGGAGGCGCCAGGAAGGGGAAGCAGTCCCGCTAGCGATGGGAATGGAACGGGGGGAGAACCCCCATCCTCGCGGACGCCTCAGACGCCGCGGGGAGAGGCTGCCGGCGACGAGGAGGACGCGGGATTGACGGCGGTGACTCTTCTAAACTCTCTGAATCTCTATGGAACTTACCTACATAGGGAGAGGGAGAGAGATGGGAACGAGGGTGGCGGCAGCGAGGAGGAACCCTAGACACACTGCCGAGGGGGGAGGCACTAAATAGAGGCCGATGGGACGGCCTCGGCGTCCATGAGACGACGGACGCACGCGGTCCCTCTCTAAACCTGACAGAAAGCAGGGAGGAGGAAGGGAACGGCGTTAGAGAAGAAGGGAGGGATGCCGAGCGGGCTGCGCGCGCGAGGAGAGGAGAGAATGGGCCACGAGAGAGGAGGAGGCCCATCTGCTGGCGCCAGATAAACAGAGGGAAAAACCAAAAAGGTTTTTTCCATTTAAAACAAAACCACATCAAAATAAATCACCTAGGACATACTGGGTTTCCAAAAATAAAAATAAAACAACCCTGGTCATAAGGGAATTATGACCCAATTAAATAAAATACAAAGATGATTTTTGGAGCAAATGAAATAATTACAAAACAGAATTAATTTAATCTGTTTTGTAGATAAAACCAATGATGCCAAAGTTTTTGCAAGCCCCAAGTCACATCTCCACATCCACAAGAAAAGGCACTAAATGATCTACATTTTAAAATGAGGTTTAAATTAACTCAAACATGAGCTCACAAAATAGGGAGAAGGCTTCATCTGAATACTAGTTTGAGAACACCCAAGTTTGAAACCAAGCTTTGCAAACACCACATCATCACACCACATACCACATGCACTCATCATGGAACCAACAACAACAACAACACAAAGGAGAGACATGGATGCCATGCATGCCATGATGCAAAGGTGATGACACCACATAAGAACACATGAAATGATAACTCTCATATAGCATGACCACATGTATCCAAACATGAAAGGATTCCAAATATGGCAAGGTTACATGTGGGGCATTACATTAATGCTATATATTATTATCCAATGATGTGTGGCTATTCTATGATGTTTGAGTAGATCTGTTCTGTACTACGGGTTAATTGTGGTATGGTGTGATTGATATGAGTTGTATGTTAAAATGGTGTTGTCCTAAGGTGCCTCCCGTTCTGCGCACACGCGAGAGGTTCCCATTGGAGGGTGTTGCAATATGTTTATGATTCACTTATAGTGGATGGCTAAAGTGATAGAAGCTTACACCCGAGTAAGGGGTTGTTTACGTATGAGAGTAAAGAGGACTTGAGGTTTAATGCTATCGCTGGGTTATACCTTCACGATCTTTAGTAGTTCTGGATTCTTGCTAGAGTTCCAATCATAATTGCATGTGATCCAAGTACAGAAAATATATTAGCGTATTTCTCTCCCTCATTGCATATGATAAGTATCTATCATGTTATATTAATTTCCTATGTACAATCTTTCTCTTGCGCTACAAAAAGCTTTCTACTAAACAACTAACTTAATTAATATTTATCTAAAAAGCCACTAACTTTTATTTAGTAGTTCTTTATTACCTTGCAAAACTATCTATTACACCTACTAAGTACCTCTAGTTTCATTCTCGCAAAATAATTTCATACTTGTTGTAGGTAAACTAAGCGTTATCCTGCGTAGAGTTGTATCGGTGGCCGATAGAACTTGAAATAATATTAGTTCAACCTTTATCTCCTCGTTGGGTTTGACAATCTTATCAAAAAGGGCTACAAATGATCCCCTACACTTGTGGGTTATCAAGACCTTTTTCTGGCACCGTTGTCGTGGAGCAATAGCATAGCGGTTGATATTCTCGTGTGTGCTTGTTTGCTTTATCATTAAGTAATTTTATTTTCTATTTTAAGTTGTTTTATATCTTTAGTTATGGATATGGAACATGAAACACCAAAAAAATTAGTTGTACTTACTTCTCATGGGGATGGGGAACCTCCTAAAACCCTCGATGTTGGTTATGTGAAAAACATTACATACTACTTTGATAATCCTGAGAAATCCCCATTCAGGTTGATAATGGCAGCCATGTTGGATCAACGTGAGTACTTTAGGGATTACGACTTGTGTCAAAAAGGGAAACACTTATGGGATCAAATTAAAATGTTTCGCTGGTATGCTTGGAATTTATGTTTGAGATGTGATTATACTTGGTGCTCTAAGATTAAGGGTCAACACCTCCCCTTTCAATGTGAATTCAATGATAATGAAACCTTGGCTTGTTATGCTAATGGTATATATGATTACTATGATGTGGAACAAATAGAAGAATTTGTTGCTTTTAAGGGTGTTTATGAAATTGAATCGTTCTTGGAAAAGTATGGTAACTATGATGATGTTGTTTACACATCTAATTTTCTTACCATACTTAAATATTTATATGAGAATTATGAATACGATGCCTATATTAATAAATTTATTAAGAGAATGATTGCTTGTCTGGAAGAGAATAATATTTTGCAAGAATCTATGGAAGAAGTAGTTGGTGAAACTATGAGCTCATTAGACAAAAAAGATGAGGAGGAGAGCGAAGAACAAAAGAAGGAAGAGAAAATTAGCTACCCATGTCCACCTTCTAATGAGAGTAAATCTTCAACTCATACATTGTTTAATTTACTTCTGGGCTTACCGAAGGATGAATGCTATGATCCCTTGGATTCGTTTGAAATATCCCTTTTTGATGGACTTGATGCTTGCTATGCTCGTGGCCATGATGCCAATATGAATTATGCTTATGGAGATGAACTTGCTATAGTTCCTTATGTTAAGCATGAATTTGTTGGTATTGCACCCACACATCATAGTGCTATTATCTTTTTGAATTCTCCCAACTACACCATATCGGGGAAGTTTTCACTTATTAAGGATTATATTGATGGGTTGCATTTTACTATTCCACATGATGATTTTTGATGAATATAATATGCATATGCTTTCTGCTCCTACTTGCAATTATTATGAGAGAGGAACCAAATCTTCACCTCTCTATGTTTCCAATATGATAAAATTTCCAAAAAAAACTACTTATGCTATGTATTGACCTTTACTTTATGTGAATGAATTATTCTATTATGACATGCTAATGTATGGGAACAGAGTTAGACTTCGTTGTCACATGATATATATCACTTTGTGCTCACTAATTAATTAGAAATCATTGTTGGCTTGGATATACTTTGGGATCCGGGTGGATCAATTACTTGCGCACTATATGTCTAGCTTAATGGCTTTAAAGAAAGTGATGCGAGGGACACAACCTAAAATGTTTTCAAAAAGAAAGGTGAAAGTGAGAAAGATGATACCGTTGAAGTGGGGGCTAGCTTTGAACTTTGTTCATGCCCATGGAAACTTTTGAATATTCATTACAACAAATTTTCGAAAAAAGTTATCCCATGATATAAATCCATTGTATTAGAAAAATAATGTGCCAAGATTTACCTTTAGGATGTTTAAATTGCTTGTTTGATATGTGCTGTGTAAAAACAGAAACTTTGGCTGTAGTTTTTGATTTTCAATATTTTACTAGACAGTAAAAATATTGTGAAATTTTTACACAGTACTGTTACGCAAATTTTTTACCACTTCCTAATTTTTCTGAATTTTTTAAGTTACATAAGTATAGTATTCATGTGCATCTTTATAGAATGTCCTGTTTTTCACAGATTGCGGTTATAGTTGCTTTCTGTGCTTATGTTTGAGTTCTTGTTGAGCCCCATTGACTTGGGAGCCATATAATTGTGATACCATACAGTAGGTAATGTTGAAATATAATTATACAATAATGTTATGGCAGGACATAATGTGATTTGATGTTATATGTACTAACCTTTCTAATAAAGGTTTTGTCAAGTTTTATGTGGATGAAGTTTGCAAAGATCGAGGAGGTATCGATATGAGAAGAATAAGGAGAGATAAGAGTTCAAGCTTGGGAATGCCCAGAGCTACCCGAGTAAATATTCAAGGAGACTCAAGCGACTAAGCTTGGGGATGCCCCAGAAGGCATCCCATCTTTCTTCTTCAACAATTATCAGTATGTCTCACTTTTTGTTTTGTTCACATGATATGCGTAAATTCTTGGAGCGCCGTGTGCCTTTTATTTTCCTTTTAGCTGTGAAGCATGTTGGTATGGGAAAGTCCATGGTTGATTTATAGAATGCTCTTTGCGCTTCACTAATATCTTTTGAGTGTGGATTTATAGGATGCTTCATGTGATTCACTTATATCATTTGAAGTTAGATGCCTGTTTCTCTACATATAGTAAACCGTTATTTATAGAACACTCTTTTTCTTAACTTATATTTATCAGAGCGTGGTCTTTTGTAGAAAGAATTAAATTGTCATGCTTCACTTATACCTATTTAGAGAGTCAACAAGAATTGGTCATTTACATGGTTAGTCATAAAATCCTACATAAAACTTGTAGATCACTTAATATGATATGTTTGATCCCTGCAATAGTTTTGCGATATTAAGACGGTAATAGTGGGGGTACTAGTGAATGGTTGTGGTATAGTAAGAATATTGATGTTAAGGTTTGTGATTCCTGGAGCATGCATGTATAGTCTCTAGTTATGTGATGAAGTTGGAGCATAATTTATCCTTGATTGAAAACCTTTATGTTGTTCTAATCGGGCACGTGCGTTGGTTAAATCCTACCAACCTCCTCCCTAGGGCATGCGAGTAGTACTTTGATTTGAGAGAGCTAATAAAACCTTGTAATAAGTATGTGAGTTTTTTATGACTAATGTGATCCATGGATGTACGCACTCTCACCACCTCATATTTTCTAGCCTCTTCAGTACCGTGCATTATTGCACATTCTCACCTCGAGGATTGGTGCAAACTTCGCTAGTGCATCCAAACCCCACGACATGGTACACTCTGTTGCACATAAGATACCTTATATCTTCCTCATAACAGCCACCATACGTACATATCATGGAATTTTCATAGCCATTCCAAGATATATTGCCATGAAACTTCCATCATCATCATATACATGACTTGAGCATTCATTGTCATATTGCTTTCATGATCGTAAGATAGCTAGCATGATATTTCCATGGCTTGTTTGTTTTTTTGATATCTTTACTATGCTAGATCAATGCACATCCCGGTACACTGCTAGATGCATTCATATAGTCATATAATATCATCATTGAGTTGTTATATCGAGTTGTAAGTAAATAAAAATGTTATGATCATCATTATTAGAGCATTGTCGCAATGAGGAAAGTATGATGGAGACAATGATTCTCCCACAAGTCGGGATGATACCCCGAATGAAAAAAGGAGAAATAATTAAAAAGAAAAAAAGAAAAAAAAAGAAGAAAAAAGAAGAAAAAAATTTAAAAAAAAGGATAAAAAGAAAAATAATAAATAAAACGAGAGAAAAGAGAGAAGGGACAGTGCTACTACCTCTTTTTCCACACTTGTGCCTCAAAATGACACCATGTTTTTCATATATAGAGTCTCTTGTTTTGTCACTTTCATATGCTAGTGGGAATTTTTCATTGTAGAACTTGACTTGTGTATTTCGATGACAGGCTTCCTCAAATGCCCGAGGTCTTCATGAGCAAGCAAGTTGGATGCACACCGACTTAGCTTCAGTCGATCTTTCACACACTTATAGCTCTAGTCCATCCGTTGCATGGCAATCCCTACTCCTCGCATTGATATCTATTGATGGGCATCTTCATAGCCCGTTGATACGCCGAGTTGATGCGCGACTATCTTATCACTTTTACCTCTTTGAAACCCACCATATTCTATTCCACCTATATGCTATGTCCATGGTTCATGCTCATATATTGAGTGAGTAATAATAAGCTGAAGCGCGTTAATAAGTATTATCCAATTGCTTGGTTTGACAACGAGGTGCTCTTGATTTATACTTTACGCTAGGAAGACCAAGCACGACATGCTATATGATTTTGTAGGGATAGCATATTTAGCATTGTTATTTTGAAAGGACATGATTGTTTGCTAGTAAACCGGGTTCTGGATGTCTTTTTATCAAATGATAAACTATTGTCTTGAATCACTTGTATCTTAATAATCATGCCATTATTAGACATTTTTCAAGATTATCTTAGGTAGCATTCCACATAAAAATTATCTTTTTTCATTTACCTACTCGAGAACGAGCAGGAATTAAGCTTGGGGATGCTGATACATCTTCATCGTATCTATAATTTTTGATTGTTTGATGCCAATATTCTACAACTTTCATATACTTTTGGCAAAATTTTATATTATTTTTGGGACTAACTTACTTATCGAGTGCTAGTGTTAGTTCCTGTTTTTTGTGTGTTTTTTTGTTCTGCAGAAATCCATATCAAATGGAGTCCAAACACGATAAAAATTTACGAAGATTTTTTTGGAATATATGTAAATTTTGGAAAGAAGAATCAATGCAACATGGTGCTAGAGGGCCCCACAAGCCAACAAGGTGCGATCAGGGGGGTGGCCGCGCCCGGATAGCTTGTGTCTCCCCCATACGTCGGTTTGAGACCTACTTTCACCCCAAGAAAGATATTTTTGCGGTAAAAATTACCTCAAAATATCAACGCAATTAGGGTTACGGCTCTATGAATATTTAAGAAACACTAAACGACGAGAAAACAGAGGTGAAAACAGGAGAGAAACAAATAGGGAGATCCAATCTCGGAGGGGCTCTTGACCTCGGGGAGCCATGGCAGTCATCGACAAGAGGAGAAACTCTCCTCCCATCTTGGGGGAGACCAAGGAAGATGAAGAAGGAGGGCGACTCTGTCCCCCTCTCTCCCGATGGCATTGGAGCGGCCCATGGGCAACCATCATGACGGCGATCTACACCAACAACTTCGATGCCATCACCACGAACTCTTTCCTCCTTTAAGGAGCGTAAAACCTCTCTTCCCCGCTGTAATCTCGACTTAAACATGATGCTTAATGCTATATATTATTATCCAATGATGTTTGACTATTCTATGATGTTTGACTAGATCACTTTTGTCGTACGGATTAATTATGGTATGGTGTGATTGATATGAGTTGTATGTTAATATGGTGGTGTCCTAAGGTGCCTTCCGTGCTGCCCACACGTGAGGGATTCCCGCTGGAGCATGTTGCAATATGTTTACGATTCTCTTATAGTGGGTGGCTATAATGACAGAAGCTTACACCCGAGTAAGGGGGTTGTTTACGTATAGGAGTGAAGAAGACTTGATGTTTATTGTTATGGTTGGATTTTACCTTAATGATCTTTAGTAGTTGTGGATGCTTGCTAGAGTTCCAATCATAAGTGCATGTGACCCAAGTACGGAACATATGTTAGGGTATGTCTCTCCCTCATTGCATATGATAAGTATCTATCGTGTTATATTCAACTGCCTATGGACAATCTTTCTCTTGCACTATAAAAAGCTTTCTACTAAACAACTAAATTAATTAATATTTATCCAAACAACCCCTAACTTTTATTTACTTGTTCTTTATTACCTTGTAAAACTATCTATTTCACCTACTAAGTACCTCTAGTTTCATTCCCGCAAAAAAGTTTCATACTTGTTCTAGGTAAAGTAAGCGTTATCCTGCGTAGAGTTATATCGGTGGTCGATAGAACTTGAGAGAACATCAGTTCTACCTTTAGCTCCTCATTGGTTTCCACACTCTTACTTATCAAAAAAGGATACAAATGATCCCCTACACTTGTGAGTTATCATCGGTCCGTGCACACTTCAACCCGCTATGGCAGCCTGTACCGGTACCTACGCCGATATTCCATCTGGTGTTGAGCAGAACCCGTTGTCGAAGGGCCAGATCTACGAGGAGAACACGAGCGAGCAGGCCGTGGTGGCCATGGCGGTGGGAAACCCTAACTTCGTAGCCAAGCAGCTGGCCTTTTGCGAGGCCGCCCACGCTCAAGTTGTGGCTCGTAATGCACAAGCGGTGCAAACAGGCGTGGAGGCAACTGAGGAGGAGAACGCCGCAAACTGCGTATCCTAGGCACCGCCAAACTATGTTTGGCCGGCCACGCTGGGACAACGACAGTGTCGATCCTTCCATTTCATCGTGGACCTCACATCAATGGGCGACGGACAGGTCCCGAACTCCGTCGAGGATAAGTAAGGCATGTGAGGTGGTAAGGCATTGTGACCTATGTGGGTAGGTCCTTCTCCCATCTTCTACTCTTCCTCGTCGACGACCACACCTTGCTAGTACCTTAGGAGTTGTTGGATTTTCTCGAAGAGGAAGGCTGATGTAGCACAGTGGCAGAAAGTGTTTCCTTCATTAAAGAACCAGGGTTTAATTGAACTAGTAGGTGTCTAAGAGGTAAAAAAGATAAGCAACACCTGCACACAAGCAAAATAAATGCTTGCACCCAACATGGCAGGAGGGTTGTCAATCCCCTTGTCTTGCTAGTTGCAAGGTTATAAGTAAATAGTGATATGGAAAATGGCAAAATAATAAAAAAAAGTAATATAACAACACAAATACTAACTCATAATGGACCCGTGAGCCATAGGTTCACTAGTGACTTCTTCCTCCGGCAAAGCACCGGAAGGGGGCTCTAGATGGGACCGCTTTAGAATAGAGACTTGCGACGACGATAAAATTCTTTCGGATCTCTCTTATGAGGGTTTCGGAAATTATATAATTTATAGGTAGAAGAATTAGGCCAGACGGAGGCCCAAGGGTCCATATGGGCAGGTGGGTGGCCAACACCCCCCCCCCCACGAGGGGCAAGCCATGTGGGCATATGGCTGCCTCGTGGGTCCCCTCAACCTCTGCCGAAACTTCTAGGGTCATTTGTTGTCCAGAAAAAATCATCAACAATTGGCATCATATTTGGACCTTCCTAGATATGGATTTTCTGCGAAACCAAAAACAAAAAAAGACGACAAATGGCACTTGACACTAAGTTAATAAGTTAGTCTAAAAAAATAATATAAACTAATATAAATAGCACAGAAAAGTGATAATACAATAATAACATTTAACAATAAAAAATTATAAATGCATTGGAGATGTATCACACCTTCACTTCACAGGTTTTATTGACGCCGCTCATGAAGACAACATATGAAACATGCGGTCGCCGGAAAGGAACAACAAGGACTTGGACGACAAAAGCCGTTGTAGTCTAGGTTTAGGTGTGACGTCCTTTTTTTAACGAAAATTGTCTGAAATGTAATGTAAGTATGAAAATCATCCGGTTTGCGTGAATTCCTCTGGTTGGTTTAAACTTGTTTCAAAATGTATGCGGATAAAATTGCATGTTCATCTCCCGCCTCCGTATCCGCGGACTGTCCCTCCCCTCTTCTTAGACATATGTGGTGTCCGGTTTACGGATCAGCGTTGGCGGTGCCCTTTGTTGGCTTTTGAATGTGCGTATGCAGCTGTACAGGCGTGCCTACGCGATTCTTGCTTCGGCCGGCTACTCGATGGAAGTTGCGTAACTAGCGACACAAATGAAACTGATCGATGGATTTGATGGCTAAAGGCCCGTGTCGAGCCTTTGCTTTGTATTGCTTTTTGTTTTTCTGGTGTTACAATCAACACCCCTAGGGTGTCTTTTATACACGTCCACAAGAGACTATGGAAATAGACTAGGACTAGGAATCCTAATACTACTAGGACTCGGTTTGGCTTTCTTTCCTAATCCTACATGAGCAACATGATTAACATCTACATTCACCTCCTTAATCTTGTTGCTTGACTTCACTTCTTGCACTCCGACTTTCCTCCTCATCTCGATGAACTTCTGTCGACCGAGGGACTTGGTGAAAATATCGGCAAGTTGGTCTTTCGTGTTCACATGTTGAACCTCGATCAACCCTTCTTCAATGCACTCCCGGATATGGTGGAACCGGGTATCTATGTGCTTGCTCCTTTCGTGATGAACCGGATTTTCGCCACAACGAGATTGCAGCTTGGTTATCGATCTTCAGTGACACCTTCTTCACCTCCCGCTTTGCAAGAATAGCTAGGAGTCTTCTCAGCCACACTGCTTGACAAGCCGCCGTGCTTGCCGCTATGTATTCTGCCTCGCATGAAGACAGTGCCACCACCTTTTGCTTCTGAGAATTCCAGCTAATCGGATTCGGGCCAAGGTAGAAAACCATGCCCGTTGTGCTCTTTCGGTCATCAACATCACCTGCCATGTCACTATCTGAATATCCACGAAGGATCAATCCTTCTTTTCCCTTTCTGTACGTGCAACAAAGATTAATGGTGCCTTTCACATAGCGCAAGATTTGATTGACCGCGCTCATGTGCTCAGTTGTCGGATTCTCCATGAAACGACTCACGATCCCGACTGAATAAGCCAAGTCAGGTCGGATATGCACCAAATATCTTAGGCTGCCCACAATGCTTCGATACATTGTGGTGTCCACCGGCGGATTTGAGCTACGCTTGCTCAACTTGTGACGTTGGTCCATTGGAACTTGTGTCTCGTAGCAATCTGACATGCCACACTTTTCCAATAACTTGACCGCATAAGCCGATTGACATAGGGAAATCTTTCCGGAGCTTTGCTTCACTTCGATGCCCAAGTAATAGCTGAGTAATCCCAGATCGCTCATGCTAAACTTGTTCTTCATTTGCGCCTTGAAACGTTCAATTTCTTGTACGCTATCTCCGGTGATAATCAGATCGTCGACATAAACTCCAACTAGCAGGTTTGAGCCTTTGGAGTTCTTTGTATAGACTGCGTGCTCGAGGGGACATCTCTTGAACCCGAGCGAGACCAAACTTCGGTCTAACTTTGAGTTCCAAGCTCTTGGCGCTTGCTTCAACCCATAAAGTGCCTTCTTGAGCTTGTTAACTTTTCCTTCTTCGCCTTTCTTCTCGTAGCCGAGGGGTTGTTCCACGTACACTTCTTCTCTGAGATCGCCGTTGAGGAAAGCGGATTTAACATCCATATGATGAACCATCCAATCCTCTTGTGCTGCCAAAGCTAGGAGCACTCTCACCGTCTCGAGTCGAGCAACCGGTGCAAACACCTCATCATAGTCAACTCCTTGACGTTGTACATAGCCCTTTGCAAAGAGTCTTGCCTTGTACTTCACAATGGAACCTTGCGTGTCCTTCTTTAACTTGTAAACCCACTTCAAACCTATTGCCTTTTGGTTTAGAGGACGGGTTACCAAAGTCCACGTGCCATTGCTCTCAATTGCCTTCATCTCCTCATCCATGGCGTGCGTCCAACTACGACTTTTGCTCGCCTCTACGAAGTTCGCCGGCTCCTCAACTCCGAACAGACATAGTCCGTAGTACTCGAGCGTAACTGGCTTTGTGTACTTGTAGACTTTCTTGAGGGTCTTGTAGCGACAAGGCCGTGAGGAGTCCGTTGTGGCTTGCGAAGGAGGCGACACAAATTGTGTCGGTGTTGATGCACTTGAGGAAGACGGCTGAGACCCTCGTGTGTCATCGACATCCGTGTTGTCGGCGTAGTCGTCGTGACCGTGACCATCATCTTGATTGTCATCATCACTATGCGCCTCGTTGTTGATGTTGTCATCGAGATCTCTACCCGTGTCGTATGCTTCATTGTCGCTATCTCCCTGCGACCTATGCACGTCGTCGTCGGAGTCGCCACCATGATGACCACTACCATTGTGGTCACCTTGGTTGGGCGTCTTGCCAACCACCTGGACATCCTCCCCTGCATCATCATCAGTTGGAAATTCAACCGTGAATATGTTACCGTTTGGAGTACCGTCGGCTGCTGCACTCCAATTCCACGCTTTGTTTTCTTCAAACACGACGTCGCGTGAAATCCGTAGACGCTTGGTTTGTGGATCATAGAAGCGGTATGCCTTGGTGCCGGAACTTCTCTCGTATCCGATGAACACCATCTTGGTGCTACGATCGGCAAGCTTTGAGAGGTGCGGCTCCGCCGTCTTCACATGTGCCACGCACCCGAATGTCCGTAGATGAGACACATTCGGCTTACGTCCGTAAATTGCTTCATACAGAGTCTTGCCGATCACCGCCTTCGTTGGAGCCCGGTTGAGAAGATAGACCGCCGTTGAGATAGCTTCTCCCCAAAAAGTCCCCGGCAGGTTCTTGCTCTTGAGTAAACTCCTTTCCATGTCAACGATGGTTCGATTGCGCCTTTCAACGACCCCATTCTGTTGTGGCGTGTAAGGTGTCGTGAGGAACCTCTTTATGCCAATCTTCTCGCAGTAGTCATTGAACTCATTCGACGTAAACTCTCCACCGCGATCTGTCCGTAGAGCGCGAACCTTCAGCTTGTGTTCCATCTCCGTTGCAGCCTTCAGCTTCTTGAACGCTTCAAACGCCTCATCTTTAGACCGTAGGAGAAAGACCCACATATATCTCGAGTAGTCGTCTACCACAAGGAAGAAATACTTCTTTCCAGCGTGAGTTGCCGGGGTGATAGGGCCACATAGATCACCATGGAGTAGCTCGAGTGCATCACTTGCACGATAGGTAGACTGAGCAGGGAATGGCCTGCGGTGCTGTTTTCCAACCAAGCACCCGTCACATACTCGATCAACATGGTCGATAACTGGCATCCCGGATACCATCTCCATCTTTGACATCTTCTTCAAGTCGTAGAAGATAACGTGTCCAAATCTAGCATGCCATAACCATGAATCATCATCACTCTTGGCGAGCCAACACTCCGGTTGAGATTGATCAAGGTTGAGGATATAGAGCCTATTCCGTGTGTGATTAGCACGAGCTAGCACGTTTCGGAGGTTGTCGAAGATCGTCATCACTCCGTTCTCGATATTCACCTTGCATCCATTCTCGTCAAGCTTCCCAATAGAGATAATGTTGTTGCGAAGCCGTGGGATGTAGTACACTCCGGTGAGTATGCGATGTTCGCCTGTGAGACCCTCGAAGAGGACAGATCCTTGCCCACAAATCTCCACAGCTGAACCATCACAGAACTTGACCGAGCCTTGAACATCATATTCCAGCTCGAGAAATTTCTCCTTGCATCCCGTCATGTGGTTACTGGCACCCGTGTCGAGATACCACGACACATTGTGATCCCCGGATAACTTAGGTGTCATATTCTTCTCATGAAGTAGCACCTTCCGGGTTGGTTTCACAACCACCGTTTCAGCCAGATCACAAACTTTGGCCATCAGAAGACCTGGACCTTCGTCTTCCTGCTTTGCCAAATTTGCCTTGATCTCCCGCTTGTTAGGCTTCAGACAATCCTTTGCAAAGTGACCCATCTCGTTGCAGTTATAGCACTTAACCTCGGATAAATCCAAGTTTCGTGGCTTCCGCCCTTTAGATTGGTTCGCCTTACCACGACCTTGTGGCTTGCCTTTTCCTTTGCCTTTTCCGGTTTGTCCGTCGCGCTTCACGTTGCTTGAGCCTTCGCCACCATCACGCCTTCCTTTGCTAGTTGGGGCCTCCCAATCTGCGCGCGAGTACATGAGTTGGTCGCTACCTCCTCCTTTGCCTTTCCGACAGCCACGAGCATTCTCTTCCCATGTCCGCAAGCGTCCGATTGCCTCCGTTATGGTCATGTCGTCGATGTCGTAAAGCTGCTCGAGCGTGCCGATGATGTACGTGAATTTATCAGTCACCGAACTAAAAAATTTCTCTACAATCTCGGTCTCATCGAGCTTTGCACCAAGCGCGCGGATCTCTCCCACCAAAGTAGTAAGACGCATGGCATAGTCGTTCACCGATTCAGTTTCCTCCATCTGCAACTTGTGAAATTGGCGCTTCAGCACTTGTGCCCGAGCCTTGGTGACGCGATCTTCTCCGATCCTCATCTCCTTGAGTGCGTTCCACGCCTCTCTTGCCGTCTCGAACTCCGCCAATGTCATCAGCACGGAATCCGGCACAGACTGGGCTATGGCGGCCATGGCACCTTCGTTGGACTCATCATCGACGTCGTCGTCCGTGATTGCCTGCCATACTCGAAGGGTTCGGAGAATAATCTTCATCTTCACCGCCCACAGGCCGTAGTTAGCGTCGGTGAGCATCGGGTACTGGATGGGGATGTTGCGATGTGCCTGGACGTTGGCGCCGCTCGTTCCTCCACCACTGGTTGCTGACTTGACGCCCTTCTTCACCTTGTCGCCGTTCTTGTTCGCCTTCGGACCGCCTTTGCCGGACTTGACCGACTCAGTGTCGCTGTCCGTCATCGTAGATCGTAGATCGTCGAGGCTCTAGATGCCAATTGTTGGCTTTTGAACGTGCGTATGCAGCTGTACAGGCGTGCCTACGCGATTCTTGCTTCGGCCGGCTACTTGATGAAAGTTGCGTAACTAGCGACACAAATAAAACTGATCGATGGATTTGATGGCTAAAGGCCCGTGTCGAGCCTTTACTTTGTATTGCTTTTCGTTTTTCTGGTGTTATAATCAATACCCCTAGGGTGTCTTTTATACACGTCCACAAGGGACTATGGAAATAGACTAGGACTAGGAATCCTAATACTACTAGGACTCGGTTTGGCTTTCTTTCCTAATCCTACATGAGCAACATGATTAACATCTAATTCTTGTGGCAGCAGAAAGTAAGAAATTTCAAGGCACAATTTGCAGATCTTTAACCGCATATATCGCCGTCAAAGAAAGAAGTAAACTTGAGTCTTCCACAAAAAAACATAAAGAACTGTCCCATGCATAGCACGTGCATTTGTTGAGCACGCAGAGAATGTTGTTGCGTGAATAAGGGTGTCGGCATGTGCATCCGAACGGGCCGGTGCCTCCGTGGGTGGCTGCACTGTCATTGTCCTAGCCTCCTAGGCCATGGGTCACTGTATCTCTGACGGCCTGCCCTTCGCAAATGGTCTATATAAATCACATGCAGGAGAGATACGGTAGCCAAAACCCAGCTAGCTAAGCTCTCTCTAGTGAACACGCATGCAAATGCCGGCCTCCATCCCTGTGGCTCCGGCAATGCCTTGGGTTGTTCTCGTGGGCATGGCGGCCCTCTTGGCTGCCTGGTTGATCCATTTTGTCATGAGATGGAACATGAGTCCACCATGCAAAGCAGGGGCAATGCTGCCGCCGGGGTCGCGTGGTTTCCCCGTCCTCGGTGAGTCGCTCGAGTTCTTCGCCCGGAGCCCATCGCTCGAGCTGACCCCTTTCTTGAAGCGACGTCTAGATAGGTAATTACTCTTCCTAATCAGTTTTATCGTCTGACTCCTACTGTGACGCATGCAACTGAAAAAAAACCTGTTGTTACGCGTATAACAATGGACAGTGCTCTGCGCCGGCTCGTCGACCAAAACTTTCGACCGGTCGCGTGCGGGTCGTCCGATCCGTTAGTTGCACGCGGGCCGTACTGTTAGATCTTCATGCAGCAAAAAAATTTGATGCTATAAATTTTGTCCATGATTCAGTAATTTTCATTCACGGTTGCAATAAAAATATAGTTGCAGAAAAAAATATCAACGTGGTCGTAACAAAAAAACGAAGCTGATGATGCATGGTAGCAAAACAAAATAAGGGTTGTAGCAAAATAAGGGTTGTAGTAAAAAAAATGCTGATGATGCATGGTAGCAAAACAAAATAAGGAATCCACCTGCCTTGCTATTTTTTGATACTCAACTTTCTATCAAAGTTTGGAAGTTTAACAAGATGTAGCCATGAGCCAAACTTGTCCTTACCAAAGATTGCCTCTACTTGCATTTCAATTTTTTGATAGCAAGAAATAATTACATAATTCTGTATTTCGAATATTTTTTCTGGTTCAACAATTTATTTGATCCATGATCTGTTTTGTCAATTCCTATTTTTCGAAACATAACAATGATGCATCCCAATGGGATAAGTTCTAACAACATTTCCTTTCTTTGCATAAGAAGTCACGTAGCAAACTCCCTTGTTTCCGGTTTGAAATGCTCATTCGTATCCCTAGATCGACAATCTGATCAATATAATATAAATTATATTTCACAAAATTTATAGTTTTATACCATTGAAAGATATAACATTGAAAGTTTACAATGGTATTTTTTGAGAGATATAACCCATCTCGTGTGACGTTCGTCAAATTGTTGATCTGGGAATATGGTGTGAGACCTTTAAACGGATAAGGTGGTAGTATGTATAAGTATCTTGCTCCAACTTATAATGTTTGAGCCGGTGTGTTTATGAAAAAGGATTACTAGGCCTTCATTATGTACATATAGCGAGGAGGTGATATAGGTTGATCTACAGTTGTCTGAGTAGGTTCATGACTCATCAATTCACCATCGAGCAATAAAAGTATGGCAAGAAGACATTATGTTTCACCCTTTACTGGACAGACTTATGTATCATCATAGTGCAATAATATTATAGGCTAGAGACCACAGAGAATTAATGAATTGATAACTAGAGTGGCAAATCATGTAACCAGGTGTAAAATGACACATTTTTTATGAGCTTACAATTGGTGGGGAAAAACAATATTACATGCTGATATTAACAAAAATAAGTTTAACAAATACAACGAGTTATTGTTTCCACAAAAAAATGAAATAATCACTCATGATCTGACACAATTCTATATGGTCGCTCTTACTCGGATATTGATCATTTTATATGGATGAACTACCTAAACGTTATATGACAATCGAACTAAGATCATGGGAGACTGAAATTTCAGGTATGGTCCAATTTTTAGGACAAATTTGATCGGTGAAGACATCATTGTCTCCCTAGATCAAGATCTAAACAACTTGGTGTTCCAAAAAGAGGAGAAGTTGTTCCAAATATGGTATCCAGAGTCTCTTATGAGAATCATGGGAGCTGACTGCATTATCGCAACACTTGGGACTTTCCACAAGCACCTCAGGAGTCTGGTACTTCGACTCTTCGGCCCAGAAAACCTTAGGACGGTTCTACTCCATGAAGTACAACAGACGGCCAAGGCGAGTCTACTCTCCTGGCTCGATCATCCTAGTATCGAAGTGAAAGAGGCAACCGCTAGTGTATGTCCTCCTATTTATCTCCCTATGTTGATGTTATTCTGGTTTAAGTTGAACAACTTGATTAAAATTAGGATATAAAAGTTATTTCATAGAATTGTTATTTAATTAGAAAAGCTTATTCATATAGATGAGGTTTCAAGTAACTCCTAAATTGCCTTATTTTAGATGATATTCGGCATCACGGCAAAGCGGTTAATCAGCTATGACTCCTCAAGCTCGGATGGGAAGTTGTGGAAGGAATTTGATGCATTTCTTCAAGGACTACTAGCATTTCCACTTTACATTCCTGGCACAGCATTCTACAAATGTATGCAGGTAACTAGGGACTACTACAACATACATATTTCTCCATATAATAGCACAAATAAATTAATATACATACAAAAAATTCTACTAATTAACAACTCCCGCTTACTCATTTGGATCCTCCACTGAATTCTAGTATATAACAATATGTCAGATGAATTTCCCCAATACTATTTCCTCGAACAAAAATTGTGAATATATAGCCAGGTTAATTGGGCTCCATGGTGCTCGCACATGTGAGTTCAATGCACAAATTCAAAATATATTTTATAACACTATCTTGAAAATCAACTTTTGATATACGCATGGTTCCATCATTGACTAGGGCCGGAAGAATGTCATGAAGATCTTGAAAGAGTTGCTTAATAAGAGGAAGAAGGCAACATGTCACGAGAGTGTTGATTTTATCGATATCTTGATCAGTGATTTGAAAGAGAACAAGACTTTAATGAATGAGAAAATTGCATTGGATTTAGTCTTCTTATTGTTGTTCGCGGGCTTCGAAACTACGTCATCTGGTATAACCGTTGCACTCAAGTTTCTATCTGATAATCCCGAGGCCCTACAAGAATTAACGGTAAGTGTGGAGAAAGGGAAGTAGAGAATTAAGTGGTTTAATAGTCCAGAAACAATATTTTCCTTGAGACGTACATACTAGAATTCTTCACCCACACTACTAGGCATAATTCCACATATGTGCATTGTGTTACACACAATGCATAGAGTTGCCACTTCCATCTATGATTATTGAGCAAAATATACACGACTACCCATATAAGAAATACCCATCTTGCTCATGGCTATAGTTACATATGTGTATCGTATGCCACCAAAAACGTAGTCACGTCTAAGTGGACTTGTATATGTTTGTTACTACCACCATATACTCACTATGTTACAAACCCCTTAGATCATTTGGAATGCATGTGGATAAAACTACACCCCGTAACACCCAAAGTCTTTCTTATCCATAATCCAATAAACTATTGTGTGTGTGTGTAATTTGGTAATTCACGTATACAAATAACCTTAAGGTAAATTTATCAATTCCAGGAGGAGCACAATAGCATCCGGAAAAGGAAGGCCAACCATGACTCTGAAATCACATGGGAGGAATACAAGTCCATGAAGTTTACGTCTCATGTATATAATTTGTCTCTCTTCGGCCTTTCTTTTGCATGACATCAACCATACACAAATATAAGATAGTTTATTCTTACTGTATAATTAGTGACATAATCACTTGTACAAGTGACATTATTTCATTAGCTTAATTGTTATTTGTAGGTCATACATGAATCATTAAGGCTGGCTAACATCGCTCCGGTAATGTTTAGAAAAGCAATAGAGGAAGTTCATATAAAAGGTGAGAAGATTTTCCACGGGACGATACACGTATGATATTATGATTACCAATCATAGATTTATGAAAGACCCATGGGCAGTTCTCTAATGCATTTATGTGTGCACATATATTAATCTATGTGCACCCTGTTTGTAATCAAAAGGAGGGTAGAGAGAGGGGGTAGAGGTTGCAACAATTTAACCGAATGATGTCTTGATATGTATTGCATATACACTTGTGATTCATGCAGGTTACACTATCCCAAAAGGATCGAAGATCATGGTTAATCCTTCTAGCATCCATCTCGATACTACTATTTACAAGGATCCCAATGCATTCAATCCTTGGAGATGGAAGGTTTGTAACATTTTTCTATTTCAAAGGGATGTTCCATGTCACTTCTAATAAGACAACACACATGTTCTTATCATAAAGCAAAAAACTAGGGTTGAGTGATATATGTTGTATCCAAAATATATGATATTTTATCATAATGTTTCCTATATAGTATCCCGGTTTAAACTTATTAGTTAATATGCATCCACAACATAGTCGGAAATTTATATTATTACAAGAGAAAATTAGGTCAAAACCTTTCCAAGAAAGGAAAAGTAGGTCATGTTCAATATCTTCAAACTAAGAAAAGTTATATTTCTAAAAAAAATAAGCATAAGGAGTATTGAATTATTTTGAAGTGGTAATTAAGAATGGAAATATAGGAATTATTATTTAGGAGAATGCATAGATTTTGGTTCTTTAATCTCTACTATTTTCTTGTTGAAACACTAAAAAAGGATTGCTAAGAATATTGCAAACAAAGGCAGGTATTAATTGTTATGCAAAAAAACTCTCTCTAACCTAGTGAAAACTTTGTACACAGGATATTACTGAACCAGTGGGTGGCTCCTCAAAGGAGTTCATGGCCTTTGGAGGCGGGCTACGATTATGTGTTGGTGCCGACTTTGCTAAGCTACAAATGGCTATCTTTCTACATTTCTTAGTTACAAAATATAGGTAAATTTCCCTTTCTTGTACATGAAATATTAATAAATGGTTACTCTACCAGCAATAGTAAGTATTGTTTAACTCTTATTTAATATTAGAGACAGGAGTCTAAACTCATGTAGTTATACATTTGTGCTTGCATATAAATCACAACACTAGGCACTAAACGTCGTTGGTTCTTACTATGTTTCTTGGGGACATGATCTATATTTAGTCATCATATCTTACTCAAATTGAACCAACTCTGCTGCAAAAAGCTCTGTATGTACTTCAATAAAATAGTTCTAGTATGAAAAAGGAAAATTCATTTAATAAAAGCAGTGTTACATTATGAGTTTCAGGTAACATACTTTAAAAATAGAAAAAGGAAATGATACAATAGAAATGAAAACATAAAACTAAATAGCCACCAATCCCTTCACCCCTCCACCCCTTCTCACGTTCATTTGCTGAACATTATAATGCCCATTCCTCTTACCCTTAGATCTCAGGTGTCTATCTCCACCTGAACCCTATTGTGGATGCCTCGACGTTCTTCGAGCCAGACGAGAAGAAGAAACATAAACAAGTAGTCTTAATGGAGGATGCAATGCCTAGGATAGGGGCACGTAGTGGCGAAGGTAGAGGGTGGCCAGAGTGGTCCATGACCCACCCTGAGATTTGAAAATAGATTTTAAACCATATAGGTGAAAGGCTAGAAAAATAAATAAATGCATGTACTATAGCACTGCTAGCTTAGCCTCGCCTAGTGGGTTAGGTCCGCCACTAGGGGCAAGTGTGTTAACATGATGAGTAGGAGGATGCATGCAACTTCACTAGCACAATTATGTTGTATATACACGTTATTCGTCACCCAGGGTGCAGAATAGTTTATTCTTCACCCGAGATAATCCTACGATCAATTTACAAATAAATTACATTCGAAATACAAATAGTTACATTTATATTTAATCACTACATAAAATTTAACAAAATAAAAACAAAAATATAGGTCACAAGACAAGAAAAAATTGAATTTATTGTATTTTTGCACTATTTTTGTATGTTCAAAATTTTACGTGATATAAAATATTTTTACGATGAGTATATTTTTTACGGTCTCTTTTTACGTATAAAATAAGACAAAATTTACGGAACGTAAAATTATAGTGAATTGATGTTAAAATAGAGGGGGTGAAGAATAACTATTCCTCACCCACGGTGATGAATAACGCGACCATATATATATATATATATATATATATACATATATATATATATATATATCCATAATAAACAGATTTGATTTTCTTGATAAATAAGTGGATAAATAAAATATATATTATTTTCATTGCCATTATATGTTATATGGAAAGTTTCTATTTATGAAAAAAATCATTACTACTTTCTCCAAGAGACATGACTTCGTCAAAACCATGCACTAGAATTTCTTTCATGGATACTAACTAGTCAAAAATGCATTTGATTAGATATGGATATATTATTAGTTTCATATAGAACATCGTTCAACTTTGTAAATTTATGATCATTTACATGTACATTCGTAAAAATCAACTATCAAAGTTGCCAGCACCGCAAAATATTTAGTGCAAACTAGTAAGTGCATGACTACTTCTTAATATTTGAGTCTGATTTGTCGAAAAATAACCTCTAGGATCAATGTCTCATATTAAAGGTTAGTGTTACCCCCATGGAGGTAATTAGCACACAACATCAACAATGTGTTAATTACAAAAGAAATAGAATATAGTATTAATTGGAAATATGATGCCACTGCATTACTCTATCAAAAAAACATGAATGCTATGTTTTTTCTGTTGTAGGGTTGTGTACAAATATTCTTCCTTGCGAGACTTTTTCACATAGATCTTTAGTCTAAATTTTATAATTGTGTGCACCTTCTACAGTTGGAAAGTGATCAAGGGAGGGAACATGGTGCTTTCTCCTGGACTTCAGTTTCCTTGTGGTTTTCACATCCAACTTCTTCAAAAATCTTGATGCACGATATTTAATGCTTTAATACTTGCAAGATCTCTACGACCATGAAGGATTCACAATATTATTGTTTGGCTAAGTAATGTAATAATATTTGTAACTTGGTGTGTACTGGTACGCACTATGTTTCCCCATATTTCTATTCAAATTTATTTGGTCATTACTATAAACTCAAATTCAATCTTGAAGAAAAATTCAAAGTTTGGCTTAAATTCAAATTTGGGCTCAAATTCAAATTAGGGCTGGGGTATTGATGTTTCAATGCTATCTCAACTCCCTCAACTGAAATATGTTTGTTAGCTATTCAATGTGAGCCCTTCTGGTAAGTTAAACTCGTAGTCATGAAAAGTGTGTTTCAAATGACCTCCGGACTTAGGGTAAACTGCCTCATTTCTAAGCAAGTTTTTTTGTACCTTGTCTAAATCAGCCAAATAAATTTTCTACACATCCATTCTACCTTTATAGTGTAAATGTAAAGTCTCACTATTTATTGAATTAATCTTCTATTATTTTATTTTATTTCTTAAAAAACATGATTTAATAGAAAATCATATATAAAACAGGTTTAAAACATGAAAATGAGAAAGTAAGTTCGGATCTTTCTTAGTCACTCCAAAATGATGCTTTGATGAGGTTTTGAAACTTTTCATTTTTAAAAACCCACCTACTCTCTACCCTGAAATTCATACTACATTCTTCGAGGAATGTCAACTGAGTGAAGGATTTTTCGTGCAAATGTATGTAAACCATTTTATATTTTTTTTTCTTTTTACTACACAACATAAGAAAACTATGTGCGCAAGTTTTATATTTTTTGATTTTTTTGAATTACTTCTGCTCATTTGAAAGTGTTTGAGGTCTCTCACTTGTTTTAAGACTTTTTCGTAAAAATGTATATAAATCATATTTATATTTTTTTCCTTGTTACTATACGACATAAGAAGACTATGTGCGCAAGTTTTATATTTTTTTTGATTTTTGAATTAGTTATGCTCAACGCTAATAAGATAAACCTTCTCAAAACCTCTGAGAACCCAGCATAACCCCGTGCCCTTCCGGGTCGTCAATCGTTGTGCGTGGACGGTTGAGATTAAACGCTAGGGTTAGCTACATCTCCATTAATCCGCATGGGACACACTCATTGGCTGAATCAGCCTCTCTCTTTGGTGCATCACGGCTGTTCATTTAAATCCCACGACACGAGTTGACGCGGTGCATGGCCCAAGCTTACGCGCGCACCGCCTGTTTCATCGCTGCATGCAGGCCCACTCGCAGCGCCCGTTGCAGCATGCATGCCCACGTGCAGCGCCCGTGCCCGCTCGTCGTTGAGTGCATGCCCGCTCGCCCACATGCAACGCCCATGAAACACCCATGCCCACACGTTGTTGCATGCATGCTCGCTCGCCCACGCGTAGTTCCCTGCTCCGCCGCGCCCTCGGCATAGCCCAGCTCCACCACTCCATTCGAGGAAGTAAAGTGTCACATGCATACCAGTAGCACTGATGCAGCGTTGCAGCAAGGTGTGTAGACCACCCAAGACGCCTAAAAAACCGGCGGGCGGCCCCCTCGTCGCATCGATGCAGTAAGGCGTGCATGGCATGCTCCTCTTTCCGTGACACACTACTGTCATGATGTGTTGGGGGATATTATCCCGCCGTATAACCCGCCCTATGGGGCCGGGTCATGATTATGGTGGCTTAAGACTGTACCCAAGATGGGCTTGGACGAACAAGACCAAAGGTACAAGGCGGCTTGTTCCAGTGAGTCGCCTGACAACTTTCTACTACGATGGTGGCGGGTCAAGTCCCATGAGGTAGAAGATAGGCAGGAGATGACCTTGCCTTAAAGGCAAGGCGAGTTAGAGACATACCGGGTCACGAATCATAAAGTGACCCGGATTCTTGTAAACCTAGGATCTCGACCTGTATATAAAGGCGAGTCTCCAGGGCTAATAGATTCAAGTAAAAATCGGTCGAGAGATAGGTCCGGCAAATCCGCACCCTTGTAATAGATTTCATCATCAATATACACAAAGCATGACATAGGCTTTTACCTCCACTGGAGGGGCCAAACCTGGGTAAAGTCGCATCCTGTTCCCGATTAACCCCTTTGAGTCGCCATAGAGTTGCGATGGCCTCATCAGTAAGTCCTTTCACGAGGACATCTGCCGTGAAAGAACCACGACATTTGGCGCCCACCGTGGGGCCTACGCACGATGGAGTTGAGTTCTCAAAGGGAGCCTTTCCAGGATTTGGGAGCTACGTGGTTGGTTTGATGACCAAGAGCCTCCGCGGAAAGCGCTAAATCGACAATTCGAGCTGGGGTCCCGAGGCCGATTCGATCGAGTCTAGTTACCGGGTCCCCTTCGGCAAGATTCACGTCTCCATCGGCAAAATTTGCGTGTCCATCCCCGAGCCGGACATCTGCACCGACATCCTCGAGCCGGCTCGGCTTACTCAACCCGCCCAATGTCAAATCGGGCGACGTCGCGTCTTCGTCGGCTTCACGCAGGAGGTCAACCTCCTGGATGAGCCGCGACTGATGGAGATACACCTATTAACTCTGATGGTGAGTCGTCCATGGGAGACACGGAGTAGATCTACCCTCTCTATGATGGGGGGCTTGGGGCTTCCTCGAGGCGACAATCTCTGAAGGACCGCAAGAGCCACCTCGCCAAGTCACCATCTACATGGCACGGGCCGCACTGGATCAGGTTCTGCGAGGAGCTGCCGCCGCCAATGGAGCCAGCGGGTCTGGTAAGACGCTGATACGTCTCAAACGTATCGACTTCTCCAAACACTTTTGCTATTGTTTTGGCCTCATTCTTGCATGATTTGAATGAAACTAACCCGGACTGACGCTTTTTCAGCAGAGCCGCCTGTATGGTTTTCTTGTGTGCAGGAAAATGGATTTTTAGGTGTCCCAAAAAATTCCAATAAAAACAGAGAAAATACACGCACCAAGAGGAACCCTTGACCAGAAGATGGTCCAAAGGGGGGTCACCAGGCCTCCAGGCGACCTAGTGGCGCGGCCTGCCCCCTGGCCACGCAAGGAGGCCGCCAGCGTGGGGCCCACCCCCTCTGGTGCTCTACCTTGGCTCCTATTTTTACCCGAGACGGAGAAACCCGGGAGAGAAGTTTTTTTGCCAGTTCTCGATGCGGAGCCGCCGCCACCCTCGGTTCTTCTCCACGAGAGCTAATGTGGAGGCTGTTGTGGCCTCTGGAGAGGGGAAATCGTCGCCATCGTCATCACCATCACCACTCCATCACCCGTCCATGACTTCCCCTTTCATGTGTGAGTAATTCCCTGCTGTAGGCGAAGGGGATGGTAGGGATTGGATGAGTTAGATCATGTAATAGTTCATCAGATTGTTAGGGGCATGTTGCCTATCATCTACTATGGTGTTTATCATGTTTGCTACTACTTGTTGCTCGTAATGCTTGTCACTTTGGGCACGAGTGCCATGATTTCAGATCTGAACACCTTATGTTTTCATGAATATATTTTTGTTCTTGATCCTATCTATGAGTAGTATGCACCTATTATAGTCCGGAACCGGCGATCCCAATGGTGACAGCTTGGGCACCAAAGAGGATAGACTATAATTTGAGGATTCCATGTATTCATTGATTGTTAATGCTCTGTTTCGGTGCTCTTTGACAGGAACACCTTAATCTCCATAAGTTCCTTTTGGCCCCGTTGGTAGCGGGATGGTAGGACAAAAGATGTTGTGCAAGTTCTTTTTGCAAGCACGCACGACTACCTTGGGATACATGCCTAATGTTTGATATTTGCCTAGATGATCATTACTTTTATGTGTGCCTTACCCTAAGTTAAATACATGATATCTCTCATCCATGATCAACCATCCATCTCCCTAGCCTAATTAATCATGTTGGTTACAAGTTGCTTTGCTTTTGTTGTTTTACTTTCGTTGCTTTGCCACCATTATTTCCGTTGCCACCATCACTTCCATATCATAATTGCTACTAATATTTCGTTGCCAAGCAAGTATCTTTCAGGTGCGGTGAATTGACAACTCAACTGTCAAAGCTTATAAATATTCTTTGGCTCCCCTTGTGTGGAATCAATAAATTGGGTTGTCTTACCCTCGAAGACTCTTGCGATCCCCCACACTTGTGGGTTATCAATACTATTTTCAGGCGCCGTTGCGAGGGAGCATAGCTTTATTTACAAGTCTACTTGGAGTTATTTTGCTTGCTGCGATTTATTCGCTATGGGTAAGAAAGGAGACCCCAAGGTTCCGATTTTACCATCCACTACAAGAAAAGGCACTGTTCTTAGCACTAGTGCCACACTTGATTCACCTTCCATTATGAGTAAGTTTGCTTCACCGCCACCACATGCTGCTTCTACCGAGTCTGTCACTATGTCTGATACTGTTGATGATGTTTCTACTACTCTTGGTGAGACTGGTTTACTTGGTTATTTTATTGAGTCTCAGATTGCTATGGCTCTGAAGCAGTCTGGAATTGAAATTCCTGTTACACGCTACCCCATTGGTAGACCCATTGGTTACCCAGACTTGAATGGTCTCAGGGAAAGAATTCTTGATGATGATTATATTGAACTTGATGATGACTTATGCAGGGAGTTTACAGAGTGTGCTGACTCTGACGTTGTTGCTGTTAAGAAGCTGCTTGAAAAGCATTCTATGAAGAACAAATTTACTCCTGATCCTGAATTTGCTTCATCTCCTGTTTGCATTAAGGATGCTGATTTTGATTTCTCTGTCGATCTTTCAGTTATATCCATAGTTGAAGCCAACCCCTTTTATGTTAGAGAAAGTGACAACGCTATTGCACACCTTACCAAACTCACTGAGTTGGGTGGCTTATTCACTACAGAGGACAAGAAGAGAAATTATTATGTTACTAAGCTACTTCCTTTCTCTTTGAAGGGAGATGCTAAAGCATGGTATGATACACTACCATGTGGTTCCATGAAGAGTCCTCAAGATTTAGCTCAATCTTTTGTTGCTAAATATTTTCCTGCTCATAAGCAACATGTTGCTTTACAAATAATATATAACGTTAAACAGTTGCAGGATGAGCACCTCCCTAAAGCTTGGGGGAGGTATTGCACTTTACTCAAGGCTAGACCGGGACATGGAATCCCTAAGAATGAATTGCTTGATATATTTTATGCTGGTCGAACATATGAATCTAGAACCTATGTGGATAGCTGTGTTGGTTGTGTTTTCAGGAAAAGAACACCAGACGATGCTGAAGAACTAATGTGCAAGATAGCTAAGAATCATGATGGTTTGTCTGTTCCTGAGCCACCTCCACCACCAAATAAGAGGGGTATGCTTTTCTTGAGCCCCGAAGTTATGCAAGAAGACAAGAAGTCTATTAAAGAGAGAGGTATTAAAGCTGAAGATGTGAAGAATCTACCTATTATTGAGAAATTATGGTAGAGGTACACTCACTTTTAGAATTCAATGCAAGTGACATCCCTCATGGTAAGCCCCCTGATCAATTTTTAGATGATCTTGATAATTTCATTGTCAAGCAAAGTCACTTTAATGAGAGGATTCAAAGTCAATTGCATGATAATTCCCTTGCTATCAAAAGTTTGCTTGAAGTTTTAAGTAGAACTGTTAATGATGTTAAAGGTCTTGTTAAGCATTTTCATATGGTTCAAACTCAGATTGAACAAATTTCTAATGTGCAAAAATATTTTCTTGCTAACAATGCCAACCAAGTTGATACACATGCGTATGGTATAAAGACCCGAGGTGGTACACACTCCGAGGACCCCCTCTATTCGGAGGGGCATCCAAAGAGGATCGAGCAAGATTCTCAATTGTAGGAAGAAGACGTTGTCAGCTCCCTGAAGAAGAAGAAGAAGAAGAAGAAGAAGAAGACGAAACACCAGGAAGCTGACAACTCCAATGATCCCATAAATGATGAAGAACCTATTGTTGATCCTAATAGTATATCTACTTCTGATGCTGAGACTGAAGATGGTGCTGAACCTGATAAAGATAATGAGAAGAATGATCCTCCTGAAGTACAAGACGAAGAAGCACCCGACAAGCACAAGATATATACTAGATAAGACTTTGTTGCAAGAAGACATGGGAAGGAAAGAGAACCATGGGTACAGAAATAAATGTCGTTCCCGGGTAAGTCTTTCAAAACCAAAGAAGAAGAGCATACAATAAATTTTGTGAATGGATGAAACCTATTTTTCTTCAAATTCCTTTGACTAATGCTATTAAGTTGCCTCCGTACTCGAGGTATATGAATGATATTGTTACTAATAAAAGAAAAGTTCCTAATGAGGCAATATCTACTAAGCTTGCTAATTACTTTTTCAGTGGTAAGATTCCTGAGAAGCTTGGTGATCCAGGTATACCCACCATTCCTTGCTCCATAAAAAATAATTATGTCAGAACTGCTTTATGTGATCTTGGTGCAGGAGTGAGTGTTATGCCTTTCTCTCATTACAAAAGGCTTTGTCTAGGTAAACTAATCCCTACAGATATCTCTCTTCAAATGGCTGATAATTCAACATCCGTTCCTATTGGTATTTGTGAGGATGTTCCTATTGAAGTTGCTAATTGCTTGATCCTTACTGACTTTGATGTGCTTGCCATGCCCGAGGATGGGAGCATGTCTATTATTCTTGGTAGACATTTTCTTAACACTGCAGGTGCTATTATTGATTGCAATAAAGGAAAGGTGACTTTCAATGTTAATGAGAAGGAGCACACGATATCTTTTTCGAAGAAGATTGATAAAAGGCATGCCCTTAATTCTATTGAGAATATTGAGTCCGTGAAGGTTGGATAGTGGGATTGTCCTCTACATGTGCACCACAAATACAGAATCATTATGGTGTGGAAAATATCCATTAAAATAAAGGTACCATGATTGCTTTATAAGAAGTGAAACTTTTTGCTCGATATATCATCTGTTTGGTAGTAAGACTTGACCAACCTTGCTAACAAACATGTTTTATATGAGTAAAAAGCGAGGCTTTTCATGTTTTCATTTCCTTTATCTTTCATCCTCCTTGTTGTACCAAAGTTTTATGTTTTTGAAGCTTCGTATGTTTAACCATTGTTTCGAGCTTTCCTGAAGTTTTGCAGCTTTCGGTACTTCGAATTTTTTTCAAAAGAGAAGTTGTCAAAAAAATTCCAGAAAAATTATAATAAAAATTTCCATCAAAAAAGAGACACAGGGGCACCTGGGGCTGACCAGGGGGGCACCCTTGGTCCAGGCGTCCAGGTGGCACGACCTGGCCTCTAGTCGCGCCCACTGGGCGCCTCGGCCCACCTGGTCCCCTTTACAGGTATTTCTTCTTCCCTTCTCTCTCTCTCACTCCAAAAATCCCGATATTTCTCCTGGAGCTTGAGTTCTTGGTGGCAAATTTCGATCTCTCTCTACAGCCCATCATTTGCATTGAGAATTTGAGCATTTGCTCCTTGGTATGTGACTCCGCCACCCCTCCAATTAGAATTTTGATTGGTAGTCTTATTTGTGAGTATTTAGGAGTTCTTGGTGCTGTTCATATGAGCTTGCATGCATGTTTAGAAATTTATCTATGAAATTTTGATGCAAGTTTATGCATTGGGGAAGTGAGTAGAATAGTTTGCTCCAACTCATTTTGCTTAAACCTTCATTTTTTTATGTACCAAAAATTTCAGAAATGAGTTTGTTTGGAAAAGCAAAAGGATGGCTTGGGAAGAAGAGACCCGAGCCTACCGATAGACTAACTAGAGTTGCAGCTTCACCTTCTACTGCGAGGACGAGTTAAAGTGATGATATCGTGCCACCGGAGTTGCTCCACGAGAGGGACACGACACGTGCCATGACATGCCCGTGTTCAGAATTCCTTGCGGCGGCAGGTATTAAGGATGAGTTTCATAACCTCTGTGCAGCTGCAGGTTTGACACGTCTCATAACACGACGTGTGCCACAATACCCAAAACTCACCTATTATTTTGCCAACTGGTTTAGATATAATGATAAAACTTCCATGATTGAATTCAGATTATATGAGGATGTCTTTACCATGTCTTTGGCAGAACTTTGTGACGCTATAGGGGTGTGGAATGCCGGGAAGACGACCAGAATGAAAGTTCAGCCCTACGAGCTGAAATCCCTATTTGCCTCCCTTTGCAGCAAGGATCTGCAAGACATTCACCGGGGGAAGATTTTCAGCATCTTGTTTCCCCACATCAGGTATTTCGCATACTATATTGCTCGAGGGGTGTTAGCTCGTGACAACACGAGCAACATTTTGGCTCCGGATATTGCTATCTTGGGAGCCGCCCTCTCAAGAGATAACACGTATAGTATTGGTGCTTTGATTGCTCGTCGCCTCGTCGCTAACAGCGGCAAGGGGCCTCACTTTGGTGGTATTTATTCCACGCTTATCCTCGAGCATCTCGATCGCACTGTATGCATGGATGATGCGCCTTTTCCATCCATAAGCTTTGATCTTACCGCTATGAAGAGGCATGAGTTTGTTACTAGGACTTCTGAGTTTGGTAACCTTGTTTATATTATGAGGTTTGGCGAGATTACTACTCGCGAGATCCATTTACCTGCACCACTTTTGTTTGATTATACTAGCAGGAACGGATGGTCCTTCACCACGATTGAGGTGGACGAGTTCGTGATCCGGTAGTAGTTCCACAACCCAATGGAGGGGGTTGTTCCCGAGGAAGAGGAGCCTTCTTCTTGGGAGGACAGCAGGACATCAGTCTATGCGCCCGAGGCCCCATATGATTCTTGGAGCTACCAGTACCACCCCAGAGCCGGAGGGAGCTCCTGGAGCCCACAGTAGCCAAGCCCGTCTTAGGCCAAAAGCCTAAGCTTAGGGGAGTACGTATCCTTCTCCCCTTTCATTGTATCATCTGTGGTTTCCTTTTTAATCTTTTCGGAGTTTTTGCCTATTCTTCTTTGTTCTTTCTTTGCAAAAACAACAAAAATATTTTTCTGTTATTTTGCTTTCGTTTAACCTTTGGAAAACTCAAAAAGATTTCCTTTCTCTCTTTAGTTTGTTTTGTTTGTAGAGTTCAACTAACGTCCATGGTTGCAATTGCACTTGATTATATCTTTCTACGTTCGATCGTGCAAGTGACGATGCAATAATGAAGAAGATCGACGGAAGGGATGCAACAAGGAAAGCCGGTATGAACTCTATTTGTTTCTACTTGTGTACATATGCGTGTACTTATGATCTAGAAACCAGCTTGTAGTGACATAGTGCTATGTTTACAATGCTTTCCCAGTAGTTCATGCTTTCTTTGTGACTTGTCTCAAATAGTTGGAGTGCATAATGTGTTATTGAAATGATTTGCATGCATCGCATTGTTCATGGTTTGGCATATTGAAGTGGTATTTCCCTTCGGAAAGTTTTTTTATTGACTTGGCACATGCTTACACATGTTTATGACTAGAAGTCTATCAAGCCTTGATGATCTTTTTATTTCAGAATAGTTATATCACTTTCATGCCCGATTCAATGTTGCTTTGTCGCTCTGCATGATTATGACCATTATTGCTCTCTAGTTGGTCGCTTACCCATCTTTTGCTAGCCTTCTCCTGTACTAAGCGGACTGACTACTTGTGCATCCAAAATCCTTGAAACCAGTTGCGCCATATGAGTCCACCATACCTTCCTATATATGGTATTTACCAGCCATCATAACAAAGACTTTCGTGTACCATCTCAAAACTATTCAAATGCACTTCTCCTTTTGTACCCGTACAAGCTCATGGAGCGTTAGGGGCAATCAATATGTTCCATGCTAAAAATATTTTACTCTTTGTCAAAGTTTATTCTAGTCAAATTTATGAGGCAGAGGATGGTTTGGAGAATGCCCAGTTATAATTGGTTTATAAAAAAATAAACTTACACCCCCCTTGGCTTGAGATTGTATGGAGGGCACCCGCGAATGCGGCTAGCCATGGCTTGTGTAAGAATTGGTGGAGGGGCAGTGTAAGCATAAAAAGCATGGGAACCACCATTAATATGGTTGGTATGGAAAATATTGAGAACCTTTACCGTCTACCATTGACTGGAAAGTTACACTCCTAAAAGCATTTTATCTCTGTTTTCAAAATCGCAAGCTCTGGTACTTGTTTAGTGTTTGCTTCCAGCCACGGATTTTCAACCTTGCCATCGAAAGCCACGGTTCAAGAGTCTTCACCTTCTTTCTTCAAAGCACCAACTATTGAGAGCATAATTGTCATTCTGAGTGTAATGTGCATTGTCCCAAAGTAACCACATCGTCTTCCGGATGATTGTGATATTACTCATTCTGAAATATTTATTTCTAGTTTCCTTTAAGACTCCGAAGGAGCGTCTGCATTTATGTCTTGCTTCACTCATGGGGGCTAGCGAGATACCACTCTAGTATGTCCAGGTCATGTGCATTGTGATCTCGTCATCATTTTCAGTTGCATATTATTCATTCTTAGTTGTTTGAAACTCTTCACATGATCGAAGGATTGCTTCGTGCATTGTCTTTGTAGCATTGCTTCAATACTTGTTGGACTTGTTCGTAGTACATGCTTATATACATCTAATGAAGCAAAAGAGTTTGTCAAAGTCTTCTTTGTCGCGTCCAGTTCGTTGAACGGAATTGCTTGAGGACAAGCAATATGCTAAGCTTGGGGGAGTTGATACGTCTCAAACGTATTGAATTTTGCAAACACTTTTGCTATGTTTTGGCCTCATTCTTGCATGATTTGAATGAAACTAACCCGGACTGATGTTGTTTTCAGCACAGCTGCGTGTATGGTTTTCTTGTGTACAAGAAAATGGATTTTTAGGTGTCCCGGAAAATTCCAATAAAAAATAGAGAAAATACACGCACCAGGAGGAACACTTGACTAGAAGATGGGCCAGAGGGGGGTCACCAGTCCTCCAGGTGACCTAGTGGCGCGGCCTGCCCCCTGGCCGCGCAAGGAGGCCGCCTGGGTGGGGCCCACCCCCTTTGGTGGCCTACCTTTGCTCCTATTTTTACCTCAGACGGAGAAACCCGAGAGAGAAGTTTTTTTGCCAGTTCTCGACGCGGAGCCGCCGCCACCCTCGGTTCTTCTCCAGGAGAGCTAATCTGGAGGCTGTCGTGGCCTTCGGAGAGGGGAAATCGTCGCCATCGTCATCACCATCGCCACTCCATCACCCTTCCATGGCTTCCCCTTCCATGTGTGAGTAATTCCCTGCTGTAGGCGAAGGGGATGGTAGGGATTGGATGAGTTAGATCATGTAATAGTTCGTCAGATTGTTAGGGGCATGTTGCCTATCATCTACTATGGTGTTTATCATCTTTGCTACTACTTGCTGCTCTTAATGCTTGTCACTTTGGGCCCGAGTGCCATGATTTCAAATCTGGATACCTTCTGTTTTCATGAATATATTTGTGTTCTTGATCCTATCTATGAGTAGTATGCACCTACTATAGTCCGGAACCGGCGATCCCAATGGTGACAGCTTGGGACACCAAAGGGGATAGACTATAATTTGAGGATTCCATGTATCCATTGATTGTTAATGCATTGTTCGGGTGCTCTTTGACAGGAGCACCTTAATCTCCATAAGTTCCTTTTGGCCCCGTTGGTAGCGGGATGGTAGGATAAAAGATGTTGTGCAAGTTCTTATTGCAAGCACGCACGACTACCTTGGGATACATACCTAATGTTTGATATTTGCCTAGATGATCATTACTTTTCTATGTGCCTTGCCCCAAGTTAAATACATGATATCTCTCATCCATGACCAACCATCCATTTCCCTAGCCTACAGTGTTTTAATCCTGCTGGTTACAAGTTGCTTTGCTTTTGTTGTTTTACTTTCGTTGTTTTGCCACCATTATTTCCGTTGCCACCCTCACTTCCATATCAGAGTTGCTACTAATATTTCATTGCCAAGCAAGTATCTTTCAGCTGCGGTTGAATTGACAACTCAACTGTTAAAGCTTATAAATATTCTTTGGCTCCCCTTGTGTCGAATCAATAAATTGGGTTATCTTACCCTTGAAGACTGTTGCGATCCCCTACACTTGTGGGTTATGAGACGCCGACTCAAGCCATGATGGATTTTATGGGGGAGATGTCGGAACTCGTAACGACCCCAGTTACCGCCGAGAATAGGGAGGAGATCAACGCAAAGCTAACAAAGCTTCATGGGGAGATGGCCAAGGTACAACAGGAGATTGATGTCGAAAACGCCCGGATGACGGAACTGCAGGCTCGAATCTATGATGAGACGGAATGTTCGAAGGCTGAGGCTTGGCAGCTGGAGCATCATCGAAACACCTCCGATGCGGTACACCAGAAGAGATATCAGAGCCGCCTTCCGGCCAATCTTGACCCGACTTATTTGTTTGATAGCCCGCGCACGTCGGGTGTGGAGCGGGACCCCCCAACAGACAGACGTATAGGTTGAGCCTGCTCAGTCTCTATCTGCTCAGCCATCGACTCAGCGGTTTCGGACGCCGCAGGGCCATTTCTCGAACCCCATCGATAACATGCTGGCTGCCATGCATAATCTGGAGTCTCTCCCGATCCACGGAAACACCCCGATCGAGGTGGAAGCCAGGAATGCCATCAATATGTTGAAAACTATTGTGGTTCAACACACGCAATTCTCTTACAGCTGTGATCGGTTGCATTCCATGCCGCATGCCAGCCCCACCATGGGTCGCCATGAGGAGTCTCTGGCGGTTTCCAGCAGCGGTCGCCGACAACAACCTTAAGCCAACCCGTGCGTACCCCCGATGTCGAAAGCCCAGGCGATTGTAAACGCGGCCCGTGCCGCTCGTCAGGCGGACGCAGATGCGGCAGCGGCACTGGCGGCTCAGGTGGTTCTGTCTTACCCCTAGCCAACGCCCTCATATAGCAAATCGGGTGGCGGCTCAGGTGGTTCTGACTTACCCCTAGCCAGCGCCCTCATATAGCGAATCGGCATGCCTAAAGATTTCAAAGGTCCTCGCAAGGTTCCCAACTATACAACAAATCTTGAGCCAGCCGTGTGGATTGAGAGTTATGAGGTTGCTATGGACATGCTTGATGCTAGTGATGCAGTATATGCCAAATATCTCACGATGATGTTGGAAGGGTCGGCTCGAACATGGTTGAAAAACCTACCGCCCAATTCTATCAACACTTGGGTAGAGTTGAAGGAGTAGTTTATAAAAAAATTCCAAGGAACCTGCAAACGCCCAATGACTATTGTGGACCACTGGAGCCGCCGGGTTGCGGAAATCATCCATTCATCACATGGTATCACGGCGGGTCAAGCCGTGCTAATCCTGTAGAAGAATTGCCATTTCCAACCTCTGGTCTTGAAGCTTGGCCGTTTGAAGCGAAAGGTGCAAGATATGTGCGAGTTGATGGACACCCTCACCAGATATGCCGAGTCAGATAGCACGAAGGATGTCGGCTCAGATGAGGACAAAGCCAGCAAGAGTAAAAAGGGAGTTGGTAATAAGGGCCATTCTCAAAACCCTGGACCCAATGGTAACGAGGGAGGTCAAGGAAAGAGAAGGCAGCAAGATGGCGGGTCATATTTTGTTGCTAACACCAATACTGGGTTCACAAATTAGCGTCAGAATACCGGTCTGACTCGAGGCTTCAGCGGGAAGAAACTGCATTATTACGAGGAGATGCTCAAGGGACCTTGCCCTAAGCATAGCACCCAGATGCCCCGTGATACGTCTCCAACGTATATACTTTTCCTAACGCTTTTCCTCTTGTTTTGGACTATAATTTGCATGATTTGAATGAAACTAACCCTAGAGTGACGCAGGGTGTTGTTTTTGTGTAAAAATAAAAGTTCTTGGAATGGAACGAAACTTTGCGAAGATTTTTTATATCAATAAATAGAATTTCCGGAGCCAGGAGCCACCTGAGAGGGGCACCTGGGTGGGCACAACCCACCAGGGCACGCCTGCCCCCCAAGCGCGCCCCGGTGGGTTGCCCCCACCCGATGGCCCCTATGACCCTGAAACCGACACTACTAGGAAAAGGGCTATAGATGATATAGATACTAATGGCCCACCACACAAGTAGTGCACCACTACTATATAGTAGTGGCGCACCATGTGAGGTGTGCCATTAGTGTGATGGACACTAATGGCACACCACACACTCGGTGCGCCACTACTATATTTTTTTTTATATTTTTTTTTTGCAAAACTACTAATGGCGCACCAGTAGCTGGGGCGCCATTAGTAACCAGGGTTACTAATGACGCATATGTTAGTAGTGCGCCACTACTATAAAAAAAATTGGTTTTTTTTTGCAAACTACTAATGGCGCACCACAGCTAGTGCGCCATTAGTAACCAGTGTTACTAATGGCGCATCTGTTGGTGGTGCGCCACTACTATTTTTTTTTGCAGAACTACTAGTGGCGCACCAGAGGAGGTGCGCCATTAGTAACCATGGTTACTAATGGCGCATATGTAGGTGGTGCGCCACTACTATAATTTATTTTTTTGCAAAACTACTAATGGCGCACCACCAGCTGGTGCGCCATTAGCCACTCACCCATCGCCTCCTCCCCCTGCCCCGCCGCGCGGCGCCACGAGGAGCCGAGCCGACCGCTGACGCCAACGGATCTGAGCCCTCGCCCCCGCTCGACCTCGCTGTTGCGTCCTCTGCCAGGGCTCGATCTCCCACCCTGCCTCCCCACCCGCATCACCATCTTCCCCTTCTTCATCCTCCCCTTCCACTCCTAGCTAGGGTTTTGCCTGCCGCCCGCCCGCCCGCCCGGCATAGACAGCGCGATGGAGCCCACCTCATCGTCGGCGGTGGCGCGGCAGACGTGGGAGCTGGAGAACAACATCCCGGCGGCCGCCTCCGACCCGGATGCCATGGACGCGATCTACCGCTACGACGAGGCGACCAATGCGCAGGCCCACCAGGAGAAACCCTCGGCCACCGACCCGCACCACTTCCGCCGCGCCAGGATCTCCGCCCTCATGCTCCTCAAGATGGTCGTCCACGCCCGCGCCGGCGGCACCATCGAGATCATGGGCATCATGCAGGGCAGGTACATCGCTCGCCCCCAAATCCTTCCGCCACCACCGTCCCTATTTATCATTGGATCTCCCGATCTGACCAGATGTTGCAATGGTGCTCTAAATAGACTATCATTTCAGAAACAAAATTAGTGCATTTCTAATGGCACAAAGATTAGTCACATAGATGCACTCAACCATGTGTTAATTAGTGGTGCACCTGGTACTACTCTGCTTTGGTGAAACTTCTTTTTTTGTAGATGTGCTTAGCTGAAACTTTTTATTGGGTATACCTTTATTGTTTGTCACGCTGACAGAACTTATTTTGTATTCTTATTATGCTGCTGAGTGTTTGCAACTGTGCAGAATTTGGGTAGCAACAGTGTACCTGGAGACGAACAATAGGTTTGGAACATCTTATACTGCTTGTTAATAACTCTTTAGATTTACTTTTGATGATTGAATATAATATAATCATCCATGCAGTCACCCACGCCTATGGAATTCGGCAGGAGATCCTTAATTGAGAGACACCAAGTACTTATTTGGGACAATATTCAGTGATTAAAGCAGTTAGTCAAGTCATTAGAAAACAAATTAAATTATGGCTCCACCTTTTCCTTGCAGGAGAGTGTTGAAGCACTGATTAACTGGGTTAATGAAAACATTGGATTTAGCGACGGAAAACCAGTTGCTGCAATAACCATATACAAATGTCTTCTTCATTGGAGAACTTTCGAGGCAGAAAAAACTAATATTTTTGACCGGCTTATTCACATATTTAGTTCAACCATGCAGGTATTGCTAGTGTTCAAGCGTTAAATAATTCTTGTGCTCGTTTTCATTCTACGATTTACTAGTTATGTCCCATCACAGCGTGATTATCTCAGGCGTATTCAATTTATATTGTTGCCCTTTTTAAATTTGCACAATTTGTATTACAGAAACAAGACAGCAATGCCGATCTTGCATACTGGCTATCAAATGCATCATCATTGTTGATTATACTACAAAAGAGTCTGAAACCTGCTGGCTCAGGTGTAACAACACCACTGAAAAGAACGACGACTCAGATGTCTTTCCTTGGGAGGATGGTACGTTATATGTATATATATCCTTTTCTTTTCTTGAACACGCATAAGGAGAACCAGAAAAGCCAAAAGAGAGAATGAGAAACAAAAAAAGGAAAGAGAACGAATAATCATCCTTTATTTTAACAAAGTGGTTGTCACTTTTTTTAACAAAATGATTAACAAGGGTTCTCCGAGTTCTAGCAATTGTATTTTGTCAAAATTGTATGATAGGCTAGACGAGGTTATCTTGACTCATTTCTTAATACCTTGGCGTTATATGATCCACAGGTATTCCGTGCTTCAAGCATTACTGTTGATATGGATCTTGTGCGCCAAGTTTAGGGCAAGTATCCTGCATTCCTTTTCAAGCAACAGCTTACAACCTTTGTGGAAGGTTTATATGGAATGATCCGTGACAATGTGAAGAGAGAAGTATCTCACATGTTATTCAGGTTACCCCATCTATCACGAGTCCTCAGTTTAATTATCATTTCATACTTTAGAAGATTCTTGCTGGATTAATAGAAGTTTTAGAATAAGCATGAGACATCTCAGCAACCTCCCATGGGAATCCCAAGTTAACTTTGCCCCACGCTTGCATGTTTTTGGCTAGTTCCTCTCATTGGTAACTCGGTACAACACTTGAACCCTTTTGCAAACTTGATGAGAGGAAATTAGACTATTATTTAATCACGAGTACCTTTGTACCTTGATGAATTTCTATTGGTTGATGATTAGGCTATAATATAATTTGTGTTAAGATTTCATGCTAGTTCTGCACCTGCATGGCAATAAGTTGTTGCTGCTGGTCTCACGCTCATTCCTGTATACACATTGGTACTCAAAGGCGCCAAGAAGTGCAAAGGCTGGTTTGATAACAGACCTAGATAGGTATTGGAAAGCGATAGTCAACCATTTGAACGATCTCTTGAAAATCTTGCAAGAAAATTGTGTAAGTTTAAACCTTCAAACCAGCATTGCATTTGGCTGCATCGTTTTCTGTTCTGACTTCTGGCCATAATGCTGAAATTTCAGGTCCCAGCAATTTTTTCTCGGAAGATATTTACACAGATTTTTGCATTCATCAATGCTCAACTCTTCAATAGGTAACTTCTATCGTGTCTGGACTTTCCTTGCGTGCCTTCAACTTGTCCCGATCCTAATTCTCCCTTTTCTGATGTTACTATGTCAGTCTTCTTGTACGGCGAGAGTGGTGTTCTTTCAGCAATGGAGAATATGTGAAACAAGGGCTGGAAGAACTAGAGGCATGGTGCACGCAATCCAAGCTAGAGGTAAATATATATGCAATTTTTCTATTCTTTCTGAAGATATGCACTTTATACCATGATTACTAGATGCTTGCAACCAACATTCCAGTCTAATAACTTTATTCTCGGTAAGTGTTTTTTTAACTAGAAAATTCTACATTCTATCATAATCACACCAGGGCCCAAACTGCATAGTTTGTATTGTTTTGCTTAATAAAATAACTCGATAGTAACTATAATGTAACAGCAGTACTAATATCTTCACTTTATTTACCTTGTGCCTAACCATGAAATAAAAACAATATGCAGGATCTGCATGGGATGAACTTAAGCACATAAGCCAGGCTGTTGGTTTCCTGGTATGTAACTACAAACTTCAGCATGTATTGTGTGTGTATGTCGGCATGGATTCTCATCATTAGCTTAAAAATATTCATTACTTCTTTAAGTATAAAAAGCAGTGGAGCATTTCAATCGATTTTGAATTGCACACCGGTAAAAGTTTAGTTGTGTTTATGTTTGTTGTCGTAGACTGCCGTTGTGCTGTTTACTGATTTTTACGAAAATTTTGTCCCTTTTAGGTAGGTCTGACCATCTTTGTGCTGTGATGCAGGTCATTTTCAAAAAGTTCAGGGTATCATATGATGAAATAATGAGTGATATGTGCCCAGTAAGACCCCCCACCCCCCAAACCCAACGCGGCATAGGGAGGCTGCAATGGATCATCCAGAAGAAGAGTAGCTAAACACCTATTTCTGTTTGCCGTTATGCAGGTGTTGAGTGTCCACCAACTTTACAGGATATGCACGTAGTACTGGGATGACAAATATAATACTGAAAGTGTATTCGAAGAGGTAAGCGCCAAATTTAACTTCTAACATGTAATACTGATTAGTTTGACATTAGCAGTATGAAGAACTCTGTATAAAATTTATTGGATGGTTAAAAGCCTATCTGTTTATCCATGAGGACACACTTTTTTTATAGGCTACTCTCAAGCAAGCGCTTGCACCTTTTTTTAATTAAGTGGATAAGGAAAATAGATACAGGAGTTGAGCCGCTAGTGCTGAGATCATAAACAAGTAACGCAAACACCCTAGCTACTCCTCGCAGCGCTGGATGGCCAATAGTTGGAAGCCTGCACTATCACTCTGCTTCATCATTGATTTCGCCACCGCAGCATCGAGGGCACGATTGAATAGAATAACGTATAACCTGTGTTGCTTTGAAGACATTGTCGAGCATTACCTCTCATTTGTATAAAAAATACCTTGTATAATGGGTACCATTGCTTTGGTGCCCTTCATCTGGTTGTTGTAATTGCCATGGCCAAACAGCAAACCTTCTATCTTTTAAGTTGTTCAAGTTACACTGTATCGTTTTGATTTTTTTTTCCATGGGAAAATTTGTTGAAGAAAAATAAGTTGCTAGAGGTTTAAATAGTGCAAAATATAGGTGCTGACAATGATCCTAGAGAGATATTAGAACTTGCCTCTTAGCAACAAATTTAATTCTTATTTGTTAGATTGCACCACTAAGCAAATCCTTGGGAGTCAGAAGGTAAAAATTGGTGTGTTGATAGCTCCTGGCAACAACAAAAAATGCGGCAGTTTCATCCATGTTCCCGTGAATTGCTACTAATTCATGTTGTAATATTAAACTTTAATGAACTTGTATGTCTCTTTGGTTTGGACAGTCGTTCAACTTATATGTAATCGATGCTATTTATTAGTAGGACCATGAATCGTGTTGTTATAGTTGTAATATTAAACTTTAATGAACTTGTATGTCTCTGTGAATTGGTACTAACGTTTTGTTTGGCTAGTGCATAGAGATGTCGTCGTATGTCGTGTACAAGGGTAAGGTTCCCGGAGTCTACGACGACTGGGAGGAGTGTCGGAGACAGGTTCACCGTTTCAGTGGTAACAGTTACAAAGGGTACACCACAAGGGCGGAGGCAGAGGTTAGATACGCGCGCTATCTAGCGGGAGAGAGGAGGGAGCGTTGGAGGAACCGGAGGAAGACCAGTTTCATCGCGATTATGCTCATCGTGATGACCGCAGCTCTCTTCTATGTGATGGTAGTTTAGATGGTCGATATCGACTTGTAATGTGAAGACAAACTCGCTACTCGCGGTCTAGAGACTTGTAATGTTCTAACTTTGTTCGGTATTTTAAATTCGGAGACTAATATGATGAATTGTATTCGGAGACTAATCTTCTATTGTATTCGATAAATCTGTTGTTTATATGTTGTGCTATCTATATTCTGTGCAATAATATATTTTGTAATCTGTGCAAATATCAGAAAAAATAAAATAAATACCTAATATTCATACTAGTGGCGCATCACTCAGCACATTAGTGACGCATCACTCAGCACACTAGTGCGCCATTAGTAAGCCAGAGCATATGGATAAATATGGCCCTGGGAGGCATACTAATGGCGCACCATAAGCTATACTAATGGTGCACCAGGATCTATACTAATGGCGCACCGGGATCTATACTAATGGCGCACCGGGATCTATACTAATGGCGCACTACTTGGTGCGCCATTAGTATACCAGATACTAATGGCGCACCGTGAGCAATACTAATGGCACACTGCCTGGTGCGCCATTAGTATACCAGATACTAATGGCGCACTTGTGGTGCGTCATTAGTAAAAAAATCTAATGGCGTGATGCTAGTGGCGCACCTATAGTGCGCCATTAGTAGCGAAAATAGGTGCGCCATTAGCAAGCCTTTTCCTAGTAGTGGGACGCTATAAAATCACATTATTCCAAAAAAATGGGGGATAAATCATTATCGCTTTTCACGAGACGGAGCCGCCGCCATCTCCTGTTGTTCATCGGGAGGCCAGATCTGCAGTCCGTTTGGGGCTCCGGGGAGGGGGATCTTCGATCTTCGTCATCACCAATACATCTCCATCGCCAATTCCCTGATACTCCCTACCGGGAGTGAGTAATTCTTTCGTAGGCTCGCTGGTTGGTGAGGAGTTGGATGAGATTCATCATGTAATCGAGTTAGTTTTGTTTGGGCCTGATCCCTAGTATCCACTATGTACTGAGATTGATGTTGCTATGACTTTGCCATGCTTAATGCTTGTCACTTTGGACCCGGGTGCCATGATTTCAGATATGAACCGTTTATGTTTTCACCATTTTATCCATGTTTTAGATCCGATCTTCCAAGTTATAGTCACCTACTACGTGTTATGATCCGACAACCCCGGAGTGACAATAGTCGGGACCACTCCCGGTGATGACCGTAGTTTGAGGAGTTCATGTATTCATCGTGTGTTAATGTTTTGTCCTGGTTCTCTATTAAAAGGAGGCCTTAATATCCCTTAGTTTCCAATAGGACCCCACTGCCACAGGAGGGTAGGAAAAAAGATGTCATGGAAGTTCTTTCCATAAGCACGTATGACTATTTACGGAATACATGCTTACATTATATTTATGAACTAGAGCTAGTGTCGTATCGCCCTAGGTTATAACTGTCTCATGATGAATATAATCCAATGATTTACCGATCCCATGCCTACGAATTTACCTTATATTGTTCTTGCTAAGTTACTACTGTTGCTACTGCTATCGTTAATGCTACAAAATCACTGCTATCACTGTTACCGTTATTATTGCTGCTTCTGCTATCATCAAAACTATCACATTACTATGCAACTAATCACTTTGCTACAGATAATTAATCTCCAGGCGTGGTTGAATTAACAACTCCACTGCTGATACCTTCATATATTCTTTGGCTCTCCTTGTGTCGAATCTATAAATTTGGGTTGAATACTCTACCCCCGAAAATTCTTGCGATCCCCTATACTTGTGGGTTATCAAGACCTTTTTCTAGCGCCGTTGCCGGGGAGCATAGCAATATTTGTTGAGTCACTTGAGATTATTATCATACTATCACTATGAAGAATCTGAAGGATGCTAAGACTAAGATTTTTCCCTCTAAGACGAGGGTAGGTAAGGAACTGCCATCCAGCTCCACTTTAGAGTCACCTTCTGTTATAAGTAAACTTGCAACACCACAACATGCTATTAATTCTGATATGTCACCAGTTAGTGATGATGCTACTTCTGCTATGAATACTACTCATGATGATGCTAGTACCTTGCTTAATGATGATGTGCCACCAGGTGAATTCCTTGATGAACAAATTTCTTGAGTAGGACAACATGATATTGTTGAATCTGATGATGAACTTGAAACTGAGAATCTTGAGACACCTACTACAACTAGTCCTCCTAGATATGAATTGCCAAAGGTACAGGAAGGTTATACTATGAGTGAGGAGGCAACTAGAGATATTCTTGCTAGTAAGGATAGAGATGATTTAGAGAAATTATTATGCAAGTATAAGGAAAAAAATCTCTGAATGCTTAAATGAAGTGTAATCCTGAGTTTGCTACTTCACCTATCTTTATTGATGTTAAGGATTATGAATTCTCTGTCGACCTAGAGTTAATCACTTTGGTTGAATCCGATCCTATCCATGGTTATGAAACTGAAACTGTTGTGGCACATCTTACTAAGTTGAATGATATAGCCATCCTTTTTGCTCATGATGAGAATATTCGCTATTACTATATTCTCAAGTTATTTTCGTTCTCATTGAAGGGTGATGCTAAAACTTGGTACAATACTCTTGCTCCTAGTTATGTGTGTAATCCCCAGGATATGATTTATTACTTCTCTGAAAAATATTTCCCTGCTCATACGAAACAAGCTGCCTTGCAGGAAATATTTAACTTATTGCAAACTGAAGAAGAGGTGTATCTTCTATAATTGCTTAATGCTTTGCGTGATCATCCTCTTAAGCAAAATGAAATACCTTGTATCTTCTATAATGGACTAATCGATGCTTCTAGGGATTTCCTAGACAGTTGTGTTGGTTGTGTTTTGAGGGAACGAACTATTGGACAAGCTGAAGAATTATTGAATAACATAATGAAAAATTATTTCGATTGGACTCCTCCTGAAACACCTATTAAACCCATTTTGAAGAAGAGGTGTATCTTATATCTCAGTTCTAAAGATATGCAAGAGGCAAAGAAATCTATGAAGGAAAAAGGTATTAAAGTCGAGGATGTTAAAAATTTACCACCTATCGAAGAAATACATGGTCTTGAAGCACCACCACCACCTAAGCTCACTACTAGAAAAAGGCCTGCTAGTGGCGCACCTGTTTTGGCTACTAATGGTGCACTACAGGTGCGCCACTAGCACCATGTCATTAATTTTTTTTACTAATGGCGCACCACAAGTGCGCCATTAGTATCTGGTATACTAATGGCACACCAGGCAGTGCGTCATTAGTATAGCCCATGGTGCGCCATTAGTATGCCTCCCAGGAGGCATATTTACCCATGTGCTCTGGCTTACTAATGACGCACTAGTTGACGATGCGTCACTAGTATGCTTTTTGCAATGCGCAACTAAAGTACTGAGTGGTGCGCCACTAGTATGAAATCTTTGCTGAGAGCATAAAATCTTTGCTGAGAGCCACATGACATCAAAGATTCTGGCATATATATGTTTTTTTTCAAAACCACAAATTCAACAACACATAACATATATATCAAATATATAATACATAATATGTGCCCAATAGTTTTACTGATCCACAACACATAACATATATGCAAAGTTGCATAACAAATTTCAGGATCCATATATCAAAATTCCATAGCATCCATACATCCAAAATTCCATAGCATCCATATATACATATAGTTCCATAGCATCCATACATACATAGCTCCATAGCAAATATAATACACAACGATACTTTGCGGGCATTATTAAGTAATATTTGGCACTAAAACAAATGCCTTCATGTCCATATCGTAGTCCAAAGAGCATCCGCGTGGCAACCTACAAGATGAAATCATTAACATGTCAAATTTAACACTCTAAATATAAATTTTGTAGCATTAACAATAATGGTCTCTAATTATAAATTTGATCTTCAAGAATGGTCTCTAATTATAAATTTGATCTTCAAATGGGTCAAATGATCTCTACTTACATGTTTTGAGCAACAATGCTAGTGATGCAGAGGCGAAAAGAGCAACCTCTAGCAAATTACAACACTTGAAAAGCATAGACATTTCTATTGATAAATAGATAGGAGTAGAGAAAGAAGCTCCTCTGGGCGATACACTCATTGCTTGTCTACTTTTATCTGATGGGGTGTGCAGCAAGATCAACCATTTTCTTCGAACTCCTCCAAATTGAGTATGCAACACCTACTATTAAATGTAATGTAACAATGCAGATGCAACTAAAGAGTAGATAAAAAAGTAATGTAAGCAATTTAAAAACTTAATTAGCACATGTGTGCGCCCATCAAAAGTGCATTCACATATGTACAGTCTAGTAATATATAATGCTGCTCGGTCACACTGATTTGTACGGCTTCAGTCACACTGATTTGTACGGCTTCGGTACAGCCACGTCATCTAATATCAAGGAACTAGTGAACAACTACTTGCACAACGAGACGATGCACTACTGATCATGCTTGTTAACAAGTTCACTCTTCCTGATGCTCAAGTCCTATGCATGCTCAAGTCCTACAGAAATGTTCAGCTGTGGACCATGAGAACAACAACCTCTAAAATTTTCATGTTGTAACTTTATTTTAATACCACCTCTAACAGGGCCTAATCTCCCATATCAAAATACTGTACCCAGGAACATATATTTCGGGACAGCAAACTAAACTGATAGCTGCTCTCAAACCATACATCCAAACGACACAAATAAATACTCTAAAGAAACCTTGAAACTTTATCTAAAACTTATGTAAAGGGGCCAACTCAAAATTCTGAGCCTAGCTAACTCATGGTGACATTTCAGGAAATCCAGAAGAAGGTTATATCTTTCATGGAGGACTATGGAGTCGTAGGTTTAATTAAACTACTTGCAGTAGTAGGGAAAATTAAAGTCGTCTTACCTGAAATCAGCACTGCGCCTCTTGTCGAAGCAACTTGGCGTGCCTAACATCTGAGACTGTTTGCTTCTCTCCGATGCATTCTTGGAGTTGGACATTGTTTATCTAGTGATTAGAGTCAAGGCTGTGTTTAGAACAATGATTCAGAACAGAATTTCTCTGTTGAACTCTCGTAGCTTATAGATAGTTAGATACATAGTTGTGTCCTTTGACGTTGGTGTCCTTGCTCAATCCAATGGCTGGTGTCCCTTGCTCTTCATTTGGGGTTCCATAGTTGGTACAACAACTGTATGTTCACCTGAACATTTCGAACATATCATGATCTAACATTTCATCTAAACCATCAACGCATTTGGGAAGAGCAAGCATACCTAAGAAAACATCACACAAAAATCAAAATCAAAATGTAGCTACAAAGTAATCTAATTAATATGTGCATCTAATGAAGCTGAAATAAAAACCATTCTACAGGGAAAGAATATGTTCCCACACATGTGGGTCTCAACTGTCTAGCCAAGACCCCTTTATTGTGTGGAAAGAAAAATCATGAACATAATCATAGGACAACAAAAAATCTTGTACTCCTTTACGGAATGATTTTTTTTTCAAGCAAAGAGTTACATTAGAAAAAATGTAGTACATCATAAGACCAAGCTTTCTTCTTCACCAAATTTCATTGGAGCTCTAGAGATATGAAGTTTGAATGGGAAAAGGTTCGAAAGTGGGGATCTCTGCCAATCCAAGCATGGATACTCCCTCACACGCAAATACTAAATGGTTGAAATACTTGCGAGTGGTGTCAGTATGGAGCGTATGACCTCCTTTATGGAAAGGTTGTTCTTAAGTAAATAAATATATATATATATACATCGCTGGAGTACACTTACAACATTTTGTAGTTACAAAAACAGATGCATATATATGAACAGTTTGTGCAAAATAAAAGGCTGCCAATAGTCCAATCAAGAGGACCAGATATATGTTCACAACGCTTGCACTAAGGTTGGGTACCTTACATTTTCTTGTATTCTTCGGAGTGAAACATAGTAATCTCTGCCAGAGAGCTCTTATATGGTATATAACAGCATGGAAAGTCATCCCGATCTTAAAAGAAGAACAAACTCTTCTGAAGCATCTTGTGAAGGCAAAATAATAATCATCGAATCCAATATACTATACACAAGGAAATTTTTCGAGAGAACAATATATGGAAGAAAGCACCATGCCAGGTGTCTGGTCAAACTGAAGCGACTACCATAAAGGACGGAAGCATGCATTACTCTTCAATATAATTCTTTCTCATCGAATTCTGCCCAAGTCTGCACGCATATATATAGATTTAGACAGAAACATTAATTTAGAGAGGGAGTCAGACATTACAAATAAAGAGCATAATTTAGAAGAAACAAATGAATTGTCTGCATAAGTTCTTTTAAGTTAAAGTGGCAATGATCTCTGCTTCTAAAACCTGTTCATGTAAACAGTGGAAACACATCACCATGAAGGTCTATATTAAGTGTTTATGAAGATTCTAAACTACGGTTGTCATCTATTTTCACACAAACATCAGCCTGACTCCATGTTTATGCAGCAGGTACATATTTTCAGCTCTATTTGTCATCACAATCAGTTGATGCTTACTCCGACAGAACTTGTAAAATGTGCATATCCTTATTCCATCGCCCAACATGAGAAATCTGCTAGTAAATGCATGGCAAAATCCCGAATTAGTAAATAAACCAATCATTTTTAAAGCCTGGAAGATCGAAGGACACAAACAGTTCTTCAATGTTAGGCTCTGCTTTTGCTAAGACCTAGAACAATCTGGTCATCGAAATAGCGCACAGTAGCATAGTAATGTAGGAGAGGAAAATGGAACGTGATATGTGGGCCATAAAACAATATTATGTTAGAACGAGCGTGTTGGTGTGCTGTCTTACAGTATGTCCACCTATACGGCACCAAATTCCAGTACACAATTCAATGGCACAATCGGGGTGGTTACTAAATAATGGCTATAATCTAAAGGTGATGTAAACAGTTTCAAAATGACGTGAACAAATTAATTAACATCAGTGTACAACATGGATACTCAAAATCAAAATTAATTGGGGCCCAAGCTGGGATTTGAGCTCATCTAGTAGATTTGCTTCAGGCAATCGTTTCCAGAATTAGATGGAAACAGAGAACGGTCAATTAATGATTTTGGTAGGCCCAGGAATTAGTGATGGAATAATAAGGAGGGCCTTACAGGATGAAAGGTCTAACCAGATGCATCATGCATGACTTCCACAAGCCAGTCCTCCCGTAGAGATGACGCCGAGCTCCAGAACATTCGCCATGGTGCCCTCGCCGCAACCTCTCCTTCCCTGCATCCACAACAAAGCAGAGCAAAGAGAGAGGCATGGGTGGGAAACCACATCCACGACTGCCGGAAAGAACCAAACAGAGAGGGGGGAGAGGGTAACAGGGAAATCTTGAACTTGAGTCGGTGGACGACGACGACGTGGAGGTCGAGGTTCAGATGTAAGAAGCCCTCGACGGCGGCCACCTTGGTAGTTGGGTGCGCCCCTCCTGCTCCTCCTCCTCCTCGAGCAGGACAAGGCCGGCGGCTGCAGCGCGAGAAGAAGGCCAAGCTCCTGCATCTTGTGCCCTCGCCACCGGTGGTCGGCCCGACCGTGACATAGGCGATGCGCAGCAAAAGCATATGAGCAGAAACCCTAGCCGTGGGCGAGGGTGGAGGCCGCGAGTGGTGATACTGGTCGGCGGGGTGGAAGGCGCGCAGTGAGGAGGGGAAACAGTTGTTCTGCGCACCACCGGGAGTCGCCGGAATCCTCAGGCGTGGGCGGCGGCGGCGGCGGCGGCGGCCAGGGGTCGTGGGGCAGAGAGAGGGGGGTCGCAAGAGAGAGGGTTGTGGGGGATTCTGTTCGGTGGGTTTCCTTGTTTTTTTTCATTTCTTTTCTTCAGATTGAAATGGGCTGCGCGCGGCGGGGCACCAAAATTTTGTGAAATTGGCGCAAATCTGACCCGAAATTGGCGCGTTGGTCTCTGATTGGTCCATCTCGATGTGCCACGGATCCATCTCCCTTTGAGTCAATCTCGTTCGTTCGTCATGTGCATGCCAGCGGGAGAGCCACCTACAAATATCTAGCTAGTCCCAGGTTACTAATGACGCACCAGCTGGTGGTGCGTCATTAGTAGTTTTGTAAATAAAAAATAAAAAATATATATAGTAGTGGCGCATTGGGTGAGTGGTGCGCCATTACTAGTTAAACTAGTAATGACGCACTCTGCCCCGGTGCGCCATTAGTACTTTTGAAAAAAAAGTTTGTTAGTAGTGGCGCACCGTGTGTGTGGTGCGTCATTAGTGACCATCACACTAATGGCGCACCTGCACATGGTGCACCACTGCTATATAGTAGTGGCGCACCACTTGTCTGGTGCGTCATTGGTGTCTATATTATCTATATCCCTTTTCCTAGTAGTGGCTGGTAGAGGTAAAATCTTTAATGAAATTCAATGATAGTGATGATCCTCATAATAAACATCCTAGTCAATGCATTTATGAGTTTGATAATTACATTAGAAAGCAATATCACTTGAATGCAAATGTTATGAAACAATTGAAATACAACTCTGATATGATTGCTCGCTTAAGTGACTTGATATTTATAATCTCAAATGATGTTAGAGGTATAGGAATGCATGCCTCTATTGTTCAAACTCAATTAGAACAAGTTGCTAAATCTCAAAGGGCGTTATTTGATGAAATGAACAATAATACAAGTGACTTTGCTGTTAGAGTAGCCACTAGAAGAGGTAAAATGACTCAGGAACCACTCTATCCTGAGGGACATCCAAAGAGAATTGAACAAGACTCTCAAAGAATTAACACTGATGCATCTAGTCCTTCTAAAAAGAAAAAAGAAGAAGAAAAATAATAGGACTTTGCCTGCCTCTAGTGAACCTGAAATAGAAAAACCTCCTGATAATGATAATGAAGTTTCTACCTCTGATGTTGAAACTCAATCTGGTAATGAACACTCACCTTCTGATAATGAAAAAGATAATGATAAGGTTCATGAAGACACTCAAACAAATGACAAAGAACCATATAAAGATGTTGAGATAGAACCAGCTGTTCATCTTCATAACCCACAAACCAAGAATAAATGATATGATAAAAGAGACTTTGTGGCTAGAAAACATGGAAAGGAAAGAGAACCATGGGTTCAAAAGCCTATGCCCTTTCCACCTTAGTTAACTAAAAAGAAAGAAGATGAAGACTTTGAACGCTTTGCTGAAATGTTGAGGCCAGTCTTTTTGCGAATTCGCTTCACTGGTATCTTAAAAATGCCTCCTTATGCAAAGTATATGAAAGCAATCATCACCAATAAGAGAAAAATACCGAAATATGAAATCTCCACTATGCTTGCTAATTATACTTTTAAAGATGGAGTACCTAAAGAACTTGGAAATCCGGGAATACCAACTATACCTTGCTTCATTAAAAGAAATTATGTGAAAACTACTTTATGCGATTTGGGAGCTGGTGTTAGTGTTATGCCTTTCTCTTTATATAAAAGACTTGATTTGAATAAACTCACACCTACTGAAATATCTTTGCAAATGGCTGACAAATCAACTGCCATACCGATTGGTATTTGTGAGGATGTGCCCGTTGTTGTTGCTAATGTTATTATTTTGACTGACTTTGTTATACTTGAGATGCCCGAGGACGAGAACATGTCGATTATCCTTGGTAGACCCTTCTTGAATACTACAGGGGATGTTATTGATTGCAATAAAAGCAAGTTCACTTTTCATATCAATTGTAATGAGCATACGGTGCACTTTCCGAAGAAACAATTCCAAGTGGATGGTATTAATGTTATTGAAAAATCTCTGACAATCAATATTGGAAATTTTCAACTACCTCCACCTACTGTTAAAAATAAATATGAAATGCTTATTGTGGGGAACATTCATATCCCCATTGAGGTAACTTAGTGATTTACGAAAGTTCTTCGGTTTCATATTAATCGGAAGTGGTTGTTAATAAGACTTGATCAACCTTATTAATGGATCATTTTTGAGAGGTATGAAGTTGATGAATTTAGTGACCACTACCTTCTGTCCCTACCTTTTGTTTTCTGTTTTTCTTAGTAAAATAAAATAGAATGCCATGCTTTATCTGTTTTTTGAGTTTTCTGTGCAATAAAAAATGACCCCAAAATAAAAGTTCTCATAATGCCCTGAAAATTTAACATGATTTTTTCTGAATATTTATGAATTTATGGTGCAAATAATATCAGAGGGAGGTGCACCAGGTGGGCACGACCCACCTAGGCGTGCCAGGACCCCCAAGCGCGCCTTGGTGGGTTGTGGTCCCCACGTGCCCCCCCTCATTTACTTATTATTCCCACATCACTCCGTTCACCCAGAAAAATCACTATCACTCTCTCTCTCTCTCTCGTGTTCTTGCTCCCGAAACCGCGGATTTCGATCTCTTTGCTCGAAGCTCCATTTCTGGAACTTTTTCGGGGATTTGTTACTTGGTATGTGACTCCTCCATGTGTCCAATTAGTTTTTGTTTTAGTGGTTTATATTTGGAATAATTAGCAACTCTTGGTGTTGTTGTAGATGAGCTTGCAAGTTGAATTCTTAGAGTTCTAAGTAGTTTGAATGCTTGCTATGGCCTCTATACATCCCTATGAGTAGTTTTTATCATTTTTGTGAAGTTTTGTTGAGAAAAAAAATTGTGGACTAAAAATTTCAGAATTTTGTTCATAGGAAAAAGATGAGTTTCTTTAGGAAGTTTGCTTCCAGGAAGAACTCCAAGGGGGTAATTGGGGAGTCATCTGACAATGATCTCCATACCCGGAGGTTGGCGAAACTACGGCCGTGCAAGTGGCCGCATAATGCGTTCATGGAAGGGGCTGGAATCCTTCAAGAGTTCACAAAATATGCTGCTAATGCCGGCATCACCGACTTCATTGCAGCTGAATGGGAACAGTATTATCTCCTCACAAACTCCTTCGTGCAAAACTTTCATTTTCATTCTAGGAATAATCCCCCCGAGGTGCAATTTAATTGATATGCTAAAACTCACGAGATACCACTTAATGAATTTTGTGACTTATGCATGCTTCCTTCTGATGGAGATTTGGTAGAGCCTAAGCCCTTAGAGTTTGAAGGGTTTTGCCATACTCTGACAGTGGGGGATGAGAGAGGAGTATCGAGCACCACCGTTGTTAGCTTGCAGTTCAGTGCCATGCATTATTTTGCTGTATTTATTGCAAAGTGCTTGCTAGGAAGAGAGAAGGTGGGTGCACTTAGCGCCCCAGACTTTGCTGTTTTGCGTCACACACTTTATGGCGACAACACTTATAGCTTGGGAGCTATTGTGGCACGTCACCTCCACCTTAATAGATCCAAGGGCAAAATACATGGGGGCATTTGCACTACTCGCTTGGCGACTCACTTCAACGTGCAGATACGCCAACATGATCATACTTTGCCCAGAGCTTACCTAGATAGAGCAGCTATGGAGGACCGCCAGTTTATTGCTGTTGATTACCCTGATATTGATATGCCGTACAACTTAGTTTTCATTGCAAACACTTCTGATATTATTCCCATGCGTGCACCTACTTTATTTGATCACGTTACAAGGGCGGATACAGGATTATGCCCAAGGACATTGTCGCTTACCGGAACAACCTGGCTGTGGCACAGGAGGAGCCTCAACAATGGAACCCTATGGTGCCTACTCCCCAACACTTCAACATTGGACGTCACGGCTTCTACGACTGGTGATTACCAAGTCAGGCCAAAAGCCTAAGCTTGGGGGAGTACATATTCCCACCAACGTTACGTTCATGTTCACACATTTCATCCCAGTTGTCGGTGTCCACACTTTTTCATTGTATCATCCATGTTTAATTTCTTTTCTCACTTTCTTCTTGTGTGTTTGAAAAACTTTGAGAAAATCCAAAAATATGTTTCTTGCTTCTTTTTTATTTTTTCTTCCTAGTTTAAATTGTTGTAGCACTAAAAAGAAAACCCCAAAAGATTTCCCTGTTCTTATTTTACTTGTTGGGAGCTTTCCCGTGTAAATAGTTTTTCTCATTTTTTCTTTGCTCTTTTCATTTGCTCGTTTGGGAAAAACCAAAAGCTCCAAAAATATTTTAGTGTGTTTCTCTGAATTTCTTTTCTTTTTATTGAGTCATACCGAGGAGAAGACCACGATGAAAATATTGAGTGTCTCTCATTTGCATCATTATTGATCTTATAAACATCCCATATTACCTTGTCTTCTCCTCTTGAATAAAATTGTTCGGTCGTGCAAGTGAAAGGCAATAATGATGATATTAGATGAACTGGCCGTGGCAGAGAGAAACGGGTATGAACTCGACTTGTTCAATTTTTTGTAAAATATGTTTAACCTAGAATCCATGATTCAACCTATTATGATCAAACATGTTTGCAATGAAAATTAGAGATTATAGTTCCTCATGCCATGCATAAGTAGCTAGGAATGAATAATGACTTATCTTAGATATCAACATTGCGTTAAAATGATTGTGATGTGATACGTCTCCAACATATCTATAATTTTTTATGGTTCCATGCTATTATCTTGTCAACTTTGGATGTTTTGTATGCATGAATATGCTATTTTATATCTATTTTGGGACTAACTTATTAACTCAGTGCTAAATGCCAGTTCCTGTTTTTCCGTGTTTTTGACCTTTTTTAGAGGAGAATACTAAACAGAGTCCAAACGGAATAAAACCTGCGGAATGATTTTTTCCATAACATAAGACACGCAGGAAACTTGAGAACCAAGGCACGGGACCTCGGAGGAGGTCACAAGCCACCCAGGCCCGACCTAGGGGGGCCTAGCAGGCTTGTGGGCCCCCTGTGGCTCCCCTGCCCTACATCTGAAACCACGGGAGAGAGTCACGAAAATACTTTTCCGCCGTCGCAAGCTTCTGTCTCTGCAAGATCCCATCTGGGGACCATTCTGGTGCCCTGCCGGAGGGGGGATTCGGAAACGGAGGGCTTCTTCATCAACACCATTGCCTCTCCAATGATGCGTGACTAGTTCACCACAGACCTTCGGGTCCATAGCTAGTAGCTAGATGGCTTCTTCTCTCTCTTGGATCTTCAATAAAAAGTTCTCCATGATCTTCATGGATATCTATCCGATGTAATCTTCTTTTGCGGTGTGTTTGTCCAGATCCAATGAATTGTGGATTTATGATCAGATTGTCTATGAATGTTATTTGAGTTTCCTCTGATCTCTTATATGCATGATTTCATATCCTTGTAATTCTCTTCGAGTTGTGGGTTTTGTTTGGCCAACTTGATCTATAATTCTTGCAATGGGAGAAGTGCTTGGTTTTGGGTTCATATCATGCGGTGTCCTCACGAAGTGACAGAAGGGGTAGCGAGGCACGTATCGTGTTGTTGCCATCAAGGGTAAAAAGATGGGGGTTTATATCTATTGCATGAATTTATCCCTCTACATCATGTCATCTTGCTTAAGCCGTTACTCTGTTTGTTATGAACACAATACACTAGATGCATGCTGGATAGCGGTCGATGTGTGGAGTAATAGTAGTAGATGCAGAAAGTATCGGTCTACTTGTCTCGGACGTGATGCCTATATGTATGATCATTGCCTTAGATATCATCATGACTTTGCGCGATTCTATCAATTGCTCGACAGTAATTCGTTCACCCACCGTATTATTTGCTTTCATCAGAGAAGCCTCTAGTGAACACTATGCCCCCCGGGTCTACTTCACTTCATATTTTCAGCTCTACACTTTCACTTTGTTGCACTTTCCGCCTTCAGATCTCACCTTGCAATCAATCGTGAAGGGATTGACAACCCGTTTGTAGCGTTGGGTGCAAGTTTGTTTGTTTTTGTGCAGGTACTTTGGAGACTTGCCTTGATACCCCTACTGTATTGATACCTTGGTTCTCAAACTAAGGGAAATACTTACTGCTACTGTGCTGCATCACCCTTTCCTCCTCAAGGGAAAAACCAACTCAAGCTCAAGAGATAGCAAGAAGAATTTCTGGCGCCGTTGCCGGGGAGGAGGATCAAGTCAAGAATAGTCTCCCATTAACGTGCCAATTTCTGGCGCCGTTGCTGGGGAGTATCAAGTCAACAATAGTCTTCCTCCAACGTGTCAATTTCTGGCACCGAGGACTATTCTAAGTGAAGCTTATCCAAGTAACTGTCGCAAACTCATCTCTTGCATTTACTTTTTTTGCCTCTCGTTTTCCTCTCCCCCACTTCTGAAAAACAAAAATTACAAAAATATTTGCCTTTTTTGTTCGCCCTTTTCTTTCACTTGCTTTTTGTTCGCTTGTGTGCTTGTCTACTTGCTGAAGTCACCATGACTGAAAACACCAAGTTGTGTGACTTCTCGAATACTAATAATAATGATTTTATTAGTACTCCGATTGCTCCCACCACTAGTGCGGAATCATATGAAATCAATGCTGCTTTGCTGAATCTTGTTATGAAAGAGCAATTTTCCGGCCTTCCTAGTGAAGATGCCGCATCCCATCTTAATACCTTCATTGAGTTATGCAATATGCAAAATAAGAAAGATGTGGATAATGATGTGATTAAATTGAAGCTATTTCTGTTCTCATTGCGAGATCGAGCAAAAACTTGGTTTTCATCTTTGCCCAAAAATAGTATTGATTCTTGGAACAAGTGTAAAGATGCTTATATATCCAAGTGTTTTCCACCAGCTAAGATTATCTCTCTCCGTAATGATATCATGAATTTTAAGCAACTAGATCATGAACATGTTGCACAATCTTGGGAGAGAATGAAATTGATGATTACAACTTGTCCCGCTCATGGCTCGAGTCTTTGGATGATTATACAAATCTTCTATGCTGATTTGAATTTTGCTTCTAGAAATATCTTGGATTCCGCCTTCGGTGGAACTTTCATGGAAATCACACTAGGAGAAGCCACAAAACTCCTAGACAATATCATGACAAACTATTCTCAATGGCACACTAAAAGGTCACCTACTAGTAAAAAAGTGCATGCTATAGAAGAAATTAACTCTCTGATTGCTAAGATGGATGAGTTAATGAAATTGTTTGCTAATAAAGGTGCTCCTCTAGATCCAAATGATATGCCTTTGTCTTCCTTGATTGAGAATAGCAATGATAGATTGGATGTTAATTTTGTTGGTAGGAATAATTTTGCCAACAACAATGCTTATAGAGGAAACTTTATTCCTAGGCCTTTTCCTAGTAATCCATCTAATAACTTTGGAAATTCCTACAAAAATGCTCATGGAAATTACAATAAATTACCCTATGATCTTGAGAGTAATATTAAGGAGTTTATCAACTCGCAAAAGATTTTCAATACGTCCATAGAAGAAAAACTGCTCAAAATTGATGACTTGGCTAGGACCGTTGATAGAATGTCTCTTGACGTTGATGCTTTGAATATGAGATGTGCTTCTCCCAAGATTAATATGGATGAAACTCTGAAAGCTATGCGTGTTTCCATGAATGAGTGTAAAGAAAGAACCGCCCAAATTCGTGCTAGACATGAATGGCTTAAAAAGGCATGTTCTCGTGATGAGAATCAAGAAGATCTTAAAGTGCTTGGTGTGACTCCCATTGAATCCTTGTTTTCTAATGTCAAACCTAATGATGATGGGGCTGGATATGAATCCACTTTGGTTGAGAAACGCCCCAAGGATTCGGAGTCTATCTATCTTGATGCTAAAAGCATTGAAAGTGGAGTAGAGAATATCAAAACTTTGAGTAGTAATGAAACTACTACTTTGGATTTCAAGGAATTCAATTATGATAGTTGCTCTTTGATTGAATGTATTTCCTTGATGCAATCCATGCTAAACTCTCCACACGCTTATAGCCAAAACAAGGCCTTTACCGATCATATCGTCGATGCTATGATGAAATCTCTTGAAGAGAAACTTGAGTTGGAAGTTTCTATTCCTAGAAAACTTCATGATGAGTGGGAACCTACTATCAAAATCAAGACCAAAAACTATGAATGCAATGCTTTGTAAGATTTGGGTGCTAGTGTTTCCGCTATTCCAAAGTCTTTATGTGATGTTGTAGGCTTCAATGAGATTGATGAGTGCTCTCTTAATTTGCGTCTTGCGGATTCTACTGTTAAGAAACCTATGGGAAGGATCAATGATGTTCTTATTATTGCAAATAGGAACTATGTACCCATAGATTTCATTGTGCTTGTTATTGATTGCAATCCGACATGTCCTATCATTCTTGGTAGACCTTTCATAAGGACTATTGGTGCTGTCATCGATATGAAGGAAGGGAATATTAGATTTCAATTTACATTAAAGAAGGACATGGAACATTTTCCTATAAATAAAAAAAGATTGCCTTATGAGTCCATGATGAGGGCCACTTATGGTTTGAGCACCAAAGACAACGATACGTGATTCTATCGCCTTATGCCTAGCTAAGGGCGCTAAACAATAGCGCTTGTTGGGAGGCAACCCAATGAATTTATCTTTGCTTTTTTGCTTTCTGTTTTGTTGTGTTCACACCATCATAATTCTGTTATGATTGTGTTTTTTGTGTTTATTTTTGTGTTTGTGCCAAGTAAAACCTTTATGACTAGTTTTGGTGATGGTTGTTTGATCTTGCTGAAAAAGACAGAAACTTTGTGCTCACGAAATTATTTTTAATTCCTATCCATAAAGATCTTTTGAGTTGATTATTGTTGCTGCTGGTTGATATGCCAATTTACCTAGTTGTCATAAGTTTTCAGAATTTTTGAGATACCAGAAGTATACGAAGTATACAGATTGCCACAAACTGGTCTGTTTTTGTTGTGTTGATTGCTTATTTTGATGAATCTATGGATAGTATCGGGGGTAATAGCCATGGAAAAGTGAGAATACAGTAATATAACACCAATATAAATAGAAATCAAGTTTGCTACAGTACCTAAAGAGTTGGTACTTTGTTTTCTTGTGCTAATGATATCACGAGTTTCTGTTTAAGTTTTGTGTTGTGAAGTTTTCAAGTTTTGGGTGATGTTCTCATGGACAATGGGATAAAGAGTGAAAATAGCTCAAGCTTGGGGATTCCCAAGGCATCCCAAGCCAAATTCAAGGACACCAAAAAGCCTAAGCTCGGGGATGCCCCGGGAAGGCATCCCCTCTTTCGTCTTCAATCCATCGGTAACGTTACTTGGAGTTATATTTTTATTCACCACATTGTATGTGTTTTTCTTGGAGCGTCGTGTATTATAGTAGTCTTTTCTTTTTGTTGTGTCACAATCATCCTTACTGCACACCTTTTGAGAGAGACATGCACTCATCGAGAATTTGCTAGAATACTCATTGAGCTTCGCTTATATCTTTTGAGTTAGGCAATTTAGCTCGCATGTGCTTCACTTATATCTTTTGAGCTAGATAACTTTGCTCTAGTGCTTCACTTAGATCTTTTTAAAGCACAACGGTGTCATATTTTGGAGAAATAAGAACTCTCGATCTTCACTTATATCTTTTTGAGAGTGCTCTCTCTGAGCAACTTGGTAATTGGCTTGTGCTATGAAAGTAGTCCTAAAGATGATAGGCATCCAAAGAGGATATAATAAAAACTTCCATATTCATGTGCATTGTAAAGAGAAGTTTCATTCCTCTAAATTAGTTTTGAGACATGGATTTGGTGATATTAGAGTTATGTTAGTAGGGTGTTGTGAATCTAGAATCACTTGTGTTGAAGTTAGTGATTCCCGTAGCATGCACGTATGGTGAACCGCTATGTTAGGAAGTCGGAGCATAATTGATTTATTGATTGTCATCCTTTGTGTTGCGGTCGGGATCGCGCGATGGTTAACACATACCAACCCTTCCCCTAGGAGTATGCATTTAGCACTTTGTTTCGATTACTTAAAACTTTCGCAAAAATTATATGAGTTCTTCATGACTAATGTGAGTCCATGGTATAGATGCACTTTCACCTTCCACCATTGCTAGCCTCTCTAGTGCCGCGCAACTTTTGCCGGTGCACAAACCCAGCATATACCTTCCTCAAAACAGCCACCATACCTACCTATTATGGCATTTTCATAGTCATTCCGATATATATTCCCATGCAACTACCACCGTTCCATCTCATGACTTGTGCCGTCACTTTCATATTGCCATTGCATGATCGTAAGATAGCTAGCGAGATGTTTCAACGTCATACGCTAAGCTAGATCGTTGCACATCCCGGTACACTGCCGAAGGCATTTCCTATAGAGTAATCATTTCTCTAAGTGTTGAGTTGTGAGTAAATAAAAGTGTGATGATCATCAATATTAGAGCATTGTCCCATGTGAGGAAAAATTAAAAGAGGCCAAAGAGCCCAAAACAAAAAATAAGAGAAAAAGAGAGAAGGGACAATGCTACTATCGTTTTCCACACTTGTGCTTCAAAATAGCACCATGTTCTTCATGATGGAGAATATCTTGTTTTGACACTTCCATATACTAGTGGGAATCTTCATTATATACTCGGCTTGTATATTCCAATGATGGGCTTCCTCAAAATTTCCCTAGGTCTTCGTGAGCAAGCAAGTTGGGTGCACACCCACTAGTTCTCCTTTTGAGCTTTCACACAATTATAGCTCTCGTGCATCCGTTGCATGGTAATCCCTACTCATTCACATTGATATCTATTGATGGCCATCTCATTAGCTCATTAATACGCCAAGTCAATGTGACCATCTCCTTTTTGCCTCACAACCTCCACCACAATCTATTCCACCTATAGTGCTATATCCATGGCTCACGCTCATGTATTGCGTGAGAGTTGAAAAAGTTTGAGAAAGTAAGAGTGCTAAAACAATTACTTGGCCAATACCGGGGTTGTGCATGATTTAAATTCGTTGTGTGGGGATGTTGGAGCATAGCCAGACTATATGATTTTGTAGGGATAACTTTCTTTGGCCTTGTTATTTCAAAAGTTCTTGATCACTTTGCTAGTTTGCTTGAAGTATTATTGTTTTCATGTCAATAGTAAACTATTGTTTTGAATCTTACGGATCTGAACATTCATGCCACGAGAAATAAGTTACAAAGGACAAATATGTTAGGTAGCATTCCACATCAAAAATTCGGTCTTTATCACTTCCCTACCCGAGAACGAGCAGGAGTTAAGCTTGGGGATGCGTGATACGTCTCCAACGTATCTATAATTTTTTATGGTTCCATGCTATTATCTTGTCAACTTTGGATGTTTTGTACGCATGAATATGCTATTTTATATCTTTTTTGGGACTAACTTATTAACTCAGTGCCAAGTGCCAGTTCCTGTTTTTTCTGTGTTTTTGACCTTTTTCGGAGGAGAATATTAAACGGAGTCCAAACGGAATAAAACCTGTGGAATGATTTTTTTCCATCACAGAAGACACGCAGGAAACTTGAGAACCAAGGCAGGGGACCTCGGAGGAGGTCACAAGCCACCCATGCCCGACCTAGGGGGGGCGGGCCTAGCAGGCTTGTGGCTCCCCTGTGGCTCGCCTACCCTACTTCTTCCGTCTACAAATTCCCTAAAAATCTGAAACCACATGAGAGAGCCACGAAAATACTTTTCCGCCGCCGCAAGCTTTTGTCTCCGCAAGATCCCATTTGGGACCGTTCTGGTGCCCTGCCGGAGGGGGATTCGGACACGGAGGGCTTCTTCATCAACACCATTGCCTCTCCGATGATGCGTGAGTAGTTCACCACAGACCTTCGGGTCCATATCTAGTAGCTAGATGGCTTCTTCTCTCTCTTGGATCTTCAATACAAAGTTCTCCATGATCTTCATGGAGATCTATCCGATGTAATCTTCTTTTGCGGTGTGTTTGTCGAGATCTGATGAATTGTGGATTTATGATCAGATTATCTATGAATGTTATTTGAGTTTCCTCTGATCTCTTATATGCATGATTTCATATCCTTGTAATTCTCTTCGAGTTGTGGGTTTTGTTTGGCCAACTTGATCTATAATTCTTGCAATGAGAGAAGTGCTTGGTTTTGGGTTCATACGGTGCGGTGTCCTCACCCAGTGACAGAAGGGGTAGCGAGGCACGTATCGTGTTGTTTCCATCAAGGGTAAAAAGATGGGGTTTATATCTATTGCATGAATTTATCCCTCTACATCATGTCATCTTGCTTAAGGCGTTACTCCTTTTGTTATGAACTCAATACACTAGATGCATGCTGGATAGCGGTCGATGTGTGGAGTAATAGTAGTAGATGCAGAAAGTATTGGTCTACTTGTCTCGGACGTGATGCCTATATGTATGATCATTGCCTTAGATATCATCATGACTTTGCACGGTTCTATCAATTGCTCGACAGTAATTCGTTCACCCACCGTATTATTTTCTTTCATGAGAGAAGCCTCTAGTGAACACTATGGCCCTCGGGTCTACTTCACTTCATATTTTCAGCTGTACACTTTCTCTTTGTTGCACTTTCCGCCTTCAGATCTCACCTTGCAATCAATCGTGAAGGGATTGACAACCCCTTTGTAGCGTTGGGTGCAAGTTTGTTTGTTTTTGCGCAGGTACTTTGGAGACTTGCCTTGATACTCCTACTGGATTGATACATTGGTTCTCAAACTGAGGGAAATACTTACTGCTACTGTGATGCATCACCCTTTCCTCTTCAAGGGAAAAACCAACGCAAGCTCAAGAGGTAGCATGATGTAGTATGATGATATGGTATCCTCCTCTGAATGTTCGAGTGGCTTGACTTGGCACATGTTCATGCATGTAGTTGAATCAAAACTAACATAGCCTCTATGATATTTATGTTCATGGTGTTCATATCCTACTCATGCTAGTATCCAATGTTACTTATGCATAATGCATGTTCATGACCGTTGTTGCCCTCTAGTTGGCCGCTTCTCAACCTATTTGCTAGCATTCGCCTGTACTAAGTGGGAACTCTGCTTGTACATCAGAATCCTCAAACCCAAGTTACGCCAGATGAGTCCACCATACCTACCTATATGCAGTATTACCCTGTCGTCCTAAGTAAATTTGCATGTGCCATCCCTAAAAACTTCAAATAAATATCCTTTGTGTGTGCCTGGATCGTTCATGGAACGACAAGAGGTAGTCGGTATCTTCCATGCTAAGCGGGTTATTCTCAGGTCGAGTGTTTATTCACTTGCCATTGCACGAGAAAAGGTTGGTAATAGGGATGCCCAGTCCCAAACTATAAAAGAATTGATCTCTCAAATAATCAAACAAAAATTTCCAATGGAGTCATAACCTTTACCTTTCCGCTTGGGAACCGCCAGTAGCGTGCTTAGCATGGGAGATATTGATAAGTGATGGTCGTGAAGTAAATGAGAAGGGTGCATGTCTCAAAATTTCATTTACCTCTGTTTTTAAAACTTGAGCTCTCGCACCTCTACAAATCACTGCTTCCTAGTGCGAAGGGATTATCTATTTACTTTTATGTTGTGTCATCACCTTCTAAAATAAGTGCCAGAACCTGAGAGCACTGTTGTCATGCTGATGCATTATGTGTAGCTAATGTTGGGTGCATCATGACTAGATCTTTTCTGCCATGAATTACAATGTTTATTCGCTGCTTGAACTTTGGGGGTGCTCTGCATTTATGTTTTGCGGTCTCAGAAAGGGCTAGCGAGATACCACTGTTGTCATATTGTATCATGGTTGTTTTGACAACGTGTTGCTGTTTGAGTTATCTTATTATTGCTCTCTAGTTGATTATGTCATTGATATGAGTTAATATAATTTTTAAGAATTATTGTCGACATGTATAATTATAATCTTTACTTAAAACCTGGGTGTTGTTTAAGCTTATTTATGAAACAAGAGCAAAATATTTCATAAAAGTTTTTCTTTTTCACTTTCAGTTTATCAACTGAATTGCTGGAGGACAAGCAAAGGTTTAAGCTTGGGGGAGTTGATACGTCTCCAACGTATCTACTTTTCCAAACGCTTTTTCTCTTGTTTTGGAGTCTAATTTGAATGATTTGAATGAAACTAACCCCGGACTGACGTTGTTTTCAATAGAACTGCCATGGTGTTATTTTTGTGCAGAAATAAAAGTTCTTGGCATGGAACGAAACTTTACGAGGATTTTTTATATCAATAAAGAGAATTTCTGGAACCAAGAGCCACCTGAGGGGGCACCTGGGTGGGCACATCCCACCAAGGCGCGCGTGCCCCCAAGCGCGCCCCGGTGGGTTGTCCCCACCTGATGGCCCATATGACCCTGATGTTGGAAATATGCCCTAGAGGCAGTAATAAAATAGTTATTATTATATTTCCTGTTTCAAGATAATCGTTTATTATCCATGCTATAATTGTATTGAATGGAAACATAAATGCATGTGTGGATATATAGACAAAACTATGTCCCTAGTAAGCCTCTAGTTGACTAGCCAGTTGATCAAGGATGGTTAAGGTTTCCTGACCATAGACAAGTGTTGTCACTTGATGACGCGATCACATCATTGGCAGAATGATGTGATGGACAAGACCCAAACTATAAACATAGCATGTGATCGTGTCATTTTGTTGCTATTGTTTTCTGCATGTCAAGTATTCATTCCTATGACCATGAGATCATGTAACTCACTGACACCGGAGGAATGCCTTGTGTGTATCAAACGTCGCAACGTTACTGGGTGACTATAAAGATGCTCTATAGGTATCAACGAAGTTGTCCGTTGAGTTAGCATGGATCAAGACTGGGATTTGTCACTCTCTGTGACGGAGAGGTATCTCGGGGCCCACTCGGTAATACAACATCATATACAAGCCTTGCAAGCAATGTGACTAAAGAGTTAGTCATGGGATCTTGTATTACGGAACGAGTAAAGAGACTTGCCAGTAACGAGATTGAAATAGGTATGGGGATACCAACGATCAAATCTCGAGCAAGTAAGATACCGAAGGACAAAGGGAATCATATACGGGATTGTTTGAATCCTTGACATAGAGGTTCAACCGATAAGATCTTCGTAGAGTATGTAGGATCCAATATGGACATCCAGGTCCCGCTATTGTATATTGACCGGGGAGTGTCTCAGGTCATGTGTGCATAGTCGTCGAACCCGCGGGGTCTGCACACTTAAGGTTCGGTGACGTTTCGGTATAGTTGAGTTATAGGTTCTGGTGACCGAATTTTTGTTCGGAGTCCCGGATGAGATCCCGGACGTCACGAGGGTTTCCGGAATGGTCCGGAAACGAATATTGGTATATATATTGTTGCATTTGGCTTCCGGAAAGATTTCGGGATTGCCGGCAGTGTACCGGGAGTGACGAATGTGTTCTAGGGTTTTACGGGAGGGGCCACCCACCCGGGAGAGAACCTAATAGGCCCATGGGTGGCACACCAGCCCTTAGTGGGCTGGTGAAGGCATCCCAATAGGGCTATTTTGGCCAAGGGGAAAAAACAAGGCAAAAGGAAAAAAAAGAGGAGGTGGGAAGGAAGGAAGGGACTCCTCCCTCCAAACCGAATTGGAGGAGGGTCCCTCCTCTCCTCCCTCGGCCGAAGCCCTCCGAATTGGAGTAGGAGGCAAGCCCCACCCCTTGGTTTCTCCTATATACACTAGAGGTTTTAGGGTTTTTGAGACACAACTTTGCCACGTGCAACCCTAAACCTCTACTTCATAGTTCTTCCTCTTGATCGGATTTCTGCGGTGCTTAAGCGAAGCCCTAGAGGAATAAGATCATCACCACCACCGGCGCGCCATCACGCTGCCGGAGAACTCATCTACTTCCCCGTCTCTCTTGCTGGATCAAGAAGGCAGAGATCGTCATCGAGTTGTACGTGTGCCGAACGCGGAGGTGCCGTCCGTTCGGTACTAGATCGGGATGAATCATGGGACGGCAGTGATTTGGATTGCGAAGACGTCCCACTACATCAACCGTGTTTCTTAACGCTTCCCGCATACCGATCTACAAGGGTATGTAGACCCAATCTCCCTCTCGTACATGGTCATCACCATGATAGATCTTCGTGTGCGTAGGAATTTTTTTGTTTCCCATGCAACGTCCCCAACAGTAGCATCATGAGCTAAGTTCATGCGTAGATGATATCTCGAGTAGAACACAAAAGAGTTTGTGGGCGTTGATGCTTGCTATCCCTGGCAGCGGCGCCAGAAATCCTTTGGCTACGGCGACAAAAACCTTCTGGCGTCTCTTGAGCTTGCGTTGGTTTTTTTCCCTTGAAGAGGAAAGGGCGATGCAGCACAGGAGTAGTAAGTATTTCCCTCAGTTTGAGAACCAAGGTATCAATCCAGTAGGATAATCTCGTCAAGTCCAGAGTACCTGCGCAAACACAAAAGAGCTTGCACCCAACGCTATAAAGGGGTTGTCAATCCCTTCAAGATTGATTGCAAAGTGAGATCTGAAGGCGGAAAGTGCAACGAAGTAAAAGTGTAAGGCTGAAAATATGGTGTGGAGTAGACCCGGGGGCCATAGTGTTCACTAGAGGCTTCTCTCAAAATAGCAAGTATTACGGTGGGTGAACAAATTACTGTCGGGCAATTGATAGAACCGCGCAAAGTCATGACGATATCTAAGGCAATGATCATACATATAGGCATCACGTCCGAGACAAGTAGACCGATACTTTCTGCATCTACTACTATTACTCCACACATCGACCGCTATCGAGCATGCATCTAGTGTATTGAGTTCATGATGAACAGAGTAACGCCTTAATCAATATGACATGATGTAGAGGGATAATTTCAAACCAATGATGAAAACCCCATCTTTTTACCCTTGATGGCAACAACACGATGCGTGCCTCGCTACCCCTTCTATCACTGGGTGAGGTCATCACACGGTATGAACCCAAAACCAAGCAACTTCTCCCATTTCAAGAATCATAGATCTAGTTGGCCAAACAAAACCCACAACTCGAAGAGAATTACAAGGATATGAAATCATGCATAAGAGAGATCAGAAGAAACTGAAATAAGACTCATAGATAATCTGATCATAAATCCACAATTCATCGGATCTCGAAAAACACACCGCAAAAGAAGATTACATCGGATAGATCTCCATGAAGATCATGGAGAACTTTGTATTGAAGATCCAAGAGAGATTAGAAGCCATCTAGCTACTAGCTATGGACCCGCGGGTCTATGGTGAACTAGTCACGCATCATCGGAGTGGTCATGGTGTTGATGAAGAAGCCCTCCGTATCCGAATCCCCCCTCCGGCAGGGCACCAGAACGTGCCCCAGATGGGATCTTGCAGAGACAGAAGCTTGCAGCGGCGGAAAAGTATTTTCGATGATCTCTTGATTTTTTTCTGGGATTTTTGGGAATATATAGGCGCAAAACCTAGGGTAGAGGAGGTCCAGGGGGCCCACAAGCCCGTGAGGCCCGGCCTCCCCCCTGGCCGGGGCTGGGGGGCTTGTGGGGTCCCTGGGGACCCCGTGCCTTGGTTCTCAAGTCTCCCGATCTTCTTCTGTTTCGGAAAAATCTTTTCGGGGATTTTATTCCGTTTGGACTCCGTTTCAAATCTTCCTCTGAAAAGGGTCAAAAACACGGAAAAAACAGGAACTGGCACTTGGCACTGAGTTAATAAGTTAGTCCCAAAAAATATATAAAAGCCATATAAAACATCCAAAGTTTGATAGAATAATAGGATAAACCATCAAAAATTATAGACACGATGGAGACGTATCAAGCATCCCCAAGCTTAACTCCTGCTCGTCCTCAAGTAGGGAAGTGATAAAGACTGAATTTTTGATGTGGAATGCTACCTAGCATAGTTGTCCTTTGTAACTTATTTCATGTGACATGAATGTTCAGATCCGTAAGATTCAAAACAATAGTTTTCTATTGATATGAAAACAATAATACTTCAAGCAAACTAGCAAGGTAATCATGAACTTTCAAAATAACGAGGCCAAAGAAAGTTATCCCTACAAAATCATATAGTCTGGCTATGCTCCATCATCCTCACACAACTAATGTAAATCATGCACAACCCCGTTATTGGCCAAGTAATTGTTTTTGCACTCTTACTTTCTCAAACTTTTTATAACTATCACACAATACATGAGCGCGAGCCATGGATATAGCACTATAGGTGGAATAGAGTGTGGCGGTGGTTGTGAGACAAAAAGGAGGAGATGGTCACATTGACTCGGCATATCAAAAGGCTATGGAGATGCCCATTAATAGATATCAATGTGAATGAGTAGGGATTGCCATACAAGGGATGCACAAGAGCTATAAGTATGTGAAAGCTCAAAAGGAGAACTAGTGGGTGTGCATCCAACTTGCTTGCTCACGAAGACCTAGGGCAATTTGAGGAAGCCCATCATTGGAATATACAAGCCAAGTTATATAATGAAGATTCCCACTAGCATATGGTAGTGACAAAGCAAGAAGCTCTCAATCATGAAGAACATGGTGCTACTATGAAGCACAAGTGTGGAAAAAGATAGTAGCATTGTCCCTTTTCTCTTTTTCTCTCTTTCTTTTTTTTATTTGGGCTCTTTGGCCTCTTTTTTTATTTGGGCTCTTGGCCTCTCTTTTTTATTTCCTAACATGGGACAATGCTATAATAATGATGATCATCACACTTTTATTTACTCACAGCTCAAAGCTCAAAATGATGATGACTCTATAGGAAATGCCTCCGGCAGTGTACCGGGATGTGCAACGATCTAGCTTAGCGTATGACGTTGAAACATCTCGCTAGCTATCTTACGATCATGCAATGGCAATATGAGAGTGACGACACAAGTCATGAGGCGGAACAATGGGAGTTGCATGGCAATATATCTCGGAATGGCTATGAAAATGCCATAGTAGGTAGGTATGTTGGCTGTTTTGAGGACGACATATGGTGGGTTTGTGTACCGGCGAGAATTACGCGGCACTAGAGAGGCTAGCAATGGTGTAAGGTGAAAGTGCATCTATACCATGGACTCACATTAGTCATGAAGAACTCACATACTTGTTGCGAAAGTTTTTATTAGTAATCGAAACAAAGTGCTAAACGCATACTCCTAGGGGAAGGGTTGGTAGGTGCTAACCATCGCACGATCCTGACCTGAACACAAAGGATGACAATCAATAGATCAATTATGCTCCGACTTCCTAACATAGCGGTTCACCATACATGCATGCTACAGGAATCACTAACTTCAACACAAGTATTTCTAGATTCACAACACCCTACTAACATAACTCTTAATATTACCAAATCCACGTCTCAAAACTAATTGAGAGGAATCAAGACTTCTCTTTCTACTCAATGCACAAGCAGATGGAGGTTTTTGTATCTTCTTTGGGTACCTATCACCTTTGGGACTAGTTTCCTAGCATAAGCCAACTACCAAGTCATGCACCGCCGTGCTCTAAAAGGTCTAAGTGAAGCACATAGAGCAAAATTAGCTAGCTCAAAAGATATAAGTGAAGCACGATGAGCATTCTAGCAAAATCACGATGAGTGCATGTCTCTGTCTAAAGGTGTGCAGCAAGGATGATTGTGGCACAACAAAAAGAAAAAACTCCTAAGATACAAGACGCTCCAAGCAAAAGACATATCATGTGGTGAATAAAAATATAGCTCCAAGTAATGTTACCGATGGATTGAAGACGAAAGAGGGGATGCCTTCCCGGGGCTTCCCCAAGCTTAGGCTTTTTGGTGTCCTTGAATTTGGCTAGGGATGCCTTGGGCATCCCCAAGCTTGATCTCTTTCCACTCCTTATCTCTTTGTCCATGAGATCATCACCCAAAACTTGAAAACTTCACAACACAAAACTTAAACAGAAACTCATGATAACATTAGCAGAAGAAAACAAACTACCACCTCTTTAGGTAATGTAGCAATCTTGATTTCTATTTATATTGGTGTTGGGCTACTGTATTCTCACTTTTCCATGGTTAGTACCCCCCCCCGATACTATCCATAGTTTCATCAAAACAAGCAACCAACTCAACAAAAATAGAATATGTCAAAAACAGACCAGTCTGTAGCAATCTGTATACTTCGTATACTTCTGGTACCTCAACAATTCTGAAAACTTACGAATGCCTAGGAAAAAGGCATATCAACCAGCAGAAAAAAGAATCAACTCAAAAGCTCTTTCTGAATAAAAATGAAAAATCATCTCGTGAGCGAAAAGTTTCTGTCTTTTTCCAGCAGGATTAAACAACCATCACCAAGACTAGTCATAAAGGTTTTGCTTGGCTCAAACGCAAAAAAGAAACACAAAAAACACAATCACAACAGAATTATGATGGCGTGGACGCAACAAAACATAAAGAAAAAGATAAATTCATTGGGTTTCCTCCCAACAAGCGCTATTGTTTAACGCCCTTAGCTAGGCATAAAAGCGATAGAATCCTGTATCGTCGTCTTTAGTGCTCAAACCATAAGTAGCGTGATCACTTATTATCTTAAGGTTTTCATCTTTCTTGCTAGATGATTCACCACTATTTTTGGGAAAAAAACAGACTTGGTGACCTTATTGTGAGCAAAAATTGGAGTATTCTGCACAGCGGCAAAAGCGGAACCCAAGTTGGTTATAACATCCTCTAGTTTGCCAAGCCTAATGGAATCATGACCTAGTTTTTCGTTAACTGTGGGTTCCTTCTCCTTTAAATGTTTCAAAACCATTCCTACCTTGGATCCATACTGAGTGATTTGATTGTGGATCTTTCTATCCAAATTCTCAATAAGCTCGATCGTAGCAACTTTATTTTCAATGACATCCAGCCTACGCATCACATGTTCTAGAGTTAAGGTAGTTCCATTAACCACGAGTGGGGGTGAGCCTACCAAATTTATTACAGCTCCATAAGAATCAACGGTATGTCTACCCAAGAAATTTCCACCTACGATGGTATCAAGAATGTACCTATTCCAAGGAGAAATACCCACATAAAAGCTGCGAAGCAGGACGTTAGTAGATTGCTTATGAGTAGATCTACTCTGAGCATTGCAAATCCTATACCAAGTGTCCTTTAAGTTTTCTTCCTCAATTTGTTCGAAATTGAGAACTTCGTTCTCGGGAGTATTGTTCGAAGTGGTGATCTAGCCATGAGGACAAGTAGACTATCCCACACAAGTGAACAAAGAGCAGGCGAGAGAAAAGGGCGAACGAAAAGGCGAACAAAAAAGGCAAACGAAAAAGGCAAATTGGTGAAGTGGGGGAGAGGAAAACGAGAGGCAACTGGGAAACAAAGTAAATGCAAGAGATGAGTTTGCGACACTTACTTGGATGAGTTCTTGACTTGATCCTACCTGGCAACGGCGCTAGAAATTCTTCTGCTATTCCTGGCAGCAGCGCCAGAAATCCTTTGGCTATGGCGACAGAAACCTTCTATCGTCTCTTGAGCTTGCGTTGGTTTTTCCCTTGAAGAGGAAAGGGCGATGCAGCACAGGAGCAGTAAGTATTTCCCTCAGTTTGAGAACCAAGGTATCAATTCAGTAGGAGAATCTCGTCAAGTCCAGAGTACCTGCACAAACACAAAAGAGCTTGCACCCAACGCTATAAAGGGGTTGTCAATCCCTTCAAGATTGATTGCAAAGTGAGATCTGAAGGCGGAAAGTGCAACGAAGTAAAAGTGTAAGGCTGAAAATATGGTGTGGACTAGACCCGGGGGCCATAGTGTTCACTAGAGGCTTCTCTTAAAATAGCAAGTATTACGGCGGGTGAACAAATTACTGTCGAGCAATTGATAGAACCGCGCAAAGTCATGACGATATGTAAGGCCATGATCATACATATAGGCATCACGTCCGAGACAAGTAGACCGATACTTTCTGCATCTACTACTATTACTCCACACATCGACCGCTATCCAGCATGCATCTAGTGTATTGAGTTCATGACGAACAGAGTAACGCCTTAAGCAAGATGACATGATGTAGAGGGATAATCTCAAACCAATGATGAAAACCCCATCTTTTTACCCTTGATGGCAACAACATGATGCGTGCCTCGCTACTCCTTATGTCACTGGGTGAGGTCACCGCACGGTATGAACCCAAAACCAAGCACTTCTCCCATTGCAAGAATCATAGATCTAGTTGGCCAAACAAAACCACAACTCGAAGGGAATTACAAGGATATGAAATACTGCATAAGAGAGATCAGAAGAAACTCAAATAAGATTCATAGATAATCTGATCATAAATCCACAATTCATCGGATCTCGATAAACACACCGCAAAAGAAGATTACATCGGATAGATCTCCATGAAGATCATGGAGAACTTTGTATTGAACATCCAAGAGAGAGAAGAAGCCATCTAGCTACTAGCTATGGACTCGTAGGTCTATGGTGAACTACTCACACATCATCGGAGAGGTCATGGTGTTGTTGAAGAAGCCCTCCGTATCCGAGTCCCCCCTCTGACAGGGCACCAGAACGTGCCCCAGATGGGATCTTGCGGAGACAAAAGCTTGCGGCGGCAGAAAAGTATTTTCGATGATCTCTTGAATTTTTCTGGGATTTTAGGGAATATATAGGCGCAAAACCTAGGGCAGAGGAGGTCCAGGGGGCCCACAAACCCATGAGGCCCGGCTTCCCCCCCCGGCCGGGGCTGGGGGGCTTGTGGGGTCCCTGGGGACCCCATGCCTTGGTTTTTCAAGTCTCTCGATCTTCTTCTGTTTCGGAAAAAATATTTTCGGGGATTTTATTCCATTTGGACTCCTATTGAAATCTTCCTCTGAAAAGGGTCAAAAACACGGAAAAAACAGGAACTGACACTTGGCACTGAGTTAATAAGTTAGTCACAAAAAAAGATATAAAGGCATATAAAACATCCAAAGTTTGACAAGATAATAGCGTGAAACCATCAAAAGTTATATATATGTTGGAGACGTATCAATGTTCAATTTGATGCCCTCCTTAGTATTTTCTTGATTCGGCGGTATTGTTGGATTGAAGCGGCTCGGACCAACCTTACTCGTACGCTTACGAGAGACCGGTTTCATCGACTAAGATGCAACTTTTTGCATAAAGATGACTGGCGGGTGTCTGTTTCTTCAACTTTAGTTGAATAGGATTTGACCGAGGCGGTCCTTGGAGAAGGTTGAATAGCAATTTGCATATCACCGTTGTGGCTTTGCATAAGTAAGATGCGATCATACTAGATACCCATAGCAGCCACGTAAAACATGCAACAACAAATTAGAGGACGTCTAACTTGTTTTTGTAGGGTATGCATGTGATGTGATATGGCCAAAGACATGATGTGATATATTGGATGTATGAGATGATCATGTTGTACTAGTTAAATATCGACTTGCACGTCGATGCTACGACTACCGACAAGAGCCATAGGGTTGTGTTTAAACTAACGTTTGTGCTTGCAGATGCGTTTACTATATTGCTAGGTTGTAGCTTTAGTAGTAATAGCATAGATAGCACGACGACTTCGATGGCAGCATGATGATGGAGATCATGGTGTGGCGCCGATGACAACGAAGATCATGCCGGTGCTTTGGTGATGGAGATCAAGAAGCACAAGATCATGGCCATATCATGTCACTTATGATTTGCATGTGATGTTAATCCTTTTATGCACCTTATCTTGCTTAGAACGACGGTAGTATTATATGGTGATCCCTCACTAAAATTTCAAGATAAAATTGTGTTCTCCCTGACTGTGCACCGTTGCGACAGTTCGTCGTTTCGAGACACCATGTGATGATCGGGTGTGATAGACTCAATGTTCACATACAACGAGTGCAAAATAGTTGCACACGCGGAACACTCGGGTTAAACTTGACGAGCATAGCATGTACATACATGGCCTCGGAACACAAGAGACCAAAAGGTCGAGCATGAATCATATGGTGGATATGATCAACATGGAGATGTTCACCACTAAAACTATACTCAACTCACGTGATGATCGGACTTGAGTGAGTGAATTTGGATCATGCCACACTCAAATAACTAGAGGGATGTATATTTGAGTGGGAATTTATTAGTAATATGATTAGCTAAACTCTAATTGTCTTGAACATAGTCTAAGTAAACTTTGCAATATTTTATGTTGTAGATCAATGGCTCGCGCAATAGCAAACCTGAATTTCAATACGTTCCTAGAGAAAGCTAAGTTGAAACATGATGGAAGCAATTTCATTGACTCGGCTCATAATCTGAGGCTATCCTCGGTGCTGGCCAAAAGAATTATGTCCTTGATGCTGCGTTAGGAGATGCACCACCCACCATGGCTGACCAAGACGTTTTGAACGCTTAGCAAGCACGTAAGGATGACTACTCACTAGTTCAATGTGCAGTCTTGTATGGCTTAGAACCAGGACTTTAAAGATGTTTTGAACGTCATGGAGCATATGACATGTTCCAAGAGTTGAAGTTTATCTTTGAGAAGAATGCCCGGATCAAGAGGTATGAGACCTCTGATAAGTTCTATGCTTGCAAGATGGAAGAGAAGTCGTCTGTCAGTGAACATGTGCTCAGAAAGTCTGGGTACTCAAACCGTCTAGCTGAGCTAGGGATTGAACTCCCGCAAGAAGCTATCACTGACAGAATTCTTCAATCACTACCGCCTAGCTATAAAGGCTTCGTGTTGAACTATAACATGCAATGGATGAATAAGTCACTCGGTGAGCTGTTTGCGATGCTGAAAGTCACAGAGTTAGAAATCCGGAAAGAACATCAAGTGTTGATGGTCAATAAGACCACTGGTTTCAAGAAAAATGGCAAAGGCAAGAAGGGTAACTCCAAGAAGAGCGGCAAAACTGTTGCCCCTCCAAAGAAGAAACCCAAGGCTGGACCTAAGCCGGAAACTGAGTGCTATTATTGCAAGGGGACTGGTCACTAGAAGCGCAACTGCCCCAAGTATTTGGCCGATAAGAAGGCGGCCAACACCAAACAAGGTATATTTAATATACATGTTATTGATGTGTATCTAACCAGCTCTTGTAGTAGTGCCTGGGTATTTGATACCGGTTATGTTGCTCACATTTGCAACTCGAAGCAGGAACTGCGGAATAAACGAAGGTTGGCGAAGGATGAAGTGACGATGCGCGTGGAAAATGGTTCCAAGGTTGATGGGATCGCCGTCGGCACGGTCTCACTTTAGTTACCATCGGGATTAGTTATGAACTTAAATATTTGTTATTTAGTTCCTTCGTAAATAATGAACATTATATCTGGATCTTGTTTATTGTGAGACGGATACTCATTTAAGTCAGAGAATAATTGTTGTTCTATTTATATGAGTAATATCTTTTATGGTCGTGCACCCAATGTGAGAGGTTTGTTCATATTGAATCTCGATTGTGATGACACTCATATCCATAACATTGAGACAAAAAGATGTAGAGTTAACAATGATAGTGCCACTTTCTTGTGGCACTGCCACTTAGGTCATATTGGTGTTAAGCGCATGAAGAAACTCCATGCTGATGGGCTTTTGGAGTAACTTGATTTTGAATCACTTGACACATGAGAACCATGCCTCATGAGCAAGATGACTAAGACTACGTTCTCTGGAACAATGGAGCGTGCAAGTGACTTGTTGGAAATCATACATACTGATGTGTGCAGACAAATGAGTGTGGAGGCATGCGACGGATATCGTTAGTTTCTCACCTTCGCCACCGATTTGAGTAGGTATGGCTATATCTACTTGATGAAGCACAAGTCTGAAACATTTGAAAAGCTCAAACAATTTCAGAGTGAAGTTGAAAACCATCGTAGCAAGAAGATAAGTTCCTACAATCTGATCGAGGGGGAGAATATCTGAGTTACGAGTTTGGCACTCACTTAAGACAATGTGGAATTGGTTCACAGTTGACACCGCCTGGAACACCACAGCGTAATGGTGTGTCCGAATGTCGTAATCATACTTTATTAGATATGGTGCGATCTATGATGTCTCTTACCGATTTGCCATTATCATTTTGGGGATGTGCATTAGAGACAGTTGCATTCACTCTAAATAGGGCACCATCAAAATCCGTTGAGACGACACCATATGAGCTATGGTATGGCAAGAAGCCAAAGTTGCCGTTTCTTAAAGTTTGGGGATGCGGTTTCTTATGTCAAAAAGCTTTAGCCTAAAAAGCTGGAACCCAAAGCGGAAAAGTGCATCTTCATAGGTTACCCAAAAGAGACAGTTGGGTACAACTTCTATCTCAGATCCGATGGCAAAGTGTCTGTCGCTAAAAACAGAGCTTTTCTTGATAAAGAGTTTCTCTCGAAAGAATTGAGTGGGAGGAAGATAGCACTTGATGAGGTTGTGGAACCTCTGCATCAACAAGATGGTGGCGCAGGGCAAAAAGAAATTTATGTCGAGGTGACACCAGTTAAAGAGGAAGCTAATGATGATGGTCATGAAACTTCAGATCAAGTTACTGTCGGACCTCGCAGGTCGACAAGAGCACGTACTGCTCCTGAGTGGTACGGGAATCCTGTCTTATCTATCATGTTGTTAGACAATAATGAGCCTGCGAATTATGGAGAAACAATGGTGGGCCCAGATTCCAACAGTGTTGGAATTATGCTCTAGAGGCAATAATAAATATAGTTATTATTATAATTCCTGTATCAAGATAATCGTTTATTATCCATGCTATAATTGTATTGGATGAAGACTCATTTACATGTGTGGATACATAGACAAAACACTGTCCCTAGCAAGCCTCTAGTTGGCTAGCCAGTTGATCAAAGATAGTCAATGTCTTCTGATTATGAACAAGGTGTTGTTGCTTGATAACTGGATCACGTCATTAGGAGAATCACGTGATGGACTAGACCCAAACTAATAGACGTAGCATGTTGATCGTGTCATTTTGTTGCTACTGTTTTCTGCGTGTCAAGTATTTGTTCCTATGACCATGAGATCATATAACTCACTAACACCGGAGGAATACTTTGTGTGTATCAAACGTCGCAACGTAACTGGGTGACTATAAAGATGCTCTACAGGTATCTCCGAGGGTGTTCGTTGAGTTAGTATGGATCAAGACTGGGATTTGTCACTCCATGTGACGGAGAGGTATCTCGGGGCCCACTCGGTAATACAACATCACACACAAGCCTTGCAAGCAATGTAACTTAGTGTAAGTTGCGGGATCTTGTATTACGGAACGAGTAAAGAGACTTGACGGTAAACGAGATTGAAATAGGTATGCGGATACTGACAATCGAATCTCGGGCAAGTAACATACCGAAGGTCAAAGGGAATGACATACGGGATTATATGAATCCTTGGCACTGAGGTTCAAACGATAAGATCTTCGTAGAATATGTAGGATCCAATATGGGCATCCAGGTCCCGCTATTGGATATTGACCGAGGAGTCTCTCGGGTCATGTCTACATAGTTCCCGAACCCGCAGGGTCTGCACACTTAAGGTTCGACGTTGTTTTATGCGTATTTGAGTTATATGGTTGGTTATCGAATGTTGTTCGGAGTCCCGGATGAGATCAAGGACGTCACGAGGGTTTCTGGAGTGGTCGAGAAACGAAGATTGATATATAGGATGACCTCATTTGATTACCGGAAGGTTTCCGGAGTTACCGGGAATGTACCGGGAATGACGAATGGGTTCCGGGAGTTCACCGGGGGGGGGGGGGGGGGAACCCACCCCGGGGAAGCCCATAGCCCTTGAGGGTGGCGCACCAGCCCTTAGTGGGCTGGTGGGACAGCCCAAAAGGGCCCTATGCGCATTGGAAGAAAAATCAAAGAGAAAAGAAAAAAAAGGAGGAGGTGGGAAAGGAAAGAAGGACTCCACCCACCAAACCAAGTAGGACTCGGTTTGGGGGGGAGTCCTTACCCCCTTTGGCTCGGCCGACCCCCTTGGGGATCCTTGAGCCCCAAGGCAAGGTGCCCCCTCTCCCACCTATATATACGGAGGTTTTAGGGCTGATTTGAGACGACTTTTCCACGGCAGCCCGACCACATACCTCCACGGTTTTTCCTCTAGATCGCGTTTCTGCGGAGCTCGGGCGGAGCCCTGCTGAGACGAGATCATCACCAACCTCCGGAGCGCCGTCACGCTGCCGGAGAACTCTTCTACCTCTCCGTCTCTCTTGCTGGATCAAGAAGGCCGAGATCATCGTTGAGCTGTACGTGTGCTGAACGCGGAGGTGCCGTCCGTTCGGCACTAGATCGTGGGACTGATCGCGGGATAGTTCGCGGGGCGGATCGAGGGACGTGAGGACGTTCCACTACATCAACCGCGTTCACTAACGCTTCTGCTGTACGGTCTACAAGGGTACATAGATCACTCATACCCTCTCGTAGATGGACATCACCATGATAGGTCTTCGTGCGCGTAGGAAATTTTTTGTTTCCCATGCGACGTTCACCAACAGTGGTATCAGAGCTAGGTTCATGCGTAGATGTCTTCTCGACTAGAACACAAAAGTTTTTGTGGGCGGTGATGTGCGTTTTGCTGCCCTCCTTAGTCTTTTCTTGATTCCGCGGTATTGTTGGATTGAAGCGGCTTGGACCGACATTACTCGTACGCTTACGAGAGACTGGTTTCATCGCTACGAGTAACCCCGTTGCTCAAAGATGACTGGCAAGTGTCGGTTTCTCCAACTTTAGTTGAATCGGATTTGACCGAGGAGGTCCTTGGATGAGATTAAATAGCAACTCATATATCTCCGTTGTGGTGTTTGCGTAAGTAAGATGCGATCCTACTAGATACCCATGGTCACCACGTAAAACATGCAACAACAAAATTAGAGGACGTCTAACTTGTTTTTGCAGGGTATGCTTGTGATGTGATATGGCCAACGATGTGATGTGATATATTGGATGTATGAGATGATCATGTTGTAATAGATAATATCGACTTGCACGTCGATGGTACGGCAACCGGCAGGAGCCATAGGGTTGTCTTTATAACTAACGTTTGTGCTTGCAGATGCGTTTACTATTTTGCTAGGATGTAGCTTTAGTAGTAATAGCATGAGTAGCACGACAACCCCGATGGCGACACGTTGATGGAGATCATGGTGTGGCGCCGGTGACAAGAAGATCGTGCCGGTGCTTTGGTGATGGAGATCAAGAAGCACGTGATGATGGCCATATCATGTCACTTATGAATTGCATGTGATGTTAATCCTTTTATGCACCTTATTTTGCTTAGAACGACGGTAGCATTATGAGGTGATCTCTCACTAAAATTTCAAGACGAAATTGTGTTCTCCCTGACTGTGCACCATTGCTGCAGTTCGTCGTTTCGAGACACCACGTGATGATCGGGTGTGATAGACTCAACGTTCACATACAACGGGTGCAAAACAGTTGCGCACGCGGAACACTCGGGTTAAGCTTGACGAGCCTAGCATGTGCAGACATGGCCTCGGAACACATGAGACCGAAAGGTCGATCATGAATCATATAGATGATATGATTAGCATAGGCATGCTTACCACTGAAACTATACTCAACTCACGTGATGATCGGACTTGAGCTAGTGTAAGTGGATCATGAACCACTCAAATGACTAGAGAGATGTACTTTTTGAGTGGGAGTTTAGCGAATAATTTGATTAAGTTAAACTCTAATTATCTTGAACATAGTCTAAGTCCACTTTGAATATATTTGTGTTGTAGATCACGGCTCACGCGACAGTCACCCTGAATTTTAATACGTTCCTAGAGAAAGCTAAGTTGAAAGATGATGGAAGCAACTTTGTAGACTGGGCTCGTAATCTTAAGCTAATCTTACAAGCTGGGAAGAAGGATTATGTCCTTAATGCTGCGCTAGGAGATGAACCACCTGCTACGGCTGAACATGATGTTAAGAACGCTTGGTTAGCACGTAAGGAGGACTACTCAGTAGTTCAATGTGCAGACTTGTATGGCTTAGAACCGGGACTTCAACGTCGCTTTGAGCGTCATGGAGCATTTGAGATGTTCCAGGAGTTGAAGTGTATCTTTCAGAAGAATGCCCGGATCGAGAGGTATGAGACCTCCGATAAATTCTATGCTTGCAAGATGGAGGAGAACTCGTGTGTCAGTGAACATGTGCTCAAAATGTCTGGGTACTCAAACCGTCTAGCTGAGCTGGGGATTGAACTCCCGCAAGAGGCTATCACTGACAGAATCCTTCAATCACTGCCGCCAAGCTATAAAGGCTTTGTGTTGAACTACAACATGCAAGGGATGAACAAGTCACCCGGCGAGTTGTTTGCGATGCTGAAAGTCGCAGAGTCTGAACTCTGTAAAGAGCATCAAGTGTTGATGGTGAATAAGACCACTAGTTTCAAGAGAAACGGCAAAGGCAAGAAGGGTAATTCAAAGAAGAGAGGCAAGCCTATTGCCAATCCGACGGAGAAACCCAAAGCTGGACCTAAGCCTGAAACAGAGTGTTACTATTGCAAGGGTATGGGTCACTGGAAGCGCAATTCCCCCAAGCATCTGGCAGATAAGAAGGCGGCCAAAGAAAAATCAGGTATATTTGATATACATGTTATTGATGTGTACTTAACCGGCTCTCGTAGTAGTGCCTGGGTATTCGATACCGGTTCTGTTGCTCATATTTGCAACTCGAAACAGGAACTCTGGAATAGGCGAAGGCTGGCGAAAGATGAAGTGACGATGCGCGTAGGAAATGGTTCCAAGGTTGATGCAATCGCCGTCGGCACAGTTTCAGTTTAGTTACCATCAGGATTAGTTATGAACTTGAATCATTGTTATTTAGTGCCTGGGTTGAGCATGAACATTATATCTGGATCTTGTTTATTGCGAGACGGTTACTCTTTTAAGTCAGAGAATAATGGTTGTTCTATTTCTATGAGTAACATCTTTTATGGTCATGCACCCAATGTGAGAGGATTGTTCATATTGAATCTTGATAGCGATACCAACATACATAACATTGAGACCAAAAGAGTTAGAGTTAACAATGATAGCGTCATATTTTTGTGGCACTGCCGCTTAGGTCATATTGGTGTAAAGCGCATGAAGAAACTCCATGCCGATGGACTTTTGGAGTCACTTGACTTTGATTCACTTGACACGTGTGAACCATGCCTCATGGGCAAGATGACTAAAACTCCGTTCTCCGAAACAATGGAGCGTGCAAGTGACTTGTTGGAAATCATACATACCGATGTGTGTGGTCCGATGAGCGTAGAGGCACGCGACGCATATCGTTATTTTCTCACCTTCGCTGACGATTTGAGTAGATATGGTTATGTCTACTTAATGAAGCACAAGTCTGAAACATTTGAAAAGTTCAAGCAATTTCAGAGTGAAGTTGAAAATCATCGTAACAAGAAGATCAAGTTCCTACGGTCTGATCGTGGGGGTGAATATCTGAGTTTCGAGTTTGGTGCTCACTTAAGACAATGTGGAATTGTTTCACAGTTGACACCGCCTGGAACACCACAGCGTAATGGTGTGTCCGAACGTCGTAATCGTACTTTATTAGAGATGGTGCGATCTATGATGTCTCTTACCGATTTGCCATTATCATTTTGGGGTTATGCATTAGAAACAACTGCATTCACTTTAAATAGGGCACCATCAAAATCCGTTGAGACGACACCATACGAACTGTGGTATGGCAAAAGGCCAAAGTTGTCGTTTCTTAAGGTTTGGGGACGTGATGCTTATGTCAAAAAGCTTCAGCCTGAAAAGCTGGAACCCAAAGCGGAAAAGTGCATCTTCATAGGTTACCCAAAAGAGACAGTTGGGTACACCTTCTATCTCAAATCCGAGGGCAAAGTGTTTGTTGCTAAAAACGGAGCTTTTCTCGAGAAGGAGTTTCTCTCGAGAGAATTGAGTGGGAGGAAGATAGAACTTGACGAGGTTGTCGAACCTCTCATCCCTCTGGATGGTGGCACAGGGCAAGGGGAAACCTCTGTCGTTGCGACGCCGGTTGAGGAAGAAGTTAATGATGATGATCATGAAACTCCGGTTCAAGTTTCTGTCGAACCACGCAGGTGGACGAGACCACGTGCTGCTCCAGAGTGGTACGGTAATCCCGTCTTATCAATCATGTTGTTGGACAACAATGAACCTGCAAATTATGAAGAAGCAATGGTGGGCCCAGATTCCAACAAATGGCTAGAAGCCATGAAGTCCGAGATAGGATCCATGTATGAGAACAAAGTGTGGACTTTGGAGGTACTGCCTGAGGGCCGCAAGGCTATTCAGAACAAATGGATCTTTAAGAGGAAGACGGACGCTGACGGCAATGTGACCGTTTATAAAGCTCGACTTGTGGCAAAGGGTTTTTCACAAGTTCAAGGAGTTGACTAGGATGAGACATTCTCACCCGTAGCGATGCTTAAGTCCGTCAGAATCATGTTAGCAATAGCTGCATTTTTCGATTAGGAAATCTGTCAGATGGATGTCAAAATGGCGTTCCTTAACGGTTTCCTTAAGGAAGAATTGTATATGATGCGACCCGAAGGTTTTGTCGATCCTAAGAATGCTAACAAGGTGTGCAAGCTCCAGCGATCCATTTATGGACTGGTGCAAGCATCTCGGAGTTGGAACAAACGCTTTGATGAGGTGATCAAAGCATTTGGGTTTATACAAGTGGTTGGAGAATCTTGTATTTACAAGAAAGTGAGTGGGAGCTCTGTGGCGTTTCTAATATTATATGTGGATGACATATTGCTGATTGGAAACAACGTAGAGTTTTTGGAGAGCATAAAGGATTACTTGAATAAAAGTTTCTCTATGAAGGACCTAGGAGAAGCTGCTTACATTCTAGGCATTAAGATCTATAGGGATAGATCAAAACTCCTGATAGGACTTTCACAAAGCACATACCTTGATAAAGTTTTGAAGAGGTTCAAAATGGAACAGTCCAAGAAGGGGTTCTTGCCAGTTTTACAAGGTACGAGATTGAGTAAGACTCAGTGCCCGGCAACTGATGAAGATAGAGAGCATATGTGTTCCGTCCCCTATGCTTCAGCCATAGGTTCTATCATGTATGCAATGCTGTGCACTAGACCGAACGTTAGCCTGGCCATAAGTATGGCAGGTAGGTTTCAGAGTAATCCAGGAGTGGATCACTGGACAGCGGTCAAGAATATCCTGAAGTACCTGAAAAGGACTAAGGAGATGTTTCTCGTGTATGGAGGTGACGAAGAGCTCGCCGTAAAAGGTTACGTCGATGCAAGCTTTGACACAGATCCGGACGACTCTAAGTCGCAAACCGGATACGTATTTATTCTTAATGGAGGTGCGGTAAGCTGGTGCAGTTCCAAGCAAAGCATCGTAGCAGATTCTACATGTGAAGCGGAGTACATGGCTGCCTCGGAGGCGGCTAAGGAGGGTGTCTGGATGAAGCTGTTCATGACGGATCTTGGAGTGGTGCCAAGCGCACTGAATCCAATAACCTTGTTCTGTGACAACACGGGTGCCATTTTCTTAGCAAAGGAACCACGGTTTCACAAGAAGTCCAGACACATCAAACAGCGCTTCAACCTCATCCGCGACTACGTCGAAGGAGAGGACGTAAATATATGCAAAGTGCACACGGATCTGAATGTAGCAGACCCGCTGACTAAACCTCTTCCACAGCCAAAGCATGGTCAACACCAGAACTGTATGGGTGTTAGATTTATTACAATGTAATTTGCATGATGATGTGAGGGCTAGATTATTGACTCTAGTGCAAGTGGGAGACTGTTGGAATTATGCCCTAGAGGCAATAATAAATATAGTTATTATTATAATTCCTGTATCAATATAATCGTTTATTATCCATGCTATAATTGTATTGGATGAAGACTCATTTACATGTGTGGATACATAGACAAAACACTGTCCCTAGCAAGCCTCTAGTTGGCTAGCCAGTTGATCAAAGATAGGTAGTGTCTTCTGATTATGAACAAGGTGTTGTTGCTTGATAAATGGATCACGTCATTAGGAGAATCACGTGATGGACTAGACCCAAACTAATAGACGTAGCATGTTGATCGTGTCATTTTGTTGCTACTGTTTTCTGCGTGTCAAGTATTTGTTCCTATGACCATGAGATCATATAACTCACTAACACCGGAGGAATACTTTGTGTGTATCAAATGTCGCAACGTAACTGGGTGACTATAAAGATGCTCTACAGGTATCTCCGAGGGTGTTCGTTGAGTTAGTATGGATCAAGACTGGGATTTGTCACTCCGTGTGGCGGAGAGGTATCTCGGGGCCCACTCGGTAATACAACATCACACACAAGCCTTGCAAGCAATGTAACTTAGTGTAAGTTGCGGGATCTTGTATTACGTAACGAGTAAAGAGACTTGCCGGTAAACGAGATTGAAATAGGTATGCGGATACTGACGATCGAATCTCGGGCAAGTAACATACCGAAGGACAAAGGGAATGACACACGAGATTATATGAATCCTTGGCACTGAGGTTCAAACGATAAGATCTTCGTAGAATATGTAGGATCCAATATGGGCATCCAGGTCCCGCTATTGGATATTGACCGAGGAGTCTCTCGGGTCATGTCTACATAGTTCTCGAACCCGCAGGGTCTGCACACTTAAGGTTCGACGTTGTTTTATGCGTATTTGAGTTATATGGTTGGTTACCGAATGTTGTTCGGAGTCCCGGATGAGATCACGGATGTCACGAGGGTTTCCGGAATGGTCCGGAAACAAAGATTGATATATAGGATGACCTCATTTGATTACCGGAAGGTTTTCGGAGTTACCGGGAATGACGAATGGGTTCCGGGAGTTCACCGGGGGGGGGGGGCAACCCACCCCGGGGAAGCCCATAGGCCTTGAGGGTGGCGCACCGGCCCTTAGTGGGCTGGTGGGACAGCCCAAAAGGGCCCTATGTGCATTGGAAGAAAAATCAAAGAGAAAAGAAAAAAAAGGAGGAGGTGGGAAAGGAAAGAAGGACTCCACCCACCAAACCAAGTAGGACTCGGTTTGGGGGGGAGTCCTTCCCCCCTTTGGCTCGGCCGACCCCCTTGGGGATCCTTGATCCCCAAGGCAAGGTGCCCCCTCTCCCACCTATATATACGGAGGTTTTAGGGCTGATTTGAGACGACTTTTCCACGGCAGCCCGACCACATACCTCCACGGTTTTTCCTCTAGATCGCGTTTCTGCGGAGCTCGGGCGGAGCCCTGCTGAGACGAGATCATCACCAACCTCCGGAGCGCCGTCACGCTGTCGGAGAACTCTTCTACCTCTCCGTCTCTCTTGCTGGATCAAGAAGGCCGAGATCATCGTCGAGCTGTACGTGTGCTGAACGCGGAGGTGCCGTCCGTTCGGCACTAGATCGTGGGACTGATCACGGGATAGTTCGCGGGGCGGATCGAGGGACGTGAGGACGTTCCACTACATCAACCGCGTTCACTAACGCTTCTGCTGTACGGTCTACAAGGGTACGTAGATCACTCATCCCCTCTCGTAGATGGACATCACCATGATAGGTCTTCGTGCGCGTAGGAAATTTTTTGTTTCCCATGCGACGTTCACCAACAAACAGATGGTTAGAGGCCATGAAATCCGAGATAGGATCCATGTATGAAAACAAAGTGTGGACTTTGGAAGTATTACCTAAAGGTCGCAAGGCTATTCAGAACAAATGGATTTTTAAGAAGAAGACAGACGCGGACGGTAATGTGACCGTTTATAAAGCTCGACTTGTGGCAAAGGGTTTTTCACAAGTTCAAGGAGTTGATTACGATGAGACATTCTCACCCGTAGTGATGCTTAAGTCCGTCCGAATCATGTTAGCAATAGCTGCATTTTTCGATTATGAAATCTGGCAGATGGATGTCAAAACGGCGTTCCTTAATGGGTTTGTTAAGGAAGAGTTGTATATGATGCAACCCGAAGGTTTTGTCGATCCAGAGAATGCTGACAAACTCTGCAAGCTCCAGCAATCCATTTATGGACCAGTGCAAGCATCTCAGAGTTGGAATATTATATGTGGATGACATATTGCTGATTGGAAACAATGTGGAGTTTTCGGAGAGCATAAGGATTACTTGAACAAAAGTCTTTCAATGAAATACCTAGGATAAGCTGTTTACATATTAGGCATTAATATCTACAGAGATAGATCAAGGCGCTTAATAGGACTTTCACAAAGCACATACCTTGATAAAGTTTTGAAGAAGTTCAAAATGGAACAATCCAAGAAAGGGTTCTTGCCTGTGCTACAAGGTGTAAAGTTGAGTAAGACTCAGTGTCCAGTAACCTCATACGCGACTATGTCGAAGGAGAGGACATAAATATTTGCAAAGTGCACACGGATATGAATGTTGCAGATTCGCTGACTAAACCTCTTCAATGAGCGAAGCATGATCAACACCAGAACTGTATGGGTGTTAGATTCATTACAGTGTAAATCACATAGCAATGTGAGACTAGATTATTGACTCTAGTGCAAGTGGGAAACTGTTGGAAATATCCCTAGAGGCAATAATAAAATAGTTATTATTATATTTCATGTTTCAAGATGATCATTTATTATCCATGCTATAATTGTATTGAATGGAAACATAAATGCATGTGTGGATATATAAACAAAACTATGTCCCTAGTAAGCCTCTAATTGACTAGCTAGTTGATCGAGGATGGTTAAGGTTTCCTGACCATAGACAAGTGTTGTCACTTGATGACGGGATCACATCATTGGGAGAATGATGTGATGGACAAGACCCAAACTATAGACATAGCATGTGATCGTGTCATTTTGTTGCTATTGTTTTCTACATGTCAAGTATTCATTCCTATGACCATGAGATCATGTAACTCACTGACACCAGAGGAATGCCTTGTGTGTATCAAACATCGCAATGTTACTGGGTGTCTATAAAGATGCTCTACAGGTATCTCCGAAGGTGCCCGTTCAGTTAGCATGGATCAAGACTGGGATTTGTCATTTCGTGTGACGGAGAGGTATCTCGGGGCCCACTCGGTAATACAACATCACATACAAGCCTTGCAAGCAATGTGACTAAAGACTTAGTCTAGGGATCTTGTATTATGGAACGAGTAAAGAGACTTGCCAGTAACGAGCTTGAAATAGGTATGGGGATACCGACGATCAAATCTCGGGCAAGTAAGATACCGAAGGACAAAGGGAATGATATACGTGATTGTTTGAATCCTTGACATAGAGGTTCAACCGATAAGATCTTCGTAGAATATGTCGGATCCAATATGGACATCGAGGTCCCGCTATTGGATATTGACCGGGGAGTGTCTCAGGTCATGTCTGCATAGTTCTCGAACCCACAGGGTCTGCACACTTAAGGTTCATTGACGTTTCGGTATAGTTGAGTTATAGGTGCTGGTGACCGAAGTTGTGTTCGGAGTCCCGGATGAGATCCCAGATGTCACGGGGGTTTCCGAAATGGTCTAGAAACGAAGATTGATATATAGGATTGTTGCATTTGGCTTTCGTAATTTTTTCGGGCATTGCCGGCAGTGTACCGGGAGTGACGAATGTGTTCTGGGGTTTTACCGGGAGGGGCCACCCACCCGGGAGAGAACCTAATAGGCCCATGGGTGGAACACCAGCCCTTAGTGGGCTGGTGAAGCCAGCCCAATAGGGCTATTTCGGCCAAGGAGAAAAAATAAGGCAAAAGGAAAAAAAGAGGAGGTAGGAAGGAAGGAAGGGACTCCTCCCTCCAAACCGAATTGGAGGAGGATCCCTCCTCTCCTCCCTCGTCTGAAGCCCTCCTACTTGGAGTAGGAGGCAAGCCCCATGCTACTTCAACAAAAGACCTTCCAACGGCGCCAGAAACACGTGCTGACGGGAGACTATTCTTGTCTTGATTCTCCTCGGCAACGACACCAGGAATCCTTCTGCTATGGCTACGCCTTTAGGGACTTCCTTGGAAAATATGCAAAGGATTCCCCCGTGGACTTGGATCCTTGCGTTGGTGTTCCCTCGAAGCGGAAAGGGTGATGTAGCACTGCGGTGGTAAGTATTTCCCTCGGTTTTGAGAACCAAGGTATCGATCCAGTGAAGGAGTGTCACAAGTACCTGCACAAACACAAAAAGCTTGCTCCCAATGCTATGAAGGGGTTGTCAATACCTTATAGATTGTTTGCCAAGTGAGAACTGAAAGCAACAAAGTAACAAAGCAAAGTAAAAGCGAAAGTGGAAACGATAGGTGTGAATAGACCCGGGGGCCGTAGTTTTCTCTAGTGGCTTCTCTCATGAAAGCAAGTAGACGGTGGGTGAACAAATTACTGTCGAGCAATTGATAGAACCGCGCACAGTTGTGACGTCATCTATGGCAATGATTATATCTATAGACATCACGTCCAAAACAAGTTGACCGATACTTTCTGCATCTACTACTATTACTCCACACGTCGACAGCATGCATATAGTGTATTAAGTCCAAAAGAACAGAGTAACGCCTTAAGCAAGATGACATGATGTAGCTGGACAATCTCATATCTACGACAAAGCCCATCTTGTTACCCTTGACGGCAACTACACGATGTGTGCCTTGCTGCCCCTACTGTCACTGGGAAAGGTCACCACACGGTATGAACCCAAAACCAAGCACTTCTCCCATTGCAAGAATCATAGATGTAGTTGGCCAAACAAAACCCAAGACTCAGAGAGACTTACAAGGATATCAAATCATGCATATAAGAAATCAGCAAAGACTCAAATATATATCATAGATAATCTGATCACAAATCCACAATTCATCGGATCTCGACAAACACACCACCAAAGAGGATTACATCGGATAGATCTCCATGAAGATCATGTAGAACTTTGTATTGAAGATCCAAGAGAGAGAAGAAGCCATCTAGCTACTGATGACCCACAAGTATAGGGGATCAATCGTAGTCCTTTTGATAAGTAAGAGTGTCGAACCCAACGAGGAGCAGAAGGCTCTGATAAACGGATTTCAGCAAGGTAATAACTGCAAGCACTGAAAGTAGCGGTAACAAGTGATTGTGTAGCAGGTGAAACGTAGCAAGTAAAGAGTAACAAGTAACAAGTAGTAGCAACGGTACAGCAAGTGGCCCAATCCATTTTGTAGCACAGGACAAGCCTGAACAAAGTCTTATAGGAGGAAAAACACTCCCGAGGACACACGGGAATTTCTGTCATGCTAGTTTCATCATGTTCATATGCTTCGCGTTCGTCACTTTGATAGTTTGATATGTGGGTGGACCGGCGCTTGGGTACAACCCTTACTTGGACAAACATCCCACTTATGATTAACCTCTCTCGCAAGCATCCGCAACTACAAAAGAAGAATTAAGACAAAGTCAAACCATAGCATTAAACTAGTGGATCCAAATCAGCCCCTCACGAAGCAACACATAGACTGGGGTTTAAGCTTCCGTCACTCCAGCAACCCATCATCTACTTACTACTCCCCAATGCCTTCCTCTAGGCCCAAATATGGTGAAGTGTTACGTAGTCGACGTTCACATAACACCACTAGAGGAAAAACAACATAGAGCATATCAAAATACTGAACGAATATCAAATTCACATGACTATTATCAGCATGACTTATCCCATGTCCTCAGGAACAAAAGTAAGTACTCACAAGACATAATCATAATCATGACCAGAGGTGTAATGAATAGCATCAAGGATCTGAACATAAACTCTTCCACCAAGTAATCCAACTAGCATCAACTACAAAGAGTAATCAACACTACTAGCAACCTTACAAGTACCAATATGAGTTGCGAGACGAAGATTGGTTACAAGAGATGAACTAGGGATTGGAGAGGAGATGGTGCTGATGAAGATGTTGATGAAGATGCCTCCCCTCCGACGAGAGGAGTGTTGGTGATGACGATGGCGGCGATTCCCCCTCCGGGAGGGAAGTTTCCCCGGCAGGATCGTCCTGCCAGAGCTCTAGATTGGGTCTGCTCAAGTTCCGCCTCGTGGCGGCGGCGAAACCACGAAAAAGCTCCCTTATGATTTTTTCCAGGTCAGGACGGATCATATAGCAAAAGAGGTGGGCTAGTGGGCCAGTGGGCTGCCCACAAGCTTGCCCACCGCCACCAGGGGGGTGGTGGCGGAGTGGGGGCTTGTGGGGCCCTGGTGGCCCCCCTCCGGTAGTTCCTTTGCCCAGTATTTTTAATATATTCCAGAAAAAATCCACGTAAATTTTCAGGGCATTTGGAGATGTGTAGAATAGTGGACTAGGATTTGCTCCTCTTCCAGTCCAGAATTCCAGCTGCCTGAATCCTCCCTCTTCAAATAATCCTTGCAAAATAAGAGAGAAAAGGCATAAATGTGGTACCACAAGTAATATAACAGCCCAAAAAGCAATAAATATCAACATGAAAGCATCATGCAAAATGGACGTATCAACTCCCCCAAGCTTAGACCTCGCTTGTCCTCAAGCGAAAACCAAGTTCCATAAACATGTCCACATATTTGGGGACGAAGGTGTCGATAAAACATAATATGGACATGAGGGCATCATGATCACACATAGAACAACAATGTATCATAAAGATTCTTATGGGAAAGTAACAATTCCTTCACAAAGCAAAGCATGAAGCAAAAACCTTACCGAGAAGTAACCAACAATAGTCCATAGTCATTGAAGAAATTGCAATTTATCACAGCATCAGAAAGAGTCAAATAAGAGCTTGTAAGGCAAAGCCACATACTCAATCATCTCTTTTGTTTTCCACAATTGTTATAACTCACGTGGTACTCATGGTGTCAAAGTTTCAGCTGAACACAGAGGAAGATAGGGGCTTATAGTCTTGCCTCCCAACGGTTTACCTCAAGGGTAAAGTCAACAACAATAAAGCATGAGTACTCAACTCCAAGTTGATATATGAATATAGATCTTTCCCAAGCACGTGACGGTAGCCAAGACAAAGGAAAAAAGGGAAATGGTGATGATCACCATGACTCTTACAAGGGTAAAAAGTAAAGGTACAAGATAGGCCCTTCGCAGAGGGAAGCAGAGGTTGTCATGCGCTTTTGAGGTTTGAATGCGTGTCCTCTTAGTCCGAAGGAACGTCACTTTATATTGCCTCCTGTGATAAAGAACTTTATTATGCAGTCTGTCGCTTTTATGTCTTCCTCATCACAGGTTTGTACAAAGCTTATTTTCCACACACTAATAGATCATACATATTTAGAGAGCAATTTTTTATTGCTTGCACCGATGAAAACTTACTTGAAGGATCTTATTCAATCCATAGGTAGGTATGGTGGACTCTCATGGCAAAACTGGGTTGGAGGCTTATGGATGCACAAGTAGTATCTCTACTTGGTGCGGGAGTTTTGGCTAATATGAGGTGGAAGCAATCGTCACATGCTAAGGGATCTCTAATCATATAACATTGTTTGGAACCAAGCAAACACAATTCATTATGTTGTCTTCCTTGTCCAACATCTACTCCTAGGCATGTAATAGTTTGGTGAGTGCTCACAATTGTAAAAAGTGTCTAAGATGATATATTTATATGTGAACCTCTCTTTCCTTATTACTTCTTATTAATTGCAACAATGACTCAGGTCTATGTTGATTTATTCTCAACAAGTTTCAATCATCATACTTGTCATAAGTGAAGTTATCACTTTCCATAAGATCGTCTCATGATCTTTCATGCTATCGTTCTTTTCATACTCTTTGATCATGGCACAAAGCAAAGCCCTTGACTAAGACACTCTTTATTATATAGCTCGTAAGCTCGAATAGATCGGGGGAGAGACAAAAAGAAAAGACTCAAACTAAAAACTAAAGACTTATTCCTCTAAAAGAAGAAATAAAAACTGAAAAGGAAAGAACTAAAACAAAGGTAAAAGCAAAAGATATAAAGGTGATACGATACCAGGGAAACTCCCCCAAGCTTGGCAGAAGCCAAGGGGATTGCCCATACCCATGCTTAGTTGTCTTCCTTTGGTGGTGTTGGTGTTGTTGTCGGAGTAGTCCGATCCTCCGTCTTCCAAGGCATAGGTGATCCATCATGGCAGGATGAACGAGTCGCTGGAATCCTCAAATCTGCAGCCAACCTTATTGGTTTAAATCTGTACTCATACTCACAGTTTTGATTCTGCAGGTCATAGATCTGGCTCTGAAGTTGGTCAACACTATCGTAGAGCCTCGAGAGGTGTTTCCCAATACCAATGGCATTAATCTTGTGATTGCTAGTGAACTCCGTGATCATCGTGTGGTTGGCGTTGAGTCCACGCTCAACCATCCCTTGGCACTTGAAGACTTGTTGCTCCATTGCTTCGAGCCTCGTCTGCATGCTTCCGGTCTTCTTAGGCCCCTCAACATCACGGATGTGCAACATCCCCTCGCTCATCTTGATAGATTGAGGGTGTTTCAGCACTTCTGTTAGGTAGGGATTGATGACCTTCTCGAAGATCTTGTCCTTAGGAGCGTTTGGGGAAGTCATGATGATCTAGATCTGCGTCAGAAACAAGCTCGAAACGAAAACAGAGGAAAACTACGCGATACGGAGATCAAAACCTTCGGGCGACTATATATTGATTTTTCTGGGCCAGAAGGAGTCCTCCGCAAGAAAACGGAGTCCGGGAGGCACACGAGGTGCCCACAAGCTTGACCACCGCCACCAAGGGGGGTGGTGGCGGTGTGGGCCCTTGTGGCTTCCTCGTTTGCTCTCCGGACTGCTTTTTATTTTTCTAATTTTCCAAAAATTCCAAAACCGAGAAAATTTCCTATTGGAAAAGTATCGGAGTCCAATTTCTTGCCAAAACAGATACATCTTCGTTTTCAAGGTCTGAAACAGGCTGATAAACATCCCTTATGTACTCCTCTGGAGTTATGACATTGATGATATTGGTCTCAACATTTATGGGAGTACCAGAGATGTAATGCTTGATTCTTTGCCCATTTACCACTCTAGGAAAATTTCCTTCCGTGTTATTGATTTTGATGGCACCGGAACGATATACTTCCTCGACAACATAGGGACCTTCCCATTTAGAGAGAAGCTTGCCTGCAAAGAATCTCAAACGAGAATTGTATAGCAAGACATAATCACCTACATTGAACTCTCGTTTCTGTATTCGTTTGTCGTGCCATCTCTTAACCTTTTCCTTGAACAACCTGGCATTCTCATATGCCTGGGCCCTCCATTCATCTAACGAGCTGATATCAAACAACCGCTTCTCACCGGCAAGTTTGAAATCAAAGTTGAGCTCTTTGATTGCCCAATAGGCTTTGTGTTCCAGCTCAAGAGGTAAATGACAGGCCTTACCGTAAACCATTTTATACGGTGAAATGCCCATGGGATTCTTATAAGCAGTCCTATAAGCCCATAGTGCATCGTCAAGTTTGCTTGACCAGTTCTTTCGATATCTATTGACGGTCTTTTGTAGGATCAACTTGATCTCCCTATTACTCAACTCAACTTGACCACTGGACTGAGGATGATAAGGAGATACAACTCTATGGTTGACATCATACTTAGCTAGCATCTTGCGGAAAACACCATGAATGAAGTGTGAACCGCCATCAGTCATCAAGTATCTAGGGACTCCAAATCTTGGGAATATGTCTTCTTTAAGCATCTTAATAGAGGTGTGGTGATCAGCATTTTTAGTGGGGATAGCTTCTACCCACTTAGTAACTTAATCCACAGCAACTAAGATGTGAGTGTACCCATTGGAACTCGGGAAGGGTCCCATATAATCAAAGCCCCAGACATCAAATGGTTCAATGACAAGTGAATAGTTCATAGGCATCTCTTGACGCTTACCGATGTTCCCTATCCTTTGGCATTCATCACAAGACAAGACAAACTTACGAGCATCCTTGAAGAGAGTGGGCCAATAGAAACCTGATTGCAATACCTTATGGGCAGTTCTATCTCCAGCATGGTGTCCTCCGTAGGCTTTGGAATGACACTTCTACAGGATCTGTCCCTGTTCATGTTCAGGCACACAACGTCTAATAACACCATCTACTCCTTCCTTATAAAGGTGAGGATCATCCCAAAAGTAGTGTCTCAAATCAAAGAAGAATTTCTTCTTTTGCTGATAGGTGAAACTGGGTGGTATGTATTTGGCTACGATATAGTTTGCATAATCGGCATACCACGGTGCACTAAGTGAAGTGCGGATGACATTTAATTGCTCATCAGGAAAGGTGTCATCAATAGGTAGTGGGTCATCAAGGACATTCGCTAGCCTAGACAAGTTATCTGCTACAGGGTTATCAGCACCCTTTTGGTCAACGATGTGCAAATCAAATTCCTGTAGCAGGAGAACCCATCTGATCAGCCTAGGCTTAGCGTCCTTCTTCTGCATAAGGTACCTAATAGCAGCATGATCAGAGTGAATAGTGACTTTGGAGTCAATTATGTAAGATCTGAATTTTTCACATGCAAACACGACTACTAAAAATTCCTTCTCCGTAGTGGCATAGTTTCTTTGGGCACTGTCTAGAGTTTTACTAGCGTCGTGAATGACATTCAACTTCTTGTCAACTCTTTGTCCCAGAACAGCACCAACAGCGTAATCACTAGCGTCACACATGATTTCAAAGGGCAAGTTCCAGTCAGGTGGTTGAACAATAGGTGCGGTTATCAAAGCCTTCTTAAGTATTTCAAAGGCTTCCTCACAATCCTCATCAAAAACAAAAGGAACATCCTTCTGCAAGAGGTTGGTAAGAGGCCTAGAAATCTTAGAGAAGTCTTTAATGAACCTTCTATAGAAACCAGCATGACCTAGGAAACTTCGTATACCTCTGATATCTGTGGGGAAAGGCATTTTCTCAATTGCATCAACCTTAGCCTTATCAACTTCAATGCTTCTTTCAGAGATTTTGTGTCCTAAGACGATACCTTCATTAACCATAAAGTGGCACTTCTCCCAATTCAAGACGAGGTTAGTTTATTCGCATCTCTGTAAGACTCAATCAAGGTTGCTGAGGCAATCATCAAAGGAAGACCCGTAAACGGAGAAGTCATCCATGAAAACCTCGACAATCTTTTCACAAAAGTCAGAGAATATAGCCATCATACATCTTTGGAAGGTGGCAGGTGCATTACATAAGCCAAAAGGCATACGTCTATAGGCAAAGTTACCGAAAGGGCACGTGAAACTGGTTTTCTCTTGATCAGATTGTGCAACAGGTATTTGCGAGAAACCTGAATAACCGTCTAGAAAGCAGAAGTGTGTGTGCTTTGATAGCCTTTCTAGCATTTGGTCGATGAAAGGCAAAGGATAATGATCTTTCCTGGTTGCCTTATTCAGTTTCTGGAAGTCTACCACCATTCTATAGCCGGTAATAATCCTTTGTGGGATTAGTTCATCCTTATCATTAGGAACGACGGTGATACCTCCCTTCTTGGGTATGCAATGTACTGGACTTACCCAATCACTATGAGCAACATGATAAATGATTCCTGCTTCCAGGAGCTTTAATATTTCTTTTCTAACGACCTCTTTCATCTTAGGATTTAATCTCCTTTGATGATCAGCAACTGGTTTAAAGTCAGGATCGGTTTTAATCTTGTGCTGACATAGAGTAGGACTAATACCCTTAAGATCATCAAGAGTATATCCAATAGCAGCGCAGTGCTTACTCAGATTTTTTAGTAACTTCTTCTCTTCGCGCTCTAAGAGGAGAGCACTAAAAATGACATGATATATCTCCTTCTCATCAAGATAGGCATACTTAAGAGTATCCGGCAGCTGTTTAAGCTCGAACACAGGATCACCCTTTGGTGGGGGAGGATCCCCAAGCAGTTCAACATGCAGATTATTCTTGAGAATAGGACATTGTTCTAAGACAATTCTATCTATCTCATCTCTCTCCTCCATATGCATATCGTTTTCATGCTCAAGCAGATATTGCTCTAAAGGATCCGTAGGAGGTACGACAATAGAGGCAAGAGCAATGATTTCATCCCTACTAGATGACTCTCTTTCATGGGGTTGTCTTCCAAACTTGGAGAAGTTAAATTCATGAGACACACCCTCGAAACTAACTGTGACAGTGTGCTTAATGCAATCAATGTGAGCATTGACAGTGTTGAGAAAGGGTCTACCAAATATGATGGGACAAAAGCTATCTTGTGCAGTACCAAGGACGAGGAAATCAGTAGGATACTTCGTCTTACCACACAGGACTGCTACGTCTCTCACAATTCCCAGAGGACAGATAGTGTCTCTACTAGCTCGCGTAATAGTGACATCAATGGGTTCTAACTCAGCAGGTGCAATCTCATCTTTGATTTCATCATATAGATAGGAGGGTATTGCACTAACACTAGCTCCCATATCACATAAACCATGGTAACAGTGATCTCCTATCTTAACAGAAACAACGGGCAGGCCAACTACAGGTCCGTGCTTGTCTTTCGCGTGTGGTTTAGCAATCCTAGCGGAGTCCTCATAGAATTTAATAACATGCCCGTGTATGTCTTCGGCTAAGAGATCTTTGATAATAGCAACACTAGGTTCAACTCTAATCTCCTCAAGGGGTGCAAGTGGTCTAATGTAAACCCTACGTATCACAGTTCGAGCTTCAGAATAATCCTTCATCCTAGCACGGTATGGTGGTTTCTCAGTGTAAGCACAAGGAACAACAGGATCACTAAAAGCTATGATTTTCTCCTCAACTAGATTGGTTTTGGCTATGTTGCTTTCTACAGGAGGTTGATATTTAAACCACTTCTCTTTGGGAAGTTCAACATCAACAGCAAAAGATTCACATAGAGAAGCTACTATCTCAGAGTCAAGTCCATACTTAGCGCTAAAATCTCTAGAAGTGTTTGTCTCAACAAAAGATTTAACGCAATCAAACTGGAAATTCATACCTGAGTCCTTACCTTCCTCCAACTCCCAATCTTCAGAGTTGCGTTTGATTCTCTCCAATAAATTCCACTTGTGATCAATATCCTTCTTCATAAAAGAACCGGCACAAGAAGTGTCAAGCATGGTATGATCTTCATGAGAAAGCCGAGCATAAAAGTTTTGACTGATGATTTCTCTCGAGAGATCATGATTGGGGCATGAATATAGCATTGATTTAAGCCTCCCCCAAGCTTGAGCTATGCTTTCCCTGTCACGAGGCCAAAAGTTATAAATAAAGTTCCGATCACGATGTACTAAATGCATAGGATAGAACTTTTGATGAAATTCCAATTTCAACCGATTGTACCCCCATGATCCAGCATCATCACATAGCCTATACCATGTCAACGCCTTATCCTTCAAAGATAAAGGAAATAATTTCTTCTTTACCTCATCCTCGGGCAAACCTGCAAGCTTAAGTAAACCACAAACTTCATCTACATAGATTAGATGAAAGTCTGGATGTGAAGATCCATCTCATGTAAAAGGATTAGCCAGCAGTTTCTCAAGCATACCGAAAGGAATTTCATAAAAGATATTTTCAGTAGGTACCTCAGGTTGAGGAGCAACTCCTCGTGCTTCCGTTCATGGTGAAGATACCCCGAACAAACTCCTCAAAGGAAGAGTTTCCATAGTGACAAGTGACAATAAATTTCAGCACAATATATAAATGTTTACTTACCAATTTCCACTTACCAAAGGAGCTTCACTCCCCGGCAACGGCGCCAGAAAAGAGTCTGGATGACCCACAAGTATAAGGGATCAATCGTAGTCCTTTCGATAAGTAAGAGTGACGAACCCAACGAGGAGCAGAAGGCTCTGATAAACGGATTTCAACAAGGTAATAACTGCAAGCACTGAAAGTAGCGGTAACAAGTGATTGTGTAGCGAGGTGAAACATAGAAAGTAAAGAGTAACAAGTAACAAGTAGTAGCAACGGTGCAGCAAGTGGCCCAATCCCTTTTGCAGCAAGGGACAAGCCTGAACAAAGTCTTATAGGAGGAAAAACGCCCTCGAGGACACACGGGAATTTCTGTCATGCTAGTTTCATCATGTTCATATGATTCACGTTCGTTACTTTGATAGTTTGATATGTGGGTGGACCAACGCTTGGGTACTGCCCTTACTTGGACAAGCATACCACTTATGATTAACCTCTCTCGTAAGCATCCACAACTACAAAAGAAGAATTAAGACAAAGTTTAACCAACGCATAGACTGGGGTTTAAGCTTCTGTCACTCTAGCAACCCATCATCTACTTACTACTCCCCAATGCCTTCCTCTAGGCCCAAATATGGTGAAGTGCTTTGTAGTCGACATTCACATAACACCACTAGAGGAAAAACAACATACAACATATCAAAATACCGAACGAATATCAAATTCACATGACTATTACCAACATGACTTATCCCATGTCCTCAGGAACAAAAGTAACTACTCACAAGACATAATCATAATCATGACCAGAGGTGTAATGAATAGCATCAAGGATCTGAACATAAACTCTTCCACCAAGTAATCCAAGTAGCATCAACTACAAAGAGTAATCAACACTACTAGCAACCTTACAAGTACCAATCTGAGTTGCGAGATGAAGATTGGTTACAAGAGATGAACTAGGGATTGGAGAGGAGTCGGTGCTGATGAAGATGTTGATGAAGATGCCTCCCCTCCGACGAGAGGAGTGTTGGTGATGACGATGGCGACGATTCCCACTCCGGGAGGGAAGTTTCCCCGGCAGGATCGTCCTGCCGGAGCTCTAGATTGGATCTGCTCAAGTTCCGCCTTGTGGCGGCGGCAAAACCACGAAAAAGCTCCCTTATGATTTTTTCCAGGTGAGGATGCATCATATAGCAAAAGAGGTGGGCTAGTGGGCCAGTGGGCTGCCCACAAGCTTGCCCACCGCCACCAGGGGGGTGGTGGCGGAGTGGGTGCTTGTGGAGCCCTGGTGGCCCCCCTCCGGTAGTTCTTTCGCCCAGTATTTTTAATTTATTCCAGAAAAAATCCACGTAAATTTTCAGGGCATTTGGAGATGTGTAGAATAGTGGACTAGGATTTGCTCCTCTTCCAGTCCAGAATTCCAGCTGCCTGAATTCTCCCTCTTCAAATAATCCTTGCAAAATAAGAGAAAAGGCATAAATATGGTACCACAAGTAATATAACAGCCCAAAAAGCAATAAATATCAACATGAAAGCATGATGCAAAATAGACGTATCAGCTACTAACTACGGACCCGTAGGTTTGAAGTGAACTACTCACGAGTCCTTTGAGGGGCGATGATGATGATGAAGAAGCCTTCCAACTCCAAAGTCCCCTCCGGCAGGGCACCGGGAAGGGTCTCCAGATGAGATCTCGTGGAAACGGAAGCTTGCGGCGGCGGAAAAGTGTTTTCGTGGATTCCCTGATTTTTTTTTGTATTTTAGGGAATATATAGGCGAAGGAGCTAGGTCAGGGGGCGTCAGGGAGGCCACAAGCCTGCTAGCCGTCGCCCCCCTAGTGGCGGCTACACGTCTTGTGGGCCCCCTGTAGCTCTCCTAACTTGGCCCTCAAGCCCCCTGATCTTCTTTCGTTTGGGAAAAATTTATTTCGGGGAATTTAGTACGTTTGGACTCCGTTCCAAAATCAGATCTCAAAAGAGCGAAAAACACAAAAAAAACAGGAACTGGCACTTGGCACTGAATTAATAAGTTAGTCCCAAAATAGATATAAAAGTTACATAAAACATCCAAAGATGACAAAATAACAGCATGAAACCATCAAAAATTATAGATACGTTTGAGACGTATCACCCCACCCCTTGGTTCCTCCTATACATACTAGAGGTTTTAGGGTTTTTGAGACACAACTTTGCCACGTGCAACCCTAAACCTCCACTTCATAGTTCTTCCTCTAGATCGGATTTCTATGGCGCTTAGGCGAAGCCCTGCTGGAATAAGATCATCACCACCACCGGCGAGCCGTCACGCTGCCGGAGAACTCATCTACTTCCCCGTCTCTCTTGCTGGATCAAGAAGGTGGAGATCGTCATCGAGTTGTACGTGTGATGAACGCGGAGGTGCCGTCCGTTACTAGATCGGGACGGATCATGGGACAACGGCGATTTGGATCGCGAAGATGTTCCACTACATCAACCGCGTTTCTTAACGCTTCCCACTTAGCGATCTACAAGGGTGTGTAGATCCAATCTCCCTCTCGTAGATGATCATCACCATGATAGATCTTCGTGTGCGTAGGAAATTTTTTGTTTCCCATGCAACGTTCCCCAACACCTGAAACTGACGCTATAAAATCACATTATTCCAGAAAGAAATCGGGGAGAAATCATTATCACGTTTCACGAGACGGAGCCACTCCCGTCTCCTATTCTTCATCGGGAGGCCAAATCTGAAGTTCGTTTGGGGCTCCGGAGAGGGGGATGTTCGATCTTCGTCATCACCAACACATCTCCATCGTCAATTCCATGATGCTCCCTACCGGGAGTGAGTAATTCCTTCGTAGGCTCGCTGGTCGGTGAGGAGTTGGATGAGATTCATCATGGAATCGAGTTAGTTTTGTTAGGGTCTGATCCCTAGTATCCACTATGTTCTGAGATTGATGTTGCTTTGACTTTGCCATGCTTAATGCTTGTCACTTTGGGCCCGGGTGCCATGATTTTAGATCTTAACCGTTTATGTTATCACCATTATATCCATGTTCTAGATCCGATCTTGCAAGTTATAGTCACCTACTATGTGTTATGATGTGGCAACCCCGGAGTGACAATAGTCGGGACCACTCCCGGTGATGACCATAGTTTGAGGAGTTCATGTATTCACCGTGTGTTAATGCTTTGTTTCGGTTCTCTATTAAAAGGAGCCTTCATATCCCTTAGTTTCCAATAGGACCCCGCTGCCACGGGAGGGTAGGACAAAAGATGCCATGCAAGTTCTTTCCATATGCATGTATGACTATTTACGGAATACATGCCTACATTATATTTATGAACTGGAGCTAGTGCCGTATCGCCCTAGGTTATAACTGTCTCATGATGAATATCATCCAACGAGTCACCGATCCAATGCCTACGCATTTACCTTATATTATTATTGCTAAGTTACTACTGTTGCTACTACTATCGTTACTTCTACAAAATCACTGCTATCACTGTTACCGTTATTATTGATGCTACTACTATCATCAAAATTATCATATTACCGTGCTACTAATCACTTTGCTGCAGATAATTAATCTTCAGGTGTGGTTGAATTGACAACTCAGCTCCTTACCTTCGGATATTCTTTGGATCCCCTTGTGTCGACTCTATAAATTTGGGTTGAATACTCTACCCTCGAAAACTGTTGCGATCCCCTATACTTGTGGGTTATCACCCCGTCTACTCATTCTTGTAAAAACTGGTATGTGATGTAGGAGTTTCGTCTCCGGGCTTCTAGGGATCACCAAGGGGTGACGACGGTGGACACCCGACCAGTTTGGTCCTGGAAGGTCGCATGGGGGCTCATCTGGTGGGTTCCCTTGATCCAACTCTCATGGGCAAGGCGGCTCGAACAATGGCAATGGACAACACTCTGCCAAAATAATCAACAACATAACAACCAGGGCGGATTCCAAAGCAACCCTAAGCAATTGAGCATTGGTTAGTGCCACGTTTTCACCACCAACACTTGCACACGGGATAAGAAAGTCAATCACAAGGCGATCAGTATGGGTGAGCCGGCAGTACCCAAATATCTCAATTGGTCAGAGCAGCCCATTACTTGGAGTAGGGATGATCGCCCACCTCGGGTTGATAACCTCGGTGACTTAGTACTGCTAGTGGCGCTTCAGGTTGGGGGATACACCCTCTCGAAGGTTCTCATCGATGGCGGAAGTAGCATTAATATCCTATATTATGTCACCTTCTGGCGAATGAATTTTTTGAGGATGACCTGATGCCTTCGTCAATGGTCTTTCACGGCATAGTCCGAGGCAAGTCGGCCTACCTAGTCGGGTGGATCAAATTAAACATTGATTTCGTTAATGAGTCCAATTATAGGAGTGAGGCTCGGATGTTTGAGGTGGTCAAAATCAAGAGTCCCTACCACGCCTTGTTTGGACGGCCGGCTTACACCCGCTTCATGGCCCGACCTTGCTTTGTATATCTCAAGCTCAAAATGTCGGGTCACAAGGGTACCATCACAGTCGATGGGAATCGAAAAATAGCTCAGGAGTGCGAGGAAGGAGACGCTGCATATGCCGAGTCGGCGTGCGCAGCAGAAGAGTTGAAATTCCACAGGGCTAATGTTGACCCAGACGACATGAGTCCTCTGAAGAAACCTACCATCGATGCTGAGCCGCCCCTCAAATTTAAGCTAACGGATGATACCAAGCAAGTCGACTTCACCCCACGCGACTCTTTTAAGCAATTCACTATTGGGACGGGCTTGGATCCCAAATAGGAAAGAGCGCTCATCGAGTTCATCCGTGAGAATCGGGACATCTTCGCATGGAAGCCTTCTGACATGCCTGGAGTGCCAAGAGAATTCGCTTAGCACCACCTTAATGTGGATCCAAAGATGAAACCAGATTGATAGTACCTATGTCATTTTAATGAGGAGAGACGCATGTCTATTGGGGAAGAAATCGCCCGACTCCTAGCTGTCGGGTTCATCATCGAAGTTTTCCATCCGAAATGGTTGGCTAACCCGGTCTTAGTTCTAAATAAGAACGACACCTTCCGCATGTGTATCCAGTACACTGATCTCAACAAAGCTTGTCCGAAGGATCCTTTTGCTCTCCACTGTATCAATCAAATCATTGACTCTACGACGGGTTGTGAGCGCTTATGTTTTCTAGATGCATATCAGGTTACCACCAGATCAAGATGGCCAAGGAAGATCAAGAAAAGACGGCGTTCATAACCCCTTTTGGCGCTTTCTATTATGTCTCCATGCTCTTTGGGCTTAGGAGCGCGGGGGAAACTTATCAACGTTGCATCCAAAACTGTTTGCACAATCAGATCGGGCGCAATGTTCACACCTATGTTGATGACATCATGGTGAAGTCTCAGAAGAAACAAACACTCTTGGAGGATCTCAAGGATACGTTTGATAATCTTCGAGTGTACCAGATGAATCTTAACCTAGACAAAGGTGTTTTTGGTGTTCTGGCAGGCAAGCTTCTAGGCTTTCTGGTGTCCGAGTGGGGCATTGAGGCTAACCCAAATAAGATCAAGGCAATCATTGTTGGGGATCGTAGTAATTTAAAAAAAATTCCTACGCCATACAAGGATCTATCTATGGAGAAACCAGCAACGAGAGAGGTCGTAGAGCATCTTCATACCTTTGAAGATTGCTAAGAGGAAGCGTTACTATGAATGCGGCTGATGGAGTCGTGCTCGCAATGATTCAGATCGCGGTGGATTCCGATCTATGTGCCAAACTAAGGCACCTCCGCGTTAAACACACGTGCAGCCCCTGACGTCGCCAACACCTTGAACCAACAAGGATGAAGGAGATGTTGAGGGAGAGAGCTCCGACAGCATGACGGCATGGTGGCGGTGGAGCTACGCGGTTCTCCGGCACAGCTTCGCTAAGCTATTCGGAGGATGAGGATAGAGAGAGGAAGAGCTGCGCTGAGAGAGAGAGTTTTCACGTGTCAAAGGCCAAAACCCCTCCAATATATATAGGGGAGAGGGAGAAGGTACCCACCCTTAGGGTTCCCACCCTAAGGGGTGTGGCAGCCCCATCTGCGCGAGGGAGGTCGCGTCCAGGGCAGGGAGAGGTGGAGGCGCACACCTTGGTGGGCCTTGGGCCTCGTGCACTAGGGTTTCTCCCCTTCCCTCTCTTGTTGCGCCTTGGGCCTAGGTGGGAGGTGCACCAGCCCACTCTGGGCTGGTTCCCTTCCATCTTTTGGCCCATGAAGCCTCTTGGGGCTGGTGGCCCCTCCCAGTGGACTCCCGAAACCCTTCCGGTGGTCCCGGTACGTTATCGGTGACGACCGAAACATTTCCCATGTCCAAAACCTCTCATCCTATATATCCCTATAACCTTAGCATCATCGAGCCTTAAGTGTGTAGAACCTACTGGTACGGGAGACATGCAGACATGACCGAGACATCTCTCCGGCCAATAACCAACAGGGGTGTCTGGATATCCATGTTGGTTCCCACATGTTCCATGATGATCTCGTCACATGAACCACGACGTGAAGAATTCAATCAATCCCGTACACAATTCCCTTTGTCTACCAGTATGATACTTGCCCGAGATTCGTTCGTCGGTATTCCTATACCTTGTTCAATCTCGTTGCCCAAGTCTCTTTACTCGTTCCGTAACACATCATCCTGTGACTAAATCCTTAGTCACACTAAGCTCAATATGATGATGGATTACCGAGTGGGCCCAGAGATACCTCTCCGTCACACGGAGTGACAAATCCCGCTCTCGATTCATACAACCCAACAAACACTTTCGGAGATACCCGTAGTGCACCTTTATAATCACCCAGATACATTGTGACATTTGGTACACCCAAAGCACTCCTACGGTATCCAGGAGTTGCACAATCTCACGGTCTAAGGAAATGATACTTGACATTAGAAAAGCTTTAGCAGACTAGCAACAGAATCTAGTCCTATGCTTAGGATTGGGTCTTGTCCATCACATCCTTCCCCAATGATGTGATCCCATTATCAATGACATCCAATGTCCATGATCAAGAAACCATGATCATGCATTGATCGACGAGCTAGCCAACTAGAGGATTATTAGGGACACATTGTGATCTATATATTTGTCACATCCCTAACCCTTAAGCAAGATAGCATTGTGCTCATGTCTTCTTTGCATTTGCATCTAAGAAGTTTCAACAAAAACAACAAAGTGGCAAAGGAAAAACTCAAAACCCTAGCCACCATTTCAATTAAAGGAAATTTCAACTAGTTCAAAATCAATGAACCCAAAATGGCCTCAAGAAATGTTCAAACTTTCTGTTAAATCATGAAAGTAAATGAGCATTGGAGAAAACTATTTTCTTGACACTTTAAGCATTTTAAATAAATGCAAAAGCCACTGGTTTCAAATTTAAAAATTGAAATCAGAAACTATAATTTTCCAAAAATGTTGAAAACGTTGGAAATGAGTGGGGATATTATAGCAAATATTTCAGGAGGTCTAAAATAGTTTTTACTTTTTGTTTTGGAGCTGAATTAATTAGCAAAACAATAATTAGCAAAACAGAAAAAACAAAAACAGAGAAAAAGGAAAAAAACTTACCTGTCGCCCAAGCCTGGCCCGGCCCATCTCCCCGCTCGTCCCCTCCCTCGCGCCAGTAGGCAGCAGGAGGTGGCCACCGCCCCCTCCGGCGCGGCCACGCACCTGCGTGCCTGCCTGGCCGCCGCCTCGCGCTGGCGACGACGGGGATAAGCTCCCCAGAGCTTCCCTTATCCATTCCCCGCCTCGGTTCTCCTCCTCCTCCCGGATCTCCTCCTCCTCCATGCTGTCGCCATTAGAGCCGAGCTCGAGCTCGAGCTGCCCGTGCCCCTGGCCATAGGTTTCCCTCCCAGAGCACGCCATTAGCTCCGCCTCGTCGCCCTGGTCGTCTCTGCAGAAGCGGAAGCTTCCTCGAGCCCTGCAACGCTCGCAACGCCGTCGTCTTCCACCTCCGGCCGCCGGACCTCTCCCGTCGATTCGTCGCCCCCAGGCCTTCCCCGAGCCGTCTAAGCTCTGCTCTGCACTCCCCGTGAGCATGCGGTCGTTTCCCCTAAGTTTCCCCCGTCGATCCCCTCCTCTAGCTCTAGTTTCACCGGAGCCCGACGAGGACCGCCGCTGCCGCTCGTCGCCGGTAGCCCTCCGATGATCAGCTCGTCCTTCCGAGAGCACCAGCAGCTCCAGGACGACGCGTAGATGCCGTCGCAGCTAAGAACCGAGCGTAGATCCCCCTGATTCAGAGACCCCGAGGACGCCCGAGCTTCGGCCGCCGCTCCGGCTCGTCGCCAACGCCTCTCCCGGCGACCCTAGCCTCCCAGTTGGTCCTGCCAGATCGGCCACTTCGCGAGCATGCTGTAGCTGCCAACCGCGTGCGCTTTGGTGCTGTGCAGCGCCGTCTAGGTCGCCTCCGGCGAGCCCTCCGCCGCGGGTCTGGTCGCCGGCGACCACCCTCTGGTGGGCGTCGACGTGGCCGACCATTAGGGCGTAATCGCCCTCCCCTCAGTCGCTGCCAGAGGGCCCCACGCCTGGTCAAACCCCAATTAGGGGCGGGTCAGCGCGGGATTAGTCCCAGAGAGGCTGACCAGTGGGGCCCCCCGGTCAGGTTTGACCTGAACAGGTCGGCTGACCTGCTGACGTCAGCCTGATGCAGTAAATGGAATTTCCAGTATAAAACTAATTCAGGAAATTGCTAAAATTTGTAAAAATCATAGAAATTAATCTGTAACTCCAATGAAAATAATTTATATATGAAAAAGTATCAGAAAAATTCAAGGATTCTGATTATGCTATTTTCAACTATGTTTGAAAAAGTTACAGAACCCTAAATTGTGAAATAAGGAATAATTCAATTCTTATAATCACTTTATAAATGGAATTTGCAAAAATATTCAAATTCCATTATTTATGCAATGATCACACACTGCCCTAATTACAATTCAGTACCATAACATGACATTTCATGCATGTTAACATCAAGTTGATCTGAGCATCAGGTCGAATCAATTAAACCGGTATCCGAGAATACCCCGTTTGAATTGCTATTCGAATGTGGTTCAAATCAACTCTAAACCTATTACATGTTGAAAATAATAACTTATCACTTGCATTCTCATGCCATGCTCATGCATCATTTTGAGTGCATATGATTGTTATTGAATGTTGCCATTCTTTTCGGTAGGCTCCGCACCCCCGGATTCCACCGAATATCCGTCTGACGGATATCGTTCCTCCTCTGAGCAATAAGGCAAGCAACCCTTTGGATCATCCCGATAACTCCTATGTTCTTGCTCCTGCACCTATTTAATGCATTAGGATCAAATGCTTCAACTGCTTTTGCTACGATAGTTGGACCCACTTCCTTTGCATGACTTAACCTTGTCACAGTAAATAGCCGAACCTTGCAACCTAGCATACCTGGTAGTTGCTTGAGCTATGATGTGCCTTATCCTGCTATGCATGCTATGCTTAGAGTTGTGTATGGTCTGTCATCTGGGAGATGAACAGAAATGTGGAATGTGTTCGGTGAGCAAAGGTTGTGTGTTGAACTTGATTTGGTAAAGGTACCGGTGAAAGGCTGTGTAGGAGTACATGGCGGGTTGTTTCATTGGAACCGTCCTTAGGAACTGAGTTCCGTGTATGTAATCCAAGACTAGATACTACCACATGCTGGGCCCTGAAATATGACCCCGCTCGGCCTATTAATCGCGTAGTACTCGGTCCAGGAGTTGCAAGTAGTTTCTGGTGTTTATAGTAATGCTGGAGGCCGTGCATGGTGTTGACCTGAGAGGTGGACCGTGATGCGGTAGGCAATGGCACGGTGTACCAAGTGGCACCCGGATGGTGGGCTTGGAAACCCTGCGCACATCGTTTGAGGCCGTGGCGGAAACCTCGGCCGGACTTCCGTACGGGTTACTCTCAGATAGGCGATAAACCTGGACTAGGTACTAGTGTGGTTAACGGTCGTGGCCGACTCCCTCGCTGGGCTTCCGCTTGAAGGTTGCCGAGGTGCATGACGTGCACATGGCGATAAGTGGCGAGAGTGTGTGTGACGAAGTACACCCTTGCAGGGTTATGATCTATTCGAATAGCCGCGTCCGCGGATATGGACTACTTGGAGGCATATGTTGTTCATAGATAATTTCAATGGCTACTCATAAAATTATCAAGTTAAGCGTGAGTGTCGTGGACGGCATTTCCGCATGGAGACGGAATGATTCCACGATGGTGTATTGTTGTGGTGTTAGTGGACTCGTGTGCGAGAAATCAAGTTGTCAAAACTAATTTCAAAAAGCAAGTTGTCTAGCCACGAGTCAAATGCTGGCTTCCCGCATGAAACCCCACAGTACCTTTTGATACCTTGCATGAGTAGTTAGTTCTCCTAAAGTCTTGCTGAGTACCTTTGTACTCATGTTTGCTTAATAAATGTTGCAGAGGTTGCTAATGACCCTAATGGAGGGTTCTTCGTAGACATCGACGACGACGAGTAGCTGGTGTCCCAGCTACGATCTGGCCCTACGTCGGCTCTGTAGTATAGTCAGGCCATGTGCCTTCTAGTTGCACTGTCTGTACCCAGACAGATTATAACTCTTCCGCTGGCTTGTATTTGTATGACTGCTATTATGGGTCGAGAGACCTTAATGTGTAATATTATGTGTGTGGCTCTTCCGAGCCTCTTGAATAAAGGTTGTATGTTTATGGTTATGTTGTGATGCCATCGATGTATCTATACATATCAATATGCCATGCGTACGTGTGCCATACTTGATATGTATGGGGTTCGAATACCTAGTCGTGAACTTTAGTAGCACTTCTTACAAGGAAATGCCCCTTTGTGATCCAACGAGCCTTGGTAGTCCGCTACTGCTCCGGACACATTGGTTGACCGGCATGTGTCCTTCTTAGCTGCTGTGTCTGTCCTCTTTGGGGAAATGTCACGCAACATAATGGAGTCCTTGTAGCTTGCTACGACTCGTCCACGTTCGCTGATGACCGACACCTGCTTTGTTGGGTTATGTATGCCTGTCCTTGTGCGGAACTGCCACTTTGGTTTATGACTAGACATGTCGATCCGGGTTCTTTGACATTGGATTGCTAGCGACACCTATCGCATACGTGAGTCAAAAGACGCAAACAGTCCCGGCTAAGGTAAGGCTGCAGCCGTGGAGTTAACCGTGCGTGAGACCACAAAGATATGCGATGTGTTACAGGCTGGATTCCTATGGCTTAGGATCGGGGTCCCGACAATATTCACACATGTATTACGGTTTCCGATTAATACAATTATAGCATGAATAATAGACAATTATCATGAACTAGAAATATAATAATAACAACTTTATTATTACCTCTAGGGCATATTTCCAACAGTCTCCCACTTGCACTAGAGTCAATAATCTAGTTACATTGTGATGAATCAAACACCCATAGAGTTCTGTTGATGATCATGCTTTGCCCATGGAAGAGGTTTAGTTAACGGGTCTACGACATTCAGATCCGTATGTACTTTACAAATATCTATATCTCCATCCTGGATGTATCCACATATGGAGTTGAAGCGTCGCTTGATGTGCTTGGTGTGCATGTGAAACCTGGGCTCCTTAGCAATAGCAATAGCTCAAGTGTTGTCACAGAACAGAGTCATCGGGCCCGACGCACTTGGAATCACTCCTAGGTCGGTGATGAACTCCTTCATCTAGACTCCTTCATGTGCTGCTTCCGAAGCAGCTATGTACTCCATTTCACATGTAGATGCTGCCACGATGCTTTGCTTGCAACTGCACCAGCTAACTGCCCCATTATTCAAAATGTACACGTATCCGGTTTGTGACTTGTAGTAATCCGTATCTGTGTCGAAGCTAGCATTGCCGTAACCCTTTACGACGAGCTTTTCGGCACCTCCATAGACGAGAAACATATTTTTAGTCCTTTTCAGGTACTTTAGGTATTCTTGACCGCTGTCCAGTGATCCACTCATGGATCACTCTGGTACCTCCCTACCAAACTTATGGCAAGGTTCACATCAGGTCTGGTACACAACATGGCATACATGACAGAGCCTATGGCTGAAGCATAGGGGGCGGTACTCATCTTTTCTCTATCTTCCGCCGTGGTCGGTCATTGAGTCGCACTCAACCTCACACCTTGCAGTACAGGTAGGAATCCCTTCTTAGCCTTCTGCATATTGAACTTCTTCAATATCTTGTCAAGGTATGTGCTTTGTGAAAGACCTATGAGGCTTCTTGATCTATATCTATAGATCTTGATGCCTAATATGTAAGCAACTTCTCCAAGGTCCTTCATTGAACAACTCTTATTCAAATAGGCCTTGATGCTTTCCAATAGTTCTATATCATTTCCCATCAACAATATGTCATGCACATATAATGTGAGAAATGCTACAGAGCTCCCACTCACTTTCTTGTAAATACAGGCTTCTCCACAAGTCTGTATAAACCCAAACGCTTTGATAACCTCATCAAAGTGAATGTTCCAACTCCGAGATGCTTGCACCAGCCCATATATGGAGTGCTGGAGCTTGCATACCTTGTTAGCATTGCTAGGATCGACAAAACCTTCCAGCTGTATCATATACAATTCTTCTTTAATAAAGCCGTTCAAGAATGTTGTTTTTACGTCCATTTGCGAGATTTCATAATCATAAAATGCGGCAATTGCTAACATGATTCGGACCGACTTCAGCATCGCTACAGGTGATAAGGTCTCATCGTAGTCAATCCCTTGAACTTGTCGATAACCCTTAGCGACAAGTGATGTCTACGCACGCTTCTATTCTTGTAGACTATGTTGGGCCTCCAAGCGTAGAGGTTTGTAGGACAACAACAATTTCCCTCAAGTGGATGACCTAAGGTTTATCAAACTCAGGTAAGTAGAGGTTGAAGATGATCTCTCTCAAGCAACCCTACAATTAAACAACGAGAAGTTTCTTGTGTCCCCAACACACCTAATACAATGGTAAATTGCATAGGTGCACTAGTTCGGCGAAGAGATGGTAAAATATGGGTAATATGTGTGGCAGAGCAAGGTAATATAAATATGAAGTAAACATGGCAGCAAGGTAGCAAGTGAGAAAAGTGAGCATAAACGGTGTAACAATGGTGAGAAATAGGGCCTAGGCTTCATACTTTCACTAGCGGCAACTCCCAACAACATTAACATAGTTTAATCACATGACATTTCCACTAAAACATGCAATGGAGACGTACTTGGAGGTCATTCCTTTGTGATCAAAAGAGGACGAGAATTATGTAGGGCTACAAAAGCACACCTCAGAGTTCGTAGTTCTCATCTATGGATTTCCCAATGTCACCGCGGCCATCCAAAGAGAGTACCACAATCACCACAACATATCTCAAGGATACTCAAAGACAAGCACCAAGAGACTCTCAATCTTGAATCACTTCACAAAAGAGGAAATCACTCATGAAAATATTCTTCTAATTCATGTCCAATAGACCGCTGTCACCATGGTCTCGGAGATTATACTAGATAAGATCAAGTAAGTACATCAATCCACTACATAGAAGAAGGGGAAACATCATGGGATCATCCTAGATTAACATAGCCCATGATCACAATCAAGATCACATCATGAGAGAGAATTAAGCACATAGCTACTGTAGAAGATCTCAGCCCCGAGGAGGAACTACTCCCGCTTCATGGAGGGACAAAGCAACGTCGATGGAGATGAATCCGGGGGCACTTCCCCATCCCGACAGGGTGCCGGCATAGGAATTCTGTCCCCCGAAACTTGTTGGCGATGGCGTCGGAGATCGTAATTGCTTTTGGAGAAAAGGGGTCCGCCATCGGGGTTTTCTCGACGGGGGCTAAATATAGGCCAAAGGAGGGCATCAGGGGTGGTCCCAGTCGCTCAGGCAGGCCGCCTGGGTGACAGGTGGCCCCCCTCCGGCTCTCCTTCGGGTGTCTGGAAGCTTCCGTCACGCTGATTTTTATATATTTTTCTCGGGATTTTTGGGACTCTGTAAATTTGGGTAAAAGTCCCTGCAAAAAAGACATCAGCAGACAGGAACTGACACTGGGTGCACTGAGTTAGTAGGTTAGTCCAAATATGTGTAAAAATATATAAAAGTGTAGCAAAACATATAATAATGTCACCCAAAAGATCATGGAACAAGCAGAAATTATAAATACGTTTGGGACATATCAACAAGTCGAGCCTTATAGATGGTCACATTACCATCCGCGTCAGTCTTCTTCTTGAAGATCCATTTATTTTCTATGGCTGGCCGATCATCGGGAAAGTCCACCAAAGTCCGTACTTTGTTCTCATACATGGATCCTATCTCGGATTTCATGGCCTCAAGCCATTTTTTGGAATCCGGGCCCGCCATCGCTTCTTCATAGTTCGAAGGTTCACTGTTGTCTAACAACATGATTTCCATGAGAGGGTTGTCGTACCACTCTGGTGCGGAACGTACCCTTGTCGACCATCGAGGTTCAATAGAAACTTGATCCGAAGTGTCATGATCATCATCATTAATTTCATCTCTAGCCGGTGCAGGCGCCTCAGAAACATTTTCTTGCGCTGCGCTACTCGCTAGTTTGAGAGAAGGTACAATTACCTCATCAAGTTCTATTTTCCTCCCACTTACTTCTTACGAGAGAAACTCTTTCTCTAGAAAGAATTCGTTCTTAGCAACAAAGATCTTGCCTTCGGATCTAAGATAGAAGGTGTACCCAATAGTTTCCTTAGGGTATCCTATGAAGACGCATTTTTCCGCTTTGGGTTCGAGCTTCTCTGGTTGAAGTTTGTTCACATAAGCATCACAACACCAAACTTTAAGAAACAACAACTTAGGTTTCTTGCCAAACCATAATTCATACGGTGTCGTCTCAACGGATTTAGACGATGCCCTATTTAAAGTGAATGCAACAGTTTCCAATGCATATCCCCAAAATGATAGTGGTAAATCGGTAAGAGACATCATAGATCGCACCATATCCAATTGTTGGAATTATGCCCTAGAGGCAATAATAAATATAGTTATTATTATAATTCCTGTATCAAGATAATAGTTTGTTATCCATGCTATAATTGTATTGAATGAAGACTCATTTACATGTGTGGATACATAGACAAAACACCGTCCCTAGCATGCCTCTAGTTGGCTAGCCAGTTGATCGATGATAGTCAGTGTCTTCTGATTATGAACAAGGTGTTGTTGCTTGATAACTGGATCACGTCATTAGGAGAATCACGTGATGGACTAGACCCAAACTAATAGACGTAGCATGTTGATCGTGTCATTTTGTTGCTACTGTTTTCTGCGTGTCAAGTATTCGTTCCTATGACCATGAGATCATATAACTCACTGACACCGGAGGAATGCTTTGTGTGTATCAAACGTTGCAACGTAACTGGGTGACTATAAAGGTGCTCTACAGGTATCTCCGAAGGTGTTAGTTGAGTTAGTATGGATCAAGACTGGGATTTGTCGCTCCGCGTGACGGAGAGGTATCTCGGGGCCCACTCGGTAATACAACATCACACACAAGCCTTGCAAGCAATGTAACTTAGTGTAAGTTGCGGGATCTTGTATTACGGAACGAGTAAAGAGACTTGCCGGTAAACGAGATTGAAATAGGTATGCGGATACTGACGATCGAATCTCGGGCAAGTAACATACCGAAGGACAAAGGGAATGACATACGGGATTATATGAATCCTTGACACTGAGGTTCAAACGATAAGATCTTCGTAGAATATGTGGGATCCAATATGGGTATCCAGGTCCCGCTATTGGATATTGACCGACGAGTCTCTCGGGTCATGTCTACATAGTTCTTGAACCCGCAGGGTCTGCACACTTAAGGTTCGACGCTGTTTTATGCGTATTTGAGTTATATGGTTGGTTACCGAATGTTGTTCGGAGTCCCGGATGAGATCACAGACGTCACGAGGGTTTCCGGAATGGTCCGGAAACGAAGATTGATATATAGGATGACCTCATTTGATTACCGGAAGGTTTTCGGAGTTACCGGGAATGTACCGGGAATGACGAATGGGTTCCGGGAGTTCACCGGGGGGGGGGGGGGCAACCCACCCCGGGGAAGCCCATAGGCCTTGAGGGTGGCACACCAGCCCTTAGTGGGCTGGTGGGACAGCCCAAAAGGCTCTATGCGCCAAGGAGAAGAAAATCAAGAGAGAAAGAAAAAAAAAGGGAGGAGGTGGGAAGGAAGGGGGACTCCCTCCCACCAAACCTAGTCCAACTCGGTTTGGGGGGGGGGGAGAGTCCTCCCCCTTGGACTCGGCCGACCGCCTTGGGGCTCTTTGAGCCCCAAGGCAAGGTCCCCTCCCCCCACCTATATATACGGAGGTTTTAGGGCTGATTTGAGACGACTTTTCCACGGCAGCCCGACCACATACCTCCACGGTTTTTCCTCTAGATCGCGTTTCTGCGGAGCTCGGGCGGAGCCCTGCTGAGACAAGGTCATCACCAACCTCCGGAGCGCCGTCACGCTGCCGGAGAACTCTTCTACCTCTCCGTCTCTCTTGCTGGATCAAGAAGGCCGAGATCATCGTCGAGCTGTACGTGTGCTGAACGCGGAGGTGCCGTCCGTTCGGTGCTAGATCGTGGGACTGATCGCGGGATTGTTCGCGGGGCGGATTGAGGGACGTGAGGACGTTCCACTACATCAACCGCGTTCTCTAACACTTCTGCTGTACGGTCTACAAGGGTACGTAGATCACTCATCCCCTCTCGTAGATGGACATCACCATGATAGGTCTTCGTGCGCGTAGGAAATTTTTTGTTTCCCATGCGACGTTCCCCATCAGTGGTATCAGAGCTAGGTTCATGCGTAGATGTCTTCTCGAGTAGAACACAAAAGTTTTTGTGGGCGGTGTTGTGCGTTTTTCTGCCCTCCTTAGTCTTTTCTTGATTTCGCGGTATTGTTGGATTGAAGCGGCTTGGACCGACATTACTCGTACGCTTACGAGAGACTGGTTTCATCGTTACGAGTAACCCCCTTTGCTCAAAGATGACTGGCAAGTGACGGTTTCTCCAACTTTAGTTGAATCGGATTTGACCAAGGAGGTCCTTGGATGAGGTTAAATAGCAACTCATATATCTCCGTTGTGGTGTTTGCGTAAGTAAGATGCGATCCTACTAGATACCCTTGGTCACCACGTAAAACATGCAACAACAAAATTAGAGGACGTCTAACTTGTTTTTGCAGGGTATGCTTGTGATGTGATATGGCCAACGATGTGATGTGATATATTGGATGTATGAGATGATCATGTTGTAATAGAAATATCGACTTGCACGTCGATGGTACGGCAACCGGCAGGAGCCATAGGGTTGTCTTTATACTAACGTTTGTGCTTGCAGATGCGTTTACTATTTTGCTAGGATGTAGCTTTAGTAGTAATAGCATGAGTAGCACGACAACCCCGATGGCAACACGTTGATGGATGATCATGGTGTGGCGCCGGTGACAAGAAGATCGTGCCGGTGCTTTGGTGATGGAGATCAAGAAGCACGTGATGATGGCCATATCATGTCACTTATGAATTGCATGTGATGTTAATCCTTTTATGCACCTTATTTTGCTTAGAACGACGGTAGCATTATGAGGTGATCTCTCACTGAAATTTCAAGACGAAATTGTGTTCTCCCCGACTGTGCACCGTTGCTACAGTTCGTCGTTTCGAGACACCACGTGATGATCGGGTGTGATAGACTCAACGTTCACATACAACGGGTGCAAAACAGTTGCGCACGCGGAAGACTCGGGTTAAGCTTGACGAGCCTAGCATGTGCAGACATGGCCTCGGAACACATGAGACCGAAAGGTCGATCATGAATCATATAGTTGATATGATTAGCATAGGGATGCTTACCATTGAAACTATACTCAACTTACGTGATGATCGGACTTGGGATAGTGTAAGTGGATCATGAACCACTCAAATGACTAGAGAGATGTACTTTTTGAGTGGGAGTTTAGCATATAATTTGATTAAGTTGAACTCTAATTATCTTGAACATAGTCTAAGTCCACTTTGAATATATTTGTGTTGTAGATCATGGCTCACGCGACAGTCATCCTAAATTTTAATACGTTCCTAGAGAAAGCTAAGTTGAAAGATGATCGAAGGAACTTTGTAGACTCGGCTCGTAATCTTAAGCTAATCTTACAAGTTGGGAAGAAGGATTATGTCCTTAATGCTGCGTTAGGAGATGAACCACCCGCTACGGCTGATCAGGATGTTAAGAACGCTTGGTTAGCACGTAAGGAGGACTACTCAATAGTTCAATGTGCAGTCTTGTATGGCTTAGAACCGGGACTTCAACGTCGCTTTGAGCGTCATGGAGCATTTGAGATGTTCCAGGAGTTGGAGTTTATCTTTCAGAAGAACGCCCGGATCGAGAGGTATGAGACCTCCGATAAATTCTATGCTTGCAAAATGGAGGAAAACTCGTCTGTCAGTGAACATGTGCTCAAAATGTCTGGGTACTCAAACCGTCTAGCTGAGCTGGGGATTGAACTCCCGCAAGAAGCTATCACTGAAAGAATCCTTCAATCACTGCTGCCAAGCTACAAAGGCTTTGTGTTGAACTACAACATGCAAGGGATGAACAAGTCTCCCGGCGAGTTGTTTGCGATGTTGAAAGTCGCAGAGTCTGAACTCCGTAAAGAGCATCAAGTGTTGATGGTGAATAAGACCACTTGTTTCAAGAGAAACGGCAAAGGCAAGAAGGGCAATTCGAAGAAGAGCGGCAAGCCTGTTGCCAATCCACCGAAGAAACCCAAAGCTGGACCTAAGCCTGAAACGGAGTGTTACTATTGCAAGGGTATGGGTCACTGGAAGCGCAATTGCCCCAAGTATCTGGCAGATAAGAAGGCGGGCAAAGAAAAATCAGGTATATTTGATATACATGTTATTGATGTGTACTTAACCGGCTCTCGTAGTAGTGCCTGGGTATTCGATACCGGTTCTGTTGCTCATATTTGCAACTCGAAACAGGAACTGCGGAATAGACGAAGGCTGGCGAAAGATGAAGTGACGATGCGCGTAGGAAATGGTTCCAAGGTTGATGCAATCGCCGTCGGCACAGTGTCACTTCAGCTACCATCGGGATTAGTGATGAACTTAAATCATTGTTATTTAGTGCCTGCGTTGAGCATGAACATTATATCTGGATCTTGTTTATTGCGAGACGGTTACTCTTTTAAGTCAGAGAATAATGGTTGTTCTATTTCTATGAGTAACATCTTTTATGGTCATGCACCGAATGTGAGAGGATTGTTCATATTGAATCTTGATAGCAATACGCATATACATAACATTGAGACCAAAAGAGTTAGAGTAAACAATGATAGCGCCATATTTTTGTGGCACTGCCGCTTAGGTCATATTGGTGTAAAACGCATGAAGAAACTCCATGCTGATGGACTTTTGGAGTCACTTGACTTTGATTCACTTGACACGTGCGAACCATGCCTGATGGGCAAGATGACTAAGACTCCGTTCTCCGGAACAATGGGGCGTGCAAGTGACTTATTGGAAATCATACATACCGATGTGTGTGGTCCGATGAGCGTGGAGGCACGCGGCGGATATCGTTATTTTCTCACCTTCACTGATGATTTGAGTAGGTATGGCTATGTCTACTTGATGAAGCACAAGTCTGAAACATTTGAAAAGTTCAAGCAATTTCAGAGTGAAGTGGAAAATCATCGTAACAAGAAGATCAAGTTCCTACGGTCTGATCGTGGGGGTGAATATCTGAGTTTCGAGTTTGGTGATCACTTAAGAAAATGTGGAATTGTTTCACAGTTGACACCGCCTGGAACACCACAGCGTAATGGTGTGTCCGAACGTCGTAATCGTACTTTGTTAGAGGTGGTGCGATCTATGATGTCTCTTACTGATTTGCCGTTATCATTTTGGGGTTATGCATTAGAAACAGCTGCATTCACTTTAAATAGGGCACCATCAAAATCCATTGAGACGACGCCATACGAACTGTGGTATGGCAAAAGGACAAAGTTGTCGTTTCTTAAAGTTTGGGGATGTGATGCTTATGTCAAAAAGCTTCAGCCTCAAAAGCTGGAACCCAAAGCGGAAAAGTGCGTCTTCATAGGTTACCCAAAAGAGACAGTTGGGTACACCTTCTATCTCAAATCCGAGGGCAAAGTGTTTGTTGCTAAGAACGGAACTTTTCTCGAGAAGGAGTTTCTCTCGAGACAATTGAGTGGGAGGAAGATAGAACTTGACGAGGTTGTCGAACCTCTCATCCCTCTGGATGGTGGCGCAGGGCAAGGGGAAACCTCTGTCGTTGCGACGCCGGTTGAGGAGGAAGTTGATGATGATGATCATGAAACTCCAGTTCAAGTTTCTGTTGAACCACGCAGGTCGACGAGATCACGCGCTGCTCCAGAGTGGTACGGTAATCCCGTCTTATCAATCATGTTGTTAGACAACAATGAACATGCAAATTATGAAGAAGCAATGGTGGGCCCAGATTCCAACAAATGGCTAGAAGCCATGAAGTCCGAGATAGGATCCATGTATGAGAACAAAGTGTGGACTTTGGAGATACTACCTGAGGGCCGCAAGGCTATTCAGAACAAATGGATCTTTAAGAAGAAGACAGACGCTGACGGTAATGTGACCGTTTATAAAGCTCGACTTGTGGCAAAGGGTTTTTTCACAAGTTCCAGGAGTTGACTACGATGAGACTTTCTCACCCGTAGCGATGCTTAAAGTCCGTCAGAATCATGTTAGCAATAGCTGCATTTTTCGATTATGAAATCTGGCAGATGGATGTCAAAACGGCGTTCCTTAACGGTTTCCTTAAGGAAGAGTTGTATATGATGCAACCCGAAGGTTTTGTCGATCCTAAGAATGCTAACAAGGTGTGCAAGCTCCAGCGATCCATTTATGGACTGGTGCAAGCTTCAGCCATAGGTTCTATCATGTATGCGATGCTGTGCACTAGACCGGATGTTAGCCTGGCCATAAGTATGGCAGGTAGGTTCGAGAGTAATCCAGGAGTGGATCACTGGACAACGGTCAAGAATATCCTGAAGTACCTCAAAAGGACTAAGGAGATGTTTCTCGTGTATGGAGGTGACGAAGAGCTTGCCGTAAAAGGTTACGTCGATGCAAGCTTTGACACAGATCCGGACGACTCTAAGTCGCAAACCGGATACGTATTTATTCTTAATGGGGGTGCTGTAAGCTGGTGCAGTTCCAAGCAAAGCGTCGTAGCAGATTCTACATGTGAAGCGGAGTACATGGCTGCCTCGGAGGCGGCTAAGGAGGGTGTCTGGATGAAGCAGTTCATGACGGATCTTGGAGTGGTGCCAAGTGCACTGAATCCAATAACCTTGTTCTGTGACAACACTGGTGCCATTGCCTTAGCAAAGGAACCACGGTTTCACAAGAAGACCAGACACATCAAACGACGCTTCAACCTCATCCGCGACTACGTCGAGGAAGAGGACGTAAATATATGCAAAGTGCACACGGATTTGAATGTAGCAGACCCCCTGACTAAACCTCTTCCACGGCCAAAACATGATCGACACCAGAACTGTATGGGTGTTAGATTTATTACAATATAATTCACATGGTGATGTGAGGGCTAGATTATTGACTCTAGTGCAAGTGGGAGACTGTTGGAATTATGCCCTAGAGGCAATAATAAATATAGTTATTATTATAATTCCTGTATCAAGATAATAGTTTATTATCCATGCTATAATTGTATTGAATGAAGACTCATTTACATGTGTGGATACATAGACAAAACACCGTCCCTAGCATGCCTCTAGTTGGCTAGCCAGTTGATCGATGATAGTCAGTGTATTCTGATTATGAACAAGGTGTTGTTGCTTGATAACTAGATCACGTCATTAGGAGAATCACGTGATGGACTAGACCCAAACTAATAGACGTAGCATGTTGATCGTGTCATTTTGTTGCTACTGTTTTCTGCGTGTCAAGTATTTGTTCCTATGACCATGAGATCATATAACTCACTGACACCGGAGGAATGCTTTGTGTGTATCAAACGTCGCAACGTAACTGGGTGACTATAAAGGTGCTCTACAGGTATCTCCGAAGGTGTTAGTTGAGTTAGTATGGATCAAGACTGGGATTTGTCGCTCCGTGTGACGGAGAGGTATCTCGGGGCCCACTCGGTAATACAACATCACACACAAACCTTGCAAGCAATGTAACTTAGTGTAAGTTGCGGGATCTTGTATTACGGAACGAGTAAAGAGACTTGCCGGTAAACGAGATTGAAATAGGTATGCAGATACTGACGATCGAATATCGGGCAAGTAACATACCGAAGGACAAAGGGAATGACATACGGGATTATATGAATCCTTGACACTGAGGTTCAAACGATAAGATCTTCGTAGAATATGTGGGATCCAATATGGGCATCCAGGTCCCGCTATTGGATATTGACCGAGGAGTCTCTCGGGTCATGTCTACATAGTTCTCGAACCCGCAGGGTCTGCATACTTAAGGTTCGACGCTGTTTTATGCGTAGTTGAGTTATATGGTTGGTTACCTAATGTTGTTCGGAGTCCCGGATGAGATCACGGACGTCACGAGGGTTTCCGGAATGGTCCGGAAACGAAGATTGATATATGGGATGACCTCATTTGATTACCGGAAGGTTTTTGGAGTTACCGGGAATGTACTGGGAATGACGAATGGGTTCCGGGAGTTCACCGGGGGGGGGGGGGCAACCCACCCCGGGGAAGCCCATAGGCCTTGAGGGTGGCACACCAGCCCTTAGTGGGCTGGTGGGACAGGCCAAAAGGCTCTATGCGCCAAGGAGAAGAAAATCAAGAGAGAAAGAAAAAAAAGGGAGGAGGTGGGAAGGAAGGGGGACTCCCTCCCGCCAAACCTAGTCCAACTCGGTTTGGGGGGGAGAGTCCTCCCCCTTGGACTCGGCCGACCCCCTTGGGGCTCCTTGAGCCCCAAGGCAAGGTCCCCTCCCCCCCACCTATATATACGGAGGTTTCAGGTCTGATTTGAGACGACTTTTCCACGGCAGCCCGACCACATACCTCCACGGTTTTTCCTCTAGATCGCGTTTCTGCGGAGCTCGGGCGGAGCCCTGCTGAGACAAGGTCATCACCAACCTCCGGAGCGCTGTCACGCTGCCGGAGAACTCTTCTACCTCTCCGTCTCTTTTGCTGGATCAAGAAGGCCGAGATCATCGTCGAGCTGTACGTGTGCTGAACGCGGAGGTGCCGTCCGTTCGGTACTAGATCGTGGGACTGATCGCGGGATTGTTCGCGGGGCGGATCGAGGGACGTGAGGACGTTCCACTACATCAACCGCGTTCTCTAACGCTTCTGCTATACGGTCTACAAGGGTACGTAGATCACTCATCCCCTCTCGTAGATGGACATCACCATGATAGGTCTTCGTGCGCGTAGGAAAATTTTTGTTTCCCATGCGACGTTCCCCATCACCAATAAAGTGTGATTACGATGTTGAGACACACCGTTACGCTGCGGTGTGCCAGAGGGCGTGAGTTGTGAAACAATTCCACATTTCCTTAGGTGTGTGCCAAACTCGTGACTCAAATATTCTCCTCCACGATCAGATCGTAGAAACTTTATTTTCTTGTCACGTTGATTCTCCACCTCACTCTAAAATTCCTTGAACTTTACAAAGGTTTCAGACTTGTGCTTCATTAAGTAGACATACCCATATCTACTTAAATCATCAGTGAGGGTTAGAACATCACGATAGCCACTGCGAGCTTCAACGCTCATTGGACCGCATATATCGGTATGTATTATTTCCAACAAGTTAGTTGCTCGATCCATTGTTTCGGAGAACGGAGTCTTGGTCATCTTGCCCATGAGGCACAGTTCGCATGTGTCGAATGATTCGAAATCAAGTGACTCCAAAAGTCCATCTGGATGGAGTTTCTTCATGCGCTTTACGCCGATATGACCAAGGCGGCAGTGCCACAAGTATGTGGGACTATCATCATCAACCTTACATGTTTTGGCACTCACACTATGAATATGTGTAACATCACAATTGAGATTCATCAGGAATAAACCATTAACCAGCGGGGCATGACCATAAAACATACCACTCATATAAATAGAACAATCATTATTCTCAAATTTAAATGAGTATCCATCTTGCATCAAGCGAGATCCTGATACAATGTTCATGCTCAAAGCCGGTATTAGATAAAAATTATTAAGTTTTAAAACTAATCCTGAAGGTATATGTAGAGGTAGCATGCCGATGGCGATCACATCGACCTTGGAACCATTCCCGACGCGCATCGTCACCTTGTCCTTAGCCAACCTATGCTTGTTCCGTCGTTCGTGCCAAGAGTTGCAAATGTGAGCAACAACACCGGTATCAAATACCCAGGAGCCACTACGAGCGCTGGTAAGGTACACATCAATAATAAGTATATCACATATACCTTTGACGTTGCCGGCCTTCTTGTCCGCTAAGTACTTGGGGCAATTCCGCTTCCAGTGACCGGTTCCCTTGCGGTAATAGCACTCAGTCTAAGGCTTTGGTCCTTTCTATGACTTCTTCCCGGTAACTGGATTACCGGGCGCGGCAACTATTTTGCCGTCTTTCTTGAAGCTTTTCTCACCGTTGCCCTTCTTGAAAATGGTGGTCTTATTGACCATCAACACTTGATGCTCTTTCTTGATTTCTACCTCCGCAGATTTTAGCATTGAATACAACTCGGGAATAGTCTTTTCCATCCCTAGCATGTTGTAATTCATCACAAAGCCTTTATAGCTAGGTGGAAGCGACTGGAGGATTCTGTCAATGACCGCATCATCCGGAAGTTCAACTTCCTGCTGAGTCAAGCGGTTGTGCAACCTAGACATTCTGAGTATGTGCTCACTGACAGAACTATTCTCCTCCATCTTACAGGTAAAGAACTTGTCGGAGACTTCATATCTCTCGACCCGGGCATGATCTTGAAAAACAAGTTTCAGCTCCTCTAACATCTAATATGCTCCGTGTTGCTCAAAACGCCTTTGGAGCCCTGGTTCTAAACTGTAAAACATGTCGCACTGAACGAGAGAGTAGTCATCACTCCACGACTGCCTGGCGTTTCTAGCGTCCTGGTCGGCCGTGGGAACGGGAGGATCACCTAGCGGTGCATCAATGACATATGCCTTCTTGGAAGCCATGAGGATGAGCTTCAAGTTACGAGCCCAATCAGCATAATTGCTACCATCGCCTTTCAACTTGGTTTTCTCTAGGAACGCGTTGAAGTTAAATGGGACATTTGCGTTGGCCATTGAATCTACAATATTTGTAAAGACAATTTTAGACTAACTTCACGATAATTAAGTTCATATAATCAAATTATTAATGAACTCCCACTTAGATTGACATCCCTCTAGTCATCCAACTGACACATGATCCACGTCGACTAGCCCGTGTCCGATCATCATGTGAAACAGACTAGTCATCAATGGTGAGCATCTCCATGTTGATCGTATCAACCATACGACTCATGTTCGACCTTTTGGTCTCCCGTATTCGAGGTCATGTCTGTACATGCTAGGCTCGTCGAGTCAACCTAAGTGTTTTGCGTGTGTAAACTGGCTTACACTCGTTGTATGCGAACGTTAGAATCTATCACACCTGATCATCACGTTGTGTTTCGAGACAACGAACCTTCGCAACAGTGCACACTTAGGGGAATACTTATCTCGAAATTTTAATGAGGTATCATCTTATCTTTGCTACCATCGTTCTAAGAAATAAGATGAAAAACATGATAAACATCACATGCAATCATATAGTGACATGATATGGCCAATATCATCTTGCTCCTTTGATCCCATCCTCGGGGCACCATGATCATCATTGTCACCGGCATGACACCATGATCTCCATCATTGTGTGTCCATGAAGTCGTCACGCCAACTATTACTTCTACTACTATAGCTAACAGTTAGCGATAAAGTAAAGTAATCAACATGGTGTTGCATCTCATACAATAAATTAAGACAACTCCTATGGCTCCTGTCGGTTGTCATACTCATCGACATACAAGTCGTGAATCCTATTACAAGAACATGATCAATCTCATACATCACATATGTAACATCACATCCTTTTGGCCATATCACATCACATAGCATACCCTACAAAAACAAGTTAGACGCCCTCTAATTGTTGTTGCAAGTTTTACGTGGCTGGTTTGGGTTATTAGCAAGAACGCTTCTTACCTATGTGACAGACACAACGTTTATATGCCAATGTTATTTACCCTTCATAAGGACCCTTTTCATCAAATCCAATTCGACTAAAGTGGGAGAGGCAGACACTCGCTATCCACCTTATGCACCAAGTGCATGTCTGTCGTTGGAACCAGTCTCACGTAAGCGTACAAGTAAGGTCGGTCCGGGCCGCTTCATCCTACAATACGACTGAAAAAAGGTAAGACTAGTAATGGCAAGCAAGTTGACAAATCAGCGCTCACAACTTTTGTGTTCTACTCGTGCATAGAATCTACGCATATAACCTTGGCTCAGATGCCACTGTTGGGGATCATAGTAATTTCAAAAAAAATCCTACGCCATACAAGGATCTATCTATGGAGTAACCAGCAACGAGATAGGTTGTAGAGCATCTTCATACCTTTGAAGATCGCTAAGCGGAAGCGTTAATATGAACGCGGTTGATGGAGTCGTACTCGCAGCGATTCAGATCGCGGTGGATTCTGATCTATGTGCCGAACTATGGCACCTCCGCGTTCAACACACGTGCAACCCGGTGACGTCACCAACACCTTGAACCAGCAAGGATGAATGAGAGGTTGAGGGAGAGAGCTTCGAAAGCATGATGGCACAGTGGTGGTGGAGCTACGTGGTTCTCCGACAGAGCTTCGCTAAGCTATGCGGAGGACGGGGATAGAGAGAGGAAGGGATGCGCCGAGAGAGAGAGTTTTCGTGTTTCAAAGTCCAAAACCCCTCCAATATATATAGGGGAGAGGGAGGAGGCGCCCACCCTTAGAGTGGGATCCTAAGGGGTGCGGCAGCCCCATCTGCTCCAGGGAGGTGGCGGCCAGGGCAGGGAGAGGTGGAGGCGCAACACTATGTGGGCCTTGGGCCTCCTGCGCTAGGGTTTGTCCCCCTTCCCTCTCTTTCTTCGCCTTGGGCCTAGGTGGGAGGCGCACCAGCCCACTCTGGGCTGGTCCCCTTCCACCTTTTGGCCCATGAAGCCTCTTGGGGCTGGTGGCCCCTCCCGGTGGACCTCCGGAACCCTTCCGGTGGTCCCGGTATGTTACGGGTGATGCCCGGAACATTTCCGCTGTCCAAAACCTCTTATCATATATATCAATCTTTACCTCCGGACCATTCCGGAGCTCCTCGTGACGTCCGAGATCACATCCGGGACTCCGAACAACCTTTGGTAACCACTTACACTATTTCCCTATAACCCTAGCGTCATCGAACCTTAAGTGTGTAGACCCTACGGGTTCGGGAGACATGCAGACATGACCGAGACATCTCTCCGGCCAATAACCAACAGTGGGGTTTGAATATCCATGTTGGTTCCCACATGTTCCACGATGATCTCATCGGATGAACCACAATGTCAAGGATTCAATCAATCCCGTATACAATTCCCTTTGTCTACCGGTATGATACTTGCCCGATTTTCGATCGTCGGTATTCCTGTACCTTGTTCAATCTTGTTACCAGCAAGTCTGTTTACTCATTTCATAACACTTCATTCCTTGACTAACTCCTTAGTCACACTGAGCTCAATATGATGATGGATTACTGAGTGGGCTCAGAGATACCTCTCCGTCACACAGTGTGACAAATCCCGGTCTCGATTCGTACAAACCAACAGACACTTTCGTAGATACCCGTAGTGCACTTTTATAATCACCGAGTTATGTTATGATGTTTGGTACACCCAAAGCACTCCTACAGTATCCGGGAATTGCACAGTCTCACGGTCTAAGGAAATGATACTTGACATTAGAAAAGCTTTAGCAGACAAACAACATGATCTAGTGCTATGCTTAGGATTGGGTCTTTTCCATCACATTATTCCCCAATGATGTGATCCTGTTATCAATGACATCCAATGTCCATGATCAAGAAACCATGATCATCCATTGATCAACGAGCTAGCCAACTAGAGGCTTACTAGGGACACATTGTGATCTATATATTCACACATGTATTACGGTTTCCGGTTAATACAATTATAACTTGAATAATAGACAATTATCATGAACTGGAAATATAATAATAACAACTTTATTATTGCCTCTAGGGCATATTTCCAACAATCATTTCACTTGGTAAGCCGACTAATATCAATCAGTTCCAGCGCATGGCGGGTCGTATTGCGGCGTTGAGCCGGTTCATAAGCCGCCTTGGTGAGAAGGCAATCCATCTTTATCAAGTGCTCAAAAAGATGGATGATTTCATCTAGGCAGATGCAACCAACGAAGCTTTCGAAGCCCTTAAGAAACAGTTGGCTGAGCCGCCCGTTTTAGCTGCCCCAACTGACAAAGAGCCCATGCTCCTCTACATCGCCGCTAATTCTAAGGCAGTAAGTGTTCTAGTTGTCGTTGAGCGCAAGGAAGAAGTTAAAGAATATCCGGTCCAGCGTGCAGTGTATTTTGTTGGTGAAGTGCTAACTTATCCAAGCAGCGATACCCACATTGGCAAAAACTGGTCTTTGGAATTTTTATGGCAAGCCAGAAGTTGAAGCACTACTTCCAGGAGCATCCAATCACTCTGGTTAATTCAGCCCTGATTAGGGACATCATACAGAACCGAGAGGCCATGGGTCGTATTGCTAAGTGGGCAATGAACTTGGTCCCTATCGTGTGAAGTACATGCCTCATATAGCCATCAAGTCCCAAGCGCTAGTGGATTTCTTCAACGATTGGACCGAGCTTCAGCTCCCAGAGGATAGGTCGGACAACACGTACTGGACAATACACTTTGATGGCTCCAGTTAATTGGAAGGCTCGGGGGCTGGTGTAGTGTTTATCTTCTCCAAGGGTGAAAAGTTATGTTATGTTATACGACTCATGTTCCCTTGCACCAACAATGCGGCTGAGTATGAGGCTCTCTTACATGAGATCAAGATAGCTAAGGATATGAACCTTAGCCGGGTTAGGTGCTTGGGCGACTCAGACTTCATGGCTCGGCAGGTATCTGGAACCTTTGATTCAAAGGACCCCTTGATGGAGGCTTACAAACGGGAAGTATCCGATGTGGCGGGTCACTTTCATGGCTATGAGGTTGATCACATCGATCGACAACACAATGAGGCGGCTGATGCGTTGTCATGACTCAGATCTCAATGCAAGCCGGTTCCCCCTAATGTGTTTGTGGATGTCCTCCACAACCCCTTGGTCAAGTTACCAACTGAGGAAGATATATTCATCCCTGACCTAGAACAGCAGTTGGTGGCAGCTCTTCGTACAACCCTGATTGGACGGTACCATATTTTTCTTATCTCGCTCAAGGGAAACTCCCGACTGAAGAACTTGTCACTCACCAGATAATACGAAGATGCAAATCCATGGTTATTCATGAGGGCTAGTTGTTCAAGAGAAGTGTTAGCGATGTTTTTAAACACCGTGTTTCCCCTGACGAAGGCCGAGAGATCCTTAATGCGATTCATGCTGGCGACTATGGTCATCATGTCGGCTCACGATCCTTGGTCTCAAAAGCTTTTTGACATGGGTTCTATTGGTTGACGGCTCATGCGGACGGAGAGGATATAGTGCGCAAGTGTGATGGATGTCAAAAATTTGGCCGTCAGGTTAATGTGTCGACTCAGGAATTACGCATGATCAAAATCACGTGGCCTTTTGCGGTCTGGTGGCTTGATATGGTTGGCCCATTCAAGATGTCTTCCGACAAAAAGACTCATCTGCTGGTGGCAGTTGACAAGTTTACTAAGTGGGTTGAGGCGGAAATTGTCAGCAATTGTGAAGCAGAGACAACAGTCAAGTTACTAAAGAAGCCGAGTTTTCGATTTGGCTATCCTCACAGTATTATCACTAATAATTGCACCAATTTATCAAAAGGCTCCATGAAGCAGTTTTGCCAGCAGGAGCATATCCGACTTGATGTGTCCATTGTAGCGCATCCATAGTCCAATGGACAGGCCGAGCGAGCTAATCAGGAAATTTTGCATGGGATCAAGCCCTGACTAATGGTTCCCTTGCAGCGTACTCCGGTTGCTGGGTTGAGGAGCTCCCCATAGTGCTTTGGAGCATCAGGACGACGCCAAACAGATCCACTGGTTACACGCCATTTTTCCTCTTTTATGGAGCTAAGGCTGTTTTACCAACACTACAGGAATTGAGCATTTTGCCGTCAGGACGCTACAAACGACAAAGAGCGAATTACAGTCGGCAAAATTTTTGCCGTCAGCCCATGACGGCAAATAATGTCGTTAGACCATGTGCCCGCAAAGGGCGTCTTTGCCGTCAGCGGCCGGGACAGCAGACGGCAAAATGTTTGCCGTCAGTGGAATTATGTTGCCGTCAGCTACTTTGGTAGACGGCAAAAAAATGGTCACAAGACGGAATGGCCTAGCTAACGGACGACGTTAGCCTTTTTGCCGTCTTCCTCACCCCGTACATGACAGCAAAATATGGCATTTTTTGCCGTCTTCCTAACCTATACATGACAGCAGAATATGGTCTATTTTTTGCCGTCTTCCTAGCGTGTACATGACAGCAAAATATGACATTTTGTTTGTTGTCATGAACATGACAGCAAAGAGCATAAATAGACATAATTCATACAACATATATGTGTTGGGGAACGTCGCATGGGAAACAAAAATTTTCCTACGCGCACGAAGACCTATCATGGTGATGTCCATCTACGAGAGGGGATGTGTGATCTACGTACCCTTGTAGACCGTACAGAAGAAGCGTTAGTGAACGCGGTTGATGTAGTGGAACGTCCTCACATCCCTCGATCCGCCCCGCGAACCGTCCCGCGATCAGTCCCACGATCTAGTGCCGAACGGACGGCACCTCCGCGTTCAGCACACGTACAACTCGACGATGATCTCGGCCTTCTTGATCCAGCAAGAGAGACGGAGAGGTATAAGAGTTCTCCGGCAGCGTGATGGCGCTCCGGAGGTTGGTGATGATCTTGTCTCAGCAGGGCTCCGCCCGAGCTCCGCAGAAACGCGATCTAGAGGTAAAACTGTGGAGATATGTGGTCGGGCTGCCGTGGCAAAGTTGTCTCAAATCAGCCCTAAAACCCCACTATATATAGGAGAGGGAGGGGGGAGCCTTGCCTTGGGGTCCAAGAACCCCCAAGGGGTCGGCCGAGCCAAGGGGGGAAGGATTCCCCTCCCAAACCGAGTCCTACTTGGTTTGGAAGGTGGAGTCCTTCTTCCCTTTCCCACCTCCTCCTTTTTTTTCCTTCCCTCTTTGATTTTCTTCCCAATGCGCATAGGCCTCTCTTGGGCTGTCCCACCAGCCCACTAAGGGCTGGTGCGGCACCCCAAACACCTATGGGCTTCCCCGGGGTGGGTGGGCCCCCCGGTGAACTCCCGGAACCTATTCGTCATTCCCGGTACATTCCCGGTAACTCCGAAAACCTTCCGGTAATCAAATGAGGTTATCCTATATATCAATCTTCGTTTTCGGACCATTCCGGAAACCCTCGTGACGTCCGTGATCTCATCCGGGACTCCGAACAACATTCGGTAACCAACCATATAACTCAAATACGCATAAAACAACGTCGAACCTTAAGTGTGCAGACCCTGCGGGTTCAAGAAGTATGTAGACATGACCCGAGAGACTCCTCGGTCAATATCCAATAGCGGGACCTGGATGCCCATATTGGATCCTACATATTCTACGAAGATCTTATCGTTTGAACCTCAGTGCCAAGGATTCATATAATCCCGTATGTTATTCCCTTTGTCCTTCGGTATGTTACTTGCCCGAGATTCGATCGTCAGTATCCGTATACTTATTTCAATCTCGTTTACCGGCAAGTCTCTTTACTCGTTCCGTAATACAAGATCCCGCAACTTACACTAAGTTACATTGCTTGCAAGGCTTGTGTGTGATGTTGTATTACCGAGTGGGCCCCGAGATACCTCTCCGTCACACGGAGTGACAAATCCCAGTCTCGATCCATACTAACTTAACGAACACCTTCGGAGATACCTGTAGAGCATCTTTATAGTCACCCAGTTACGTTGCGACGTTTTATACACACAAAGTATTCCTCCGGTGTTAGTAAGTTATATGATCTCATGGTCATAGGAATAAATACTTGACACGCAGAAAGCAGTAGCAATAAAATGACACGATCAACATGCTACGTCTATTAGTTTGGGTCTAGTCCATCACGTGATTCTCCTAATGACGTGATCCAGTTATCAAGCAACAACACCTTGTTCATAATCAGAAGACACTGACTATCGTTGATCAACTGGCTAGCCAACTAGAGGCTTGCTAGGGACAGTGTTTTGTCTATGTATCCACACATGTAAATGAGTCTTCATTCAATACGATTATAGCATGGATAATAAACGATTATCTTGATACAGGAATTATAATAATAACTATATTTATTATTGCCTCTAGGGCATAATTCCAACAGTCTCCCACTTGCACTAGAGTCAATAATCTAGCCCTCACATCATCATGCGAATTACATTGTAATAAATCTAACACCCATACAGTTCTGGTGTTGATCATGCTTTGCCCGTGGAAGAGGTTTAGTCAGCGGGTCTGCTACATTCAGATCCGTGTGCACTTTGCATATATTTACGTCCTCCCCTTCGACGTAGTCGCGGATGAGGTTGAAGCGTCGTTTGATGTGTCTGGACTTCTTGTGAAACCGTGGTTATTTTGCTAGGGCAATGGCACCCGTGTTGTCACAGAACAAGGTTATTGGATTCATTGCGCTTGGAACCACTCCAAGATCCGTCATGAATTGCTTCATCCAGACACCCTCCTTAGCCGCCTCCGAGGCAGCCATGTACTCCGCTTCACATGTAGAATCTGCTACGACGCTTTGCTTGGAACTGCACCAGCTTACCGCACCCCCATTAAGAATAAATACGTATCCGGTTTGTGACTTAGAGTCGTCCGGATCTGTGTCAAAGCTTGCATCGACGTAACCTTTTACGGCGAGCTCTTCGTCACCTCCATACACGAGAAACATCTCCTTAGTCCTTTTCAGGTACTTCAGGATATTCTTGACCGCCGTCCAGTGATCCACTCCTGGATTACTCTGGAACCTACCTGCCATACTTATGGCCAGGCTAACATCCGGTCTAGTGCACAGCATCGCATACATGATAGAACCTATGGCTGAAGCATAGGGGACGGAGCGCATATGCTCTCTATCTTCATCAGTTGCTGGGCACTGAGTCTTACTCAATCTCGTACCTTGTAAAACTGGCAAGAACCCTTTCTTGGACTGTTCCATTTTGAACCTCTTCAAAACTTTATCAAGGTATGTGCTTTGTGAAAGTCCTATCAGGCGTTTTGATCTATCCCTATAGATCTTAATGCCTAGAATGTAAGCAGCTTCTCCTAGGTCCTTCATAGAGAAACTTTTATTCAAGTAACCTTTTATGCTCTCCAAAAGCTCTACGTTGTTTCCAATCAGTAATATGTCATCCACATATAATATTAGAAACGCCACAGAGCTCCCACTCACTTTCTTGTAAATACAAGATTCTCCAACCACTTGTATAAACCCAAATGCTTTGATCACCTCATCAAAGCGTCTGTTCCAACTCCGAGATGCTTGCACCAATCCATAAATGGATCGCTGGAGCTTGCACACCTTGTTAGCATTCTTAGGATCGACAAAACCTTCGGGTTGCATCATATACAACTCTTCCTTAAGGAAACCGTTAAGGAACGCCGTTTTGACATCCATCTGCCAGATTTCATAATCAAAAAATGCAGCTATTGCTAACATGATTCCGACGGACTTTAAGCATCGCTACGGGTGAGAAAGTCTCATCGTAGTCAACTCGTGGAACTTGTGAAAAACCCTTTGCCACAAGTCGAGCTTTATAAACGGTCACATTACCGTCAGCGTCCGTCTTCTTCTTAAAGATCCATTTGTTCTGAATAGCCTTTCGGCCCTCAGGTAGTATCTCCAAAGTCCACACTTTGTTCTCATACATGGATCCTATCTCGGATTTCATGGCTTCTAGCCATTTGTTGGAATCTGGGCCCACCATTGCTTCTTCATAATTTGCAGGTTCATTGTTGTCTAACAACATGATTGATAAGACGGGATTACCGTACCACTCTGGAGAAGCGCGTGATCTCGTCGACCTGCGTGGTTCAACAGAAACTTGAACTGGATTTTCATGATCATCATCATCAACTTCCTCCTCAACCGGCGTCGCAACGACAGAGGTTTCCCCTTGCCCTGCGCCACCATCCAGAGGGATGAGAGGTTCGACAACCTCGTCAAGTTCTATCTTCCTCCCACTCAATTCTCTCGAGAGAAACTCCTTCTCGAGAAAAGCTCCGTTTTTAGCAACAAACACTTTGCCCTCGGATTTGAGATAGAAGGTGTACCCAACTGTCTCTTTTGGGTAACCTATGAAGATGCACTTTTCCGCTTTGGGTTCCAGCTTTTCAGGCTGAAGCTTTTTGACATAAGCATCACATCCCCAAACTTTAAGAAACGACAACTTTGGCCTTTTGCCAAACCACAGTTCGTATGGTGTCGTCTCAACGGATTTTGATGGTGCCCTATTTAAAGTGAATGCAGCTGTTTCTAATGCATAACCCCAAAATGATAATGGAAAATCGGTAAGAGACATCATAGATCGCACCATCTATAATAAATTACGATTACGACGTTCGGACACACCATTACGCTGTGGTGTTCCAGGCGGTGTCAACTGTGAAACAATTCCACATTGTCTTAAGTGAGCACCAAACTCGAAACTCGGATATTCACCCCCACGATCAGACCGTAGGAACTTGATCTTCTTGTTACGATGGTTTTCGACTTCACTCTGAAATTGCTTGAACTTTTCAAATGTTTCAGACTTGTGCTTCATTAAGTAGACATAACCATATCTACTCAAATCGTTAGTGAAGGTGAGAAAATAACGATATCCGCCGCATGCTTCTGCGCTCATCGGACCACACACATCGGTATGTATGATTTCCAACAAGTCACTTGCACGCTCCATTGTTCCAGAGAACGGAGTTTTAGTCATCTTGCCCATGAGGCATCGTTCGCACGTGTCAAGTGAATCAAAGTCAAGTGACTCCAAAAGTCCATCGGCATGGAGTTTCTTCATGCGCTTTACACCAATATGACCTAAGCGGCAGTGCCACAAAAATATGGCGCTATCATTGTTAACTCTAACTCTTTTGGTCTCAATGTTATGTATGTGTGTATCACTATCAAGATTCAATATGAACAATCCTCTCACATTGGGTGCATGACCATAAAAGATGTTACTCATAGAAATAGAACAACCATTATTCTCTGACTTAAAAGAGTAACCGTCTCGCAATTAACAAGATCCAGATATAATGTTCATGCTCAATGCAGGCACTAAATAACAATGATTTAAGTTCATAACTAATCCTGACGGTAACTGAAGTCAGACTGTGCCGACGGCGATTACATCAACCTTGGAACCATTTCCCACGCGCATCGTCACTTCATCTTTCGCCAGCCTTCGTCTATTCCGCAGTTCCTGTTTCGAGTTGCAAATATGAGCAACAGAACTGGTATCGAATACCCAGGCACTACTACGAGAGCCGGTTAAGTACACATCAATAACATGTCTATCAAATATACCTGATTTTTCTTTGGCCGCCTTCTTATCAGCCAGATACTTTGGGCAATTGCGCTTCAAGTGACCCATACCCTTGCAATAGTAACACTCTGTTTCAGGCTGAGGTCCAGCTTTGGGTTTCTTCGTCGGATTGGCAACAGGCTTGCCGCTCTTCTTCGAATTACCCTTCTTGCCTTTGCCATTTCTCTTGAAACTAGTGGTCTTATTCACCATCAACAGTTGATGCTCTTTACGGAGTTCATACTCTGCGACTTTCAGCATCGCAAACAACTCGCCGGGAGACTTGTTCATCCCTTGCATGTTGTAGTTCAACACAAAGCCTTTATAGCTTGGCGGCAGTGATTGAAGGATTCTGTCAGTGATAGCTTCTTGCGGGATTTCAATCCCCAGCTCAGCTAGATGGTTTGAGTACCCAGACATTTTGAGCACATGTTCACTGACAGACGAGTTCTCCTCCATCTTGCAAGCATAGAATTTATCGGAGGTCTCATACCTCTCGATCCGGGTGTTCTTCTGAAAGATAAACTTCAACTCCTGGAACATCTCAGATGCTCCATGACGCTCAAAGCGACGTTGAAGTCCCGGTTCTAAGCCATACAAGACTGCACATTGAACTATTGAGTGGTCCTCCTTACGTGCTAACCAAGCGTTCTTAACATCCTGATCAGCCGTAGCGGGTGGTTCATCTCCTAGCGCAACAATAAGGACATAATCCTTCTTCCAAGCTTGTAAGATTAGCTTAAGATTACGAGCCCAGTCTACAATGTTGCTTCGATCATCTTTCAACTTAGCTTTCTCTAGGAACGTATTAAAATTCAGGATGACTGTCGCGTGAGCCATGATCTACAACACAAATATATTCAAAGTGGACTTAGACTATGTTCAAGATAATTAGAGTTTAACTTAATCAAATTATTCGCTAAACTCCCACTCAAAAAGTACATCTCTCTAGTCATTTGAGTGGTTCATGATCCACTTACACTAGCTCAAGTCCGATCATCACGTGAGTTGAGTATAGTTTCAGTGGTAAGCATCCCTATGCTAATCATATCATCTATATGATTCATGATCGACCTTTCGGTCTCATGTGTTCCGAGGCCATGTCTGCACATGCTAGGCTCGTCAAGCTTAACCCAAGTGTTCCGCGTGCGCAACTGTTTTGCACCCGTTGTATGTGAACGTTGAGTCTATCACACCCGATCATCACGTGGTGTCTCAAAACGACGAACTGTAGCAACGGTGCACAGTCGGGGAGAACACAATTTCGTCTTGAAATTTTAGTGAGAGATCACCTCATAATGCTACCGTCTATCTAAGCAAAATAATGTGCATAAAAGGATTAACATCACATGCAATTCATAAGTGACATGATATGGCCATCATCACGTGCTCCTTGATCTCCATCACCAAAGCACCGGCATGATCTTCTTGTCACCGGCGCCACACCATGATCTCCATCAGCGTGTCGCCATCGGGGTTGTCGTGCTACTCATGCTATTACTACGAAAGCTACATCCTAGCAAAATAGTAAACGCATCTGCAAGCACAAACGTTAGTTATAAAGATAACCCTATGGCTCCTGCCGGTTGCCGTACCATCGACGTGCAAGTCGATATTTTCTATTACAACATGATCATCTCATACATCCAATATATCACATCACATCGTTGGCCATATCACATCACAAGCACACCCTGCAAAAACAAGTTAGACGTCCTCTAATTTTGTTGTTGCATGTTTTACGTGGTGACCATGGGTATCTAGTAGGATCGCATCTTACTTACGCAAACACCACAACGGAGATATATGAGTTGCTATTTAACCTCATCCAAGGACCTCCTTGGTCAAATCTGATTCAACTAAAGTTGGAGAAACTGACACCCGCCAGTCATCTTTGAGCAACGAAGTTACTCGTAGCGATGAAACCAGTCTCTCGTAAGCGTACGAGTAATGTCGGTCCGAGCCGCTTCGATCCAACAATTCCGCGGAATCAAGAAAAGACTAAGGAGGGCAGCAAAACGCACATCTCCGCCCACAAAAACTTTTGTGTTCTACTCGAGAAGACATCTACGCATGAACCTAGCTCTGATACCACTGTTGGGGAACATCGCATGGGAAACAAAATTTTTCCTACGCGCACGAAGACCTATCATGGTGATGTCCATCTACGAGAGGGGATGTGTGATCTACGTACCCTTGTAGACCGTACAGCAGAAGCGTTAGTGAACGCGGTTGATGTAGTGGAACGTCCTCACGTCCCTCGATCCGCCCCGCGAACCGTCCCGCGATCAGTCCCACGATCTAGTGCCGAACGGACGGCACCTCCGCGTTCAGCACACGTACAGCTCGACGATGATCTCGGTCTTCTTGATCCAGCAAGAGAGACGGAGAGGTAGAAGAGTTCTCCGGCAGCGTGACGGACCTCCGGAGGTTGGTGATGATCTTGTCTCAGCAGGGCTCCGCCCGAGCTCCGCAGAAACGCGATCTAGAGGTAAAACCGTGGAGATATGTGGTCGGGCTGCCGTGGCAAAGTTGTCTCAAATCAGCCCTAAAACCCCACTATATATAGGAGAGGGAGGGGGGAGCCTTGCCTTGGGGTCCAAGAACCCCCAAGGGGTCGGCCGAGCCAAGGGTGGAAGGATTCCCCTCCCAAACCGAGTCCTACTTGGTTTGGAAGGTGGAGTCCTTCTTCCCTTTCCCACCTCCTCCTTTTTTTTCCTTCCCTCTTTGATTTTCTTCCCAATGCGCATAGGCCTCTCTTGGGCTGTCCCACCAGCCCACTAAGGGCTGGTGCGGCACCCCAAACACCTATGGGCTTCCCCGGGGTGGGTGGGCCCCCCCGGTGAACTCCCGGAACCTATTCGTCATTCCCGGTACATTCCCGGTAACTCCGAAAACCTTCCGGTAATCAAATGAGGTTATCCTATATATCAATCTTCGTTTCCGGACCATTCCGGAAACCCTCGTGACGTCCGTGATCTCATCCGGGACTCCGAACAACATTCGGTAACCAACCATATAACTCAAATACGCATAAAACAACGTCGAACCTTAAGTGTGCAGATCCTGCGGGTTCGAGAACTATGTAGACATGACCCAAGAGACTCCTCGGTCAATATCCAATAGCGGGACCTGGATGCCCATATTTGATCCTACATATTCTACGAAGATCTTATCATTTGAACCTCAGTGCCAAGGATTCATATAATCCCGTATGTTATTCCCTTTGTCCTTCGGTATGTTACTTGCCCGAGATTCGATCGTCAGTATCCGTATACTTATTTCAATCTCGTTTACCGGCAAGTCTCTTTACTCGTTCCGTAATACAAGATCCCGCAACTTACACTAAGTCAAATTGCTTGCAAGGCTTGTGTGTGATGTTGTATTACCGAGTGGGCCCCGAGATACCTCTCCGTCACACGGAGTGACAAATCTCAGTCTCGACCCATACTAACTTAACGAACACCTTCGGAGATACCTGTAGAGCATCTTTATAGTCACCCAGTTACGTTGCGACGTTTGATACACACAAAGTATTCCTCCGGTGTTAGTAAGTTATATGATCTCATGGTCATAGGAATAAATACTTGAGACGCAGAAAACAGTAGCAATAAAATGACACGATCAACATGCTACGTCTATTAGTTTGGGTCTAGTCCATCACGTGATTCTCCTAATGACGTGATCCAGTTATCAAGCAACAACACCTTGTTCATAATCAAAAGACACTGACTATCGTTGATCAACTGGCTAGCCAACTAGAGGCTTGCTAGGGACAGTGTTTTGTCTATGTATCCACACATGTAAATGAGTCTTCATTCAATACAATTATAGCATGGATAATAAACGATTATCTTGATACAAGAATTATAATAATAACTATATTTATTATTGCCTCTAGGGCATAATTCCAACAATATGTATATAGCATAATCCATACAACATATGTATATATAAAACATAATCCATACAGCATATATACATATATAACATAATCCATACATCATATATATGACATCCATAATCCATACATCATATATATAACATCCTTAATCCATACAACATATAACACATCCATAATCCATACATCATATATATAACATCCATAATCCATGTCATAATATTTGGCATTACTACATATATATACATCATATATATAACATCATATATATAATCCATGTCATAATATTTGGCATTACTACATAAAATTTAGCATTACGATAAATGTCTTCATGTCAATATTGTAGTCCAAAGAACATCCGTATGACAACCTACAAGATAAAGTCATGCACATATGTTAGATTTTGGCACACAATAAATAAAGGTTATCTAGTTCTTGGCACACAATAAAATTTGAGGAACACATAGAAAATCTTCAAGTAGGGAGACTCAAATAAAAAACATAACTGGCAACTGCATGGTGATCGGACATGTTTCATTACAAGTAGGAATAGATTGATAACGATGTCAAAAGAAGAAACAAAAATATAGATGAATCCATACAAAGAGACCTGCCACACACGAAGGGAGAACCTGCAGGCGTAGGCATGCACAAGGACGCAACCATGAGCTGTGTCGCATGAGACAACCAAGAACCAATCTAGGAATTCATCATGGAGGTGAACTATCAATCGCTTATCTGGGTGGGTGTTCGGTTCCCCCCGAACCGAACGGTTCGGTACTTCGGTGTTTAAGTTTTCTCGGTTCTAAGAAAACGTGGACCGATCGGTCTGTAGCAGTAAATAAAACCGAGCCTTCGGTGCCCCGATCGATCGGTTCGGTACTGGTTTTGCACCGAACAACTGGTGGGTTGAGCTGGCCGGATGGGATAGTTGTTATACTTTTTTGTCTTTGCTGGGCCAAATAATAACACGTGTTGTGCTCAAAGAAACTAAAAAGAAAACATGAGGTGAGCAAGATAGCAGGCAACAACAAACAACGCATAGGTTCACTAAAAAAAGAAAGCAGGCAGGTGCCCAGTATACCTGAACGACCGGCCAGCCTACGATACTGTTTGACACTCATCACATTAATGCGCCATCAATTCAATTGATTGTTTCAATTGATTTTTTTGCAGGGGCAATTCATGTTTGTTGGCTGGCAGCGCATAGCGTACAAATAAATCGGTTTCGGTCACTTCGGCTTCGGTGTACTGGAGTGGTGTACATGCAGGTGCACATCTAGTACTGAGCGTAGTCCATTAGCATGCATATCTGTCTCAGGTCCGGTATTTTGGGATGCATGCTGATTTTAAACACTAGATCAAATTACTGGAGTGGTGTACATGCAGGTGCACATCTAGGTGAAGTAGCAAGCAAGCTAGCAGCTTGATTAATCTTTCCTTGAAACCAGCACATCTAGGTGAAGTTGCAAGCAAGCTAGCAGCTTGATTAATCTTTCCTTGAAATCTGCCGGTTTCATTCCGTAATCAAATTTCTCTACCATCCTACGAACCAGCACATATACCTGAGCCATTAGGCCTTTCATCATCCTTAATAGTGCCCTATGAACCAGCACATATAGATGATATGGTGTGACCACTTGCTCCAGCATGAAAAATTACAGGTTGCAATTAGTATTATTGATGCTTTTTTGAATTTGCTCAGTGCACATAATCAAGCCATTTCTGCACACACATTAGTTACTTATATGTTTTCTCCTTTATTAATATTTAGGGATAGCTATTCATGTTTATCATATATGAGAAAAAAATGACATGATATTAACAATTAGAGCATATTAACAATTCTGCTATGTCATTCTATGGGTTCAAATGGGTCAAATACATAGCTTCAAGTGATCTTGTAATCATGAAGATCTCAAGTGGTCTCTACTTGTAAATGAGATATGGAGGCACTAACCATAGAAGATCTAAAAGATGCGGAGAACCATCAAGGTTATTGCCAGGAGCATGAGCATGTGAAGATCCAGCATTATTCGATCCGTTGGTCGATGGATGCTGCATGAAGTATTACATGGTTAGAATGACACTCGGACTAAGAAATGCAATAATGATCCTTGAAAATATTTTAGTTAACTAACCGTAGAACGCGGAGTAAGGGCAGACAAATCGAAAGCGGGCATACCATACTGGGTACAATAAGCCTGCAAATTATGTTAAGAGCGGTGAAGGTTAAGCACCGATAGTAAAAGACTAGATGTATTGGCTATTAAGGAATTGTGCTTGGCTATTAAGGAACTAACCGTAAACATCTGAAAGTTTTGAGTATTTTGTGCCCACACCGCCTGCTGCGTCCTCTCATCAGCCAGTCGCCTCTCCTCCGCTCTCTCCATCGCCCTTTCCTCAGCCGTGAGTCGCCTCTCCTCTGCCCTCTCTGCCGCCCTCTCCGCAGCCGCCCGTCGCCTCTCCACTATCAACTTCTCCTCGAGTAGGCACTACAGAATATGGCATCACAATCGCATCTTCAAATCCAACATTATGTAAGAATTACAAAAAGCATATGTAGAAGGAGTTGTACAGAATACCTCCATCTCGACCCTTACTGGAGTCGCGCGTTCACATACAAAAGATTTTGGGAGACCTAGCCGAGCCTTGTGCTCAGCTAGAGTGCGAGTGGAGGACCTAGGGAACATGTCTCCTGCAATAGCCTCCTTGCCATGTTTCTTCCCCTCTCCAGCGATCATAACCAACTCGTGGTCAAGGGGCTCCGATGCCACATCATAGTCGGGCCCTCTCAACTTTGTTGCCACCTCTCTAACTTTGGTCAGCCGATTGTAGGCGGTCTGGCTGGTGTACGCAGATGATGTGTCAGACGGATCGTAAGGCGTGGCTTTTTTGAACGATGCCTTATGGGACAAAGCATAACCAATGAAAAGGTTGGGCTCCTCAGCTTTGTGGTGAGCCACCTGCAACCAAACCAACATGATTAGGAATTCATCACAAGGATTAATTGGCAACATGTATGACAAGAAAGAACTTATGTAGAACAAATCGATGGGAGGAAAGATATACCCAACGTTTCGTGAATCCCTTAAGGCTCAAGTTTCCTTGATGGTGTGGTGGATCTTTCATTGTGTTTCGCCGATTCTTGTAATCTATGTGTTTCAACGTATACTCTTTAGAACACCAGTAGTCCACAATCTGCTCCCAGCACTCGCCCTTATCGACACACCATCTAGGAGTAACCTAATTGATCATTTGCATCTCATATACGTCAAAAAGAAATTGAGTGCCAACCAGTTGAGGAAATAAAAAGGATGAACATGATTTATTTACCTGCATGTACTCTTCCTTCCTAAGAAAGATTTTCGTAGCCGGTGTCTTAGTAGCCATCTTATAGCCCTTAGATGCCTTATAAGAACGGACGGCAATAATGCGCGCATCATAGAACATATTGCGCACAAGCTTCTTACAATGAATGTTGACGTTCACTTGTGCCTCCTCCAACTTCCCATCCTCGCATCTATAGAAATCCTTCAAATACACGTGAGATCAGACGAGATTAGAAATTAACTAGCTATGTCTTACATATAAAAGTGTGAATTAAACTTAATGATTACCCAAATTTCAGCAAAGACCCGCTTGGCTTTGTTGTGAACCTCAATGTTGTTGAATGTACCAACATCCTCACAGGCTTTGTAGTGTTCCCAAGTTCGTGCTACCTCCGGAACGTTGCCCTCCCCTGGCAAAGTAACCATGCCAGGGAAATGCTCCTTAAGGAGGATCCCAATGACGCCGTTCACGTGTCGGCACTTACCCGGCGCCTCATCACTAGCTTCTGTCCAAGTGCTACATAATGAGAAGCCAAAGTTATGAGAAATTGTTGCATACATTGAAGGTAGAAAAATGGGAAGCCAAAGTTAGTTACCTTACTCCATATGGAGTAATGCACGGCCTCTGCTCGACAGATTCCCCTCGTTTTGGGAGACTTGATGCACCACACAAGAACACAGTCTGACCCTCAAGAACTGCAATTAAACCATCATCCTCCTCCTCGTCGTCATCAGGCATGGGGGAGTGAGACATCATCTCGTCCTCAGGCACGGGGGAGTGAGACATCATCTCGTCCTCATGCAGGGGGGAGTGAGACATTGTCACGTCCTCACGCACGGGGGAGTGAGACACCAGCTCGTCCTCGGGCAAGGGGGAGTGAGACACTGGCTCGTCCTCGGGCAAGGGGGAGTGAGACACTGGCTCGTCCTCGGGCAAGGGGGAGTGAGACTCCGGCTCCTCCAACCTCACCTCCTCAGGTGGTGTCGCGGCAGGTGGTGGCGAGGAAGGCCGGACCAGATTTGTCTTACCCTTTCCTCCACGTCCACCTTTTACTCGACCTCTTCCTCAGGAGGATCGGCGAGAAAACTAGTGATCAGATTTCTCGCTATCTTGAGTGGGACCTTCTCTGCCGGAGCACTAGCAGTCCTTTTCCTATGCGGTCCCACCATGCTTAACTCACCTGCTACAACAAATAGTGAAGCAATTAGTATGAATACAACAGTACAGTTCAAATAAATAAGCATAAGTTCAAAAAAAAAATCACAAATGAGAATTACAAATTAAGGCGATTATAGCACAAATACAACTTTATAGTTCAAACAAATAAGCAGAAGTTCAAAATATTACAAATTCAACATTACAACATGTTCGGGGTCATGGTAAAGCAACTCGAACAGCAACATGGGACTGTTGTGTAGGCGTAGAGAGGCAGCAGCCAGATAGACACTCGAACAGCAGCATGGGACTGTTGTCTGCACGAAGGGGCAGCAGCCAGACAGATATCGGAACAAATCTGGCCGGCCAACTGGGCTTCAAATAAATCTGGCCGACCTGCATCTACATTGTACTAAACAGCCTGAGGAAGCTGTCAACAGAGTTTAATACGACCTAGTGGCCAACCCTTTGGTTTAATTAACTGAACCAATCCAGTTTGTGGAACAGAAATCCTTCTTTACACCAAAATCATCTGTTCTGTGTTGTTTCAGAAATGAGCTCCGAATTCTGCAAGAGATTGACGCGGGTGTTTGCGCTGCTAACACTAATGCAGCTTTTCTGTTTTCCTCTCTTTGTTCAATCTGAAACTGAAAGCCAGTTCCTGACCGTGCCACCCCCCCCCCAAATAGTTATGACATATAGTTTGTGTTTATATTAAATCTATGATCAAACTTTAACTCCAGGATGTCTTATCTATACCACTATATAGTGTATCAGTTTTGAATGGATCCAGATCATGAATCCTAATCGTTGGTATCCTCAATCTCCCACTTGCCTATTTCATCATCGCAGGATCAGTAGAGTTGGGCCAATGGACTTAAGTCAAAATTCTATATTGAACGTTGGGTACCTCCATGGAAAAAGAAGGATATAGAGAAGAGCCAGCAGAGCCGACCTGCTCAGCCAGCTTTAAGTTTTATTCTACATCATTACGTTGACAAAGAATACCGATTTACAACTATGTTGACTAGCTAGCTACTAGCTTATAGTCCATAACATTTACATGTAAGTATTGAGAGCTTGGATACGTGCCATCGCTCCATGCTCTCAAACTTGCAAGTGGCATGTATTCCAATAACTATTTGCCTATGTATGAATCCTGGTAGGGATGTGACATTGACATAGTGCATAATATTAGAAATTTTCAATCATATGCATGAATATATGCATTATATTCATCTACGTGTCATCTCTCTAATGACTCCATCGTAAGGAGCTAGCCAAATACATGGCGTAACAAAGCAGTATCATGAGTAGTGGTATGGTCAAGGAATTTTTTGTTTTGCGGGGTCATGGAAATTTCTGGTGCTCTCCATAGAGAAATCACCCCCGGAGGACCAAAATAATAGCACTACCTTCGGTCTTGAGTTTCTGGACATGCAATGGGCACTTGATCCAACCTGCTCCATAGTCAAAATCAATCAGGTTAGTTGTTGCATCTCTTTTAACGATTTAGTTCAGTTTGTACTAACCCCTGCTTCAACATGGATAGTGGGACGTCAGCCGGGGAGGGCACTGGCGGTGCTGGAGGGAGGCTCAACCAGTGGTCGCCATGTCGCGCAGACGGACGATGGCAGCCGGGGAGGGCACCGGCGGCGTCAGCCGGGGAGGGCACTGGCGGGAGGCCCGACCGGAGGTGTGGTGGAGGGAGACCCGACCGGAGGTGGCCTACCCTCCCGCCATGTCGCGCAGACGGACGAGGGCGGCCGGCGAGGGCACCGGCGGTGGCGGTCAGGGAGGGCACCGGCGGCGGCGGCCGGGGAGGGCACCAGCGATGGCGGCTGTGAACCCTAGATATTTTCACCAGAGGGAGGGAACCACCAGTCGCGAGAGGGAGGGGCTGGTGCTCTCATTGGTTTTTTTTATCTGGTGCGTTCTTTTTCCACTCGCGGGAGGTAGGCCACCTGTGTTTTTAGTCTTTGCCGTCTTCATAACGACGTACGTGACGGCAAAGACTAATTTTTGCCGTCTTCTCTTGCTAATCCAAGACGACAAAACTGCTTGCCATTTGGGCCAGTTAACAGGAACATGGACATCTTTGTTTGCCGTCATCCATAGCATAAGTAGACAGCAAAAATCCTTCCTTTGCCGTCATCTACCCATATAGTTGACGGCAAAACTATTTTTTGCCGTGTGGTTTTTTTTGCCGTCTGCTTTTCATGATTTTTGGCGATAGTAGCTCTTTGCCGTCTGCCCATGACGGCAAACTTCCTGTTTGCCGTCTGCCCCGACGATTTGCTGACGGCAAAGATTATACCTATCATCAAAATAGCTGATTCCTGTAGTGCAAGCGATATACGACATGATTCTCCTTGAGTCACCACTTATGTTGAAGCAAACAATGAGCAGGCACGTCAGGATTCCTTGGACGCCTTAGAGGAAGAGCGTGATTTGGTGATATGTCCCAAACGTATCTATAATTTCTCCTTGTTCCATGAACTTTTGGGTGACATTGTTATATGTTTTGCTACACTTTTACATCTTTTTACACATATTTGGACTAACCTACTAACTCAGTGCACCCAGTGCCAGTTTCTGTGTGCTGATGTATTTTTTGCAGGGGCTTTTCCCAAATTTTCTGGACCCCCAAAAATCCCGAGAAAAATATATAAAAATCAGCGCAACAGAAGCTTCACGAAGCACAAAAGGGGGCCAGTGGGGTGCTAGGGGCCGCCCAAGCGACCTGTGGGCACGACCCAGCCCTAGGCACGCCAAGAGGACGCCTGGGTGAGGCCCATGCTCTCTAGTGCCCTCCTTTCGCCTATATTTACCCCTTGATGAGGAAAACCCTAGACGGGATCCATAATCGCGTATTTCTCCATAGTTCCGCCACCGCAGCGATTTCGAGATCGGGAGCGTCAGGAGACCTCTTCCCGGCACCCTGCCGGAGGGAGGATTGACCTCCGGGAGCTTCTCCACCACCATGGACGCTTCCCGGATGTGACGTGAGTAGTCCTCCTTGGAGCATGAGTCCATGACCAGTAGTTATGTGCTACTTCTCAAACAACAGCGCCAGAATTGACACGTTGACGGAGATTGGGCTTGCATTGGTTTTTCCCTTGAAGAGGAAAGGGTGATGCAACACAGGAGCAGTAAGTATTTCCCTCAGTTCGAGAACCAAGGTATCGATCCAGAAGGAGGGTCTCATCAAGTCCAGAGTACCTGCGCAAATACAAACAAGCTTGCACCCAACGCTTCAAAGGGGTTGTCAATCCCTTCAAGATTGTTTGCAAAGTGAGATCTGAAGGTGGAAAGTGCAACGAAGTAAAAAGTGTAAGGCTGAAAATATGGTGTGGAGTAGACCCTCGGGGCCATAGTGTTCACTAGAGGCTTCTCTCAAAATAGCAAGTATTACGGTGGGTGAACAAATTACTGTCGAGCAATTGATAGAACCGCGCAAAGTCATGACGATATCTAAGGCAATGATCTAGCATATAGGAATCACGTCCGAGACAAGTAGACCGATACTTTCTGCATCTACTACTATTACTCCACACATCGACCGCTATCCAGCATGCATCTAGTGTATTGAGTTCATGACGAACAGAGTAACGCTTTAAGCAAGATGACATGATGTAGAGGGATAATCTCAAACCAATGATGAAAACCCCATCTTTTTACCCTTGATGGCAACAACACGATACGTGCCTCGCTACCCCTTCTATCACTGGGTGAGGTCACCGCACGGTATGAACCCAAAACCAAGCACTTCTCCCATGGCAAGAATCATAGATCTAGTTGGCCAGTCAAAACCCACAACTCGAAGAGAATTACAATGATATGAAATCATGCATACGAGAGATCAGAAGAAACTCAAATAAGATTCATAGATAATTTGATCATAAATCCACAATTCATCGGATCTCGACAAACACACCGCAAAAGAAGATTACATCGGATAGATCTCCATGAAGATCATGGAGAACTTTGTATTGAAGATCCAAGAGAGAGAAGAAGCCATCTAGTTACTAGCTATGGACCTGTAGGTCTATGGTGAACTACTCACGCATCATCGGAGAGGTCATGGTGTTGATGAAGAATCCCTCCGTGTCCGAATCCCCCCTCTGGCAGGGCACCAGGACGTGCCCCAGATGTGATCTTGCGGAGACAGAAGCTTGCGGCGGCGGAAAAGTGATTACGATGCTCCCCTGATTTTTTTGGGATTTTTAGGGAATATATAGGCGCAACCCCTAGGTCAGGGGACGCTTAGGGGGCCCACAAGACTGGATGGCGCAGCCTCTCCCTTGGCCGTGGGGTGGGGGCTTGTGGGGCCCCTGAGGCTCCCCTGCCTTTGCTCCCAAGCTCCCCGATCTTTTTTCGTTCCAGAAAAAATCTTTTCGGGGATTTTCTTCGTTTGGACTCTGTTTCAAAATCTCCTCTAAAAGGGGTCAAAAACATGGGAAAAAAGGAACTGGCACTTGGCACTGAGTTAATAAGTTAGTCCCAATAAATAAATAAAAGGCATGCAAAACATCCAAAGTTTGACAAGATAATAGCATGAAACCATCAAAAATTATATATACGTTGGAGACGTATCAAGCATCCCCAAGCTTAACTCCTGCTCGTCCTCGAGTAGGGAAGTGATAAAGAATGAATTTTTGATGTGGAATGCTACCTAGCATAGTTTTCCTTTGCAAGTTCTTTCACGTGACATGAATGTTCAGATCCGTAAGATTCAAAGCAGTAGTTTGCTATCGACATGAAAACAGTAATATTTCAAGCAAACTAGCAAAGTAATCGTGAACTTTCAAAATAACAAGGCCAAAGAAAGTTATCCCTACAATATCATATAGTCTGGCTATGCTCCATCATCCTCACACAACTAATGTAAATCATGCACAACCCCGGAATTGGCCAAGTAATTGATTTCTCACTCTTACTTTCTCAAACTTTTTATAACTATCACGCAATACATGAGCGCGAGCCATGGATAGAGCACTATAGGTGGAATAGAGTGTGGTGGTGGTTGTGAGACAAAAAGGAGGAGATGGTCACACTGAATCGGCGTATCAATAGGCTATGGAGATGCCCATACAAGAGATGCACTAGAGCTATAAGTATGTGAAAGCTCAAAAGGAAAACTAGTGGGTGTGCATCCAACTTGCTTGCTCACGAAGACCTAGGGCAATTTTGAGGAAGCCCATCATTGGAATATACAAGCCAAGTTATAAAATGAAGATTCCCACTAGCATATGGTAGTGACAAATCAAGAAGCTCTCAATCATGAAGAACATGGTGCTAACATGAAGCACAAGTGTGGAAAAAGATAGTAGCATTGTCCCTTCTCTCTTTTTCTCTCTTTTCTCTTTTTTTCATTGGGGCTCTTAGGCCTCTTTTTTTCTTTTCTCATTTTTTTTTGTTTTTGGCCTCTTTTTTTTTATTTCGTCACATGGGACAATGCTCTAATAATGATGATCATCACACTTTTATTTACTCACAGCTCAAAGCTTAGAACGATGATGACTCTATAGGGAATGCCTCCGACAGTGTACCGGGATGTGCAACGATCTAGCTTGGCATATGACATTGAAACATCTCGCTAGCTATCTTACAATAATGCAATGGCAATATGAGAGTGACGGCACAAGTCATGAGACGGAACGGTGGGAGTTGCATGGCAGTATATCTCGGAATGGCTATGAAAATGCCATAGTAGGTAGGAATGGTGGCTGTTTTGAGGAAGGCATATGGTGGGTTTGTGTACCGGCGAAAGTTGTGCGGCACTAGAGAGGCTAGCAATGGTGGAAGGTGAAAGTGCATCTATACCATCGACTCACATTAGTCATAAAGAACTCACATACTTGTTGCAAAAGCTTTTATTAGTAATCGAAACAAAGTGCTAAACGCATACTCCTAGGGGAAGGGTTGGTAGGTGTTAACCATCGCATGATCCCGACCTCAACACAAAGGATGACAATCAATAGATCAATTATGCTCCGACTTCCTAACATAGCGGTTCACCATACGTGCATGCTACGGGAATCACTAACTTCAACACAAGTATTTCTAGATTCACGACACCCTACTAACATAACTCTTAGTATTACCGGATCCATGTCTCAAAACTAATTGAGAGGGATCAAGACTTCTCTTTCTACTCAATGCACATGAAGATGGAGGTTTTTGTATCCTCTTCGGGTACCTATCACCTTTGGGACTACTTTCATAGCATAAGCCAACTACCAAGTCACGCACCGCCGTGCTCTAAAAGATATAAGTGAAGCACAAGAGCAAAATTATCTAGCTCAAAAGATATAAGTGAAGCACTAGAGCAAAAGTATCTAGCTCAAAAGATATAAGTGAAGCACTAGAGCAAAAGTATCTAGCTCAAAAGATATAAGTGAAGCACTATGAGTATTCTAGCAAAATCACGATGAGTGCATGTCTCTCTCTCTCGAAAAGGTGTGCAGCAAGGATGATTGTGACACAACAAAAAGAAAAGACTCCTACGATACAAGACGCTCCAAGCAAAACACATATCATGTGGTGAATAAAAATATAGCTCCAAGTAATGTTACAGATGGATTGAAGACGAAAGAGGGGATGCCTTCCCGGGGCATCCCCAAGCTTAGGCTTTTTCGTATCCTTGAATTTGGCTTTGGGTGCCTTGGGCATCCCCAAGCTTGAGATCTTTCCACTCCTTATCTCTTTGTCCATGAGAACATCACCCAAAACTTGAAAACTTCACAACACAAAACTTAAACAGAAACTCGTGATATCATTAGCACAAGAAAACAAACTACCACCTCTTTTGGTACTGTAGCAAACTTTAATTCTATCTATATTGGTGTTGGGCTACTGTATTCTCACTTTTCCATGGCTAGTACCCCCCGATACTAACCATAGTTTCATCAAAACAAGCAGCCAACTCAACAAAAACAGAATCTGTCAAAAACAGACCAGTCTGTAGAAATCTGTATACTTCGTATACTTCTGTTACCTCAAAAATTATGAACAATTACGAATGCCTGGGAAAAAGGCATATCAACCAACAGCAAAAAGAATCAAATCAAAAGCTCTTTGTGAATAAAAATGAAAAATAATCTCGTGAGCGAAAAGTTTCTGTCTTTTTCCAGCAGGATCAAACAACCATCACCAAGCCTAGTTATAAAGGTTTTGCTTGGCTCAAACACAAAAATAAACACAAAAGACACAATAATAACAGAATTATGATGGTGTGGACGCAACAAAACAGAAAGAAAAAGATAAATTCATTGGGTTGTGATACGTCTCAAACGTATCTATAATTTTTGATGGTTTCACGCTGTTATCTTGTCTTCTTTGTATGTTTTATGTACCTTCTTATAACTTTTTAGGACTAACTTATTAATTCAGTGCCAAGTGCCAGTTCCTGTTATTTCCGTGTTTTTGACTCTTTTCAGATCTGATTTTGGAACGGAGTCCAAACAGAAGAAAAACCTTGAAATGATTTTTTCCCGAACGGAAGAAGTCCAGGGGGATTTTAGGCCAAGCCAGGTGGGCTCCACGGAGCCCACAAGCCCCCACTCTGCCACCAGGGGGAGGCGGCGGTGGGCAGGCTTGTGGCCTCCCTGGCCACCCCCTAACCTAGGTCTTTGCCCCATAAATTCCAAAACATTCCGCAAAAAAATCAGGGGAGCCTCAAAAATACTTTTCCGCCGCCGCAAGCTTCTGTTTCCACGAGATCTCATCTGGAGACCCTTCCCGGCACCCTGCCGGAGGGGACTTTGGAGTTGGAGGGCTTCTTCATCATCATCATCGCCCCTCCAATGACTCGTGAGTAGTTCACTTCAGACCTACGGGTCCGTAGTTAGTAGCTAAATGGCTTCTTCTATCTCTTGGATCTTCAATACAAAGTTCTCCATGATCTTCATGGAGATCTGTCCGATGTAATCTTCTTTGGCGGTGTGTTTGTCGAGATCCGATGGATTGTGGACTTGTGATCAGATTATCTATGATATATATTTGAGTCTTTGCTGATTTCTTATATGCATGATTTGATATCCTTGTAAGTCTCTCCGAGTCATGGGTTTTGTTTGGCCAACTAGATCTATGATTCTTGCAATGGGAGAAGTGCTCGGTTTTGGGTTCTGCCATGTGGTGACCTTTCCCAGTGACAGTAGGGGCAGCAAGGCACACATCAAGCAGTTGCCATCAAGGGTAAAAAGATGGGGTTTTTTATCATTGGTTTGAGATTATCCCTCTACATCATGTCATCTTGCTTAAGGCGTTACTCATTTCTTATGGACTTAACACACTAGATGCATGCTGGATAGCGGTCGACGTGTGGAGTAATAGTAGTAGATGCAGAAAGTATCGGTCTACTTGTTTCGGACGTGATGCCTATAGAAATAATCATTGCATAGATATCGTCACGACTCTGCACAGTTCTATCAATTGCTCGACAGTAATTTGTTCACCCATCGTCTACTTGCTTTCATGAGAGAAGCCACTAGTAAACACTACGGCCCCCGGGTCTATTCATATCCATCGTTTACATCTCTGCTTTTACTTTGCTTTGTTACTTTGTTGCTTTCAGTTCTCACTTGGCAAACAATCTATAAGGGACTGACAACCCCTTCATAGCGTTGGGTGCAAGCTTTTGTGTTTGTGCAGGATCTTGAGATACTCTTCCGCCGGATTGATACCTTGGTTCTCAAACTGAGGGAAATACTTACCGTCGCTGTGCTACATCACCCTTTCCGCTTTGAGGGAACACCAACGCAGGGCTCCAAGGCCACGGGGGAAATCCTTTGCATACTTGCCTAGGAAGTCCCTTAAGGCGTAGCCTTAGCTGAAGGATTCCTGGTGCCGTCGACACAACTATTTCTGGCGCCGTTGCAAGGGATACACAACAAACATCAGAAGTATTTCTGGCGCCGTTGCCGGGGATACACAGCAAACATCAGAAGTATTTCTGGCGCCGTTGCCGGGGAGGAGAAATCAATTTCTATCCAAGTAGGTCTCACAAACTCTTCTCTTGCATTTACTTTTGTTGCGAGTTGCCTCTCGTTTTCCTCTCCCCCACTTCACATTTGCCATTTTCATTTGCCTTTCTCCTTCGCCATTTTCTTTTGCCTTTTGCCTTTTTCGTTCGCCCTTTTTCTCTCGCTTGCTTTCTGTTCGCTTGCTGAAAATCTATTGTTATGGATCCTCATCCACTAGCTAGTCTCTTTAAGAGACCCACTATTGTTGAATGAATTGCTAGTGAGTTGAGGACAATTGACTATTTCTATGGAGTTTTGCTTGAGATGTGTGAATCTGAAAATCGTGATGAAGAAATTCATGAAGTGATTCATGAGGGCTCCTTGAATGAAAAGAATGATTGCAATGGTTTCACTATAAATCCTATTAGTGACAATCATGCTAAAATTATGCAGAACCCTAAGCTTGGGGATGCTAGTTTTGCTATGACCACTACTTATTGCAATAATCATGATTGGGGTGATGATCTTTCTTATGATCTTGAAAATTTGTTCAAACCTCATGATGAATATGATATTTGCAACAATACTGAAAGTGGGATTGGAGAAGTCATGACTTTATTTGATGATAATCCCACTATTTTTGAGGAGCGTCAACTTTGCGTGCATGTGGATCAGGAAAAGAATATCCTATGGGATAGCTATATTGTTGAATTTGAATATGATCCCACATGTAATTGCTATGAGAGAGGAAAATATTTTGGTAGAAACTTTCATGTTACGAAATTACCTCTCGTTATGTGGAGATTGCTATTGTCTCTTTCTTCTTCCTTGCATATGGCAACTATTGGTTGTCTTGACAATCTGTTTTACTATAAAATGCCTATGCATAGGAAGTATGTTAGACTTAGATGTGATTTTTCACATGCTTTATGATGCTCTCGTTGTGCTTCAACTCTTGTCTTTGTGTGAGCATCATTAATGCCTAGCTAAGGGCGTTAAACAAAAGCGCTTGTTGGGAGGCAACCCAACGAATCTATCATTTTTCTTTCTGTTTTGTGCTTTCCACACTTTCATAATTATGTCATGATTGTGTTTTTTCTGTATCTTTTTGCGTTTGTGCCAAGCAAAACCGTTATGATTTGTCTTGGGGATGATCGTTTGGTCACGCTGGAAAAGACAGAAACTTTCTTCTCACGAAAAGAGTTTTCATCCTTTTTATGTAAGAGCTTTTGAGTTGATTCTTTTTTGCTGCTGATTGCTACGCAAATTCTTCAGACTTCCTTAATTTGTCAGAATTGTTGAAGTACCAGAGTTATACGAAACATACAGATTGCTACAGACTGGTCTGCTGTTAACAGATTCTGTTTTTGTTGTGTTGGTTGCTTATTTTGATGAAACTATGGATAGTATTTGGGGGGTATTAGCCATGGAAGATTGAAAGAACAGTAACCCAACATCAGCACAAGTAGAATTTAAGTTTGCTACAGTACCTAAGGAAGTGGTGGTTTGCTTTCTTGTACAAATGTTATCACGAGTTTCTGTTTAAGTTTCGTGTTGTGAAGTTTTCAAGTTTTGGGTGAAGTTCTTATGGACAAAAAGATAAAGAGTGGCAAGAGCTCAAGCTTGGGGATGCCCAAGGCACCCCAAGAGATTCAAGGATGTCGTAAAAGCCTAAGCTTGGGGATGCCCCGGGAAGGCATCCTCTCTCTCGTCTTCAGTCCATCGGTAACGTTACTTGGGGCTATATTTTTATTCACCACATGTTATGTGTTTTTGCTTGGAGCGTCTTGTATCGTAGGAGTCTTTTTTTGTCACAATCATCCTTGCTGCACACCTAGAGAGAGACATGCACACACCATGATTTTGTCGAGCTTCACTTATATCTTTTGGTAGACAATTCAGCTCACATGTGCTTCACTTATATCTTTTGAGCTAGATACTTTTGCTCTATGTGCTTCACTTATACGTTTTAGAGCACAGCCGTGCGTGGCTTGGTAGTTGATCTATGCTTTGAAAGTAGTCTCAAAAGGGGTAGTTATCGAAAGGGATACGAAAACTTCCACCTTCATGTGCATTGAATAGTTAGAGAAGTTTGATTCATCTCAATTAGTTTTGTGTAGTGGTTATGGTAATATTGAAGTCATGCTACTAAGGTGTTGTGGATCTAGAAATACTTGTGTTGAAGTTAGTGATTCACGTAGCATGCACGTATGGTGAACCGCTATGTGATGAAGTCTGAGCATGATTAGAATATTGATTGTCATCCTTTGCGTGGCGGTCGGGATCGCGCGATGGTTTATACCTACCAACCCTTCCCCTAGGAGTATGCATTGAATGCTTTGTTTCTATTACTAATAAATTTTTTGCAACATGCATATGAGTTCTTCATGACTAATGTTGAGTCCATGGTTTAGATGCACTTTCACCTTCCACCATCATTATCTTCTTAGTGTCGTGCAACTTTCGCCGGTGCACAAAACCCACCATTAGCCTCCCTCAAAACAGCCACCATACCTACCTACTATGGCTTTTACAAAGTCATTCCGACATATATTACCATGCAACTACCACCATGATATGTGCCACCACGTCTACATTGCCATTGCATGATCGTAAGATAGCTAGCATGATGTTTCCATTGATGTCTATGCCATGCTAGATCAGTGCCACGGTACACTACCGAAGGCATTCCATATAGAGTCATAGTTGCTCTAAGTTTTGAGTTGAAAGTGTGATGATCATCATTATTGGAGCATTGTCCCATGTGAGGAAATAAAAGAGGCCAAAGAAGCCCATAAAAAAAAGAGGCCAAAGAGCCCACCAAAATAAAAAAAATAAAAATAAAAAAATGAGAGAAAAATAGAGAAGGGACAATGCTACCACTTTTTCCACACTTGTGCATTTTGAGCACCATGATCTTCATGATTGAGAGTCTCTCGTTTTGTCACCACCATATAGCTACTGGGAAATTCTCATTATATAACTTGGCTTGTATATTCCAATGATAGGCTTCCTCAAAATTGCCTTAGGTCTTCGTGAGTAAGCAAGTTGGATGCACACCCACTAGTTTTATTTAAGAGCTTTCACATACTTGTAGCTCTAGTGCATCATTTGTATGGCAATCCCTACTCATTCACATTGATATCTATTGATGAGCATCTCCACAGCTCATTGATATGCCTAGTTAATGTGACTATCTTCTCCTTTTTGTCTTGCAACCTCCACCACATTCCACACCATCTATAGTGTTATAACCATGGCTCACGCTCATGTATTGCGTGAGAGTTGAAAATGTTTGAGAAAGTAAAGGTGTGAAACAATTACTTGGCCAATACCGGGTTGTGCATGATTTAAATTCGTTGTGCAATGATGATAGAACGTAGCCAGACTATATGATTTTGTAGGGATAACTTTCTTTTGGCCTTGTTATTTTGAAAGTTCATGATTACTTGGCTAGTTTGCTTGAATTATTATTGTTTCCACGTCAATAGCAAACTATTGTTTTGAATATAATGGATCTAAACATTCACGTCACATAAGAGGAATTACAAAGGACACCTATGCTAGGTAGCATGAAAGCATCAAAAATTCATTCTTATCACTTCCCTACTCGAGGACGAGCAGGAGTTAAGCTTGGGGATGCTTGATACGTCTCAAACGTATCTATAATTTTTGATGGTTTCACGCTGTTATCTTGTCTTCTTTGTATGTTTTATGTACCTTTTTATATCTTTTTGGGACTAACTTATTAATTCAGTGCCAAGTGCCAGTTCCTGTTTTTTCCGTGTTTTTGACTCTTTTCAGATCTGATTTTGGAACGGAGTCAAAACGGAAGAAAAACCCCGAAATGATTTTTTCCCGAATGGAAGAAGTCCAGGGGGCTTTTGGGCCAAGCCAGGTGGGATCCAGGGAGCCCACAAGCCCCCACTCCGCCACCAGGGGGGAGGTGGCGGTGGGCAGGCTTGTGGCCTCCCTGGCCGCCCCCTGACCTAGGTCTTTGGCCTATAAATTCCCAAATATTCCGCAAAAAAATCAGGGGAGCCTCGAAAATACTTTTCCGCCGCTTTAAGCTTCCATTTCCGCGAGATCTCATCTGGAGACCCTTCCCGGCACCCTGCCGGAGGGGACTTTGGAGTTGGAGGGCTTCTTCATCATCATCATCGCCCCTCCAATGACTCGTGAGTAGTTCACTTCAGACCTACGGGTCCGTAGTTAGTAGCTAGATGGCTTCTTCTCTCTCTTGGATCTTCAATACAAAGTTCTCCATGATCTTCATGGAGATCTGTCCGATGTAATCTTCTTTGGCGGTGTGTTTGTCGAGATCCGATGAATTGTGGACTTGTGATCAGATTATCTATGATATATATTTGAGTCTTTGCTGATTTATTATATGCATGATTTGATATCCTTGTAAGTCTCTCCGAGTCTTGGGTTTTGTTTGGCCAACTAGATCTATGATTCTTGCAATGGGAGAAGTGCTCGGTTTTGGGTTCTGCCATGTGGTGACCTTTCCCAGTGATAGTAGGGGCAGCAAGGCACACATCAAGCAGTTGCCATCAAGGGTAAAAAGATGGGGTTTTTATCATTGGTTTGAGATTATCCCTCTACATCATGTCATCTTGCTTAAGGCGTTACTCATTTCTTATGGACTTAATACACTAGATGCATGCTGGATAGCGGTCGACGTGTGGAGTAATAGTAGTAGATGCAGAAACTATCGGTCTACTTGTTTCGAATGTGATGCCTATAGAAATAATCATTGCGTAGATATCGTCACGACTCTGCACAGTTCTATCAATTTCTCGACAGTAATTTGTTCACCCACGGAGTACTTGCTTTCATGAGAGAAGCCACTAGTAAACACTACGCCCCCCGGGTCTATTCACATCCATCATTTACATCTCCGCTTTTACTTTGCTTTGTTACTTTGTTGCTTTCAGTTCTCACTGGGCAAACAATCTATAAGGGATTGACAACCCCTTCATAGCGTTGGGTGCAAGCTTTTGTGTTTGTGCAGGATCTTGAGATACTCTTCCGCCGGATTTATACCTTGGTTCTCAATCTGAGGGAAATACTTACCGTCGCTGTGCTACATCACCCTTTTCGCTTTGAGGGAACACCAACGCAAGGCTCCAAGGCCACGGGGAAATCCTTTGCATACTTGCCTAGGAAGTCCCTTAAGGCGTAGCCGTAGCTGAAGGATTCCTGGTGCCGTCGACACAACTATTTCTGGCGCCGTTGCAAGGGATACACAACAAACATCAGAAGTATTTCTCGCGCCGTTGCCGGGGATACACAGCAAACATCAGGTTGCCTCCCAACAAGCGCTATTGTTTAACGCCGTTAGCTAGGCATTGATAATTCAATGATGCTCTCACAAAAGACAAGAATTGAAGCACAACGAGAGCATCATGAAGCATGTGAAAAATCACATCTAAGTCTAACATACTTCCTATGCATAGGCATTTTATAGGAAAACAGATTGTCAAGACAACCAATAGTTGCCAAATGCAAGGAAGAAGACAGAGACAATAGCAATCTCCACATAACGAGAGGTAATTTGGTAACATGAAAGTTTCTACCACAATATTTTCCTCTCTCATAGCAATTACATGTGGGATCATATTCGAGTTCCACGATATAGCTATCACATAGGATATTCTTTTCATGATCCACATGCATGCAAAGTTGATGCTCTTCAAAAATAGTGGGATTATCATCAACTAAAGTCATGACGTATCCAAACCCACTTTCAATAATATTGCAAACATCATATTCATCATGAGGCTTAAACAAATTATCAAGATCGTAAGAAAAATCATTACCCCAATCATGATCATTGCAACAAGTAGTGGACAAAGCAAAACTAGCATCCCCAAGCTTAGGGTTTTGCATATTTTTAGCATGATTGTCACTAATAGAATTTATAGTGAAACCATTGCAATCATGCTTTTTATTCAAGGAGTCCTCGTGAATCACTTCATAAATTTCTTCATCACGATTTTCAGATTCACGTATCTCAAGCAAAACTCCATAAAGATAGTCAAGTGCACTCAACTCACTGGCAATTGGATCAACATAATCGGATCTCTTAAAGATATTAGCAAGTGGATGAGGATCCATATCATTAGATTTTCAGCAAGCGAAGATGCAAGCATATTGAAGGCACATAGCACCCAAGCGAACAGAAAGCAAGCAAGAAAAAGGGCGAACGAAAAAGACAAACGAAAAATGCAAGTTGGTGAAGTGGGGGAGAGGAAAACGAGAGGCAACTGGCTAACAAAGTAAATGAAAGGGATGAGTTCGCGACACTTACTTGGATGAGTTCTTGACTTGATCCTCCCCGGCAACGGTGCCAGAAATCATTCTGCTACTTCTCAAACAACATCGCCAGAAATTGACACGTTGACGGAGATTGGGCTTGCGTTGGTTTTTCCCTTGAAGAGGAAAGGGTGATGCAGCACAGGAGGAGTAAGTATTTCCCTCAGTTTGAGAACCAAGGTATCGATCCAGAAGGAGGGTCTCGTCAAGTCCAGAGTACTTGCGCAAACACAAACAAGCTTGCACCCAACGCTTCAAAGGGGTTGTCAATCCCTTCAAGATTGTTTGCAAAGTGAGATCTGAAGGCGGAAAGTGCAACGAAGTAAAAAGTGTAAGGCTGAAAATATGGTGTGGAGTAGACCCTGGGGGCCATAGTGTTCACTAGAGGCTTCTCTCAAAATAGCAAGTATTACGGTGGGTAAACAAATTACTGTCGAGCAATTTATAGAACCGCGCAAAGTCATGATGATATCTAAGGCAATGATCTAGCATATAGGCATCACGTCCAAGACAAGTAGACCGATACTTTCTGCATCTACTACTATTACTCCACACATCAACCGCTATCCAGCATGCATCTAGTGTATTGAGTTCATGACGAACAGAGTAACGCTTTAAGCAAGATGACATGATGTAGAGGGATAATCTCAAACCAATGATGAAAACCCCATCTTTTTACCCTTGATGGCAACAACACGATACATGCCTCGCTACCCCTTCTGTCACTGGGTGAGGTCACCGCACGATATGAACCCAAAACCAAGCACTTCTCCCATGGCAAGAATCATAGATCTAGTTGGCCAGACAAAACCCACAACTCAAAGAGAATTACAAGGATATGAAATCATGCATACGAGAGATCAGAAGAAACTCAAATAAGATTCATAGATAATCTGGTCATAAATCCACAATTCATTGGATCTCGACAAACACACCGCAAAAGAAGATTACATCGGATAGATCTCCATGAAGATCATGGAGAACTTTGTATTGAAGATCCAAGAGAGAGAAGAAGCTATCTAGTTACTAGCTATGGACCCGTAGGTCTATGGTGAACTACTCACGCATCATCGGAGAGGTCATGATGTTGATGAAGAAGCCCTCCGTGTCTGAATCCCCCCTCCGGCAGGGCACCAGGACGTGCCCCAGATGGGATCTTGCGGAGGCAGAAGCTTGCGGCGGTGGAAAAGTGATTACGATGCTCCCCTGATTTTTTTGGGATTTTTAGGGAATATATAGGCGCAACCCCTTGGTCAAGGGGCGCTCAGGGGGCCCATAAGCCTGGATGGCGCGGCCTCCGCCTGGCCGCGGGGTGGGGGCTTGTGGGGCCCCTGAGGCTCCCCTGCCTTGGCTCCCAAGCTCCCTGATCTTCTTCTGTTCCAGAAAAAATCTTTTCGGGGATTTTCTTCTGTTAGGACTCTGTTTCAAAATCTCCTCTGAAAGGGGTCAAAAACATGGGAAAAACAGGAACTAGCACTTGGCACTGAGTTAATAAGTTAGTCCCAAAAAATAAATAAAAGGCATGCAAAACATCCAAAGTTTGACAAGATAATAGCATGAAACCATCAAAAATTATAGATACGTTGGAGACGTATCACTATGTGATGTATTCTCTCCAATCTTGTGCTGCAATGGTTAGTCCTTGTGAGCTGCTCTACTTGATCAAGGCATCTATGTAATTCTCTTGCTATTGCTATGCTCAGTTTGTTGGGACCCGATGGATTATGAGATTATGTTCAGATTGTTATGAGTTATATATTTGATTATCCTTTTATAATATGTTCCTTAGTGATTCATGCATGTTCTCTGTTGCTATTTATTGCTTTGGCCGAGTCGTAGATGGTAACTCCAAGAGGGAACTTTATGCATGATTGTGGGTTCATGCCCCTCGATGTCTAGCTTGACTGACAGAAACATGAGACTAGGGGATGTGATGTTGCCACCACGGAGAAAACAATGGTGCTTGTGACCACGATTGCAAGGATTGTTTACCTTACGCATAGTTCGTTAATGCAGTTGTTTGTTGCTTTGAGTTTACACTTTGGGTGGGGCTCGCAACTTAATACCGACGAGATGTTCTGGATAGATATCTCAAGGTGGATGATTAGTAAGTAGATGTTGATGAATAAATGGTCTACTTGTCTTGGCATATTGAAATAATTAGGAATGATTGTTATGCAGAATGATTAGTAACTTAATACCCATGGTAGAGAAGTCTCCTCCACCTACTGAATGTATCCCATTCAAAATACCACTTGGGATTATTGAAATAATTAGGAATGATTGTTATGCAGGAGATGGAACAGTCAATCCTAGTATTCATTTGTTGAAACTTACAGAACTTTGTGAGTTGTTTCAGATTTCAGGTTTGACAAGAGATGGAGTCATGAGGAAATTATTTGCCTTGTCACTGAAAGGAAAATCATTGGAATGGTATAGGCTACTAGATGATTCTCTCTGTACTCGTTGGGAGCAAAGTTACTTGTGTGTGTGTGCAGGTCCACATCTTCTGCTAGCGCTAGGGTGGGAGACACCTACTTGTTGATCCTAGGAGTCCTCCTGGTTCGATAAACCTTACTATCTCCATGTAAGGGAAAACTTGCTTCTGACTACATATCAACCTTCCACTTGGGGTAACCAAGGAGGAGCGAGAAGTATATACATCATCTCGTCATCATTTGGCAGCAGCATGATCAACTATATATCAGCAAGTCCTACGTCGCTATCACAGCCATAGGGTTAAGAGTCGGATCTTTCAGGAGGGTGACTTAATGCTTCTACTAATTTAGGATCATACACGCATGCACAAGTTGCCACCACCATTGGAAGGTTCGTTCATCGTCAACAAAAGTCTTCATAATGGCTCATACTATCTAGTAGACCTTCGTCCAGATAGGCTAACTTGGGAGGAGGAGACTACTACGGTAATAAAAGTCTTTCCTTGGCGCTAAGAATTCTTCTTGCTACTTCTCTGGTTTGCGTCGGTTTTTTCCATTGAAGAGGAAAGGGTGATGCAGCACAGGAGCAGTAAGTATTTCCCTCAGTTTGAGAACCAAGGTATCGATCCAGAAGGAGGGTCTTGTCAAGTCCAGAGTACCTGCGCAAACACAAACAAGCTTGCACCCAACGCTTCAAAGGGGTTGTCAATCCCTTCAAGATTGTTTGCAAAGTGAGATCTGAAGGCGGAAAGTGCAACGAAGTAAAAAGTGTAAGGCTGAAAATATGGTGTGGAGTAGACACGGGGGCCATAGTGTTCACTAGAGGCTTCTCTCAAAATAGCAAATATCACGGTGGGTGAACAAATTACTGTCGAGCAATTGATAGAACCGCGCAAAGTCATGACGATATCTAAGGCAATGATCATACATATAGGCATCACGTCCGAGACAAGTAGACCGATACTTTCTGCATCTACTACTATTACTCCACACATCGACCGCTATCCAGCATGCATCTAGTGTATTGAGTTCATGACGAACAGAGTAACGCCTTAAGCAAGATGACTTGATGTAGAGGGATAATCTCAAACCAATGATGAAAACCCCATCCTTTTACCCTTGATGGCAACAACATGATGCGTGCCTGGCTACCCCTTCTGTCACTGGGTGAGCTCACCGCACGGTATGAACCCAAAACCAAGCACTTCTCCCATTAAAAAATCATAGATCTAGTTGGCCAAACAAAACCCACAACTCGAAGAGAATTACAAGGATATGAAATCATGCATAAGAGAGATCAGAAGAAACTCAAATAAGATTCATAGATAATCTGATCAGAAATCCAGAATTCATCAGATCTCGACAAACACACCGCAAAAGAAGATTACATTGGATATATCTCCATGAAGATCATGGAGAACTTTGTATTGAAGATCCAAGAGAGAGAAGAAGCCATCTAGTTACTAGTTATGGACCCGTAGGTCTATGGTGAACTACTCACGCATCATCGGAGAGGTCATGGTGTTGATGAAGAAGCCCTCCGTATCTGAACCCCCCCTCCGGCAGGGCACCAGAACGTGCCCCAGATGGGATCTTGCAGAGACAGAAGCTTGCGGCGGCGGAAAAATACTTTCGATGTTCTCTTGATTTTTTTGGGATTTTTAGGGAATATATAGATGCAACCCCTAGTGCAGAGGGTGCTCAGGGGGGCCACAAGGCTGTGGGCCGCGGCCTCCCCCCTGGCCGCGGGGTGGGGGCTTGTGGGGCCCCTGAGGCTCCCCTGCCTTGGCTCTTAAGCTTCCCGATATTCTTCCCTTACGAAAAAATCATTTTGGGGATTTTCTTCCGTTTGGACTCTGTTTCAAAATCTCCTCTAAAAGGGGTCAAAAACATGGAAAAAACTAGAACTGTCAATTGGCACTGAGTTAATAAATTAGTCCCAAAAAATATATAAAAGGCATGCAAAACATCCAAAGTTTGACAAGATAATAGCATGAAACCATCAAAAATTATAGATACATTGGAGACGTATCAGAGACTAGCCGGCCATGGAACATTGCTCACCTTCGGCCTTACTATACTTAGAGCCATTGGCTCCTTATTCATGTGCATAGTCAATTTTTTTGTACTATTTTATCAAGACAATAAAGCCGGCACCCACGAAATTCGGGGTTTCTGCCGTTTCAGCCTATATAATGAGAATGAGCCTCTATTGTTTTTCCTAAGCCGCCCAAGAGGATGAACCGTCGCGAGGAGGTCATTCAAACATGGACACTATCAGTATCAAAGAGGATGACCCGCCATGTACCGATCGTTCAGCATGGATGCTGATAAGCCAAAGAGGACCAGTTGCGACCATGCACGGTTCAAACATAGGCGCCAATTGTGGTCAGGAGTATCAAGCCGGCTTATCTGGGGGCTATTAGTCCCGAGACTGTTTGACAGTAATAACATTGTATTCTGCCATCCTATGCTGGTTTGTTCCTGATCATAGGTTACTTGGGGGCTTCCAACTCACTGAGTTTAGCTTTCTCACCCTCTTGGTCTGCGAAAAATTACTGCATTACAATGGTTATACTGGAATGTATGTTTGTGTGACTCCCCTTATTGGCTCCATGTACTCTTGGCTAGTCAATCCATTGTGTACCCTGAACTTGTCAAGGTTAAAACATTGAGTTCTCGTCTGAGAGACGACATATGGAAAATAGACAAACCATGGGTTCATGGAACCTGCTTCACCGAAGCTTGACTTGAGCCTGATCAGCCAGTCTAAATTATAAAGGGTTATTGCAAAAAAAACCTATCTTAGGGTATGACTAGAGCCTTGCAAACTCGTCTCCGTGTCGTGCCTTACTAAGCCGGCTTATTTAAAATAACTTGATGTCATACTATGGTGTTACCTTTTTCAAGGAAGGATTCATATATTTTATACTGGCTCATGCAGAGTATTTGGGTTATGAAGCTATTACCTTACGAAGGGAAAATAAATTACAAGTCAAAAATTTTCAGAAAGGCGGCTTATAATGCGGGGATGCAAAAGCTCCAGCATGCACGAAGGCATGATGCAAAATAACAGTCTTTACATCTAAACGTATTACAAGGCTACAAGGAGCCCAAGTATTTCAATAATCAATACACTAACCCCGGTTGATAGTTCATCCGGGTTAGATGCTTCCGGGTCAGTCTTGGGAAGACTTCTCGTTCAAGACATCTCCGGGTTATCCTGCACGAGCCTTCTAGGTCCAGGATCTGGAGGTCGCACATATCCAAGTTGCAATGAATTAAAGCATGGAATTCAGCTTCTTCGTCCAAGATGGGCGACGGGTAAACATCAGGGGCAAAAATATGCTTACGGTGCCGAGGAGTTAGATCCACTGGTTCAAATATGGGTGGCTGCACACGTTTGTTGTTTTCATCATAAGTCACCTGATATGTCTTCAGATCAACACCTTCAGCCAGTTGACTAGCTGGTAGGCGAGCCTCCTTCATGCAACAGGCGTAATATTCCTGGGTAAACACCGATCCCTTATCTTTATATTCAGGAAACCCGCCAGATATCTCCTCTGGGTTAAGTTCTGGTGCATAAGCCAGAGCCCGGCTAAGAGCAGTGATTGTTCCTGTATGTGCAGCTGATCTCTTTATCTTCAATTTGTTTGGGCATGGTTTAGAGGCGCCTCAGCATATCACTGATGAACTTCATCGGGTATTTTTCTCCCATGACAACTTTAATGGTGAATAAACCTCCAGCATATAGTTGCTATGTTAAAGTATACAGAGCTTTCAGTTTCAGTACACGGTTGTCTTGAAGGTTGAGAGATCGAGGGCCTGCAAATAATTCAAGAATATAAGTTGCCCGGCGGGTCATGTTTTCTACAAAGATTGGGGATCTAAGTCTTATAAACAAATGCTTACCATAAACAGTTGTGGTCATCTTCGAGATATGTCATTTCAAACCAGTTAGTTCTTACGTAACCAGCTTCAACTGACCCTCAGAGTCTTTAGCACGCTTAACCAAGGTAGCTCTATCAGTTTCGGCGGCTTCTTTATCCTATGCAAACTCATCTTTGATTTTTTCAATTTCCTCCAGGGAGATTTGAAGTTTCTCCTCAGATTGAGCTTTGGCGTCTTGTTGTTGTGCCAGACTTTTCCTCATTCCCCCTAAATCTGCATCGGCCTGGTTCAAAGTTTCCTATACAATAAAATGATCAGGTGGATGTTAGTGAAACTCTGAGCTGCCAACATGGTCTATACAAGATTTTTTTGGAGACTGCAAAGAAGATTGTTATGAAGTCTCAAGCAGATTGCAAGCAATATACTTGACACTTGGAAGATATTGCATGTCAGTTTTTAAACCATATATAATATGTGAAGACCCGACTCATCTTCAAGAACATGACTCGGCCCTTGGGGGCTACAAGTTGCTTCTTCACAATTTTATCAAGAACTAAGTCATCTTCAAGAAGATGACTGACCCTTGGGGGCTACAGGTCGAAATTTCGCACAAAATTATGATGAAGACCCGACTCATCTTCAAGAAGATTAGTCGGCCCTTAGGGGCTATAGGTTGCTTCTTCACAATTTTATCAAGAACCGACTCATCTTCAAGAAGATGACTCGGCCCTTGGGGCTACAAGTTGCTTCTTCACAGTTTCATGAAGATCTGACTCATCTTCAAGAAAATGACCTGGCCCTTGGGGGCTATGTAAGGATATATGGAGTACATGACTGAGTTCAACATACCTCATATCTTTTCTTCATCATACCAACCAGGGTGGCCTCCATATCCCGGATGGTGGAGAGGCGGCTTAGATATCCAGAGTGCAGTTCTTCGAAACTAAGCTTTTCAATATTGGGAAGCTCAAGCTTAGCCTTCCCTTTCTCTAATTCAGGTGGTCCACCTTCAGCAGTGTGCTTGGCCAACACGGTGGAGACACGTGTTGTTTAACCCGTCCTAGTAATGACAACCCTTTCCTCGTCATATAACGCATCTTTGGTTGTCTTTGGAGGACTCGGCGGGTTAGGATTGGCCTTTGGACTTGTCTCCATGGCCGTGTCATCAGCACTCGCCGACTTAGCATGAACATCAGCAAGATCATCAACGATGCCTTGATGAGTTTCAGGAAGTTCAACACGTGTGTCAACCGGCTCATGAGTCTCACGAATAGTAGAGTCCAGTTCTTCCTATTCAGGTGCTTCGGGATTATTTGATGACACTCCGGTTTTCCTCTTCTTGCCTTTAGACTTAGCCCTAGAGAGTAGAAGTTAAGACATATACAATGGATCAAAAGTATTAAGGCAAGTATTAGACACAAAATAAGAAGTTACCCTCGAAGGAAAACAAGAGGTAGCAGTTTTGACACAGTTGAGCCGCCCGATGAAGGTGTCGGTTCCTCATATTTTGAGACAAAAGATTCAAGAGGCTGTTGAATGAGGCTAGCTTTAAAAGGAAGGAATGGGTTATCAGGTACCTCTTTTCGTTGTTTACGAGTAAAGGATTTCTCACGTAAACCCGTCGCAAGATCACCTGAAGAGCTTCGGGTCTGGCGCCTTGGGGGCAAATAAAGTCTTCTTTAAAAGGAAATCGGGAACCAAATAAGCTTCTGGGTGAGACAAAGGAATTTTCCGAACAACCCGCCTTTGTGGCCTTGGAAAGGAGAGATCTGAGTTGGAAGAGACTGGAATTACCTCAACATCTTTGTCCTTGGTATCAGCAGCATCATCCTGAGATTGAAGAAGTGATTAGTAAGTATAAGTTAAAGATAGGGCGAAGACAAAGGTTTACCTCAGATTGGTCATCAATGGTTCGTGACTCTCCCAGGACCGATGACTCTTCAACAGTCGCCTTGTTCTTCTTCTTTTTTGGGGCGGCTTTAGTTTTCTTGGCAGTCACCTTTTGCGGCCTCCGTTTCCAGAAGGGTGAGTTTTTCTGCAATAGTATTAACAAGGAAAGGCGAGTTTTAAAGCACTAAAATGCATAAGAAAAGCAGGAGATGTTAAAGGTTATTTACCTCGGGAGACAGGTTCTGAGTATAGAACGGTTTCAGTCCAGTTTTGTTGCAGACTTATTTGGGTTCACCTGATAGCTTCTTTACAATTATTTTGACTTCATCTGAATTAAGCATGATGTTGTTGAAGCGTTGTGCATTGTTCAAGTCGCCGTCGTACTCACACATCAAGTTGCCGCAATGACTCAGGGTCATAATCCGCCAATCTACCAAACACCATGTCAGATCCATCCCGGTTAAACCATTGGCTTTCAAGGCTCTGAGTTTGGGCCATACAAAGGCAATGGTGACACGATCTTCCGGATTTACTGAGTGGGAAGTTCGAAATCCATTGGAAGGCGTTCCGCTCTAAAACCCGGCAGGGGGTTCTCATCAGCAGGTGCAATGTTCTTACAGTAAAACCATGTTTTCCCCAACCTTTGGGGTGACTAAGCAAGGTGGAAGCAGGAAAACCATGATCTCTCCGCCTCTGGATTGTCACCCCACCAAGTTCCACACTGGGTCCATCAGCAAATCCTATTTGCCGGTTGAGGTAAAAGAATTCCCTGAATAAAAGAATTGTGGGTTCTATTCCCAAGTACACCTCACAAAATACTTGGAATTGGCATAAGTTGCTGATGGAATTAGGGCCCAGATCTTGAGGGTGGATATTGTAGAAGTGTAGATCATCTCGGAAGAATTTTGACCCGGGAAGTGTAAAGCCTCGTGATCTGTGAAAACTACTACCTATCCTTCGCCTAGTTGCGGACGTTCCTCCCCAAAGGTGGCTCGCCAACCAATTCCCTCTTTTGATGACAAGGCCCCGAAAGTCACGTAGTGCTGGAGCACGACATCAAAAATTTCAGAAGGTTGCGAGTTGCATGAACCAAGCTTTGACATGGTGGTGGATTCATGAGGAAAGGAGATGCAGAAGTATATTTGGCGGGTTATTTAAACAATAAGCAGATTATTTGACGAGCAAAGGATTCAAGAAGAAACTAGTTTGGGCGATTCTAGTTTACAGTGATAGAGCAATCTATAAAACTTAAACCGCCTTAACATGAGTCGTCATCTAAAAGAGAGGTGACCTATAAAACCGGGCGGGTTACAATCCTATCATGGAAGCCGTCATAAAGTAAGGGCGACTTACAAATGGATAATGATTTCAGGTTTTCTACGAAGTGTGGGACAAACATGTTTCTACCTAAGTGTCTAAAAATACAGATCTACAAATGATTCAAAAATGGAAAATTTCTTTAACCCTAAAAGACAGCGATGTATTAAAGCAACGGTATTTTTTACTTGCAGATCTCACAAGGCATCTAGAGGGTATTACACATGAAACCGGATCACTACATCTACCACTATCTATCGGTGGAAAAGGATCGTTGGAGGATCAAGCAGGTCGGCAATAGGCAAAGAACACAAGAAGAACTCCGACGAACTCCATAAACAGTGATGGATTAACATACAGATCTAAGGGGAAAAAGAACTTACCTGCTGATGCTGACGGTGGCAGAGAACATCTGCAGTACTGAGGTGAAGCCGTGTGATGCGGCGGTCTTGGATGTGGTCGATCGACAATGAAAGAATGATGGCGGCAGCGCGGTGAAAAGACTGAGCTGGAGCAAGAAGAAGTTGGGGATCAAGTTAAAAATGGAAAGGACCCTCGTGGGTATTTAAAGGCTAGGACCCAAAGTATAAACGGCGGGCACAGGAATAAAGGAGGTGTAGTAAATTGCAGAGCCAGGGGCGCCTTGATTTTTGGGCTAAATGGATAAGTACAAAGAGCCATTACAATGACATCATTAAGTTCCTAAAATCCCGTGGCGTGTGACATCACTAATGAACAGGGAAAGAGCTCATAAAGATCTTTGAAGCCAACATTTCTACCTCGGGAGACAAGACATAAATTACAGACAAGCCGCCAAGATTAAAGAAAATATATTGACATGAATAAATTCAAGTCAATATGGGGCCTAATGTTGGGGATATTACCCTGCTGTATAACCCGCCTATGGGGTCGGGTCATGATTATGGCGGCTTAAGAGTGTACTCAAGATGGGCGCGGATGAACAAGACCAAAGGTACAAGGCGACATGTTCGAATGACTCGCCTGGCGGCTTTCTACTATGACAGTGGCGGGTCAAGGCCCATGAGGTAGAAGATAGGCAGGAGATAACCTTGCTTAAAAGGCAAGGCGAGTTAGACACACCGGGTCATGAATCATAACGTGACCTGGATTCTTGTAAACCTAGGATCTCGGCCTGTATATAAAGGCGAGTCTCCAGGGCCAATAGATTCAAGTAACAACCGATCGAGAACTAGGTCAAGCAAATATGCACCCTTGTAATCAATTTCATCATCAATACACACAAAGTAGGACGTAGGCTTTTACCTCCATCAAAGGGGCCGAACCTGGGTAAACTTGCCTCCCGTTCCCGATTAACCCCTTTGAGTCGCCACAGAGTTGCGATGGCCTCATCACTAAGTCCTTTCACGAGGACATCTGCCGTGACAAAACCATGACACAATGGGTGTCAATGCAACTCAAATGGCGTGTTGTGCTTTACACGATGGGCAAATTAAGGCATCCATTATTGTTAGTTTTCTCTCTTGGAACCCTTTCACACCACGCTGGAGGGCAAACAACGTGCAACATGTCCCTATTTAACCCCACATCTTCTACCTCTAACAATCGCACCTCTCTCCCCTCTCAATCCCCAAACTCCACACTCGCATCTTAGATCCAAGCCACGCCCACCCCACCGGCATGATGACGTACATTGGCCGACCTTCCTCCTTCCTCATGCCAAACACCATGCCAGAGAGGGAGTACCCTGTTGGAATTATGCCCTAGAGGCAATAATAAATATAGTTATTATTATAATTCCTGTATCAAGATAATCGTTTATTATCCATGCTATAATTGTATTGAATGAAGACTCATTTACATGTGTGGATACATAGACAAAACACTGTCCCTAGCAAGCCTCTAGTTGGCTAGCCAGTTGATCAAAGATAGTCAGTGTATTCTGATTATGAACAAGGTGTTGTTGCTTGATAACTGGATCATGTCATTAGGAGAATCACGTGATGGACTAGACCCAAACTAATAGACGTAGCATGTTGATCGTGTCATTTTGTTGCTACTGTTTTTCTGCGTGTCAAGTATTTGTTCCTATGACCATGAGATCATATAACTCACTAACACCGGAGGAATACTTTGTGTGTATCAAACATCGCAACGTAACTGGGTGACTATAAAGATGCTCTACAGGTATCTCCGAAGGTGTTCGTTGAGTTAGTATGGATCAAGACTGGGATTTGTCACTCCGTGTGACGAAGAGGTATCTCGGGGCCCACTCGGTAATACAACATCACACACAAGCCTTGCAAGCAATGTGACTTAGTGTAAGTTGCGGGATCTTGTATTACAGAACGAGTAAAGAGACTTGCCGGTAAACGAGATTGAAATAGGTATGCGGATATTGACGATCAAATCTCGGGCAAGTAACATACCGAAGGACAAAGGGAATGACATACGGGATTATATGAATCCTTGGCACTGAGGTTCAAATGATAAGATCTTCGTAGAATATGTAGGATCCAATATGGGCATCCAGGTCCCGCTATTGGATATTGACCGAGGAGTCTCTCGGGTCATGTCTACATAGTTCTCGAACCCGCAGGGTCTGCACACTTAAGGTTCGACGTTGTTTTATGCGTATTTGAGTTATATGGTTGGTTACCGAATGTTGTTCGGAGTCCCGGATGAGATCACGGACGTCACGAGGGTTTCCGTAATGGTCCGGAAACGAAGATTGATATATAGGATGACCTCATTTGATTACCGGAAGGTTTTCGGAGTTACCGGGAATGTACCGGGAATGACGAATGGGTTCCGGGAGTTCACCGGGTGGGGGGGGGGGCAACCCACCCCGGGGAAGCCCATAGGCCTTGGGGGTGGCACACCAGCCCTTAGTGGGCTGGTGGGACAGCCCAAGAAGGCCCTATGCGCCATAGGAAGAAAATCAAAGAGAAAAGAAAAAAAAGGAGGAGGTGGGAAAGGGAAGAAGGACTCCACCCACCAAACCAAGTTGGACTCGGTTTGGGGGGGGGGGGGGAGACCTTACCCCCTTGGCTCGGCCGACCCCCTTGGGGATCCTTGAGCCCCAAGGCAAGGCTCCCCCTCTTCCCCTATATATACGGAGGTTTCAGGGCTGATTTGAGACGACTTTTCCACGGCAGCCCGACCACATACCTCCACGGTTTTTCCTCTAGATCACGTTTCTGCGGAGCTCGGGCGGAGCCCTACTGAGACAAGATTATCACCAACCTCCGGAGCGCCGTCATGCTGCCGGAGAACTCTTCTACCTCTCTGTCTCTCTTGCTGGATCAAGAAGGCCGAGATCATCGTCGAGCTGTACGTGTGCTGAACGCGGAGGTGCCGTCCATTCGGCACTAGATCGTGGGACTGATCGCGGGACGGTTCGCGGGGCGGATCGAGGGACGTGAGGACGTTCCACTACATCAACCACGTTCACTAACGCTTCTGCTGTACCGTCTACAAGGGTACGTAGATCACACATCCCCTCTCGTAGATGGACATCACCATGATAGGGCTTCGTGCGCGTAGGAAATTTTTTGTTTCCCATGCGACGTTCCCCAACATACCCCGACGGGGTCATGGTCGAGAACGAGCTCTAGTTGTGGGAAATCTCGAGGTGGCGGGGTGCGATGGAGCTTGCGACCGTGTTCATTAGGGCCGGTTACCGTCACTTACCTCCGGGCTCTTTGCACATGTTCACTATCAAGGAGGCTCGCATGGGAGGAAGTAGCCTCATCTTCCACTTCACCGATTCCTTTGATTCTTACCATCTCCTTGGCCAGGCCTTCTTCTATGGATGCAAGTTGATTCTGTTCTCAACATAAAACATCTTCACCAACCTCGACTGCACCTTCCCCACCCCGAGCCACATGCACTCTCTCCACTACAACTTCCCGAAGCTAGAGGATGAGGAGTGAACACGTCTCCATGTTGCCAGCTCATGGTTGATGATGTGCACGCTATAGCTATGTTATGCTTTGTTTTATCATGTATCCATGTAGTTTTTTTAATTATTAGTAATGAGTTATAAGGGTGTCATGAGTTCTGGGGGGCTAGGAAGTTCTAAGTTGTGGGGTTAAGTTGTGAGAGCCCAAGTTAAGTTGTGTCATGAGTTCGTGCTACTATATTTCTATGTTATGTCCATGACAATATATGTATGCTTTGTTCAAGTAATAGTGTGTTTTTTCTTTATCTTCTCTCCTTGCAATTTTTTATATGTTTCATATGTTGTATGAATAAGTAATATTCTTTGCATTCTATGAAGTACATAACAAAGACAAGTAAAAAGTAAAACAAATAAATTTGTAGGAGTAACAAATATTTCCATGAACCATTCAACACTTAACACAAGTATTATTTTTCAAAGACTAAAAGAAGAAAAGTTTCTATTTGAGTTAAGACAAGTAAAAAACGGTCGTTGCCCCTACGCAGGTGGGCTGGTTTCTCTTTGGGCGTGGTTATTTTCTCACAACCCAACGTCTATTCGACAGCCTAGATTTTCTTTTACTAGAAACTGAATTTGGGTGTGCACTCTGTTAACTGAGGAACAAAAATAGGGGAATGAACACTGTATAATTTTCTAAATTGTTGCTTCGATTCAGTTACATGAACCTGGCATGACGCATAGATCGAGTCCTCTTCCCTAACAGGCCTAAATGCCCATTCTAATGATGGATGAACAACAAGTAAAAGAGAAACAGAGCAATGATACAATAATAGAACTCCCCTGCCATGATATTTGCTTGCTTCTGCAAATCGATCATCTACATTAGATGTTTCTTGATCTTCTTCAGTTCCTCGTTCAGTTTGGACTCCGCATGCAGTTCAGCGTTGTGTGCATACCTCACCATCGGAAGGACTCTGCGTGTCCCTCTGTCCGAGCTCCCCCAAATTGTCCATAGCAATTCGCAGCTCGCCGTCCAAATTGAGCTCCTAGGTTGCGGCCCCGCTCGAATCAATGTAGCTCTCAAACTGAATCCTCTGAATATAATCATCCATCCACTCAAAATGGGTACATTTATCCGGGATCTGAAAAGAACAACATGAACCCTAAATCTCAAATTCAACGAGAAAAAATGAAATATGGATAAATCAGAGAAAATGGGAGCGAACGAATGGGCTAAGAGCTGAGATCTAACTTTGCCATCCCTTCCTGCCATTTATTTTGCTCAAGCATTTCACAAATTCGCACCCAAGATTGCCATTGTCATTAGTCTTACTGACCCATCATTTAAGAGGCTCTGGTCATGGGCAGTTGGGACACCTTGTGAGCGGCACTGGACCATACTGTCGCCATTTTGAGTGTGTGGCGGAGGAGGTAGACATCTGATATCCCACAAGTATAGGGGATTGTGTGTAGCCTTTTTGATAAGTAAGAGTGTCGAACCCAACGAGGAGCTAAAGGTGGGATAAATGATCTCTCAAGTTCCATCAACCATTGACACAACTCTACGCACACTAAACGTTTTGCAATATCTAGGGTATAAAACTAGAGTGACAATACGGGTAAGAGAGAAAGCTTTGCAAGATAATAAATACAAGAAAGTAAATATTAGTGCTGCATCAATAAAATATACTAAGTAACCAAAAACTAACAGTACCATGAGTGCGGAAAAGTGGAGATAATTGTGGTGAAATTGTCCATGATCAAATAGTCAAATACAAGGTTGATATTCCTCTTTTATGTGGGAGAGGCAAAGACAACAAGCTCTCACTATCCAATGATTGCAAGTACTTATGATTGGAACTCTAGCAAACATCCGTAAATACTAGAAGATACATTAAGGTAAAAATACCCAACCATAGCATTAAGATCAGAAGGTCCTCTTTATCCCATATGCTTTGATCACTCGATTGGGGCTCATGTTTCTCTCACTCAAGCAGCCCACCCTCTAGCTTTCTCCACATACTACAAACCCTATGATGTGATCCATGCGCTCTTAAACATATGATGGGAACCATAGGACTGTAACAAATTCAATACTCCCTCCTTTCCGGTTTATAGGGCTCAAATCTAAAATCTCATCGACCAAGGTGAATTTTCAGTGGATGACACTAGTTTTAACTAGCCAATGAAATATTTCTCACATATTCAATTTACAAGGCAATAAATGTAGCATCCTCTTTCTCATTGGACTTGCATGATGGATGTAGAAAATGATGCATGCATAGCCACTCATCTCCTTTCTCTAAACTCTATGAATTAAATATGGCGTGGGACTCAAAGCACTTTAACTCTATTAGACTCAAAATGAGCCTAATATAATGGAAATATGAAAATTTTGAGATGAGTCCTAATAAGGAGGGAGTATATAGCTCAAACCATTCATGGAGATTCAACAATTAATCATATGACAAAAAGGGAACTACACAAACATGACATAGATGCAATAGAGCATCTGTAAATAATTTATAACGTCAAACACCATGTTTACATAGGGGATTACAGAGGTTTGTGGGAGTGTGTACAGCTGTAGCTATGGAGGAGATTATGATGGAGGTGTTGGTGAAGGCGGCATCATGGCGGAGAGGATGGAGAAGGGGCAACACGGGAGGTGAAGGGCGGTGCCGGCGGCCGTTGGCGCGCAGGCGGCTCCTCTTGCGCCAGCCGACCATCATGGGGGAGCGCCGCCCCATAGCCCCCTTCCTCCATGGCTTCTTGGTGTAGTAGATGAGTCCCCCCCCCCATGGAGATGAGGCCATGGGGGAGACAAAATTCGTGGTTTTTGGTGGCTGCCCAGAAATCAGGGTTTTCCTCTCCTTATATGAGCTGGGACAATCATCATTGGCCCTTCGATGGATGCCCTTTGACCCAAGGGCTCTTGGGCACCTCTAAAACCTTCCTAGAGACCCCTCTCAGCCGTACTGAGGTCCCAAAGTCGTGGCTTAGCCAAATCCATCAAATATGGTAAGAGTTGGACTCAATCACTTCAGCGATTCCCGTAATCCCGTAATCAGATATTTGTCCTCCGGTAAAACAGGATTTCTTGAAGCGTCCGAACTCCAAATGGGCAGAAATTTATATTTAGAATTATCAGCATAAAATTCCCCACACTTTTCTCTTGTGTGATATTTCTGTTTGACGCCGTCTTCGACCCGTAACGTGTAAATATTTAAAAGGAGTTTTCAGACAGATTTCAGGAAAGTCCAACAAGGTTTGCTCTTCTATTTTTGATAGTTCATACACATAAAAGTGTAAAACAAGAACATTGTGAACCTTTGAAACTATTAATAGGTTAGTCTAAATAAATCATAAACTTAATATAAAAACAATTATCAAAAGCATAAAAGTAGCATGAAACCATAAAAAATTATAGATATGTTTTGGACGTATCAACATCCCCAAGCTTAGTTCCTACTCGTCCTCGAGTATGTGAAACGATAAAAACAAAATAAATTTTAGGTGACATGCTACCAACATAATCTTGATCGTCATATTTGTAAAAGCATTTGTAAGCTGAGGTCATAGCACTCTAAGCATAGGCATGATAGATATAATTCTAACAATGAAACTTAGCAACCATGTTTCAACTTGAAAGGTAACACAAACAAAAGATCATGAATAATAATGCACTTGAAAGTTATACATTTGTTTCGAGCATAAAGAAAACATAGCAAAGTGGTATTTCGCTTGTCCGTAAGAGTGGGGCAAAACATAAATGCCAGGACACCTTCAAAGTTCAAGTGGATGACTAGAACGAATAATTTGAGAGCAAGTAATAACACATCATGAATCAATCAATAATAAATTTTGGGACTATGCACATTATACTTAGAATGACAAATATGCTCTCTTAATTGGTGTATAAAGTTAGAATACGAAGACTCAACATAAAAGTAAAAGAAAGGCCCATCGTAGAGGGAAGCAGGGATTACTCATGTGCTAGAGTTTTTAGAGATTTTTGAAATCAATAAGGTTGTAAAACCAGCTTTTCAGAGGTGCATAATTCGTCAATGAATGCTAGCAGATAGCCCAATACTTCTCATGCTGGACAAGTTTTGAGGAACGACTCCCAAAGTGGGGACGATCACATACCCTAAGTCTCCTTTGTTTATCACTATTCTGATTTCTCATGAACAAAACATGAAGGAGGTTTTGTTTGTTGCTATTATATTTTACGAGCTGGGCGCACTCATGCCAGTCCCTCCTCGTATTACGGGTTCGCAGATTAGACTTGCAAACCCAAGATAAAGCTTGTCCAGTATGAGAAGATCATGAATTATGTACTACTTCCTCATGAGCTAAAACAGAGGCACAAAACAGGAATAATTTTGAAAGTTTTAAAGGTAGCACATGAGAAATTTACTTGGAGTGGCGGTTAAATACCACATGTAGATAGGTATGGTGGAGACATTTGGCAAACTTTGGTTTTTGGGAGTTGGATGCACGAGTAGAGCTAATACTCAGTACAGGTGGAGGCTAGCAAAAGACTAAGAGCGACAAATTAAGAGAGCAATAATGGCCATAATCATGCATAGCGGCAAAAACATTATTAATCAAAGAATAAATGGTATTACAAGTCAAAAACTAAATGATCATAGAGGCTATAAGTGACTGGTTTGTAGTCATAACATGGTGTGAGCATGCGCCAAGACAACCCAAATGAAGTAGTAAAGGAGAATACCACCATATTATGCTTCGATATGATAAAAACAACACACGATTCTTTCAATGGAACATTAAGCACTCTAAGCTATTTGAGACAAGTCATGCTACATCAATAACTAATAAGCATATAATTAAGATAATATCTAACATGACATGTTAAAGTCTAAGCCACAGTCTAAACGAGCTTCCTATTGCATCACTATAAGCATGAAATATTTTACTCTTCTCCAACATCAATCAACTTTCTTGAAACAACTCTCATAGATAATAATAATTAAAGACCATAGAGATAATCGAATATAACTAAAGCAAACTAACAAGCTCTAAACAAAATATGAGTGTAAAACAAGAGCTAAACGCAGTACTAGCAAAAAGTGAGCACTCATAGAACAATAAGAGTGAAAACTAGAGTGTTCTAAGCAACTACAACGGAGCGTGTCTCTATCCAAACTAATATGCTAGGATCCAACCATTTATTACAGCAAATAAAACTAAACTAACTGAGAGGTAAAGAGTGGGACGCTCCAAGCATAGCACATAACATATGAAGTGATAAAAATATAGCATGGAGAAGGACGAACTGATGATTGTTGATGGAGAAGGGGATGCATGGGGGCATCCCAAAGCTTAGACGCTTGAGTCTCCTTGAATATTTATTGGGGGTGCATGGGGGCGTCCCCAAGCTTGAGCGCTTGACACTCCTGGATCTTCTTTCATCATCTTCCATCGCATACTTGAAAACTCCCTTCATACGAAACTCATCATAAGCTGATTAGAGTGGTTAGTGCCCATAATAAAATGAGTTATTCTCTACTGGAAATAAATATTTTCAGGAAGAGATAATGTTTCTCAAGATTTACAAAAGGTTTTTGCAAAGAAAAAGCAAGCTTAAGATTTGCAAAATAATGAGAACGCAAAACATGGCAGAATCTGAGAAAAATAGACCAGCGGGTAGTAAAAATACGGGGAACTTCTGCAACTCAAATCAAAAAACTCAGAAAAGATGCCAGAAAGTCAATTATAAAGACCATACTATCAACAAAATTCAGATCAAAAAGATGATCTGGTGATTTTTCGCAAATTTTTCTCAAGCAGACAAAATCTGTTTTTGGACAGCATGCCACAACTTTTGAACTTTCTTGCAATCGGAGGCTAAAACTTGACACAAAACGAAATAAAAAGGATAAGCAGAGGTTGACACAGAGGTAAAAACTTCCAAGACTCTAAGAAAACAAAATAAACTGAAAAAAACAACATGAAAACATAAGGAAAACAAAGTGGGTTGCCTCCCACAAGCGCTTTTGTTTAACGCCTTTTAGCTAGACATGGAAAAGGAGGGATGCCTTGGGCATCCCCAAGCTTTGATGATTGAATATTCTTTAATACTTCATTGAGATACGCTTGCTAGTCCCCAAGATTGAGCTTTTCTCTTCTCATTCATCTCGTATCACCATCTCCATTGGATCTTAAATACTACATTCACATAAAACATAACAAAAACTCATTAGTAGGGTTAGTAATCATTAAATAAAATCCACTCATGTTCAAGCATTGAAAAATTTCATAATATTTACACAACATTAGACACCGTATATAAGGTGTTCATGATTTCTGTTGTCCATCGAAAAACTAATGGAACTAATAACGCCAAGTACAATATTGAATAAACTAAGAAATCTTTCAAAACTGAACAGTTTGTAAAGATGACACTCAACAAGATAGTTAGGTAGCTCAAATCTAAAAACTCAAAACTAATGGAAGACATATCATAATATCAGGTTTATGCACACAAAAATTCAGATCAAAATACTATTATGAGATTTATCACGATTTTTTACAGTGAAGCACAGGAAATCTGTTCAAACAGAACAGTCAATAAAGATCGAATTATTAGACCTATCTACGCACCTCAAATAAGAAAATTCAAAACTAATGAAAGTAACGTAATAAACAGTACTGTGCACTCAAGAAATTTCATATCAAGATCACGTCCTCGTGATTTTTAAAATTTTCTACGGTGGAAGACGGAAATCTGTTCCAAGGCAGCAAAGTGGCAAACTTGCATCATAAACAAACTAGAAGTTATCTATACATTTTATTTTTATGATACGGAGGAATATGTACAATATATACACAATATATAAAAGTTTTTAACTGAAAAGCTTCTATGGAAAGAATTGTTTTGGTTTCATAGGCATGAACACAATGTTCAAGGTCGACCCCCACTTAACCATTACTCATCTTTCCTATCACTTTCCTTTTTGAAAACGTTTTTAGATAACAAGTACAACTAATATATGTTTTGGTAATTCTCATTCCTTGCCCATATAAAGATAGGGAACAACTTAAAACTGAAGGTAAAACTAATTAGAGACAAAACAAATAAGTGCACACAAGAACATTCACCCCACGCTATTGCTCCCCGGCAATGGCGCAAGAAAAGGTCTTGATATCTCACAAGTATAGGGGATCGTGTGTAGCCTTTTCGATAAATAAGAGGGTCGAACCCAACGAGGAGCTAAAGGTTGGATAAGTATTCTCTCAAGTTCCATCAACCATTGACACAACTCTAGGCACATTGAACGTTTTGCAAAATCTAGGAGATAAAACTAGAGTGACAATATGGGTAAGAGAGAAAGCTTTGCAAGATAATAAATACAAGAATGTAAATGTTAGTGCTGCAGCGATAAAATATACTAAGTAACCATAAAGTAATAGTACCATGAGTGCGGAAAAGTGGTGGTAATTGTGGTGGAATTGTCCATGATCAAATAGTCAAATACAAGGTTGATATTCCTCTTTTATGTGGGAGAGGCAAAGCCAACAAGCGCTCACTATCCAATGATTGCAAGTACTTATGATTGGAACTCTAGAAAATATTCATAAATACTAGAAGATACATCAAAGTAAAAATACCCAACCATAGCATTAAGATCAAAAGGTCCTCTTTATCCCATATGCTTTGATCACTAGATTGGGGCTCATGTTTCTGTCACTCAAGCAACTCACCCTCCAGCTTTCTCCACATACTACAAACCCTATGATGTGATCCATGCATGCTTAAACATATGATGGGAACCATAGGACTGTAACAAATTTAATATATAGCTCAAACCATCCATGGAGATTCAACAATTAATCATATGACAAAAAGGAAACTACACAAACATGACATAGATGCAATAGATCATGTGCAAATAATTTATAACATCAAACACCATGTTTACATAGGGGATTACAGAGGTTTGTGGGAGAGTGGACCACTGTAGCTATGGACGAGATTATGACGGATGTGTTGGTGAAGGAGGCATCATGGCGGAGAGGATGGAGAAGGGGCGGCATGGGAGGTGCAGGGTGGCGCCGGCGGCCGGCGGCGAGCAGGGGGTTCCTCCTGCGCCGTTCGGCCATCATAGGGGAGCGCCGACCCATACCCCCCTTCCTCCATGGCTTCTTGGTGCTGTAGATAAGCCCTCCCCCCATGGAGATGAGTCCATGGGGGAGGCAAAATTCGTGGTTTTTGGTGGCTGTCCAGAAACCAGGGTTTTCTTCTCCTTATATGAGCTGGGACGATCATCCTTGGCCCTTCGATGAATGTCCCTTTGATACAAGGGCTCTTGGGAACCTATATAACCTTCCTAGGGACCCCTCTAAGCCCTAATGAGGTCCCAAAGTCGTGGCTTAGCCAAACCCAGCAAATTTGGTAAGTGTTGGACTCAATCACGTCACCGATTCCCGTAATCTGGTAATCAGATATTTGTCCTTCAGTAAAACAGGCTTTCCTGGAGCGTTCGAACTTCAAATGGACCGAAATTTATATTTAGAGTTATCAACATAAAATTCCCCACACTTTTCTCTTCTGTGAGATTTCCGTTTGAGGTCATATTCGACCCGTAACGTGGCAATATTTAAAAAGAGTTTTCAGACAGATTTCAGGAAAGTCCCAATTCGACTCCAACAAGGTTTCCTCTTCTATTTTTGATAGTTCCTACACATAAAAGTGTAAAACAAGAACATTGTGCACTTTTGCAACTATTAATAGGTTTGTCCAAATAAATCACAAACTTAATATAAAAACAATTATCAAAAGCATAAAAGTAGCATGAAACCATAAAAAATTATAGATATGTTTTGGACGTATCAACATCTCCGCTAGGTTGCCGGAGAAGAGAGAGATTGGGGAAAGGGGAAGCAATGGGGCGGCAGGCGAATGGGCAGGGGTGCTCGTCTCTAAGGGGGGTCCCGCTCTTACATGGACAAATGGTGGGTCCAACGCTTATGTGGATAGGTGATGGGTCCAACCCGTAACAGCTAACGAAGGCATCAATTCAGTTTAAGTGCCATGTTGTAAGTGGGCTATTTACACACTGAAATGTGCCGCACCACAACCATTAGCTTGAACAACATCCAAATCCTTTCAATTTCCACAAAACATGTCACACAGGAGCTATTGGCCTGCCATATGCCGGGCAACCTCGCGCGCACCACTGCGCCGGTGGCCAAGATGCTGCTGTTGTGGAACTACAAGCATGACTCGAGTCTCGGCGCGCGAGGCCAAGGCATCGTCATCCTTATACAGCCCAGCGTTCTTCAAACTCCGGTGTCGTCCACTACGAGAAGACGTACGACAACGGCCTGCTGATGATGAGTTGATGGATATACTTCTCACCATTCGTTGGTTATCCCAAGTGGAAGATGGAGATGTAGTTAGCAGCAGATTTCCCTTACACGGGGAATGTAAGGTTTATCGAACCAGGAGGACTCCGAGGATCAACAAGTAGGTGTCCGCTGCTCTGGCGCTAGTAGAAGACGTGGACCTGCACACACAACAAATAACTTTGCTCCCAACGAGTTCAGAGAGGTTGACAATCTCTCCGGCCTTGTAGTTTGCAAAGGATCAAAACACAAGCAGGAATAATGATACTGATTGCAAAGAAAAAGTAAATAAAAACAGTAAATGATGGAGGTGTAAACAATGGTAGTAATATGGACCTAAGTCACATGATGTTCACTAGTGATGTCTCTCTCCCAAAAGACGATAAACAACTATGTTGGGTAAACAAATTACAGCTAGGCAATTGACGGAATTATAGACGGACCGCAATGCTAATCATGCTACTAGAAAGTTAGAGGCTCAAAAGTAATGGGCAGTACGCCAAGACAAGTAGACCGTTTATCCATCAGCATCTACTCTTTAATCATCCACCTTGAGATATCTATCCAGAACATCTCGCTGGTATTAAGTTGCGATCCCCACCCGAAGTGTAAACTCAAAGCAACGGACAACTGCATTAACGAACTTTGCGTAAGGTAAACAATCCTTGCAACCGTTCTTTTTTCCCTCGAGGCAACAGCACATCCCCTAGTCTAGTGTTTTTGTCACTCAAGCTAGACATCACGGGGCATGAAGCCACAATCATGCATAATGCTCCCTCTTGGATTTACAATCTTTTACTCGGCCAAAGCAATAAAAAGCAACAAAGAACACGCATGAATTACTCAAGAACATAATATAAAAGGATAACTAAATATATAACTCACCGCAATCTAAAAATAATCTCATAATCCATCGGCTCCCAGCAAACCAAGCATAGCAATAGTAGGAAAATTACATAGATGCCTTGATCATGTAGGGCAACTCACAAGGGCTAATCATTGAAGCACAAGATTGGAGAGAAGACATCACATAGCTACTGGTCATGGACTCATGGTCCAAGGAGGACTACTCACGACACGTCCGGGAAGCGTCGATCATGGTGGAGAAGCTCCCGGAGGTCAATCCTCCCTCCGGCAGGGTGCCGGGAAGAGGTCTTCCGACGCTCTCGATCTCGGAAGCGCTGCGGGGGCGGCACAATGGAGAAATTTGGAGAGGTAAATATAGTCTGAAGGAGGGCACCAGAGGAGGTGGGACCCACCCAGGCGACCTGGTGGCGCGGCCAATAGGGGGCCGCGCAAGGAAGCCGCGTGGGTGAGTCCTGGCTCCCCTGTGGCCCACCTTTGGTGCTTGTGAAGCTTCCATCACGCTGATTTTTATATTTTTTTCTCGGGATTTTTGGGGCTCTAGAAATTGGGGTAAATGTCCGTGCAAAAAAAGACATCAATAGATAGAAACTCGCACTGGGTGCACTGAGTCAGTAGGTTAGTCCAAATATGTGTAAAAAGGTATAGAAGTGTATCAAAACATATAAAAATGTCACTCAAAAGATCATGGAACAAACAAAAGTTATAGATACATTCGGGACGTATCAACAACCCCAAGCTTAATTCCTGCTCGTCCTCGAGTAGGTAAATGATGACACAAATAATTTTTGTGGTGACATTCTAACACACATATAAGAACTTCAAAGTAAAGCAAGTAAGATATGCACTTCAAGTCAAGACAATAACAAGAAAGAGTCTATATTTAGTATTGAAATTAGCAAAGTAAGAACATAAAGGTGCAAGAGCTCCCGTTGTCCGTGACTCGAATGTCTCCAAATGGTGTTTGCGTGCAAGAAGTGGGAGATGGGTTTAGAGCATGAAAATATTTTAATTGAGAACTCAATCTACTAAAACTTCATACTTGGTTTCCTTCGGAATCTAATTTTGACTCATCCCAGACCACTAGTCACGCACAAGTCAAAATGATCCTCTCCCTTTCGACTTTGAGCACTCATGCAATGGATGAGCGCAAGCAAGATATGTTGGTACTTAGGATGACAAACAGAATAATGATGGGGAAGTAAGACAAAAAGGGTGTGAAAGGCTCACATCAATGAGGACAACCATAGACGAGAGAAAGCCAAATGATAGATGTGATGTGAGGAGTAGGGATTGCCATGCAACGGATGCACATATGAGCTAAGGTAAGCTCTCCAATGGAACTAGTGGGGTTGCATCCAACTTACTTGCTCATGAAGACCTAGAGCTCATTTGAGGAGGCTCATCATTGGAATATACAAGCCAAGTTCTATAGTGTAAGGGTCCCCACATAGTTATGCATGAATGATAATCTCTATGAAGTACCAATATAACAATGGAGTATGAGTGTGGATCTTTCAAAAGGAATAGTAGTGTTGCCCCCTTCTCTCTTTTTATTTCTTTTTTCTCTTTCTTTTTTTTGTGGCCTCTTTGGCTCTTTCTATTTATCTCTAATTTGTACTCTTTGGGATCTTTTCATGTGTCCTCTTTTGGGATCTTTTAATTTGTCCTCTTTGGGATCTTGTCCTCACTTAAGGGCAACACTCTATATTTTACAAGAGTAAAAAGAAGATCTTCACACTTTATAAGAAGTACTCAACATAAAGATAAATGAAAAATATCATGATGTATGCAAATGTATGCCTCTGCCAGTGTAGCAGGATATGCAATGAAACTAGCGCGTCATGTAGCAATAATAAGGGCAAGGCCCAACTAGCATGCGGCTCCTCGATCAAGCAAAAGCATGTATGACATGAAGATCAAGTCATGAGATGGTGGATCTTGCATGGCAATGTATCTCGGAAAGGCTATGGAAATGCCTTAATATGTAGGTATGTTGGCTGTTTTGAGGAAAGATATAATGAGGCTTATGATGACAGAGTGTATCATGCCAAGGGGTTGGATACACCGACGAAGTTTGCACCAACTCTCCAGGTGAGAAAGGGCAATGCACGGTATCGAAGAGGCTAGCAAAATATGGATGGTGGGAGTGCGAACAATCGAATACTCGCATTAGTCCGAAGAACTCATGCACTTATTATCGGTAACTCTCTATCTAGTCAGGAAATTCACAAAGAGACAGGTACCCCGAGAAGGAGTGTTTGGGGGTTTGGTTATCCTTGCGCATCCTCGACACATGGTAACGTGAGGGTACTCTATATATTCCAGCCCCTCCAGAGGTTAGCGATCCATCTAGTAGCTAGAGTTCTCAACTAATTTTTTAGTTTTTTGAAAATACACACAGATTTCCCAAAATACGACACCTATCACTAATAGGATCAAGCTATTGACACCAATAGTCCAAACATTACTCAAATCAATACCTCAAAACTATTGCAAGTTACTACTATACTTAAATAGCAACCTCAATTACCTACTCATGCAAGACACACAACTCGGTGCAACAAGCCAACTCTTTAAACAAGATAAGCATGATACCTCAAGAGAGTTTCAAAAGCAACCTAAATAAAAGCTCTTAAAAAGATAAAGCATGAAAACTAAGAGCTAGGCATGACAGCAGCTATGAAAAGATAAAGAACACACAAAAAAGATAAGCATGAAAACCTATGTTGTGTTCTAGGGTGGAGTGGAGCGTGTTTCTCTCCCAATCAAAGAAGGCTAGGTTCCAACTTGTTATGAACAGCAAGCAAAACTAAAACAAACTAAAAAGTAAAGAGAGGGATGCTCCAAGCATAGCACATAACATATGAAGTGATAAAAATATAGCATGGAGAAAGATGAACTGATGATTGTTGATGGTGCATCCCCAAGCTTAGACGCTAGAGTCTCCTTGAATATTTCTTGGGGCTGCATGGGGGCATCCCCAAGCTTGAGCGCTTGACACTCCTGGATCTCTGCTAGCACTCCCAGGCAACGACACTAGAAGAATGTTGTTGACGAGTCTCTGACTTGATGCCTTCGCGACAACAGAGCCAGAACTGCTCCCAATTGCTCAACAATTAGCAATTATCTTGCAATGGCCCACCAGCGCGTGGGTTCGCGGCAGTTTTCAAGGGTAGAGTAGTCGACCCAAATTTGTTGGTATGCCAGTCAGGAGGTGAGAGAATACTCTCGAGTATTAGCAGCTGAATGTGTCAGATTCAACCACACCTGAAAGATTAGTATCTGCAAGCAAAGTATCAGCAACAAAATAGGATGATAACAACGGTGTCAGAAACGATCTGTTGCCGGTAGACTATTCCTAACTGTCGTATCAATGGCGCCAGAAGTTGCCCGTTGACGGAAATTGTCTTTCCCCGTGAACGCCGAGCGAACCAGAATTGTAGCAGGTAGCAGCAGTGTAAGGAGTAGCAACAGTGGAAAGGAACAACAGTAGTGACAGCGGTAGCAAGTAGCAACAGTAGCAAGTAGCAGCAGTAGCAAGTAGCAATAGTAGTAACAGCAGCAGAGCAAAACAAGTAACAGCAGCAGAGCAAAACAAGTAACTGTAGCAGTGGGACAAACTCGTAGGCAATGGGTCGGTGATTCGTTTGGATGACATTCATCATGCAACAGTTATAACACGGAGAGATATGTAGCTAGCTCCCGTTCGTCAATGTGATGTAGGCATGCATTCCGTGTGTAGTCATACGTGCTTAGGGAAAAGAACATGCATGACATCTATTGTCCATCCCTCCCGTGGCAGCGGGGTCCAAAAGGATACTATGGGATATTAAGGTTCTCCTTTTAATAAAGAACCAGAACAACGCATTAGCACTTGGTGAACACATGAACTCCTCAAACTCTAGTCATCACCGGGAGTGGTTCCGGTGATTGTCACTCCGGGGTTGTCGGGTCATAACACATAGTAGGTAACTACAACTTGCAAGATCGGATCTAAAACACACATATATTGGTGACAACATAATAATTTCAGATCTGAAATCATGGCACTCGGGCCCTAGTGACAAGCATTAAGCATGGCAAAGTAGTAGCAACATCACTCTCAGAACATAGTGGATACTAGGGATCAATCCCCGTCAAAACTAACCCGATTACATGATAGATCTCATCCTACTCATCACCGCCCAGGCAGCCTACGAATAGATTACTCACGAAAGATGGCAAAGTAGTAGCAACATCACTCTCAGAACATAGTGGATACTAGGGATCAATCCCCGTCAAAACTAACCCGATTACATGATAGATCTCATCCTACTCATCACCGCCCAGGCAGCCTACGAATAGATTACTCACGAAAGATGAAGAGCTTCATGGAATTGGAGAGGGAAGAAGGTTGATGATGACGATGGCGACGATTTCCCCTCTCCAGAGCCCAAAACGGACTCCAGATCTGTCCTCCACATGAAGAACAGGATGTGGCGGCGCCTCCTTATCGCAAACGCGACGAAATCTTCTCTTCTCGTTTTTTTTCTGAGCGAAAGTGAATTTATAGAGCTGAGTTTGGGGCGGCACAGCCACGTGGGCCCCACAAGCTTGGTTGCCGCGGCCAGGGTGGTGGTCGCGGCAACAGGGCTTGTGGCCCACTGGCCCATCCCCTCCGGTGGATCTTTGCGCAGGTATTTTTCATAATTTCCAGAAAAATTCTCCATAAACTTTCAGGACGTTCCGAGAACTTTCATTTCTGCACAAAATCAACACCATGGCAATTCTGCTGAAAACAACGTGAGTCCAGGTTAGTGCCATTCAAATCATGCAAATTAGAGTCCAAAACAAGGGCAAAAGAGTTTGGAAAAGTAGATACGATGGAGACGTATGAACTCCTCCAAGCTTAAAACTTTTATTGTCCTCAAGCAACTCAATTGACAAACTGAAAGAGAAAGAAAAACTTTGACAAACTCTGTTTGATCTTGTTGTTGCAACTATGTCTAACTCATAACCAGAATTTCAGCAAGATCACAAGTTAACCACATAAGCAAGTGACACAAAGGTCTGACGGTAAACTAATATCAATGGCACAGTCAGCTAGCGAGCAAATAATAATGAGTTTTAGATACCAACAATTCAATCAAAACAAGCATGAAGCAATATGAATAGGTGGTATCTCGCTAGCTCTTTATGAGACCGCAAAACATAAATGCAGAGCACTTTCAAAGATCAAGGGCTGATTAAACATTGTAATTCATAGCAATGAAGATCCAGTCATAGTCATACTCAATATCAATCAAAAGCAAAGCATAAAAACTGATAGAGGTGCTCTCTAATAGTTGCTTATATAAGAAGAGGATGACTCAACAGGAAAATAAATAGACAGGCCCTTCGCAGAGGGAAGCATTGATTTGCAGAGGTGCCAGAGCTCAAGCTTTGAAAACAGAGATAATAATTTTGGGTGGCATGCTTTCATTGTCAACGCAATGACCAAGAGTTCTCAATATCTTCCACGCTACTCAAGCTATAGGCGGTTCCCAAACCGAAAAGTAAAGTTTTAACTCCCCCACCACCAATCAATCACACTCCACAGCTAGCCGAATCCTCGGGTACCGTCCATACTAACATCAATCCGGGGGGAGTCTTGTTTTACAGTTATGTTTTCGATTTAAGCGTGGAACTGGGCATTCCAATTACCGCCCCCTTTCTCGTGAATGACAGTGAATAAACACATGTAGAGGATAACACGCCTAACATGGAAGATATTAATAGCCCTCTGTCACTACATGAGCTATTCGGGTATGCAAAACAGATTATTTCTTGAAGGTTTAGAGAATGGCACATGCAAATTTACTTGGAACGACAGGTAAATACCGCAAATAGGTAGGTATGGTGGACTCTCATGGAAAAACTTTTGGGTTTATGGAAGTGGATGCACAAGCAGTATTCCGCTTAGTACAAGTGAAGGCTAGCAAAAGACTGGGAAGCGACCAACTAGAGAGCGACAACAGTCATCAAGATGCAATGAGTTTGACTAACATGGAGTGCAAGCATGAAAAGGATATAAATCACCATGAACACGAACATCATAGAGGCTATGTTGATTTTGTTTCAACTACATGCATGAACATGCGCCAAGTCAAGCCACTTGAATCATTCAAAGGAGAATACTGACTCCATAACAGCAGACCTTCCCTTGCAACGGTACCAGATGAATGCTGCAAGGACTCTCCGGCAATCGAAACTAGAAGAATGTTGTTGACGGCCCTCCAGCGCATGGGATCGTAGCCGTTTTCGAGGGTAGAGTATTCGAGCCAAATTTGTTGGTTCGCCAGACAGGAGGTGAGAGGATACTCTCAAGTATTAGCAGCTGAATATGTCAGATTCAACCACACCTGAAAGATTAGTATCTGCAAGCAAAGTATCAGTAGCAAAGTAGTATGATAACAACGGTGTCAGAAACGATCTATTGACACGGCAGACTATTTCTAATGGTCGTATCAATGGTGCCAAGTTGCCTCGTTGACAGAAGTTGTCAGTTCCCGTCAACGACAAGCGAATCAAGATTGTAGCAGGTAGCAGCAGTGCAACGAGCAATAGCAGCGGCAAGGAACAACAGTAGTGACAACAGTAGCAAGTAGCAACAGTAGCAAGCGACAATAGTAGAAACAGTAGCAGCAGAGCAAGACAAGTAACAACAGTAGCAACAGTAGCAGCAGAGCAAGACAAGTAACAGCAGTAGCAACAGTAGTAACAGCAGCAGAGTAAGACAAGTAACAGCAGTAGCAACAGTAGTAACAGCAGCAGTAGGACAAACTCGTAGGCAGTGGGCCGGTGATTTGTTTGGATGATATTCATCATGCAACAGTTATAACACGAAGAGATATGTGGCTAGCTCCGGTTCGTCAATGTGATGTAGGCATGCATTCCGTGTGTTGTCATACGTGCTTAGGGAAAAAACTTGCATGACATCTATTGTCCATCCCTCCCGTGGCAGCGGGGTCCAAAAGGAAACTACAGGATATTAAAGTTCTCCTTTTAATAAAGAACCGGACCAACGCATTAGCACTTGGTGAACACATGAACTCCTCAAACTATGGTCATCACCGGGAGTGGTTCCGGTTATTGTCACTCCAGGGTTGCCGGATCATAACACATAGTAGGTAACTACAACTTGCAAGATCGGATCTAAAACACACATATATTGGTGACAACCTAATAATTTCAGATATGAAATCATGGCACTCGGGCCTAGTGACAAGCATTAAGCATGGAAAAGTAGTAGCAACATCAATCTCAGAACATAGTGGATACTAGGGATCAATCCCGAACAAAACTAACTCGATTACATGATAGATCTCATCCCACTCATCACCGCCCAGCGAGCCTACGAATAGATTACTCACGAACGACGAAGAGCTTCATGGAATTGGAGAGGGAAGAAGGTTGATGATGACGATGGCGACGATTCCCCTCTCCGGAGCCCAAGACGGACTCCAGATCTGCCCTCCAGATGAAGAACAGGTGGTGGCGGCGCCTCCGTATCGCAAACGCGACGAAATCTTCTCTTTTTATTTTTTCTCAGACGAAAGTGAACTTATAGAGCTGGAATTGGGGGCGGCAGAGCCGTGTGGGCCCCACAAGCTTGCCCACCGCCACCAGGGGGTGGCGGAGCCAGGGCTTGTGGCCCACTGGCCCACCCCCTCAGGTGGATCTTCGCTCATGTATTTTTTATATTTTCCAAAAATGATCTCCGTAAATTTTCAGGACGTTTGGAGAACTTTGATTTCTACACAAAAATAACACCAAGGCAATTCTGCTAAAAACAACATCAGTCCAGGTTAGTTCCATGCAAATCATGCAAATTAGAGTCCAAAACAAGGGCAAAAAGTTTGGAAAAGTTGATACGATGGAGACGTATCAAATATCATCCTATCATACTACATCATAGTCATCTCAAAATCTATGTTGGCATTCAAGACAAACCATTATAAGCTCCTAGCTAAATAAGCATGGCATCAGAAACTATGATCTCTAACTTGTCATTGCAAACATGGTTCTCTCACAACAAAGCTGAATCTGGGATGACAAGCTAGTCATATTTACAAAAACAAAATAGATAGAGCTCATACCAGCTTTTCCAGTCTCACTCACTTCATCATAGATCATCATTATTGCCTTTCACTTGCACGATCGAATAATATGAACAATAATAAGTGTGCTCATGCATTGGACTAAGCTGAATCTGCACGCAAACACAAAGGAGAAGACAAAGTAATATGGCTCTTTGAAAGCTAAACAGGTATGCATGCAAGAGCCAATAAACATTGTAACCAATATCTTCTATCTTGACCCAAAGAAAAAGAAAACTATTTACACGGGAAAGCTCCCAACAAGCAAAAGAAGAAAGGAAAATCTTTTTGGGTTTTATCAAAAGGACACAAAACAAGAAAACAAGAAAACGAAAATAAACTAGCATGAATCATACAGTGGCAAAGTGTAAACACCGACGAACAAAGTGAAAGCATAAGCATGAATGTAAGGTCGGTGCGAACACATACTCCCCCAAGCTTAGGCTTTTGGCCTAGCTTGGTCTACTCCCAAGGACGGTCTTGGCGAAATCCAAAATCATAATCGGGGTTATACGGGAGCGCTGCAGCCACTGCCTGAATAGCTGCCTCACGAAGACGAGCAGCCATCGCCTCCCTCTCATACTCCTCTGCCTCTCTTATGGTTATGTAGTATCTCCGTTTAACCTAAAAGTCAAAGAAAGCAGGAGCAGGAAGGGTAATATGGAAAACACGTTGCCGGTTAAATATCAATCGGTATAGGAGGGATTCATCATCCCTCTCAAGAAACTGGTAGCGTGTCAAAGCAACGCGGTCAAGGAAAGATGTATGGAGCGGGGGATCTCCTGTGCGGATGGGTACTCCAAGAAAATTTGCTATGCGAGTGGCGTAGATGCCGCCAAAGAAATCTCCCTCAATAGCATTCTTATTCAGCCTCCTCGCTATAATAGCTCCCATGTTGAAGCTTTTGTCACCCGTAACTGCGCTCTTAAGGATACTAAGGTCGGATGTGCATAGGTGACAATGTTCAACCTTATCGTTAATGCATCTACCTATGAAGAGGGAAAGTAGTGTAAGGCACGGAAATGAATGCTTCCTATGGTGGCTTGCATGATGTCTCTAGTTTCTCCAACAGATATACTAGAGAATAAAATCTCTAACCGAAGATTTAGCAGGATCTTCAAGATTACCCCATCGGGTATTTTGCTAATCCTATTGAAATCCTCCAAATCCATGGCGTAGGATTTATCATACAGATCAAACAGTATGGACGAGTCACGGCCAACTGAAAATTTGAATCTACGCACGAAAGAGGCAGTGAGCATGGCATACTATTCTCATTTATCTGAGAGGAATTCTTCTAAGCCGGCATTGCGGACAAGCGTATCAAACTCATCCTTGCAGCCTGTTTCGATCATGAACTCATCGGAAGGACATTCACATGGTTGTACCGGTGCGTCCCTTAGTTGATAAGGATCGGGCTCCCGAATAGAAAGACGGGGACCCTTCTTACTTGAGGAACCACCATGAAACTTCGTCCTGAACATAATTCCTTTTGCTGAAATTTTTGAAGTTAAAGAGAAAAGTGAATAAAGACCAACCACACCTTATAGCAACTACTCCTACTAGTGCCTAGAGACCGTATCACACGCTAAGACCAGCTAAAATCAACATTTCGAGCTCAAGAATAGGGTCACCAAGGTAGCAAGGATACACGAAGGATAAAGCACTAGAGCAGAAACTAATTGGACCAATGGAGGAGCCACTTACCAAGGAGCAATTTCCCCAAAACGGTTTGGAGAATGATGCTTTGAGAAAGGAGATCGAAAATCACAGCCAAATGAGCAAGAACACGGGTTTGAGCTGCGAAACAATTTAATCTGGAGGAAGAAGAAGAAGATGGGAGCTGGAATGAGTGGAGGGGGGCTTATGGGCCCCACAAGCTTGCTTGCCGCGGCCAGGGGGTGGCCGCGGTGACACGGCTTGTGGCCCACTGGGGTGGCCCCCAGGCCAGCTCTCTGTCCCAGTATTTTTCAAATATTCCAGAAAAAATCATACTAGATTTTCAGGACCATCGGAGAACTTTTATTTTCGTAGTATTTTTCTCCGGGACTCTAAAACAGAAAACATGAAAAACTAAAAGAAACCTATCATTTTTCTTCTAAGAAAAAGAAAGTGGAAGCTTAAAACATAGGTATGTGACTCTTTGATTCATCCATTTCATGGTCATCGAAAGAAATCGGTCAATGGGGTTGATCAAATCCTTATGACAAAACTTTCTCGAATCGCAAAAGAGAACGGAGAATTTTCGAATAGCCACTAAGTCACCTCAATGGGGATATGAATCTCCCCAACAAGAAAATCATACTTCATCTTGACATGAGGAATAGGGAATTCAAAGCTCCCAATAAGAATCGATGAAGTTTTTTCGATAGCATTGATGCAATGTACTTGATATCATTTCTTCGGAAAGTGCACTGTATGCTCATTACCGTTGACATGGAAAGTGACATTGCCTTTGTTGCAACCTATAACAGCCCCTGCAGTGTTTAAAAAGGGTCTTCCGAGGATGAAAGCCATGGCATCGTCCTCGGGAATATCCAAGATAACAAAGTCTGTTAAGATGGTGGTGTTAGCAACCACAACAGGCACATCCTCACAAATGCCGACAGGGAAAGCAATTGATTTGTCGGCCATTTGCAGAGAGATTTCAGTGGGTGTCAACTTATCCAGTTCAAGTCTACGATAGAGAGAGAGGCATAACACTAACACCGGCTCCAAGGTTACATAAGGCAGTTCTTACGTAATTTCCTTTAATGGAGCAAGGTATAGTGGGCACTCCGGGATCACCAAGTTTCTTTGGAGTTCCACCTTTGAAACTGTAATTGGCAAGCATGGTGGAGATCTCAAGATCTGGTATCTTCTGTTTATTGGTCACAATATCTTTCATGTACTTGGCATACGAAGACATTTTGAGCATATCAACTAACCGCATCTGCAGAAAGACGGGTCTTATCATTTCAATAAAGCACTCAAAATCCTCATCATCCTTTTTCTTGGATGGTTTGAGAGGAAAAGGCATAGGCTTCTGAACCCATGGCTCTCTTTCTTTACCATGCTTCCTAGCAGTGAAGTCATTCTTATCGTATCTCTTAGGTTGTGGGTTATCAGGATTAACCGTAGGTTCAATCTCCACATCCTTATCATTGCTAGGTTGAGCATCATTATGAACATCGCTGTCCACATTGTCACCAGGTTCATGTTCATCACCAGATTGTGTTTCTGCATCAGACGCAGAAACATCATTTGGTTCTTCAGGTGTGACAGTATTTGGTGAACTAACATGCAGGTTTCTATCATCCTTCTTCTTCTCCTTAGGATGACTGCGTGCATATGCATGAATTCCTTGAGAATCTTGATCAATTCTCTTAGGATGACCTTCAGGATACAAAGGTTCCTGAGTCATTTTGCCTCCTCTAGTAATGACTTTGATAGAGTTGTCATTTAATTCATTGAGCAATTCATTCTGAGCTTTAAGTACTTGTTCTACCTGAGTAGTAATCATAGAGGCATGTTTACTCAGAAGCTTCAGATCATTGACATTTCTGTCTACACAAGCACTTAAATGACTAAGCATACGAGTACTTTGTTCCAAATTTCTGCTAACATAATCATTGAAACTTTGTTGTTTGGCAACAAAGTTGTCAAATTCATCAAAGCATAGACTAGCAGGTTTATCAAAAGGAATGTCACTCTCATCAAACCTACGCAGAGAATTTACTTCCACTACCTGTATCGGGTTATCGAGACCATGGATCTCTTTGATAGGTGGTAGATTTTTGACATCTTCAGATCTAATGCCTTTCTCTTGCATAGATTTCTTGCCTTCTTTCATATCTTCGGGACTGAGGAATAGAATACCTCTTTTCTTCGGTGTTGGCTGAGGAGGTGGTTCAGGAATAGTCCAAGCATTATCGTTGATCAAGATGTTATTCAATAGAGTCTCAGCTTGTTCTATAATTCGTTCCCTAAAAACACAACCGGCACAACTATCTAGGTGGTCTCTAGAAGCATCGGTAACTCCTTATAGAAGATATCAAGTATCTCGTTCTTCTTAAGAGGGTGATCAGGCAAAGCATTCTGTAGCTGGAGGAGCCTCCCCCAAGCTTGTGGGAGACTCTCTTTTTTGAGTTGAGCAAAGTTGTATATTTCCTGCAAGGCAGCTTGCTTCTTATGGGCAGGGAAATATTTCTCACAAAAGTAATAGACCATATCCTGGGGACTACTCACACATCCAGGAGCAAGAGAAGCGAACCAGGCTTTGGCGTCATCCTTTAGAGAGAAAGGAAACAGCTTAAGGATATAGTAGTGGCGGATCTTCTCCTCACTAGTGAAAAGGGTGGCTATATCGTGCAGTTTGGTAAGATGGGCTACGACCGTCTCAGACTCATAACCGTGGAAAGGATCAGATTCGACTAGGGCGATTATCTCAAGATCGACAGAGAATTCATAATCCTTATCGGTGATAAAGATAGGTGAAGTGACAAACTTCGGGTCATATTTCGTCCTAGCTTTCAGAGATTTTCCCTTCCACTTGAGAAGTAATTTCTCAGCGTCATAGGCATCCTTACATGCAAGAAAATCCTCAGCTATCTCTCCCTCCATAACATAACCCTCAGGTATATCAGGCAATTCATATATAGGAGAGCTAGATCTAGCAGGAGCAAAAGCAGGTTCTATCTCAATAGTATCGGCAGTTTCAGAAGCATCACGAGCATTGGCAGTAACTCTAGCAATATGAGCATCAAGGAATACTCCTAGTGGCACATCAGGCAAAGTAGTATCTCTAGCAGTGTCAACCATAGTATCATCAGGCAAAATAGCATCTCTAGCATCATCAGGCAAAGCAGTATCAAGCATGGCATCTCTAGCAGTATCAGGCATAGCATCTCTAGCAGTATCACGCATAGCATCTCTAGCAGTATCAGGCATAGTAGCATCATAAGCATCATCAAGCACAGGCGACATATCAAGATTTCTAGCAGGAGGTGATGTCGCAAACTTACTCATAACTGAAGGTGAATCAAGTGCAGAGCTAGATGGCAGTTCCTTACCACCCCTCGTAGTTGAGGGTAAGACTTTGGTTTTTGGATCTTTCAGATTCTTCATAGTGATCAGCAGATATAAATCCCAAGTGACTGAGAGAATATAGCTATACCTCCCCGGCAACAGCGCCAGAAAAATGCTGCAAGCACTCCCCGGCAACAACACTAGAAGAATGTTTTTCACGAGTCTCTGACTTGATGCCTTCGTGACAACAGAGCCAGAATTGCTCCCAGTTTCTCAACAATTAGCAATTGTCTTGCAATGGCCAACCAACGCGTGGGTTCGCGGCAGTTTTCGAGGGTAGAGTAGTCGACCCAAATTTGTTGGTACGCCAGTCAGGAGGTGAGAGAATACTCTCGAGTATTAGCAGCTGAATGTGTCAGATTCAACCACACCTATAAGATTAGTATCTACAAGCAAAGTATCAGCAATAAAGTAGGATGATAACAACGGTTTCAGAAATGATCTGTTGACGGCAGACTATTCCTAACTGTCGTATCAATGGCGCCAGAAGTTGCCGGTTGACGGAAATTGTCTTTTCCCTTCAACGCCGAGCGAACCACAATTGTAGCAGGTAGCAGAAGTGTAACGAGTAACAGTAGTGGCAAGGAACAGCAGTAGTGACAGCGGTAGCAAGTAGCAACAGTAGCAAGTAGCAGTAGTAGCAAGCGACAGTAGTAACAGCAGTAGCAAGTAGCAACAGTAGTAACAGCAGCAGAGCAAAACAAGTAACAGCAGCAGAGCAAAACAAGTAACATCAGTAGAGGGACAAACTCGTAGGCAATGGGTCGTTGATTCGTTTGGATGACATTCATCATGCAACAGTTATAACACGGAGAGATATGTGGCTAGCTCCCGTTCGTCAATGTGATGTAGGCATGCATTCTGTGTGTAGTCATACGTGCTTAGGAAAAAGAACTTGCATGACATCTATTGTCCATCCCTCCCGTGGCAGCGGGGTCCAAAAGGATACTACGGGATATTAAGGTTCTCCTTTTAATAAAGAACCGGAACAACGCATTAGCACTTGGTGAACACATGAACTACTCAAATTATGGTCATCACCGGGAGTATTTCCGGTTACTGTCACTCCGGGGTTGCCGGGTAAGAACACATAGTAGGTAACTACAACTTGCAAGATCGGATCTAAAACACACATATATTGGTAACAACATAATAATTTCAGATCTGTAATCATGGCACTCGGGCCCTAGTGACAAGCATTAAGCATGGCAAAGTAGTAGCAACATCAATCTCAGAACATAGTGGATACTAGGGATCAATCCCCGTCAAAACTAACTCGATTACATGATAGATCTCATCCTACTCATCACCACCCAGCGAGCCTACGAATAGATTACTCACGAACGACGAAGAGCTTCATGGAATTGGAGAGGGAAGAAGGTTGATGATGACGATGGCGACGATTTCCCCTCTCCGGAGCCCAAAACGGACTCCAGATCTGTCCTCCAGATGAAGGACAGGATGTGGCGGCGCCTCCGTATCGCAAAGGCGACGAAATCTTCTCTTCTGATTTTTTTCTAGGCGAAAGTGAATTTATAGAGCTGAGTTTGGGGGTGGCAGAGCCACATGGTCCCCACAAGCTTGGTTGTCGCGGCCAGGGGGTGGCCGCGGCAACAGGGCTTGTGGCCCACTAGCCCATCCCCTCCGGTGTATCTTTGCGCGGGTACTTTTCATATTTTCCAGAAAAATTCTCCGTAAATTTTCAGGACGTTCCGAGAACTTTCATTTTTGCACAAAAACAACACCATGGCAATTCTGCTAAAACCAGCGTCAGTCCAGGTTAGTTCCATTCAAATCATACAAATTAGAGTCCAAAACAAGGGCAAAAGAGTTTGGAAAAGTAGATACGATGGAGACGTATCAATCTTCTTTCATCATCCCCCATCGCATACTTGAAAACTCCCTTCATTGGAAACTCACCATAAGTTGATTAGAGTGGTTAGTGCCCATAGTAAAATAATTTCTTATCTATAGGAAATAAAGATTTTCATGAAGAGCTACTGGTTCTGAAGATTTCCAAAAGGTTTTTGCAGAGAAAAAGCAAGCTTAAGATTTGCAAAATAATGAAAACGCAAAACATGGCAGAATCTAGGAATAACAGAACATCAGGTAGTAAATAATTTTTTTGGGGCACTTCTGCAACTCAAATCAAAAAACTCAGAACAGATGCCAGAAATACAATTACATAGAACATACTGTGAAAAAACATCAGATCAAAAAGATGTTCTGGTGAGTTTTGGCGAATTTTTCCGTCAAGCAGACATAATCTGTTTCTCGACAACATGTCACAAATTTTGAACTTTCTTGCAATCGGAGGCTAAAACTTGGCACAAAGCTTGAAAATAAAGATACAATGATGTTGCTACATTAGTAACAAGCATCCACACCACTCAAAATGAAATTAAAAACAAATTGGGTTGCCTCCCAACAAGCACTTTCTTTTATGCCTTTGAGCTAGGCATGATGCAAAAAGATCAAGTTGTATCAATTGAACCATCACAAAGATCATCAAAAAGCTCTTCAATAGTACAAATAATCTTAAGAGGACTCTCAAAGAGAGGCCTAGTGGTAAAACTTCTTGGAACAAGAGCAAAGGTAGTAGGACCAATTGGAATTTCATTTCTATTTCTATTTAAGAGAGGTATCTCTTCCAAGGTCTTCAAAGTTTGAACGAACTTAGGTTCCTTCCTTGCGGGGGTTTCTACATTTTTATTCTTGATGGTGGATAGAGTAGTTCCTAAAGTTTCTATAATATCCTCGACATTATCAATCCTAAAAGGATCCACATCATGGGATTTAAGGGTCTCCAAAGTTTTGTAAATTTTGTGCATGGAGCTATCAAGTCTATTTAAGTTCCCTTGAATCCTACAATCTACTTCATTTATTTTACCCATGCTTGGCATTTCTAGTTCTATATTCTCAAGTTTACTCATAATGTGAGCTAAAGTGATATCATCCTTTATGTCAACAGTAGGTCGGATTACGACAAGATTTTCCATAACGTTAAGATCCTCCCAAACGGGAGCTTCTAAGAAATTCCCACCTATTCATGTGTATAGAGCAAACCTATGCCAAGAAGTAATACCAACATAAAAATTTCAAAGCAAAATAGTGGTGGATTGCTTCTTGGTGGCTCTATCTTGAGAATCTTTAATTCTATACCAAGCATCTTTCAAACTTTTAACCTTTGAAGGTAAGAATCTCTCCTTCGGGTGCAACACCCAAGGCAAAGGACTTAGACATACTGACTAAACAAAGAAAAGTAACTACTCCTATTTTTTTGTAATTTTTGATATAAGACTCTAAAGCAAAAACTAGAAAGCAAACTAACAAAACTATAATCAAAGGTAAAAGATAGCGTGCAACTCCCCTATCTTGAAGACTGGAGTCCCCAGCAACGGTGCCAGAAATTTGCTTGATGACAAGTTGATAGATATACTTCCCTCCCCTCGTTGGTTACCCCAAGTGGATGGTGGAGATGTAGTCAGCAGCAGATTTCCCTTACACGGGGACTGTAAGGTTTATCGAACCAGGAGGACTCCGAGGATCGACAAGTAGATGTTCACTGCTCTGGCGCTAGCAGAAGACGTGGACCTGCACACACAACAAGTAACTTTGCCCCCAATGAGTTCAGAGAGGTTGTCAATCTCTCTGGCCTTGTAGTTTGCAAAGGATCAAAACACAAGCGGGAATAGTGATAGTGATTGCAACGGAAAAGTAAATAAAAACAGTAAATGATGGAGGTGTAAACAATGGTGGTAATATGGACCTGAGTCACATGATGTTCACTAGTGATGTCTCTCTCCCAAAAGACGATACACAACTATGTTGGGTAAACAAATTACAACTAGGTAATTGACAGAATTATGAATGCACCGCAATGCTAATCATGCTACTAGGAAGTTAGAGGCTCAAAAGTAATGGGTAGTACGCCAAGACAAATAGACCATTTATCCACCAGCATCTACTCGCTAATCATCCACCTTGAGATATCTATCCAGACTATCTCGCTGGTATTAAGTTGCGAGCCCGACCAAAAGTGTAAACTCAAAGCAACGGACAACTGCATTAACGAACTTTGCGTAAGGTAAACAAACCTTGCAACCGTGGTTACAAGCACCGTTGTTTTCTCCCTGGTGGCAACAACACATCCCTTAGTCTCATCTTTCTATCACTCAAGCTAGACATCAAGGGGCATGAACCCACAATCATGCATAATGCTCCCTCTTGGCGTTACAATCTACTACTCGGCCAAAGCAATAAAAAGGAACGAAGAACATGCATGAATTACTCAAGAACATAATATAAAAGGAGAACCAAATATATAACTCATCACAATCAGAACATAATATCATAATCCATCGGATCCCAGCAAACCAAGCATAGCAATAGCAGGAAAATTACATAGATGCCTTGATCATGTAGGGCAGCTCACAAGGGCTAATCATTGAAACACAAGATTGGAGAGAAAACATCACATAACTACTGGTCATGGACTCATGGTCCAAGGAGGACTACTCACATCATGCCCGGGAAGCGTCCATGGTGGTGGAGAAGCTCCCGAAGGTCAACCCTCCCTCCAGAAAGCGTCCATGGTGGTGTCGGGAAGAGGTCTTCTGACGCTCCCGATCTCGGAAGCGCTGCGGCGCCAGCACGGTGGTGAAATTCGCGATTTTGGATATTCTGATAGGGATTTCTATCGGAGAGGTAAACAGATGCCGAAGGAGGGCACCAGAGGACGTGGGACCCACCCATGCGACCTGGTGGCGCGGCTAGGAGGGGGCCGTGCAAGGAGGCCGTCTGGGTGAGGCCTGGCTCCCCTCTGGCCCACCTTTGGTGCTCGTGAAGCTTCCGTCACGCTGATTTTTATATACTTTTCTCGGGATTTTTGGGGCTCTGGAATTGGGGTAAAACTCCGTGCAAAAAAAGACATCAACAGACAGAAACTGGCACTGGGTGCACTGAGTTAGTAGGTTAGTCCAAATATGTGTAAAAGGGTATAAAAGTGTAGCAAAACATATAACAATGTCACCCAAAAGATCATGGAACAAACAGAAATTATAGATACATTTGGGACGTATCACCTGCCAGGCGCACCGGCGTCTCTCCCAGCCGAAGACAAGTGGGGCTAGTGGGTGGCATTCTCATGAGCCCTGTGGCTTGAACAAGAGTGCTGCGAGAAGATCCTCGCCCTACTGCATGGAGCGAAGCTTCAAGGTGACGATAGCATGGAGACGGCGGATGTGCTCGCGGTGAATATCAAGTCCTTCAGATGGTAGGGCCGAGGAGGGCCGTGCTACCTCCTTCGGCCGTGCAGCACATCATCCAGTAGGTTCTCAAGCCTAGGATTGCCAAGAAACCCCGAGAGTGGGAGCCGTTGTGGAACCCGGGCTGTGATCATTGGCTACGCTCGTATATTCCCTCGATCGGACAATTGCCGGAGAGTCTCTACGGCATCGTGGAGAGCAAGATCATCAGTGGCACCCATGAAACCATCTCGCCATGGAAATACTTCTTCCTCCTGATGCATTGGGAAACCTTCTCCCAGTGTCACATCTTGCCTAGGCTGACACCATGGCTGCAACAACTGAGGATCACATCCCCGAAGCAGATCAACATCAGTTTCAGCATGGTGATGGAGTGCACGCCTCTCGTGTGCACTCAAGACATGGTATCCATCCTAGAAAAGGGTTTTTCCACAAACGGGAGAGCGTGTTGTTGACAATAGGCCACGTCGTGCATGGTGATGACCGGCGTCGGGTGCGACAGGTGCGATCCGTGCATGATGTGTACGTGTGTGCCATGACGGTGTGCAACAGGCATGTAAAACTTAGGTTTAGGGAACGGCTTGACACCCTTTGGTGGGTGCGGCTGTCTCATATATATAAGGGGTGTACAAAGGTGTACCTTACACATTACAAGTCATGTACAAAGGTTACGTATATACACAGTCTAACACCCCGATGACCCACAAGTGTAGGGGATCTATCATAGTCCTTTCGATAAGTAAGAGTGTCGAACCCAATGAGGAGCAGACGGAAATGACAAGTGGTTTTTAGCAAGGTAATCTCTACAGGCACTGAAATTATCGTTAACAGATAGTTCTGTGATAAGATAATTCATAACAGGTAGCAAGTAACAATAGTAACAAAGGTTCAGCAAGATGGCCCAATCCCTTTTGTAGCCAGGGACAAGCCTGGACGAACTCTTATATAGGGTAAAGCACTCCCGAGGACACATGGGAATTTCTGTCAAGCTAGTTTTCGTCATGTTCATATGATTCATGTTTGCTACTTTGATAGTTTGATATGTGGGTGGACCGGTGCTTGGGTGCTGTCCTTACTTGGACAAACATCCCACTTATGATTAACCCCTCTCGCAAGCATTCGCAACTACGAAAGAAGAATTAAGACAAAGTCTAACCATAGCATTAAACTAGTGGATCCAAATCAGCCCCTTACGAAGCAACGCATAAACTAGGGTTAAAGATTCTGTCACTCTAGCAACCCATCATCTACTTATTACTTCCAAATGCCTTCCTCTAGGCCCAAATAATGGTGAAGTGTTATGTAGTCGACGTTCACATAACACCACTAGAGGAACGACAACGTATAACGCATCAAAATATCGAACGAATACCAAATTCACATCACTACTTATAGCAAGACTTATCCCATGTCCTCAGGAACAAATGTAACTACTCACAAAGCATAATAGTGTTCATGATCAGCGGGGTATTGAATAGCATTAAGGATCTCAACATATGATCTTCCACCGAGTAATCCAACTAGCATCAAATACAAGGAGTAATTAACACTACTAGCAACCTTACAAGTACCAACCGGAGTCGCGAGACGGAGATTGGGTACAAGAGATGAACTAGGGTTTGGAGATGAGATGGTGCTGATGAATATGTTGATGGAGATGAGTCCTCTCCGATGAGAGGAGTGTTGGTGATGACGATGGCGACGATTTCCCCCTCCGGGAGGGAAGTTTCCCCGGCAGGACGGCCCTGTCAGAGCTCTAGATTGGTTCTGCTCAAGTTTCGCCTCATGGCGGCAGCGTTTCTTCCCGAAAGCTCTCTCCTGATTTTTTTTCTGGGACGAAACCCTCTATATAGCAGAAGAAAGGAGTCGGAGGGGTAACAGGGGGCCCACGAGTCCACCTGACGCGCCTAGGGGGGTAGGACGCGCCTCGCAGGCTTGTGGCCTCCTGGTGGCTCCCCTCCAGTACTTCTTCCGCCCAGTATTTTTTATATATTCCAAAATAATTCCTCGCTGATTTTCACAGCTTTTGGAGTTGCGCAGAATAGGTATCTCAAAGTTGCTCCTTTCCCAGCCCAGAATTCCAGGTGCCGGCATTCTCCCTCTTCATGTAAACCTTATAAAATAAGAGAGAAAAGGCATAAGTATTGTACCATAATGTGTAATAACATCCCATAATGCGATAAATATCAATATAAAAGCATGATGCAAAATGGACGTATCAACTCCCCCAAGCTTAGACCTCGCTTGTTCTTAAGCGGAAGCCAAGATCAATAAATATGGCCACATGTTTAGAGATAGAGGTGTCGATAAAATAAAATACGGACATGCACGCATCATGATCATAGTTAGAACAGCAATATTGTCATATAATATCTTATTCTAAAGTGACAATTCCTTCACAATGTAAAGTATGGTTCAAGAACCTTATTGAGAATTAACAACCAATAGTCTTTAGTCATTGAAGCAATTGCAATTTATCATAACATCGGAAAGAGTCAAATAAGAGCTTGTAAAAAAATCCACATACTCAATCATCTTTTAGTCTTGTACAATTGCTAAAACTCACGCGGTACTCATGAGATCAAAGTTTCAGTTGGACACACAGAAAGATAGGGGCTTATAGTTTCGCCTCCTAACTATTTACCTCAAGGGTAATGTCAACAATAATAATTCATGATTACTTACTTCCAAGTTGATATATGAATATAGATCTTTCCCTAGCACATGACGCTAGCCAAGATAATGGCAAAATAAGGAATTGGTGTCGATCACCATGACTCTTTTAAAGATAAAAAGTAAAGGTACAAGATAGGCCCTTCGAAGAGGGAAGTAGAGGTTGTCATGCGCTTTTGAGGTTTGGATGTGTGATCTCTTAGTGTGAAGGAATGTCACTTTATATTGCCTCCTATGATAAAGAACTTTATTATGCAGTCTGTCGCTTTTATGTCTTCCTCATCACAGGTTCGTACAAATCTTATTTTCCACACACTAATAGATCATACATATTTAGGGAGCAAAAAAATTCATTGCTTGCACCGATGACAACTTACTTGAGGGATCTTATTCAATCCATAGGTAGGTATGGTGGACTCTCATGGCAAAACTGGGTTAAGGGTTTATGGATGCACAAGTAGTATCTCTACTTAGTGCGGACGTTTTGGCTGATATGAGGTGGAAGCAAGCGTCACATGCTAAGGGATCTCTAGTCATATAACATTGTTCGGAACCAAGCAAACATAATTCATTATGTTGTCTTCCTTGTCCAACATCTACTTCTTAGCATGTAATAGTTTAATGAGTGTTCACAATCATAGACGGTGTCAAAGATGATATATTTATATGTGAACCTCTCTTTCTGTATTACTTCCTACTAATTGCAACAATGACCAAGGTCTATGTTGGTCCACCCACAACAAGTTTCAATCAACATTCTTTTTATATGTGAGGCCATCACTTCCCATAAGATCATTACATGATCTTTCATGCTTTTGTTCTTTTATTATTTTTTCTTTAGATCATGGCATGAAGCAAGGCCCTTAACTAAAACACTCCTTATTATATAACTCGCGAACTCGATTACATTGGGGGTAACATAAAGCAAAACTCAAGCCTAGATCATACTAAGAACTTTATTCTACTAGATAAAGATATTACCAAAAAGAAAAAAAATCAAACTAAGATAAAGGTAAAGGCCAAAGATGTGATGGTGATACGATACCGGGGCAACTCCCCCAAGCTTGGCACAAGCCAAGGGGAGTGACCATACCCGTGTTTAATTGTCTTCCTCCGAAGGTGATGGTGGTGGAGTTGTTGCAGAGTTCTTAAATTTGTTTTGTTTCCTCTTGAGCACAAAATTCTACTCCTTCAGATCGTTAATTTCTTCTTCAAGCCTCAACACCCTTTGGCATAATTCTTGCTTATTCTCCTGCAAAAGACGAGAAGGGGTAAACAAAATCTTAGGCTTCTTCCTTGAGTCAGGGAGGCTCGACTTCTTGAACTCCACATGCATGTCTCCAAGTTGGGGTACAGGAGCCTTCTCTTCATCGGAACTTGTTCCTTCCTTCCCCTTGGGATCATAATCTTCTTCCTCATCAGTGGTCCAACCATAAGGATCCAAGTCCCCATAGACCTTGGGGTTAGCAAGGTAATCGGCCACATAGCTCTCCCCCTCTGAATCTTGAGAAGACATCTTGATTTAAATCTGCGGCAGAAACATGCTCAAAACAAAAATAGAGGAAATTTGCGTGATACGAGGGTCAGACCTTTCGGGAGATTATATAATGAATTTTTACCGACCAAAAGGAGTATTCGACAAGAAAACAGAGTCCGAGAAACACACGAGGTGCTTACGAGCCCCCCAGGCGCGCCCAGGGGGGTAGGGCGCGCCTAGCAGGCTTGTCACCTCCTCGTGCGCTTTCCGGACTACTTTAAATTTTTCTATTTTTCTAAATATTCCAAAACGGAGAAAAATTGCTATTCGAAAAGTTTTGGAGTCGGTTTACTTACCGAATCACATACCTCTTCGTGTTTGGAGTCTGAAACAAGCTGGTAAATATCCCTTATGTACTCCTCCGGAGTTATGGTATTAATAATATTGCTTTCAACATTTATGGGAGTACCTGAGATATAATGCTTGATTCTTTGCACATTTACAACTCTCAGAAAATTACCTTCCGCATTGTTGATTTTTATGGCACCGGAACGATATACTTCCTCAACAATATAGGGACCTTCCCATTTAGAGAGAAGCTTGCCTGCAAAAAATCTTAAACGAGAGTTGTATAGCAAGACATAATCACCTATATTGAACTCACGTTTTTGTATCCTTTTATCATGCCACCTCTTAACTTTTTCTTTAAACAACTTGGCATTTTCATATGCCTGAGTTGTCCATTCATCAAGTGAGTTAATGTCAAATAACCTCTTCTCACCAGCAAGTTTGAAATCAAAGTTGAGCTCTTTGATTGCCCAATAAGCCTTGTGCTCTAGCTCAAGAGGTAAATGACATGCTTTACTGTAAACCATTTAATACGAAGACATGCCCATGGGATTCTTATAAGCAGTTCTATAAGCCCACAGTGCATCATAAAGTTTCTTAGACCAATTCTTTCTAGACCTATTGACAGTCTTTTGGAGAATTCATTTAATTTCTCTATTACTTAACTCTACTTGACCACTAGATTGAGGGTGATAAGGAGATGCAATTCTATGATTGACATCATACTTAGCAAGCATTTTACGGAAAGCACCATGAATAAAATGTGAATCATCATCAGTCATTAAATATCTAGGGACTCCAAATCTAGGAAAAATAACTTCTTTAAGCATCTTAATAGAGGTGTTATGATCAACACTACTAGTTGGGATAGCTTCTACCCACTTAGTAACGTAATCAACAACAACTAGAATATGAGTAAATCCGTTGGACTTCGGAAAAGGTCACATATAATCAAAACCCCAAACATCAAATGGTTAAATAACAAGTGAATAATTCATAGGCATTTCCTGACGTTTACTAATATTACCTATTCTTTGACATTCATCACAAGACAAGACAAACTTACGAGCATCCTTGAAGAGAGTAGGCCAATAAAAACCGGATTGCAATACCTTGTGTGCAGCTCTATCTCCCGCATGGTGTCCTCTGTAAGCCTCGGAGTGACACTTCTATAGGATCTGTCCCTGTTCATGCTCAGGTACACAATGTCTAATAACACCATCTACTCCTTCTTTATAAAGGTGAGGATCATCCCAAAAGTAATGTCTCAAGTCATAAAAGAACTTTTTCTTTTGTTCGTATGTGAAACTAGGCGGTATATATTTAGCAACAATATAATTAGCATAATCGGCATACCATGGTGTACTACGTGAAGCATTGATGACATTCAATTGTTCATTAGGAAAGCTATCATCAATAGGTTGTGGATCATCAAGAACATTCTCTAACCTAGACAAGTTATCTGCTACGGGGTTCTCAGCACCCTTCCTATCAACAATATGCAAATCAAATTCTTGTAGCAAGAGAACCCATCTAATAAGTCTAGGTTTAGCATCTTTCTTTTCCATGAGATATTTAATAACAACATGATCAATGTGAATAGTAACTTTGGAATCAGCAATATAAGATCTGAACTTATCACATGCAAACACAACTGCTAAAAATTCTTTTTCAGTAGTAGCATAGTTTCTTTGGGCACTTTCTAGAGTTTTACTAGCATAATGGATAACATTTAATTTCTTATCAACTCTTTGTCCTAGAAAAGCACCAACAACATAATCACTAGCATCACACATAATTTCAAAAGGTAGGCTCCAATCAGGTGGTTGAACAATAGGTGCAGTTACCAAGGCCTTCTTAAGTATTTCAAATGCTTCTTCACAATCATCATCAAAAACAAATGGAATATCTTTTTGCA